>NC_063442.1:28776434-29474660 GCF_020379485.1 Brassica napus | reverse complement strand
TGTCCAATTGGACTAAAACCGTTAACTCCAAATTAGATGAGCTAAAACCATATGGACATATCATGTGCGTCCAATAAACCTAAAAATATAGGGTTTTCCAGAAAATAAAAAAACATGTTTTCCACTAAATTTGCAAAATCACATTTTTCGTCAAAACCGCAAAATCACATTTTCCCGCCAAAACCATAAATTCACATTTTTTTGTCAAAATGGTAAAATCACATTTTCTTCCAAGACCTCAAAATCACGTTTTCCCGCCAAAATCGCAAAATCATGTTTTTCTACCAAAACCGTAAAATCTTGCTTTTCTGCCAAAACCGCAAAATCACGTTTTTTTACCAAAACCATAAAATCATGTTTTCTCTCCAAAACCGAAAAAATCATGTTTTCCCATAAATTTGCAAAATCGTGTTTTCTGCCAAAATCGCAAAATCATGTTTTCTGCCAAAACCGAAAAATCATGTTTTCGGCAAATCTGCAAAATCGTGTTTTCTGATTAAAATCATAAAATCATATTTCTCACATTGTATATGTATTTTTATATAAATTGAGTATGAAAATGTGTTTTTATGGATTTAGTATGTTAAAGCATAAAAATTATTTGGACACCGCAGAAAGTCTATTTGGATTTGTCTATATTGAGTTTGGTCAATTTGGACTGGGTACAATTTGGACTTAAAAAAACAATGTTCAATAAACTGCTTTGTCCATTTGAACATTGCTCATTGGACATGGACAGCTCAATTGACATCTCTATGAGCTGGTATATACAACATAGCTATAAAGCATTTAAAATTTATTCCTAAAAACAATATAAAACATTTAAAATGCAATAAATAAATATGCAAGGTATATCAGATTTTATGCATATACAGTAAGTTCCATCTAAAACATAAACACAAGATTTTTGAAATCTTATATTTGTATTAGACAACATAACAAAATCAGAAAAAAGATAGAGTTAAACAAGATACTTCCATTAATAGAGAATGGATCTGCACACAAGACCAGCTTAATGGGGAAGGCAAACAGTGTATCCACCTAAAATCCAGTAAATTTTAATAACATAAGGGGCCATATATATATATATATATATATTTATAACAGGAGCCAAATGTTTTTTTTTGATACTTGGTGTTAAATTTCGACAATAACATAGTAATTTAAGGTTTTAAAAGTTAAAAGTTGAAAACGAAAATAATAAATTTAGTTACTTTGTTTAAAAATTTCAATATTATTTTAATAAAATTTTAATTATAATATCAAAATTAATTAATTAATTAATTAAGAGGCCTATAAAAAATGTTTTCGGCCAGGCCCTTCATAGGCCGGCCCCTGTCTGCAAAGAGGACAAGTCGTTTGGTTATTACCAAACCAGTTGTCAAGACATGTTCTGTGGAAGAAATGCTTGCAAGAAACCAATTCGCTCACTTTTTTTGATTTGATAATCCTCGACATTTTTTTTGTTGCAAAAGTGATTTGATAATCCTCTTTCAACGATTTAACAGAATCTGATTAATGATATATCTATATTAGATTATCTATAAAGATTGTATGTAAATGTTGAGAAGAAGCACTTATAAATCTCACAGCTACAAAAAAAAGGAAAAAAATGGTAAGGTCCTAGTGCAATGTAGTTGAATTGGATGGGGTTTGAACTTGTAACGATTTAAATATTCTTTCTCTGCCTCATCCACTCTCCTCTCGAACATTTTCCATTCCATATGGCATCTATCCTTCACCTACATGAACAACAACCACACAAGTTTTTTAAAACATATAGACACATCTACTTACTTGCTTGTCAAGTTCTTGACCAAGCTTCTCTTACCCCTTGCCATGGCGATTTCCCATCTTCTTCCTTTCCCTGACTGCCAAGGGAAGGTATAAATTGATGAACGATCCACTGAGTGTCTACAATTCCTATCTTCTCATAAGCAGGCTCCTTCATTTTCACATATAAATAATATGGAAGCCTCTTTATAATCGAATAACAAAAAAAACATTTCTATAACGCTAAAAAAACATGTAATGTTTTGTGTACCTCAACACATCTTCTGAGTGCAAAGTCAAGACCCCAACCGTGAACCAAATCATTCTGTTATTGGGGTTCATAAAAAGGTGTAAGCAAGAGATAGATAAAAAGAACTAAAAAGAAGTAAATGTAAACAGGGGGTAATAGAGTAAGTGTAACCTGAATCATATGCCACACGCAGCGCCATGCATCTCTTGAGAAAACAGGAGCCATTATCTCCACAAATCTGTTGTGTTATAAAAAGTCTCAAAGCTATATATGAGAAGATGTCAACATTGAGTTTGATAAAGAGATATTTTTAACATACGCAGCACATGGAGGCCGAGGAGGATTAGAGCACCACTCGAGTTTCTCATCTGTTTCCCTGATAAATTCAAAGCCATTATTACAAAGAAATTAATGTAACAAAAATCATGCTACAGATGAAATGTATATGAGTCCTACATACTTATGGACTTCAACATGCTCTCTTTTTTTAGTGATTTGCCATGTACACCCTTTCTCTGGGTCCAAACCAGGCTGTGAAATCTCAAGGCCATGCTTCTTGACCATGTGTATGTATCTGCAACAACAAACTTATATTATTATTTAAGATAAAAAATAAAATGGAAGTGAGTGTAAAATAAACTAACTCTTCTGCGTCAAAGTGATCGACTCCAAGATCTTCATCCCACATGAATATAATCGTATCGCGCTACAATGTCAGGGTGCAAGAATCTCTTTGCATACCACCTTATATATTCACAATATATGAGAGAGTAAAAAAAATCATATAACTAGGGGAAATAAATAGAGAGGTCTAAGCAAAGATATTGCTACCATTTTGTCTGCTCCGAACACTAATGTGTATTACATTCTTCGACCATTCAAACTCATCATCCCACTCACTTGTTCTTCCATCGTAATGAAACAGAACAATGGTAAAGTTGTCTGAAAACTGTTTTTAATTAGGAAGACAAAACATAAATGAGTTTACTATTAAGATAAAAACAGAAAACAAAAAGGACATGAAGCAACCTTCTTAACACACGCATCTATGTTTTGTCTTTGTTTATAACCCACTGTAAATGTTACTAGATATCTCGGTTCTTCTTCAAATCCTGAGGAAGCAGAGAGAAGAAACAAAAGCTAGTGTCACTGATCTCACACGTAGAAATGTAAAATCAAAGAATGAGAATGTGGTTTGGAGAAACAAACCTCTTCAGGGTTCCCCCATAACCTGCGCAAGTACAAGTCTGATTCGGATGCAATAATACCGGGTGGCAATCTCTCAGCACCTTTGGGATTTGAAGAAACCCATATCTGAGTAAAATGTGAATCACACTGTTCTTGAAACATGCAAACAAATGTGTAAAGTTTATAAAAGAATAACACAAAACAAACCTTTGAGATATCAATGGCATGTACAAGAGCTGCAATATCTGAATGTCTATTTGAGATAGTAATGGAACGAAGAAGGTTTTTCGGTAGATTCGCCTTCACAATACAAAATGGCAACATAAAGAAAAAAATCTAAGAAGAATCAAAGAATAGATTGGAGAGAAAGAAGACTAACCTTAGTGATCCATAAAGATGGAAATGATAGTCCAAGGAGAATGCCAAAAGCTGTAGCAAACAAAGCAGTTGCAAGAAGCTTCATGCCATTATCTTCTGATCTTCTACCATAAGTTGGACTGTACCAACAACAATTATAAGCTGGTCTAAAGCCTTCTATACGTCTACAGAGAAAAGAAGAAAAGAAACGAGATAAAGGGATTGTTACCTGCGTGACAAGATTCCCATAATTATGTTTTTTAATCACAACTTTTGATTCTAAGCTCCAAATGTCACCAACACCATTACTCCTATATAAACAAAATGCAATGAGCTAAATTACTCGAGCGATGCAATTAAACATGTGACCAATACGCATGATCTAATCAAAGACTCAATTCACGTTGGATCAAAGATGTTGCATGATATTGAATCAAACGGTATTCGTCATTAAATAGATAACACATATATATTCTTAACCAGATAGAAAAAAATACAATTTATTCATGACATTACAAATCAGTAGAACACCCAGTGATCGGTTTTGGAGATCTTTTTCAGAACAGATGTGGGTTTTGGTTTTATCTCAAAGGAGATTAAAATATAGCAGCCAAATGATATTTGATTTTCTAAAATTTACAGATTTTCTGTGATATGATTACTGATTTAGCATATGGAAGTGTAAGCCAAATTAAATGGGGAGTAATCTCTTTGGAATTTTTATATTAATTGGTTTTGATTTGGTACTTGGTCATCATATGGGCGAATATATTTTCCATTTTTGGCAGATATCTTTATGAATAATTGACTCCAAACAAGAAGAAGATCAAGAAGTAATAACTTTAAAGTTCCTTTTTAAACTTTGAACGGTTCAAAAGTCATGTGTTAACCTATTTTTAGCACGTAATATTAATATATAAGTATATATATATATATATCAGCCACATTTATTTTCGAAACATTTAATAGCTGTAAATTAAAGTTGTAAAATAATATTTTTATTAATAAAATAATTACATTTATGTATAGTATAGTATATAGTACTATTTTTCTCTGGGTAAAAATGTTAAGAAATATAGTACTAAATTTTACAACAATGATGAATATCTCGTTTACGTATAGTATAGAGTACTAAAATTTACATTTCACACCCTTTCACATTTGTTCACCTGCATGTTATGTTTTTCAATATCACATATTGTTTCTTACAGTTTGGTACACTAACAAACTTGTTCTGATTAATCTACATCTGGCAGCATCCATTCCATTGCACCATTCAGATTTCGAAGCCTATATACAGATATATACATATGCTGTTCATATCCAATTTTAAAGATTCAAACTCTTAACAAATCCTTTTACTTTTGGAGATTACAACATATCCTCTATTTTGGCTTTGCAGATTAAAACTTGCTCCACTTACATTTTTGGAGAAGATGTGGCTATATAGCCTATGTTCCGACAGTGTATTGTCTTCCCCCCCACTTGTGTGCTCTTCTTCTTGTTTTTTGTATAAAAAGGTAAAAAAAAAGGATTAATTAACCTTTGTTTCTTGCATTCTTCTCACTTATTAATTGATCAGCTAAATTATGGGAGCGGCTTTCAAAGATAGGAGTGAATCGTCAAGAATGTTGGTGTTTGTTAGGTGACTTTAATGACATTCTTCATAACGGCGAGAAAAGTGGAGGTGGTGCTACTTTTGTTCCGTTCACTAATATGATCAGAGCTTGTCGAATGACTGAATTACCAAGCACTGGGAATGCTCACATGGAGAGGTAAGAGAAATAATATGTGGATACAATGTCAGCTTGATCGATGCTTCGGAAATATTGAATAAAACTGTCTATTTCCTGCATCAAACCAAGCTTTTCTTGAAAAAAGGCTCAGATCATAGATCGGTTTTGGTAAGTTTTGATAGAAGATTTCTTCATCAGCCAAATATTAAGAATGCTATCTCGCAAGCTTGGAACAGTCCTGATTCTTTGGTTGGTGCATCAGTATCAAATAAAATTTTGCCTATGCCGAAAAGCTTTGAGTAAGCTAAAGAAGGTCAACTCTCTTAACTCAAAATCTCAAATTCTGGACCTGGATGCGAAGCTGAAATTGGAGCAGTCCTCTGTTTATCCCAATTTCCGTCATCTTCATCTTCTCAAGTCGGATATAATGAAAGTTTATAAGGATGAAGAATCTTTTTGGAGTCAAAAATGTAAAGAGAGATGGGCAAATTCAGGTGATAAAAATACTAAATTCTTTCATGCCTCCGTCAAAGCTAATCGGTCTAAGAAAAGTATATAGATGTTAATTGATGGTAATGGAAAAGAACAAAGATCTGAGGCTTCAAAAGGAATGGTTGATGTGAATTTTCCAACTCACTATTTTCTTTTACAAACCCATCTGACTAAGTTCAAAACTTCACTCCTAAAGTTACTCACTTGATGAATTTGGATTTGATCAGTAAAAGTTACTCATTATAAGTTAAAGAAGCCCTTTTCTCTATCAATCTTTCAAAGGCTCCTGGAGCTAATGGTATGACAAGCTTATTTTCTCAACAGTTTTGGGAAGTCATTAGAGGCCAGGTCACGTCTGAAGTCTATAATTTCTTTGAGACAGGTTATTTACTTTGGAGTGGAATTATACTCAGCTTTGCCTTATTCCTAAAAAGGTAAACTCATCTTTTATGTTAGATTTTCGACCCATCAGTTTATGTTTTGTCCCATACAAGATAATAGCCAAGATCTTACTGCAGAGATTATAACCTCTCATGCGTCTCATTATATCTCCAACGCAATCTGCTTTTGTGTCAGAAAGATTAATTTCTGATAATATCATAATGGCTCATGAAGTGGTTCACAGTCTATCTACTCATCCGACATTATCATCTCAGTATATGGCTATTAAGTCTGACATGTTGAAGGCTTTTGATTGGGTCCAATAGAAGTTTTAAAAAGCCTTGATTCAAGCTCTAGGGTTTCATCAATAATGGATACAATGGATAATGGTTTGTGTAACTACAGTTACATATTCAGTATTGATCAGTGATAAACCACATGGCTACATTGTTCCTCAGAGAGGATTAAGGCAGGGAGATCCCTTATCTCCCTTTTTTTTTTTCATCTATAATGAAGCCTTGATTCACTTATTGAATAGATCCTCTGCTCAGCGTAGCATCTCAGGCATTCGGTTTTCTGAGTCAGGTCATTCCCTTCATCATCTGTTATTCGCAGATGAAAGTTTATTCATTTGCAAAGCTGACTCTTCTCAGACTGATGAAATAAAGAGAATTCCAAGAGTGTATGGGGAAGCTACAGGGAAAATGGTAAACCCAAGTAAGTCATCTATTGCATTTGGAAAGTAAGGTTAATGTCATAATGAAGGAGCAGATTAAACAGAGTCTAGGGATTGAAAAAAGAAGGTGGAATGGGAACTTATCTTGGATTTCCTGAATGTTTTAAAGGTTCAAAAGTTGACATGCTCAGGTATATCCACGTCTCTTTAAAAGCTAAACTCTCTGGATGGTTTGCTAGACTTCTATCACAAGGTGGAAAAGATATTCTGATTAAGACAGTAGCTTTAGCTATGCATATTCATGCTATGTCTTGTTTTTAACTTTCTAAAACCACTTGTGATTCTCTAGTATTTGCAATTTCAAATTTTTGGTGGATTTCTTCTGAGGATAAAAGAAAGATTCATTGAGTTAATTGGGATCATGTGTCTCTCAAAGGAAGATTTGGGGGGGGGGGTAGAGATATTGAAGTTTTTGACCAAGCTTTATTAGCTAAACAAGCTTGGATTATTCTGGAAAACCCAAACACCTTATATTCTCAGGTTATGAGAAGAAAAATATTTTTGAGAATGATGATTTCCTATCTGCTTCTCTCCCTTCGAGGCCTTCCTTTGCTTGGAGAAGTTTTCTTCATGGCCGTGATCTCTTGGTTAAATGACTTATTAAAATGGTTGGGAATGGTTCATCTCTTAATGTCTGGACAGATTCATGGATCAACTATGGAAACATACAAAGACCTCTGATGAAAAAAAGAAATTATTGATATTGATCTTCGTGTATGTGATCTGATTGACTATGTCAGAAGAGATTGGATCAAAGAAAAGCTGGAAGCTCTATTCTACCCTGAAGATGTAGCTTCTATACTTAAGACAAGTCATGTGGTGTTTAAAGAAGATTTTTCGGTTTGGATATATAATAAAAGTGGCAAGTATTCAGTTAAATCAGGCTATTGGATGCAAAATCAGATTACAAATTTCCGGTTACATACTAAAGTCAAAGCCATGCCCTCGATTAATACCCTTAAAGCTCAGGTTTGGTCTTTGAAAACTTCTCCAAAGATCAAGACCTTTCTATGGAAAGTCCTTTCAGAAGCTCTTTCTGTCGCTGATAGGATTTTATCAAGGGGTATGAAAGTTGATTCAAGATGCCAAGCTTGTGAACTAGAAGGCGAGTCTATTAATCATCTCCTCTTTACATGTGATGTAGCTCGTCAAATTTGGCACTTTCAAACTTCCCAAGGCCGCGCTTAGACATCTCCTCGGGGTCTGTTCTCAAACTTTCATTACCTCCATAAAACAAGTAAGTCTTATTCCTTGCTCCAGATATTGCTAGACGATTTCCTTGGACACTATGGTATATTTGGAAAAGAAGAAATTCTATGTTGTTTGAGGGTAAATGCTTTAACCCCTGTAAAAAGATTAAAGAAGATGTGGAACTCTCGTTCTTTGCTCAAAGAGTAGAAGCTGAAATAGAAAACTGTCATCCTTCATCTAAAGACCTTTCTCATCAAACTTGGATTCCACCTCCACCTTCTTGGGTCAAATGCATTCTAGCTTATTCTTGGGACAAGAAAGCAAAGATTGTTGGATTTCTTGGATGTTCAGAAACCATGAAAGAAAGGTTCTTCTACATAGCCGACATACTTTTGCTCAGATTGATAGTCTTGATGATGCAAAGCTGCAATGCTTACCATGGGCTACTAATAGTATGTCCAGTTTAAAACTCTCTAATGTTATCTTTGGCCCTGAAGCAAAAGACTTGGTGGGAGCTGTTACAAGACCTAAAACATGGCCATCCTTTGCTTTTCAAGTTTCAGAGATCATTCTGGCGCTATATACCACCAAGTTGGTAGTTTCAATCTGAAGATCCTAAAACTAATCTAGGTGCATTGCTCATTGCTGAAAGTGCTTCTTATGGTGCCCGGTTACATTCTTATATGGCTAGGGGTTATCCTTTTTGGCTTAAGAATACTTTGGTTAATGATCTTGTACCGGTTTGATTAGTTGGCGTTTACGTTGGTTTATCTTTTTTGGCTCCTCACCTGTTTGAGGCATTTTTCGGGTTTATTTGAAAATTGTAACCATCTCTCTTAAACTTTGTCACCCTGATTATAAACATCAGTGGAAAAAAAATTGATCAGCTATTTCCAAGCTAGCTTGTTCTCAGCCTTTAATCTAGTTATCTTCTCCTTTTACAAGACTACAAAGTTTGACATCGGACTAAGAAAACATCTGAGATGTGACATTTCATAATATTGAACTAAAAGTAATCAAAGAAATAGAGAGCCAGTAACAAGAGTGGTTTGGACAAATTTATACAGATTACATACAAAAAAGGTTGCAAAGACTAAGACAGTATCATATCCGAACCTTTAAAATGTCCCAGTCATTTACTTATGATCCGACAGACGCATCATGTGATCCTATTACACGCAAAGATTTTTAACAAACAATAGTTTATTGATCATCACTGTGGGTGTGCAAAATCAAACTCCATTCAGTAAAAACATTACAACATGAAACAAAAACAAATTCAAGCTTTTAAACGTTATCAGCTGGTATATACATAGAAATCAAAACAAATACAAAGAGTAAATGTATAAAATACCGGGTTTCTCATAACAAAGGTTCAGCGAGTTCCATCTCGTTGGAACTCTGTTCTTGTTCCGACTCAATTCTTCGACCTCCCACAAAATCAATCCCCAAAAGTTGCCATGGCCAACACACATACCTAGCTCTGTTTGAAGTACTCATATCTCGATGGGTTTCTAACTCTTCAATTTTACGGTTTAGATCTTGTATTCTTTCCCTCAACCTAGTTGCCCTATTGTCTGCGAGTTTCAGAGATCTCTCGGCTGCATCCCTTGCACCCATGGCTGCTGCTGCCGTCTCTTCCTTAAATTTTAGTTTCTTCTCTGATTCTTTAATCGCTTGCTTTGCCTCTTCAAGTTCCTCTTTGAGCACATGCAACTGAAGAAACAAAGACAAAAAGAGTTCAGACCATACATGATAGGTTCCAAAACCAGGTAAATCCTTTATTCACTTCACCAAGAGCTACACACCATAGACAGACTTGATCAATGAGAAAATCTTTACTCTCTGCTCAAATATCAGATCACAAACCATATTCAATCTTGAATATCTCAACTCATTCTCCTACTTTCTTTTAACTTGTTAGCTCTCTAGCTAACCCGACTCAACTAATTAGTCGCTGAGTTGTCAACACTGTCATAATCTACTACAAGCCACTTAGGGTAATTACAATGCTCCTGCACTAGACTAACACGAGGACTTATTACGCACCTGTGACGTGAAGTCTTGTTCAACAGCTCCACCAGCAGCAGCCTCCTGCTCAGCTGCTACTTTCCATCTCTCTATTTCTTCTTCCGCAGCAGCAATGTCAGTCATAAGACCTTCAACCTAAGCATCAAAGAAAACCACAGTTTAAACAAACTCAAATTCTCGAGACTGTGTATTATAATTCAGTCATACATTGACCAATTGCAAACAAAACAATCAACTTCAAAAGTCTAGCAAGCAGAAAGTTCACTCACATTTTCATTCGCTATTCTCTCCTTTTCTTTAAGTTCTTCTATTTGGCGCATTCTCTGGTTAAGCTCCTTTGTCTGAGAGTCCAATTGTTTCCTCAGAGAACTAATCTCTTCCCTGTTGATTTATAAATAAAAAGAAGAAGTGGCCCACGTAAGTTGCGCCAACAAAAGCAAGCAGGATCACTGTGGAGTGTGGCCACAAAACGTGGACAATTACAAGTACCACATATCAAAAATATAGGAAACCACATCGATGCTATTCGAATAGTAACTTCCACGGACTTTCATTAAACATCAAGTAAGATGCGGCAAGCACATGTGTAAGTTAGTGTTCCCAATATAAAGCTGTGTGAAATCATTTTCTTAATCATTTTCTTACTATTTGGATCGGATAATGGTGCCCATGGTTCCTAGGCCACCCGATGTTCTGAGGTAAACCAAATCATGTACTTTCCTAGTGAAACCTAGTGGATGTCCTCTATCAAAGTTAAAAGTATAAAGAATGATTTCGTTTTAGAGAGCTTGCCTTGATTCCTCCAACGAATGCTGCAGTTCAACAATCTTGAGTTGAGATGCCTTGACAATATTCTCCAATGTGCTTGCCTGCATTCCGATATGGAGACATCATAATGTATCCGAAGCTCATAAAACATAACTGAGCTAGATAAACACTCACCAGAGAATATATTTCATTCTCTTCTGTACTATGATCATCTTGACTATCACCAAGAGATTCCTGAGCCTTGGATTTGAAATCAATACCAACATCCCTCAAACCATTCTCTGCAGCTTGAAACATTTCGCTTTTCTGGGATGACTGCTCCGATATCATTCTTTTGGACAAAGCGCTCCTCAGTAAAGTGCCAATATGTTCCTTCTCTTTCACTAATAGACCAACAGTTTCACTCAACTTCTTCACTTCATGGCTTTTCTCTTCTACCAAACTCTGTGTTTTCCCAGAAACCACTTTGGTCAGTTCGAAGATGGATTCCATACCTGCTAAAGAAGCTCGAATGTTCTCCTCCATATCAGTCTCTTGAGGCATAAAGAAAGACTCAGACTGTTCTGAACTATTTCCGTCAACTATCTTCACAACTTCGTTAAGCTGGTCATGGATCTTTGACACAAGACTCAGCTGATCCATCAACAAAGGACGCTGCGCAACAATCTTCATTTCCATAGTCTTCAACTTCCCATCATACTCATCAACCAACTGTTTCAGCTCCACAACTTCACCTTCAAGCACACTTACTTTCTCCAAATTATCCTTCTCAAGCTCAACAACCCTCTTATCTTTCTCACTCACATCCCTCTCCAAATCATCAACAAGCGAAGCCTTCTCCGCAACCTCCAACCTCAAATTACTAATCGTCGATTCCAACTGAGAAACTTCAATAGCTATCTCGTAGTTCCTCTGGTCCATCTGCTCCCTAGCTTCGTTCCTCGACTTCGCAGTCGTATCAATCTGCTTAACAAGCTCCTCCACGATCTCATGCGTACGCTTGATAACCCCATAGGCAACAGAGGCCAAACCAGTGTACTTCTGAGACTTCGGGAGCCCTCCTCCGTTCGAGAAATTCTTAAAGCTGCTAACTTTACCCGATATCTTCTCAATCCCAGACACTAACATATGAGAGGAAGTCTCAATCTCTGCTTTCAAACCATCTCTAGACCTCACAGCCTCATCAAGCTTCTTCAAAACCTCATCTTTACCTTTACTCACACTCTCAAGCTCCTTCGATAGATTCTCCTTCTCCTTCAAGGCTTCGTCTCGCTCCCTCTTGGACTCGTCGCGCTTCTTGATCGCCTCGTGCGCAAGTGCCTTGAGCCTATTGAACGACGCTTGGAGATCCGATTTCGAACTCTCGGCGGCTTCTCGAGCCTTCTTCTCTCGATCTAGCTCCGCGATTAGCTCCGTCAGCCTCTCGTCTTGTGCCTCTTCCCGAGGAGGCGGATCGTTTAGAACGACGGGCGCTGGCTCGTCGGACTCGACGTCGCTGAGGACGGCATCTGCGTCCTCGTCGGCTCCGCTGGTCATTTCTCACCGTCGATCTAGGGTTTGTGTTTTAATGGGGGCAGTTGATTCGGCAACGAGGCGAAAAATAGGAAGATGTGAGATCGGAATAAACGTTTTTACGGGAAAGCTGAATCTAAATCTGATCGGAGGATGGAGAATTCCGACAGCGATACGACGGAGTAGATGGAACAAGAGCTGATCTTCAGCGGCGGTGGACTCTTAAATTCGACGGCAACGGACGGCCAAGCAGCTAAGCTATCGGGTTTGGTATATACTCATATCTATTCATTTATTAATTAATTAAAATATTTGGTAGGCCACTTTTTTATTTTTGTTTTGAGCCCGTGTATTAAAAATAGGCCCGTTTCAACCTGATTTTAGGAGTCGGGTGATCTTGCCAAAGCCCAACACTAATGTTTTTTTGTCGAATTATGGACATAACTCATAAGTGCTAAATCTTGATTCTCTAATTATGTTGAGTCACGTAATTAGAACCAAAGCCAAATCCTGATTTTACTCCGGGGTTCGAACATTGTACCATTAACTCAATATCCAACTTTGATTCTATTAAAATGCGCATATCAAAACTGATTCCTTGATAGAGATCAAGACTTTATTGTGGGTTTATAAGTGCATTGTCAACGACCTTTCTTGGATTGCAAGAGTGGTTGTAGAATGCTAAGAACTAGCATGTCTTGATTGGATTGATCATTTTAGTATGTCCACTATCCTTGAAATAAATCACACACAAAAAGCAGATTAAAAGTTCAATTTTATGTTAGTAGTAGTTCATACTTGTACTATTAATACATGATTTTAGTATGTCCAGTATCATTCTTATGCTATTGATTCTATATTCCGATAGCACAAATGTAAAAATTGTTACCAACTAAATTATTTTTATGTTACAAGAAAATAAAAATTATTTTAAAAATTTTACATTTTCGAATAGTAACGGAAAAGTCTCAAATTGTCCAAGCAACCATAAAATAAAAGATTTCGCAAAGTTTTTTTAAACTTGACAAATAATAAATAAAAAATAAAAAACATATTAACAATTTAGATAACATCAAAGGGCAATTCTCTCAATTAGGTTTTTAAGTTATTATTAGGGGTGGGCAAAAAAACTGAACCGAACCGATCGAACCGAACCGACCGAACCAGAACCGATTCAAACCAAACCAAAGTCTATTTCAAATCTTTCAGTTGAGATTTTTCTAACCCGAATGGTTCAGTTCAGTTCGGTTTAAACCGAACCGAACCGATAAACCAAAGTATTTTTATAGTTATTTAAATTAAAGTTATTAATAATATCAAGATATTAAAATCCTAAGATTAAGCCCACACAGTTTCCTTTTGCACAAAGGAAATCCTAATATAATTTGATTTCCATGACACTTCGTCTAACTTTTGTAATATTCGTCATTAAGCCCACATAATTTCCATGTTAATTTTTTTTCAATAGCGTATACTTTTAAACCCTAAAATTAAAACCTAAACCAAGTCTAATTAAATTGAATTTAATTTACATACTTAATTTTTGATTATGTCCAACACAAAGTATTTCATGACAACCATACATTTGTGTATTAAAACATGATTTCTTGTATAATAAATAAACTAAGAGAAATCCGATTAAACCGAACTGAACCGAAATACAAACCGAATCGAATACAAACCAAACCGAATATAAACCGAACTGAACATAGCCGAACCAAAATCGATCCAAACCAAACTAACTATGGTTTACTTCAGCTGGAAAAGTTCTAGAACCAAACCAACCAAACCGAACCGAACTCGAACCGAACCGATAAAATAACCGAAGTGCCCACCCCTAGTTATTATCATCAAAATAGCTTTAAAAATAACCAAAATAGTTTTTTTATTTTAAATTATTTAATTTTTATTTTTAAAAATTTTAAATCTCACCTTCAAAATTCTAACCCTTAATTCTAAATCCTAAATTTAGATTAGTTAACCATATGATAAATGTTTATATCAACCCTTTAATAAAATCTATGTTAGTCATCTTGAACAATATTTTTATGAAAATACACTAAAAAATAATATGTTAAAGAGAAAAAAAATTCAAAAAATTGCAGAGATTTGCCAAGGTCAAGTAACTGATAAATCATTCCCGATAATATAGCTCACCTAGGATATTATTATTAATTGCTTTTCATTCCTAGTCAATTAAATATAATTCAAAAAGAAAAAGAAATAGACAGAACAAAATCCAAATTGTAAAGCGAGTAAAAATCGAAAGTCGTATATATATCACCCCTAAAAACAACCTCGAGTCGTTTTACTGGAAAATTGAAACGTAACAAGAAGAATCCTTCAGCAGATTCAGTCGGAATCGATTGAAAGGTAACATCTTTAACGCCTTCTTTCCACGATTCAACTAGCAAAGTTTGAATTTTTATTTACCGTTCGTTCCTCAACAGCGACGCTTCAGTCTTCAAAATCGATTCTTCTTTTTTTCTTTCACAAAGGTTCTTACTTTAAACGTAACCATCGAGGGTTTTACTGATTCAACAGTGTGACGACTTCAGATCTTATACATAATGTTTGTTGAGTTGTTGCAGGCGATCGTTTTGTGTTTACCATAGTTCTAAAAGGTTTAGTTTTAAAATCTCTCAGAAGATGGGAAGTAGCAGTTCGAAGAGTAGGATAAACAGCACGCCACAGCATCCTTCTGGGTTTCAGCAAAAGAATCATGACAAAAAGTATTCACTCATCGGCGATAACTACCGTTCCACCGATGAGGTAACCATTAATCAAGGCAAAAGATTCTTGAAAGTTTTTTTTTTATTGTTCTTGATATGTTTCTTTGAATGTCCGGTTATGGTAATTAGGTTACTGCTGCTCTTTTGCAAGCCGGTTTGGAGTCATCGAATCTGATTGTTGGTATAGATGTCACAAAGAGCAACGAGTGGACAGGTGAAAAAACCCTATTTGCATATTCGAATATGTAACTTTTTAATGTTAAATGTTTCTGACTTTTGTTATTTGATTTTACAGGAGCGAGATCATTCGACGGGAAGAGCTTACATCACATAGGACCAGCTCCAAACCCGTACGAGCAAGCTATTTCAATCATTGGAAAGACTTTATCCTCTTTTGACGAAGATAACTTGATCCCTTGTTATGGCTTTGGAGATGGTAATGTTATGTTCTGCTGCATTACAAGTCCTTTTTTTTTTCTTTAGTAGGACAAAGAGAAGTAATGGTTGTTGTTTTTGTGTGGTTGGTGCTTGTAGCTACAACACATGATCAGGATGTATTCAGTTTCTTTCCGGATGATGCATTCTGTAACGGGTTTGAACAAGTGCTTGCGCGTTACAGAGAGATTGTTCCTCAGCTATGTCTTGCAGGTCCGACTTCTTTTGCACCCATTATCGAAAGGGCTATGACTATTGTGGAGGAAAGTGGAGGGCAGTACCATGTTCTTCTCATCATTGCTGATGGACAGGTAAAAAAAAAACTAAAGGCTTTTGCTTTTTCGCTTTTATCACATGATCGGTTACTAATTAGATAATTATGATGTTTGTTAGGTGACAACACAGCACGGTGGACTCAGTTCACAAGAGCGTAAGACCATTGATGCTATCGTTAGAGCAAGGTAAAAAAAAAAGAAAAAAAAAATTCTTGATTATTAGTTTCATTCAACATTAATTAGATGATGATGAGCTTCTTGTGATGATCTTAAATGCGCAGTCGGTATCCATTATCGATAGTTTTGGTTGGTGTTGGAGATGGTCCTTGGGATACAATGAGACAGTTTGATGACAACATCCCCGCTCGTGCCTTTGACAACTTCCAGTTTGTGAATTTCACGGAGATTATGGGGAAGAACATTGATGCTGGAAGAAAAGAAGCAGAGTTTGCAGTTTCAGCCTTGATGGAGATCCCTTCTCAGTATAAGGCCACCCTCGCGCTCGGCTTACTCGGGTATAAGTTCTCATTATTATAACCCTCTGCAACTAATGTAATAATTGCTTTCTCTAATAAAAACAAAACAAAAATGATCTTGTTTCCAAAATCTACAGACGGAGAACTGGAAACTGTCCAAACAAGATTGCTCGTCAACCACCAATAAGTGGTTGTAATCGATCTGTGAGCAAGAGCTCGAAAAGTTCTTGTTCAAGTAGTGTTACCTCTGCACCTCCTATGTCAACTGGTAGTAACGAAAGCCAGGTTTGTTCATTTCTATATTACATAACTTTCAGAGAATGACTTAACCATGTATATTAATCAAAATCAGTTAACCGTTGTTTTTCGGATTGAATTTCAGGTTTGCCCGATCTGTCTGGTTAAAACAAAGAACATGGCATTCAACTGTGGACACCAGACTTGCGACGAATGTGGAGAAGCCATTCAAACCTGTCCTATTTGCCGCGTCTCTATTGCAGTTCGTATCAAACTCTATTAGTAGTAGTAATTTTTCATTTACTCACATTTTCACTGCTATCGGATTGAATTGAGAATGCAGCAATTGGTTTTGCACCTTTGTTGTTACAAGCTTTACCGTTTTCTTTATAAAGAATAGGTTGTTTTCATGATGATAACATGTATTCTTGTCATGCAAGTCTGCTTTTGTTTGAACTAGGTGCAGTTGACATATCAAGTCCAAACCAAACTAAAAAAGCATTTTGTAACAACATTTGTTTTACTGACACAACATATATTCATGGCTATATTGAC
Organism: Brassica napus; assembly: GCF_020379485.1. Taxonomy (NCBI): domain Eukaryota; kingdom Viridiplantae; phylum Streptophyta; class Magnoliopsida; order Brassicales; family Brassicaceae; genus Brassica; species Brassica napus. The sequence goes on along the minus strand of NC_063442.1, from coordinate 29,457,535 downwards.
TAAACACACAGATTTAGTAACACACATTTGTTTATACTGACGGAACATAAATTCATGGCTATATTGACTAAAACACACATTTAGTTGCATCTAGTAACATACATTTAGCTCATACCGATAAACCGAATATTGAGGCTTGGTTTGAACTAACCTTACCCGTCGCGGGGCTGGAGGGTAACAAGCAGACCGTTCTTCATGTACAATGTAGTGGTAAGCTTGGGAACAACGGTCTGTCCTTCCACAACTTTGATCTTATACCTCATCAAGATTGCTGCAGCCACCATTTTCATTTGTGTGTAAGCAAACTTCTTGCCAACACAAAGTCTTGGACCTGCATTGAACACAACGTACTTGAACTGATCTCCACTAACAATATTTCCTTCTTTGATCCATCTCTCTGGTTTGAACTCTTCCCATTCTTTCCCCCAAATCGATTCTATTCTCCCCATTGAGAAGATGGAGAAGAAAACCCTAGCGCCTTTCTTTACCCTTGTCCCGTCAGGTAATGTGTCGTCTTCTAACGCTTGTTTCATCTCCATTGGCACTGAAGGGTAAAGCCTCAGTGACTCTGTCAAGGCAGCTTGCAGATACACCATTTCGTTAAGCTCTTGCGCACTGAACGGTTCGTTGGTTTCTTGCGGCGCACGTTTTCCATGAATCTCTTTGATTTCGGTTAGGATTCTCTTCTCCACTTGGGGATGGTTATGAACCAGCCAGAAGAACCAGACCAGAGCCACTGATGTGGTGTCTCGGCCTGCGATGATGAGACTTGTGATGAACTCTCTGAAGTACTTGTCTGAAAAGTAGTTCCCTTCTTCTTTCTCGTACTCTCTCTGCATAAGGCGTGACAAGAGATCAGATGAATCATCGTTCAAGCTCCTTAGTTTCCTCATCTTGTTCCTCCTCTCTCTCACTATCTTGTTAGCAAACGCGTGAACAACTATAACCGCTTTTTTCAGCTTTCTCTCAGACCCTATCCCTAGAAACCTCATTGGCTTCCACACAAAAGGAGGCATCAGAAACCTAGCGAGCGTATACTCTGTAGCTTCCTCAAAAGCCTTAGCAAAAGTAATCTCCGGTAAGTCCACCCCTAACGATCCTGGATCAACCCCAAAGGCAGAGATACATATGTTGTCGAAGGTCAAACGAACAAGCACGTCTTGCAGATCAAAGACTCTCTTCGAAGTAGCCATATTCTCCATCAGTTTAACCAGCTTCAGCTCCACAAGATCTCTCATCGTAGTAAACGTGTGCTCCAAGAAACGTGAAGAATGCATCTCAGTTTTCGCCACATGTCTCTCTTCCTTCCACAGCTCATCATCAGCGTTGAAGATCCCATCTTCAAGAAGCTCACGAAACCTCTCCCTATAGTACTCCCCCTTCGGGTAGTTTTTGAAATTGGTTTTGAGAACGTGTTCGATGTTTGCAGGATTTGCGGTCAGGATACCGTAAAACCCACCGAACCAAACTCCCCTGTAATGAAACGTCCCACCGGCTCTGACTAGGCTTCTCGTGCACCAACCAAGCAGATCGTCTATGTTTAAGGCTAACACGGGTGCCATTCCCAACACTGGCCACATCACTGGCCCGCCTTTGCTCAGTAACTTCTCACGCAAGTAACTAAGAAGAAAAAGCCCTATTAGGGCTAAAGCCACGTCCGAGAACTTTAAATGAGTGTATACCCATTCCACCGCAGAAATCAACAAGTTCATCTCCATGAACACACAAGATTAAACTTTTTGGGAGTGAGTTGTTATGGAAAAATTAGGATGGCAAGGGAAATAAATAACCAGTTTTATTAATTGATCACAACCAACTTCATTAGTCCCTACTAAACTGTATTAACTCTGAGGCTTTGTAGCTTTTCTGAATAAGGAATCCTTGTCATAATAGAGGGGTTAGCTGTTGCAGGTTATTGATTATATAGCTTATCATAAAATGTTAATCAAGTAACAAAACCTCTCGTGTTTCACAAGAATGCATTCTTTTGCTGATTTTATAAACCATCCTGATTTGTATAGAGCAATGTATAAACAAAAGTTTTTTGCAGAACTAATTTAATTATCTATACGCCTTAGATTGTTATGTTACAACAAACGCAATTCTATATAGACTAGCTAAAAATTGGTTCATACATACGCACTTACTTTTATTACAAGATTTATGGAATATATATGTTTCGAACTAGAAACAATATCGTTCATGTATGATGATGTATCATCGAACATTTCATAACCTTCAAACTAAGTACTTTGAGGTGAAGAACCGACAATTCCGTTTCATACTCTTTAAACCAATAAATTACAGTAATTCATCTTGAATATACACATGATATTTCAAGAAAAATATACATATGTCTTGCTCTTGCTTTTGAGATGTATTTAGTAGAAATGATTTTGTTTTTCTGCTGCTAAACACATTTTAGAATTGAAATGTATCTGGCAGATCCTAACTCCCAACCATTTAAAGCGAAGGCGTAAGCTAGACATTACGAAAGCAGTAGACATTAATTATAGTTCCCTTTTTGTTGTTTAATGTTAAGAAGGTCCCCATACTTTACCATTTATAAGATTAATCTAGTAGAGATCGACCTTAATAGAGTATATGGTTTTGTAGCAGATCATGACATATAGTGGAGAGTATTAAATAGTGGTTACAACAAGACCAGCTATTAGGAGAGCGAGACTCCAAAATCTTCTTGGTTACTATTTATAAAGATTATCTAACCCTTAATTAAATCCCCTAAAATGGATTTTCTAGCCTTTAACCCCCACTTTTTTTTCTTACTTTTCTTTGGAAGTTTTCTATATTCAAGTTTCATTGTTAGTTATGGTGTAACTAGAACTTTTAAATGAGCCCGTGGATTCATCGCATATTATTCAGTTCATCTGAGATGCGATCATGCGAAGGAGTTAGGTGTTTTTTTTTTGAAAAAATGGGAGTTAAGTTCTTAACAAGTTTAGTTCAGCGCTCTCAACTTTTACCTCGTTGGACTTTTTGTTTCATATCCAATTCTTTGAAATAGTTTTCTTTTTCTTAGAACAATTGATTTATCCCAAGTTCTGTAACTAAACTGACAACTGCATAATGAGGTAGTCAATTGGCCATGCAATGCGTTGGATCAACTTATTCCTCACCATAATTTTGGCCATTTCATAATTCATATAGACTGGCTCCTTGTTTTACACTATAGTTTAACACATCAAATGAATATATGTTTTATAAAAAAAAACATTTGACATGGCCTACAGACTCATGAAAATCATTATTTACACTTCCAATTATGTGAACTATGTGCATTATATTATCGTTTCACCTTTTGTCAAACATATTTAATTAAGTTATTCCTACTTGTTAACAGTCAACGCTCAAACTTAAACTTTTTAATTAAAAAAATCATATTTTATCATGCATATGGCCACTTGTGCACAAAATGTAGTGTCTTGAAACTTATATCTATTATTGATTCCTTTTCGTCAAATAGTATAGTAACTTATTAAACTTGGTTTATGAGGTCGTGAATCGCGAGACAGCACACGCCACAAGGTAGTCCAAAATAATATCGTAGTCCACTAATATATATAACATTTGATTTATATGCACGTATGACGTAACATTAATATACTTGTAATCTTCTGCTTAGATATATATATACGCATATACTTGTCATCTTCTACTTCAACCACCCTGCAGTAATCGAGATATACAAATATGAATCCATATTTTCGAGATGATACGAACTTATATAGGGATCCATGAAATTCAACAATTATAGTGAATTCAGCCAATCCTCAAGTTTTTGGTGTAAGGTCGCAATCGGAAAGTAATCTTCTCCACTAAATATAGAGAAACCAAAGCTTGGGCCACCCGATTGTAAGATTAATATCTATCCGTGAATAGAAAAAGGACTATATCATCATGAGAAATGACTTTCTGGTAATAAGACGAGCTCAAGTTTGGCAACTTGCATGTCTACTTTTCATTCCCATGGTCACGAATACGTGCCAATGTATGTCTCAAGTTTCTCCACTTCACGTACACAAGATGGGTTTTCTCATTCCATTCCTTTCTAAAATGTGTGATTTACAGTCTATGTATCTTTCCAACCATGCATCTCAGTAACAGAAAATAGTATAAAAATATTATGATTACTTATACAAGTTTTAAGTGATTCATATAAGGTGTAAGGGGTTATATGTAAAATACAAAGTAGAACAGCTTATATATTTTATCTTTCAATTCATTATATATACACATGTATAACTATACGTATTTAGATAATGAAAATAAATTGTAAAATTAGTCGCATACCTTCTGATTTGCAGTGTGGTAAGACCTCTGATCATTGCTCTCTCTCAAGAGGCCCCTAGCTGATGAGATATAGGTGTTTATGTACATAAGAAAAACCATAGTGAGTAGTGATGAATTCGCTAGTTGTAGTCCACATTTTGTATTGATCGGGTCTCCCATCTCCTATGCGGAAAGGGGATATACATAATAATTGTTGGCTCATAATACAGAGTGTTTCCGTATTATGTTAAATCGTAGAGATTCAGATCCGCGTCCTCTAAACAATTTCGAGGTTACTCTTGAAACAAAAGTTAGTGGAAACACTTGGCTATATATTTTAGTAAATACAAGTCATCTTTAAAATAAAAGTTGTTTGACAAAAAAAAAAAGGTTAAATATAGCTACTCTTTTAGATCAATTGCAAATCCCTAAAACTATTGATCATATTTTGATATACCACCAATGGTGAAAATACTTTGGGAAATAAATTATTTGTTAGACAATATTATCTTAGTCGATCGATCATACAAGTCTGTATAGCCAATTGGTTGTAATGACGACTTCCCTACACTCGCAGTATTGTTGGTTGGCAACAAGTATTAAAATCATAAAATGTGTGTTTGGTCTTAAGTCAACATGTTAGATGCTAACGAATCAAAACTGTGAAAGCTTGGGTTTATCCCTGCGTGATGGGCCAGCAGCAGCATCACATCTGATGGGCCGAAGTCATGCGCAGGCCCATTCCAGGTTGCACTACCTGATCACATACGACACATATATATACAATGTTAGTATGGGTGATTAGGGTTACCGGATAGAAGCAATAACAGCAGGTTATAGCATCAGAGATCAGTCAACAAGATACAGCATCAAGGGAAAAGAGACTTCAACAAGGACAACTAGCTTAGACTTAAGGCTATTGTCTCATATTAAGGTTGTTGTATTCCCTAGCTAAGTTGAAGGGATCTTATTGTAACCTACCTATCTAGCACACTGATTTAGTGGTGCTAGAGACTCTTTAATCTAGTAGATTTTGGGAGCAGAAGTCTCCCACGACACGTACCGCGCCGAGGGCCGGGAAGTCGTTAAATCGCTTGTGTCTTTACTTTCAGTACTAGACCTAGATCTATATAACCTCTAACCTAAGTTAACATGAGCTAATTACATTCTACAAGTGGTATCAGAGCTTCCGGTTTTCATCAAGGTTGCTTAGGATAGAGAGAGAGACAGAAGAGGTGCATACTCAGTACCTTCTCAATGGTGAAGTCAAAGGAACGCATCGAGATCGACCGTTTCGAAGGAGATGGTGACTTCGCCCTATGGAAAGTGAGAATGCTTGCTCACTTTGGAGTGCTTGGACTGAAAGCTATTCTCACCGATGAGAAGCTTTTGAAGGATGACGTGAATCCTAAGGATGAACCCGAGTCTGCCATAAAGGACACTAGGAAGGGGCTAGCTGGGCTTGTTGCGCCCACACCTGAAATTGATCCTGCAAAGTTTGAAAAATCAGAGAAAGCTAAGGACCTAATTGTGCTGAATGTAGGGAACAAAGTCTTAAGGAAAATTCAACATTGTGAAACTGCTGCTGCAATGTGGAGTACACTAAACAAGTTGTACACAGAGACATCTCTACCAAACAGGATTTATCTACAGCTTAGGTTCTACACTTTTAAGATGGCCGACTCAAAATCCATTGATGAGAATGTGGATGAATTCTTGAAGCTAGTTGCAGATTTAAACAATTTGCAAGTTGAAGTATCCGAGGAAGTTCAAGCTATCCTATTGCTAAGTTCTCTACCAAACAAGTATGATCAACTCAAAGAGACTCTCAAGTATGGAAGAGACACCCTAAGCCTAGCTGAGGTTACAGGGGCTGCAAGGTCGAAAGAAAGAGAGTTGATTGAGAGTGGTAAGTTTACCAGGTCTGGTGGAGAAGGTCTGATGGTGACAGACAGAGGAAGATCAGACCAACGCTCTGGCAAAAGAAATGGAAAATCCTACAGGGGAAGATCCAAGAGCAGACAGGGACGTTCCAAGTCGCGTCCTAGGAACACCAAAGGCTCAAAGGGATGTTTTGTATGCGGGAAGGAGGGCCACTGGAAGCGTGACTGCCCTGATAAGAAACCTTACAAAACGCCAGACTCAACAAATGTTGTGGCAGAGTCCAAGGAACCTCTAATCCTCACCGTGAGCACCCAATACTCCAAGGACGAATGGGTGATGGACTCTGGCTGCTCGTTCCACATTACACCAGACAAGAGCTTCTTGTTTGACCTGGAAGAATTCAAAGGTGGAAAAGTGTTAATGGCAAATAACACGCATAGCAACATTCAAGGAGTTGGAAAGATTAAAATTCTAAATCCCAATGGGTCTACTGTGGTTCTAACAGGCGTACGATATATGCCTGGTATGAGTAGAAACTTAATCTCTTATGGAATATTGGAAACATCAGGATGCAATTATGAAGGCAAGGATCTCATGGTTAATTTCTACAAGGATGATAAACCGGTTATCTCAGGAAAATATCATCAGGGATTATATTATCTACAGGGGACAGTCTCTCGAGGAGAGGCTAATCTATCTAAAGTTGAGAGGAATATGACTAATGTATGGCATTCACGCCTCGGTCATATGAATCTTAATAACATGTCTGAACTTGTCAAACAGGGATTTATCATTGACAAGGAAGTTAAGACATTGAATTTCTGTGAACACTGCATAATTGGGAAATCTCACAAGCAAAGTTTTCCTAAGGCTAAGCATGTGACCAAAGGGATTCTAGAGTATATTTACTCTGACCTTTGGGGTTCTCCATCAACACCAGATAGCCTTGCTGGAAACAAATATTTCGTGACATTTATTGATGATTTCTCTAAGAAGGTTTGGATTTATTTTCTGAAGACTAAGGATGAGGTATTCTTTAAATTCAGAGAATGGAAAGCTGAGGTGGAGACAAAGACAGAGAAGAAAATCAAATGCCTAAGGACAGATAATGGGTTGGAGTTCTGCAACAAGCAGTTCGATAATTACTGCAAACAGGTGGGAATTAAACGTCACATAACCTGCAGCTACACTCCTCAGCAAAATGGGGTTTCAGAAAGGATGAATAGAACCATCATGGATAAGGTTAGATGCATGCTAGCCGAATCTGGCTTAGACCAAAGCTTCTGGGCAGAGGTAGCATTTACTGCTATCCATGTGATCAATAGATCACCTAACTCTACACTCGAGTTCAGAATGCCTGAAGAATTGTGGACCGGCGCGAAACCTGACTTGAGACATCTAAGAACTTTTGGATGCACTGCGTATGTCCACATAACTGAGGAGAAAACAGGACCTAGAGCCATCAAAGAGGTGTTTGTGGGGTACCCTATGGGTACTAAAGGCTATCGAGTTTGGATAGAGGATGAGGGCAGATGCAGAACAAGTAGAAATGTTGTTTTCAACGAAGACGAGCTGTACAAGCACACCGTTGCTAAAGCAAAAGAAAGCACAGGAGTGACTAAAGATACAGAGAAACAAGCTAAAAAGAGGGTCTCATTCAGTGATGATTTGATCAGAGGGCCTTCTCCTTCTGTCGAATCCAAAGACACATCTGATCAAGGTGGAGAAGAATCATCATCATCTGAAGAGTCGAGTAGTTCGAGTGACCAAGAACAGAATGACGAGGTTGAAAGTGAAAGTGGTGACACTGGATCTTTAGACACCTATGTTCTAGCTCGAGACAGAGCAAGAAGACAGAACGTGAGGCCCCCATCTCGCTATGAGGATGGAAACTTTGTAACCTATGCGCTAAATGTCATCAACAACTTAGAGGTTGAAGAACCTAAATCCTACGCTGAGGCAATGAAAAGTCCACAGAAGAAGTTGTGGAAAAATGCAGCTGAGGAGGAGATGGAATCTCATAGGAAGAACAGAACCTGGGATCTAATTGATAAACCTGCTAAGTCAAAGCTTGTTGGATGCAGATGGCTGTTTAAATTAAAACCCGGGATCCCAGGTGTTGAGGACGAACGATACAAGGGCAGACTAGTTGCGAAGGGGTACTCTCAGACAGAAGGGATTGACTACAATGAAATATTTTTACCAGTTGTGAAACACGTCTCTATCAGACTTATGCTCAGCATTGTGGTAAATTTAAACTTGGAACTGGAACAGATGGATGTCAAAACAGCCTTTCTACATGGAAGTCTAGAGGAAAGGATGTTAATGGAACAACCTGAGAGGTTTATAAAGCCAGGAACAGAGAACAAAGTGTGTCTGTTGAGAAAGTCCCTGTATGGCTTGAAACAGTCCCTAAGAAGATGGAACCATAGGTTCAACAGCTTCATGAAGAATCAGTTATTCGAACGGTGCAGTAAAGACTTGTGTGTCTACATGAGGGATGTTAAAACTGACAAGGCCATCTACCTACTCCTATATGTCGATGACATGCTGATCGCCTCAGGAAACAAAAGGGTGATCAAAGAGCTTAAGGAAAAACTGAGTGGAGAATTTGAGATGAAGGATATGGGAAAGGCCTCAAGAATTTTGGGCATGGATATTACAAGAGACAGAGAGAGAGGAACCCTGATCCTATCTCAGAGCAACTACATTGAGAAAGTCCTAAAGACGTTTGGGATGCAGGACGCTAAGCCTGTGATTACTCCCACTGCAGAACATTTTAAATTGAGAAGCCTAACAGATGCTGAGTGAAAGGTGGAAGCTTCTCAGATGGAAAGGATTCCCTACGCTAGCGCTGTGGGAAGCCTTATGTACGCAATGGTAGGCTCGAGACCTGATCTAGGTTTTGCAGTAGGCTACGTCTGCAGATTCATGAGTAAACCAGGAAGGAAACACTGGAAAGCAGTCCAGTGGGTCCTAAGGTACTTAAAGGGAGCAGTGGATTCGAATCTAACATTCAGAAAGAACTCTACACTCCTAGTGGAAGGATACTCAGACTCAGACTATGCAACAGACATGGATAGAAGACGGTCAGTAACTGGATATGCATTCAAATTCGGAGGTAACACTATCTCATGGAAATCATGTCTACAATCAGTGGTTGCACTTTCTACTACAGAAGCAGAATACATGGCTATGAATGAAGCAGCTAAAGAGGCAATGTGGCTAAAGGAAATATGCAATGAACTAGGTTTCAATCAACAGGGAATCAAACTCTACTGTGATTCTCAAAGTGCCCTAGCCCTAGCAAGAAATCCAGTCAATCACGAGAAGACAAAACATATAGCTACCAAGTTCAACTTCATTCGTGATCTAGTGGAAGCAGGAGATATTGTTCTAAACAAGATTCATACAAACGTCAATCCTGCAGATTTCCTAACAAAAACGGTACCTGGTCAGAAGTTCCAGCTTTGCTGTGAGCTTTTGAATGTGAACTAAGAAGACTGGAAACGCTCCAGGTGATTCAAGTTGTATGATCCCATCCTCGCATAACACGTACATCAATTGTCGATGTAAGATAAACGGTCAGTGTGTGTAGAAATGGAAAATCAAAGGCAACAGGGAATGTTACTAAATAAGGAATCACCTGGAGGATAATTAGAACTGAGTAAGGAGACCCGGTTCAGATGGAGTAACTTGGGCCACCAGACATTCCCACATAAGAGGAACAGAGACACAGACGATGCTTCACGAGTTGTCAGAAGCAAGCATCTGGGTCCGGAAAGGTTTCAACAATCAATCACCAACACCTACTAGACAGTGAACCTACATCAAGCCACAAAATATTGTTGTGAGTAACAAAACGCAAGAATGTTACCTGAGCACAAGAGTATTGGTTGAAAGGCTTACCAGCAGAACATGATAATATAATAACAGCTCAGGGAGCTGAATCAAATGTCCGATCAAGGAAAGGTTTCACGCTTGAAACTATGTAAGCTCGTCACAGAGCTAAACCGGCTTCTGAAACAGAAACAGAAGAGTCAGATCGACAAGTGAAAAGCATATTAGAGAAGGTTCGTTAAGACATGAGCTTACGTTATCTACGAAAGAGGTAGAGCGTGATGATGGAGCTCAGGCAAGAGCTTACCGACATGTCAGGTTCTCAATCGCGACTAGAGATAGAGTCACGAGTCACCTGAGACGACATGCAAAGGCAAAGAATCCTCAAGTTAGCTCAAGTTCCCACAAGACTCACTTAGTATCCCTAACAGATGATCCTAATCGCTCATGAAGAGGAGAGATTAGATGTACCTGGGGATATTAGGGAGGAAAGATGATGGAGTCACGATGGTGTGAGCCATCATCAGAGAAGCAAATCGCCGTTCGGCAAAGAGACTTCGAGGGAAGAATGGAGAGAAGGAGATGCGACGCCATCGCGGTGGAGCTGACGAGACCTTCATGGAGCTACGGTTGCGAGGCAGAGCAACCAATAACTCCTCACGACGACACCAAGTCCGAATCGGCGGAGAAGGGTCGCGAGTGAGAGAGACGAGGAAGAGAGAGAGAGAGAGTCAAGATCGACTTTCTCATTTCACAAGAAAGACAAAGAAACAAGGGAGGAAGCTGTCGGCACTAGGGTTGTCGGATGGGCCAAGGTTGGGCTTAAACCAAGCTGGTGGAGATTTGTGAAAGCTTGGGTTTATCCCTGCGTGATGGGCCAGCAGCAGCATCACATCTGATGGGCCGAAGTCATGCGCAGGCCCACTCCAGGTTGCACTACCTGATCACATACGACACATATATATACAATGTTAGTATGGGTGATTAGGGTTACCGGATAGAAGCAACAACAGCAGGTTATAGCATCAGAGATCAGTCAACAAGATACAGCATCAAGGGAAAGGAGACTTCAACAAGGACAACTAGCTTAGACTTAAGGCTATTGTCTCATATTAAGGTTGTTGTATTCCCTAGCTAAGTTGAAGGGATCTTATTGTAACCTACCTATCTAGCACACTGATTTAGTGGTGCTAGAGACTCTTTGATCTAGTGGATTTTGGGAGCAGAAGTTCTCCCACGACACGTACCGCGCCGAGAGCCGGGAAGTCGTTAAATCGCTTGTGTCTTTACTTTCAGTACTAGACCTAGATCAATATAACCTCTAACCTAAGTTAACCTGAGCTAATTACATTCTACAAAAACTGCACTTGTTTGACCAAAGATAATTAATTTATGATGCAATTTTTGTAGAACTATTTACAAGTTGCAATTAATGTGATCCATCTTTGTCCTGTTTTCATAAGTCGCCCCTTGTTTTATTTGTCGGGTTTTCCAAGTCTTCTGTAATATTTTCTAAGTTTTTTTCTTCCTTAGAAAATGAATTGTTACTTTATTTCTTATGATAAAATTATAATTCAATTTTTGTGGTCAACCATAGAAAGATGAAATTTCGCTTTGTGTACTCACAATTAATGGATTACAGTCTGTAAGTGATAAGCAACAAATTAATGTTATCCATTCACTGGTATAAAACTTTGAGAGCTTTTAACATTCGACCTAGCAGATACCCATTTTGTAGTTAAGTTACTACTGGCTATCGTACGAATTTAACTACTACTATATGTTAAGTATAAATTAGAATAGCTCCAAGTCACTCGTATCTCTTCTGAGTTTGAATCCCAGTAAATACACACGTGTTTGTCCATGCGTAGGCATAAGTAAACAACAAATTCATATTGTCATAGGCCTATAAGGCTATAAATTAATTTGGATTTCAGCTTAGAGAAATCTTAGTTGTTAATAATAATATAATAACATATTATCTTAATGTTAAATATGTCTTATCCACTGTCACGGCACTTTTGACTTCTTTGTTTCGACGTAATCTATTTGTCTTGAAAATCTCATTAAAACTATAATTAACTTCAATCTCTTAACTGAAATTTTTATCTTCAGATAAGAGACGGTTCTTATCAATTTTTAAGAAAAATTAAAAACTGTCTATTAATCGAAAAGTATAAAAAAAATGTCAATTTATAAGTTAAAAAATCCGGCTAATCATGAATTTTTGCATGCGAATATAATGTATCTTATTCTTACATGTAAACAGTCCAAACATAGTTTTAAAGTACATTTTATCTGACAACCAATCACAAACCTATATGGGATCTAAAATACATCACCCCCATAGATTCCCCCAGGTTTCAAGGTTTCACAGTCACAGGAACTCAGGCAGCATCTTCATTCAGACGCCTGAAGAAACATGTGCAAGTCCGTCCACTTGTTCAATTTTAATCCATTTGAGTGACTTATTATTTTTAGTTATAGCATTATTACCAACATTTATTTTTTTCTCTACTCATATTATATCACACTCTTTTTGGCACGTACTGCAATAATCTCATTTTTTTATAAACTGACGGTTAAAAAACGCCAAAATGGTGTTCGCCAAACATGTAATAAAGCAATAATTAAAAAAATAAAATTTATAAAACGAGATCTTTGTAAATTGAATAATTATCCGGTTTGGTGACGGAGACCTTCCAACACTTGACCTCTCCGTCAAGACTTCCACTAACGATTGAAACGACACCGTCTGACTCCGAATCTTTAACCGCTGCAAGCGACTTAACCGGTTTCGTGTGACCAGAAAGTACCTCCAAGCAACTGTAACTACCATCGATTCCGCGCCGCCAAATCCTGACCGTCCGATCAGCTGATCCACTTATCAGCAAATCAGAGACGTTGAACAAGCTAAGTATTGCTTTGTCGTGTCCCCTCAAAGCACCCCTCACCGTCATGTAATTGGAACTATCCTCTCTCTCCCAAACCAATATTGACCGGTCACACGAACCGGAGAACAAGACCGATCCGTCGTCGTTTAACGCCAAAGCATTAACCGCCGATTTGTGCTTTTCCAAAGTCGCAACTAACTCGTGTCGTTTCGAGTCCGCGGGTTTCGCCCAAACCCGAATACGCCTATCAGCGGATCCAGTATAAACGGTGCCGTTAGCAGAGACAGCAACGGCGTTAACGGCGTCATCGTGAGCTTTGATTGATTCCTTGCAACGAAGATCAGAGGCTCTCCATATCTTCAATGTCTTGTCCCAAGAAACAGAGTAAATGAATCCGTTATTGACGGCGAGAGCGCTAACGGCGTCAGCGTGTTCGATCCAGAGACATTTTCTATGACGGCGAACCTGAACGTAGTTTTTGGGAAGAGCGAAACGTCGCAAACGGTCGTTTAAAGTTGGAAGCGTCGTTAACTGTTTGTAACCGTTTTTCGCCGTTAGTTTCCAAACTCCGATCTTACCGTCCTGATGAGCAGTGAAGATTTTATCACCGGAGAAACCGACGGACTTGACGGATCCGGAGAAAGGATCGTGACCGTTGAAACTGTCGAGATGAGCACACATGTCGCGATCGTAGATGCTGACTTCGTGTCCGGAGACTGCGAAGAGATAACCTCCGTTGACGGCGAGACAAGTGACCGGGAGACTCCGTTCCCGGAGTTTGAAGGAAGAGGTAACGGAGTGTGAGACGGTAACGGCGAAAGTCTCCGAGGGGATTTTCTGAAGAGAGGGAACGGAAGGGAGTGTCTGGAGAGAGAGACTGCTATGGAGGCTGCTAGAGCCGGTGGCTTCGCTGAGTGGCGACGACGTGGCGCTATCGGTGGAGTCCAGATGCTTCGGAGATTTTTGTGTTCGTTTTCTCCGGTAAGAATCTTCTGATTCGAACAGCCGTGAGATAATCCTCATTCTCGTTTGAGTTTCTTGTTTGGTGATAGTGAGAGAAGTTAGCTTCGTGTAGGTGAAGGTGCAGGTGCAGAGATGAAGAAGAGATGTGTAGATATATATAGAAGCGCGTCGTGCAGGAGATATTTTGCCACGTGGCAGATAAGTACAGTGCGGTGTTTCGAAATTGGTCGGAATGATAAGTTAGATAGATTCTTCTTCTTTTTTGGTTAAATTAAAAATTGTGATACATTTTGTACTTAAAAACAAAAGAGGGTATCCTACTATATAAAAGGGACTAAATTCAAGGCTTTTGAGACTATCCACCTCAGCCAAAATATTCTCATCCAAAAAGAATTAAAAATAAATATCATTTAGAAGATAATTAACTAATATAAAACTTTTGATATTTCTAAAAATTTCAAATTTGTAACTGCTAATTTATTAATAGAATCATATATCTATATTGAATTATGTTCTATTTTTAATCGTTACTTTAAGAGTAAATAAATTATTAATTTATAATATATATATAGTTTATAACTTTATATTGTAGTTATAAATAAAGAGAAAATAACCGGGAAAAGTGAAGAAGCTCATATAAAATTATGTAATTAAAATGGTATAATGGTGAATATGATGAAGTGAATCTAAGAAAATTTGTTGTACAAATTATGGTGCTTTCTTCGTCCACTATAATGATTAAAATAATATATATTCATATAAATAAGTCAATATTTGTTGTTTTTTTTGTAAGATGTTAAGATTATCATTTTCTGAAAGGTTACACTGATCCAAAGAAATTAGTTTGTGGAGCTAACCAAACGAGGATTATAGTGTTTACTTTGGAAAAAGTAATAGGTTGAACGATAGATGGCGTGCGTGTTTTTTCACATGGAAATCTGCACATATATTAAAATTGTAAGGTTTGAATCATAGAGAAAATATAGTGTATATGACTGAAGTTGATTCATTCTGAAACTAAAGATGGCTAAAATTCTTCTTTGTCAAAATGCATAGATGTGAATCTTATATGAATAGAATTTTCAATTGCTTATAGCAGTGTAATAAATTCCGTGTGTAAAGGAAAAAAAATGTTATATAAGTGAAAACAAAAATTATGATTTTTTTCTTGTGCCTCGCAATTTGAAGAAGAAAGAACATATTGTGTGAAAATCTTTGGCTCGGTCAAATTTTATCGAGTTGTTTATAAAACTGTTGTTATATGATTCATGTAAATTTTCAGTGTTGATTTAAAAGCCCAAGAAAACTCATCTATACTGACTTTTTGATTTTTTTCTGTGATTTAAATTTAAAAAAGATAAAACTTTCGATAAGTTATGTAAACTCAGAACAAGTATTTAACTTTAGAAAGCATTTACATGTTTCAAACTTATAATATATACATATATAATGTTTAAAATTATGTATATAAAACCTGTATAAAATGTGCTTAAATATGTTTCTCTTCTTTAATGTGTTAATTGTACTATATATAACATTATTTTAAAATTTCAAAAAGTTTATGTCACATACAAAAACCATCAATAAAAAATATTATTCTCCATCTACAACCAGAAAAAAGAAAAACTATAAACATATAAATTTAAATTAAGAAAAACTAACATTGGAAAAACAAAAAATTAATGTAAAAGAAACAAACCGACAAATAATATTATAAATAAAATAAATTTATAAGACACAATCCGCGCGAAGCGCGGAAAAAATCTCTAGTACTGATAAAATTAAAAGAAAATAGTCAAATCTGTAGCCAATGGTGTGTTTGTGGGGGTAAAGAACAAGAACTCAAAATCAAAAGAAAAAGAAGAGGACCTATTGAGTTTGCGTTACAGCATGGATGAGGTTGGAAGATTGCGCATGGGTCAAGGAGAGAGTAGGACCCAAACCATATAATTAACCAGTTCTACCACCAATATGATTATGAGGTTTATGAAAATGTTGACGCACTTTTTTAGTTTGTTGAATGATTGTGATCAATGGTAAGAGTAATAAATGGGTGTGAGTGCATAAGTGGGAACTTGGAGGAAACACGAAAATGATTCAAGAGACTGGTCACGTCGTTGCTGGAAAGTTGCTGATTAAAAAAAGAGACACGATGAGTGGGGCCAATGTCAAAACCGAGCCACATTGAATAGTTGTAACCAAATGGATAAAAAATTGATTTTCTTTTAAAAATCACAAGTAGACAAGTCGGTCGTTATCTGGAGTGTACTGGGAAGCAGCTATGAGAGGAGGTTGCCAGCCAAAGAATAGTGAAAGGGTAGTAGGAAGGCTCATGCAGTCTTTCTCATATGTTTCCAAGAACCTACAATTTGATTTGTTAATGAAGAGAAATATCGGCTGGCTTACGCGAACTGCCGTCTACCATATGGTGTAACATAGCATACGAACAAATTATTTTTTTAATTGACCCATTAGAAACCAAAGTGGCCCAGAGTTACAAACATAATTAAGCGACTGACTGAAATAATCACACATATAGGTTTGCTTCAATTTATCAGATTAGAAAAATTGATTAAGAGTAAAAATGATATTTGGAAACCACAGTTTGCATAAATGATAAAACACAGTTTGTCAAACTAGATAAAGTCTATAATTGGTAAATACTTCGTCTCTTTCATAAAGATGTATATTTTAAGATTTTTACACTTATTAAAAAACTATATCAAATTTTAGTTATCAATACATTATTCCGTAATTAGTTGTTTTCACAACTTTTAACCAATAGAATTTTAACAAATACAATTATATTTTTTGAAATTTACAATTTGCAATTAATTTATGCATTAAAAATGTAAAAGATATATCCTTTTGAAACAATTTTTTATAAACACATGGATCTTTTGATAACGGAGGGAGTACAAAACACGAGATGATCACCTCACGAGTAGAAAGTAAAATTTAAGAATCAAAACAGCGGTTTATAAAGATTTGGTGTATATTTAATTGTCAAACGATAATTAATGATATACAAACCAATGAAAGGATTATTTTTTTTCCTGCGCTAAAATTATTTCAATACATATTTGTACTACTATTCTTTGTATTCATAGAATTAATCAGAAAATACTTATATTCATTCATCTTTCTTGTCTACAAATAAGTAGATTAGCATTCTCATTTTTGGAACTATAAAAATAACATTTTCCCCCAATTTATATCATCTTACCCATTCTCGAATTTGGATCTTGCATACATAATGCTCAAGACAAGATTCAGTCATTGAGCTTCTCAGAGAAGGAGAAGTCATATATGTGCTTCTCGCGTGATATAACAATGCTTTTAACCCTTTTTTTTCTTTGTCAACATGCTTTTTAACCGTTTCCAACTCAAACCTAAACTTTGAATTTTGGCATCACATACGAAAAAAAAAAGCTGCCAACTTTCACTGATGTCATCCACACACATTATAACATGCATTTCAGTTGGCACGTTTTAGATGATCATTTGAAAATTTATCTTTTAAACCGTTGAGAAACCCTTCTACGAATATTGAATATCCGGACGGTTAGTAATTGTGGCACTTTCTCTATCAAGCATAATAGAAATCAGGAGAGTGCTTTGGATTTTTGATATATGCTACCCCATATAGGTCGTTAGATTTTGATAAAAAGGTCCTAAAGAGAGGAAAAAGATTGCAAAAGCAAAAGAAAAAGAAAAAACATATTGGTTGGGTTAGGACCAAAAGAGTAAGACACCAATATATGACCCGTATGCACTACGCGTACGGCTCTTTCTTCACTCGTTGATGGGTCCCTTCTTAAGTGGAAGATCCCCAAACCCCAACGGAGAAACTGGCCTATGACCATACCTTTTAAATTCTATCATGTAAATTTCTTTTCTTTTATTTTGTGAAGAGAAATCTTGTTTCCCGCACAAATTACTGATGAATATTAGTGGAACTAGTACCTTTTTTTTGTAAACTAGGTGTCTGGATCTTCGGCCCAAATAATCCCCCAGGCCAAGGACCAGTCGACGCTAATATCGCAAACATTTCTTCCAACAAGAACTGAACTAAGAATTCAGTAGAACCTACTACATGCACTAAACCAGTAGTCCAACACAATGGTGGAACTAGTACTTATTACAATTCTACAATAATGATCGACCATATGTTTGCACTTTGGAGTCTCGTACTACTCTGCTTAACATAATTTAGATTTAAAAATCAATCATTCAACCAAGATTAAAGCTTAAACAAACATTTATTCCAACTCCTCTCCTTTTTCGTTTAGAAATTCGAGAAACCTAAAAGACATAAATATGTTGATGATTACTTTTTATGTCGGTACATTTCAAGTGGGATCTGTTTTACTACTTTAGTATCAACCTAGGATTAACAGGCACGCCGCACTAATATCGCTTTCTTTGTATTACATGTGAATTATCATAAAAATGAGGCTGATTTGATCAAATTCCATTTAATCTCTCATGAATCATCCAATTATGTTTTCATCTGACAAATAAGATCATATTCAACAAATAACGCAATCTACAATTGTTACGTATTCTGCATTTCGAAAACATGGACATACTGCTCAATCCGTAATTCTTTATTTTATATTGCTAAGGAAAGTTTAATTTATTTTCAGCTTATTTCAAGGACATCGTTTCTCATAACCAAGGAGAAATAAATTACAACATGATCATCACAATATCCATATATATAAATAGTCTTCACTCAAAAATGATATTCTCATGAAAATACACACCTCAGAAAAACAAGAAAGAACCGACGATGGATGTAACACCCACAACGACCGCAGAGACTCCAAGAGCCGCCGCGCCGCTGTCAGCAGAATCGGCAGAGCCTGAAGGTCCATTGCTACCGTAGGAGGAGTCACTTCCTAGAGGACCAGCCACAGCTACGTCATCATCACCAGGAGAAGCAGCTGCATCGTCGTCGGTGGTTCCAATGGTGTCCTCGGACACTGGAGCTTCGACCTCAGGTGTGGAAGTAGATGGAGCTTTGGAAGGTGACGCTGAAGGAGACGGAGAGGAGGCAGCTGCGGCGAGGCCAAGGACGGCCAAGAACACGAGGCCAAAAACTACAACAACGTTTTGGCGACCCATTCTTCTCTCTGTCTCTTTCTACGTCGCTCTTTTTTATTTTTTTTTAGGTTTGAGGTTTAGAGATTGTGATGATTGGAGAAGATTTGTGTTTGATGTGTACATATAGCTGTTTTTTGTGATAGGTTTTTTTTTTAGAAAACGTTACTACGATGGAGGAATACCTTTCAATCCAATTTTGATCGCTGCCTAAAAATGGGTTTGCTAAGATAAACATTTTTGAATGGTAACAAGCCAATGAATTGATTGGATACGAAATTCTAATTTTGTTTTCATTGATTGATGAGCCGGATAAAATGAATGTTCACAGTATGAGTTAATTTTATGTTATAAGCTTGTTATAGAAACATGATATTCTAACTTCTAATACATTAAAATGAACAGCATGTAGAATTGTTTTTGATAAGCGTCCAAGTACTATTCTTATTGCTTATCGAACCGATTACAATCTCAAGTCACCAAACGTGCCTTGAGCCTTCAAATCCAGAGACCAAGCTAGCTCTCTGAATCTGCCTTTAGTGTACATAGATGCTTCTCTGAAATTGCCCAAACAACTCTCTATGATCTTTTGATAAATCGTCAACAACACTCATAGATCTTTATTTATACTCCCCATGTTCAGTAACCGCCAAGCCTCTCAATGAATCAGCAACTTCACTTCCTTGCCAACAAAGCAACCATCAGCCACGTCAGCACTATCCTTCAGTATCTATCAGTTTTCTTGTTAAAGTCAGAGTTAACCTTTGTGCCAAAAAAAAAAAAGTCAGAGTTAACCGATTGTATAATTTGATCAAATAGAGAAAACAAGCTGAAAACATTATTAACGTGGCCTTAATTATAAACTATTCACATCGAAAATATAAAACTTAAGTTATAAATTGGAATACTCCCAATTCGGGAAAATGAATTAAGAGGATATTGATTGCACTAAACATATTTTCACTCTGGGATACCTTGTAAAATCTCAATCAGACATCATATAGATTTTAGGGTGAAATATTCACTCTAGTCTGTAGAAACCAGTAAGTAATCAATTAATCATCTTTACCATTTATACTCAACTCAAACAAACCTAAATAATCGAACGTGAAAAGTTGCATGATAATAAAAAAAGGCTTACCACTTTCTAGATCTGAAAATGGATAGATGGGCTTTAATTCGAAAGCCCAATAATTTCCGAAGGCCCTTGAATAGGCTTTAATCTACGATTCTGTGTCATCATCATCAGCGGAGCTACTAGGGTTTCACACTCAAACCATTTTCGCTCTCAAATCCACTCTCCTTCTCTTTCTTATTTTTCTTAGCAGTGAGAACAAAAAAAAACAAGATCTGAACTTGGATCGGATCGAGGAAAGTTTGAAGCTCCAAAATGGCGCTAGCGTTCGATGAGTTCGGGCGTCCGTTCATAATACTAAGGGAGCAAGATCAGAAGACGCGTCTCAGAGGCATCGATGCTCAGAAAGCCAATATCGCCGCCGGCAAAGCGGTGGCTCGGATCCTCCGCTCCTCCCTCGGACCTAAGGGAATGGACAAGATGCTTCAGGGACCTGACGGAGACGTCACCATCAGTTCGTTTCTCACCTCCTTAATTTCAAATCTGCTTTTGAATGTCTAATTGATTAGGGTAGTAACGTCGATGCAGCAGTATGATTAATGGATCCATGTCAAACTTTTTTGGAATATCGATTCGCTATACTGTCTGTGACGCTTAAGCTAAGAAGCTCAAACTAGTTTCTTCTGTTGCTGCGAAAATGCTAATGAATACATTAATTGGTACCATTGAATTCAAAAATAGCTGCAAAGAAAGCTCTTTTTCATGGAAATTTTTCGAAGAATCGTTTAAACTCCTATGAATATGTGCTGGATATGCTAAAAATGGATTCTTTAACAACAAGATGCTGTTTTGTGTACGCATTTCTCGTTCTTGAGATACGTATATTTGTTTGAAGCATAATACCTTCTTTTGTTTGCTATCGTGTTTATAACTTCGTCGTGTTTGTTTATCTAGCGAATGATGGTGCAGCTATCTTGGAGCAAATGGATGTTGACAACCAGATTGCGAAACTTATGGTCGAGCTGTCTCGGAGTCAGGATTATGAAATCGGTGACGGCACAACAGGCGTTGTTGTCATGGCTGGTGCGCTTCTGGAGCAAGCTGAACGTCAGTTGGATAGGGGGATTCATCCTATCCGTGTCGCTGAGGGATATGAGATGGCTTCTAGAGTTGCAGTTGAGCATTTGGAGCGTATATCTCAAAAGTTTGAGTTCGACGTTGATAATTTTGAGCCATTGGTCAAAACATGCATGACTACTCTTTCCTCGAAGATGTAAGATTTACACTCCAATAATTTTTTCTATTATAGTTTTGTAGAATATTTTCCTGATTTTTTTTTTGTTATTTTTTGTTCATTGGTACAGTGTGAATCGATGCAAGCGCAGTTTAGCTGAGATTGCTGTCAAAGCAGTTCTTGCTGTTGCTGATTTGGAGAGAAGGGATGTTAACTTAGATCTGATAAAAGTAGAGGGCAAGGTCGGGGGAAACTTGGAGGACACTGAGCTTATATATGGAATACTAGTTGACAAAGACATGAGTCATCCACAGATGCCGAAGCAAATTGAAGATGCTCACATTGCCATTTTGACTTGCCCGTTTGAGCCACCGAAGCCCAAGACTAAGCATAAGGTGGACATTGACACAGTGGAGAAGTTTGAGACATTGCGCAAGCAAGAGCAGCAATATTTCGATGAGATGGTTCAGAAGTGCAAGGTTGGTTTTTAAATTTTCTTTGTCATTGTGATTTGGAAATTGACTATATTGTGAGTTACTGGAAAAGGCTTTTTTTTTTACAGTGAAGATTAGTTGTCAGTGCATTTTATTATATAATTTCCTATGCTTTTAAATTGCAGGATGTTGGTGCTACATTGGTTATTTGCCAATGGGGATTCGATGATGAGGCAAACCATCTATTGATGCACAGGAATTTGCCTGCTGTCAGATGGGTCGGGGGTGTTGAATTAGAACTCATCGCAATAGCCACAGGTATGGGATTTCTCCAAGCATCTACTGTTAACGATTTAATCAGCTTTCTATAGCTGACAGGATATTTGTCTTTATGTAGGCGGCAGAATTGTTCCAAGATTCCAGGAATTGACCCCAGAGAAGTTAGGGAAGGTACTATTTACTCTCACTTGGTGTTTGCCCCTTAAATGAGTGGCATGTTAAATTCGTTTAAATCAGACCATTGAATCCTCACATTTATTCCTGTTCTTAGGCTGGTATGGTGCGTGAAAAATCATTTGGCACAACAAAAGAACGAATGCTGTATATTGAGCACTGCGCTAACTCAAAAGCTGTCACTATTTTCATCCGTGGAGGTACTTATATTCTTTTTGTAACAACTCTGAATCTTAAGTACCCTACGAGCTATAAAATTTGATTTACTGAGTTTATTGTGTTTCAATGTATATGCTGGACAAAGATATTGCACTTATTGATTAACAATTCGTTTTTGGGATATGGTTTAGGTAACAAAATGATGATAGAAGAAACTAAGCGTAGTATCCACGATGCTTTGTGTGTGGCGAGGAATCTCATCCGCAATAAGTCAATTGTATATGGAGGTGGTGCAGCTGAAATCGCATGCTCACTTGCGGTTGATGCAGCTGCAGATAAATACCCTGGCGTCGAGCAGGTAAAGACGATCTTTACTCTTCTCTTTGAGTCTGTAGTGAAATCATCTATTTCAAAAATCTTAACGCTGAAGACTCAACATGTTACAACTGCTTCTGTCTATGCAGTATGCAATAAGGGCATTTGCAGAAGCTTTGGACTCCGTCCCTATGGCTCTTGCAGAGAACAGTGGGCTACAGCCAATTGAAACACTCTCTGCGGTTAAATCTCAGCAACTTAAGGTAAGTGACCTGGTTGTCTATTTCGCCATTGATGTGTTTGTTCGGTGACTGATCTAAACATTGGCTTTGTGGGTGTATGATGGAACAGGAGAATATTCCTTTCTATGGAATAGATTGCAATGACGTGGGAACAAACGATATGAGGGAGCAAAACGTGTTTGAAACATTGATCGGGAAGCAGCAGCAGATCTTGCTTGCAACTCAAGTCGTTAAGATGATTCTAAAGATCGACGATGTCATCTCTAATTCTGAATACTGATCATGTTGTGCTTAAAACTTTTGTACTACCCTTTGGTCTCTTTGTTTCTTGTTTGCTCTCTATTAGATTTTGATACTATTCATCTCTTTGTTTCTTGTTGTGCGAAAATCATTCTAAAGTTTCTGTATGCATTATTCAAAATTTAATAACAGATGAAGACAAGTGTCATAGTGTAGGCTTCTAGAGTAAAACCATTGTCGTATGAGAGCAAAACCTTCTGTTTATACATAAGAATATGTAAGGAACGTGAAGTAAGCTTCCACGACTTACAAAAAAACCATTTGGCCATTTCTTTCTGCACAAATACTAAAACCTGAAACATCACTTTTCCTCAATCCGCCTTTAGGTGTTTGTTAACCACTTCTATGTTTCATGAGAATGTTGTTTCTCTGCATCATGGCCAACGCCGAGTTTCCCATTAGTAGTCTCGTCCTTTTGAATGGAAGGCTTCCCATTCACAGCGGCAGAGCCATCACCTGTTTCTTCCGCGCCTGTGTCAGATTTTCCCTCATGTTCCTCTGCGCTGTCTGTATTTTGATTTGACAGAGCTGCTTCAGCTTTCTGCCTCTCCTCTTCTTTCTCTCGACGTCTCTTTGCTTCTTGCTCTTTGAGCAGCCTAAACCTGGGAACGAATGTGTTAAAAACAACAAATAGGTTCTAGTAACGAATCAGAGAGGTTTCAGAATATTTAGTCACACCTTTCACCAGGTTTGGGCCCTTCTGAGGTCACTTTTTCACTACCCTTGTCTCTTGGTATTTTCAGCTCTGAGACAGACTTCTGAACTAGAGGTTGTGAGATAGACTTGTCAACTTTTTGAGTTTTGTCTTCCTTGGTTACCAAATTAGTGAGCTTCTCCATCGGATTTTTGGCACCACCATATTTTTGAAGCCATACTTGCTGTGCTGTGCTCAAAATGTTGTTGGTCAACCTGCAAACGCACTCTTCAAAAGTGAGAAGAAAAGCAAGTGGAGTGTTCACTCCCCACGCGAAAATATTCAAGACTAGCCGCTGGTGAGCTCTCACCAGTAAAGACTTAAACCAGAAGGAACTGAGAGTGCAAAATAGCCAATCATCAGCGGGAGAAACTTCGTCACTGCTTGTGAGCTCTTCATGGCCGGATCATCACTCTGAGAATAGACATCATATAATAATTGGTACACCATCAATTTCAATGCTGCTTAAAGGATCCATATAATTTGTGAAGAAATATAGATATTTTAACTGTCTGGCTATTATATATTCCGTAAGACGAAAAAAATAAATTTTGAAAATATATCTCTGTGTGTAATAATTATAGTTGGAATACATGTATCTTATTACAATTTATAGTTTCTTTTGTAAAGTTCTAAAGAACATATGCCTTTAATTAAAATCACATGTTTTACAGTAACATCTCACATGCAACACATTCCTCAAAGAATCCACCAACTTCAGAAAGGTATTTCAGTGCGTCCTAGCACGGTATGTATAAAAAGTGTTTGGGACATCAGAAAACACCAAACAGATAATACTCAAATTTGCATTGGCTTCATGTGCTACAACCACCACGTAAGCCTTTTATTAACTTTAACATATACATATATATATGAATTTTCTAATCCACCATATTTGATTTAAACTACTCACTATTTACTTAATTGGTTCGGCACAACAAAATTTGTTTACATTCAGGGACAACTATTAGAAGGTCGGCTCACCGGAAACATTCAGCCGAATGACCCAAAAAATTTAACTGAGGGAGATATATATGAGTTTTCAGGATTTTGTGTCATACATAATTCACGACATCAGAAACTCACCCAACTGCCATATTACATTCAGATCGACCAAAAGACAATAACATTGAAAGTTACAGACATCGGTCCAATATTTCCAGTTCACAATTTCTCTCCTCAAAATTACAAAAATCTATTGCGCTTAGCCACTATACCCACCTACTTACCAGGTAAATAAGTTAGCCCAGTATCAATCGTGGATGTTTATTCTAACTCAAAATCAATGTGCAGATGTCGTCGGGCAGATACTCATAATACAAAAAATAAATCGGTACCACCCAGAACTCAATACTAATGCCACGATTGGTCTACAGCTGAACAGGTAAGTCTAACACAATAGGTAAAAACGAAATAATAATTCTCTTCATACATACACCTCTGTATGAGATCGACAATGGTTAAACTCATAATGTGCGACAATCAAGAAGCAGATTTTAGCATCCTACAAAGCAAGAAGAATAGGAAATTTAAAGTTGTCATCATCATAATTCCTAAACTTTTCTAAGGTAAATAATTTTATTAAACACGTCAAAAAATAATACAGATCTAAATTTTTTTTATCAACAGAACAATAATATCCAATATTTTCCATGCAAACTACTACTCAGTTCATCAGCAGCAACAAATTTCTACTTCAACAAATCAATTGATTACATAAAGCATTTCAAAGGGTGAATAAGAGATCATGCAAAAGTATGCAGCAAATAGTGACTTTAATTCATGCATCATTTGGATTATTATTCTCTTTCTCACAGAACTTGATACCTAGATTTATTTACATTTTAAACAATTTTATCATTATTTTTTTTAAAATCTCTACTTCTATAAAAAATCTAAAACTCAACTTATGTCTTTTAATTTATTTTCTATATATTTAAATTGTTTAGCAAAGATTGAAAGACAGAAGTTGAGTTTTAGATTTTATACAGAAGTATAGATTAGAAAAAAACAATGATAAAATTGTTTAAAATGTAAATAAATCTAGGTATCAAGTTTTGTGGGAAAAAGAATAATAATCTGAATAATTCATGAATTAAAGTCACTCTTTGCTGCATGATTTTGCATGATCTCTTATTCATTCTTTGAAATGCTTTATGTAATCAATCGATTTGTTGAAGTAGAAATTTGTTGCTGGTGATGAACTGAGTAGTAGTTTGCATGGAAAATATTGGATATTATTGTTCTGTTGATAAAAAAAATTTTAGATCTGTATTTTTTTTGACGTGTTTAATAAAATTATTTACCTTAGAAAAGTTTAGGAATTATGCTTGTGATGATAACAACTTTAAATTTCCTATTTCTTCTTGTTTTGTAAGATGCTAAAATTTGATGCTTGCTTGTCGGACAGTATGAGTTTAACCATTGTCGACCTGAGATAGAAGTGTATGTATGAAGAGAATTATTATTTCATTTTTACCTATTGTGTTAGACTTACCTGTTCAACCGTAGACCAATCATGGCATCAGTATTGAGTTCTGGGTGGTACGGATTTATTTTTTGTATTATGAGTATCTGCCCGACGACATCTGCACATTGATTTTGAGTTAGAATAAACATCCATGTTTTTTTAATTGATACTGGGCTAACTTACGTACCTGGTACGTAGGTGGGTGTAGTGGCTAAGCGCAATAGAATTTTGTAATTCTAAGGAGAGAAATTGTGAACTGGAAATATTAGACCGATGTCTGTAACTTTCAATGTTATTGTCTTTTGGTCGATATGAATGTAATACAACAGTTGGGTGAGTTTCCGATGTCGTGAATTATGTATGACAGAAAATCCTGAAAACTCATATATATCTTCCTCAGTTAAATTTTTTGGGTCATTCGGCTGAATGTTTCCGGTGAACCGACCTTCTAATAGTTGTCTCTGAATGTAAACAAATTTTGTTGTGCCGAACCAATTAAATAAATAGTGAGTAGTTTAAATCAAATATGGTGGATTGGAAAATACATACATATATATATATATATATATATATATATATATGTTAAAGTTAATAAAAGGCTTACGTGGTTGTCGTAGCATATGAAGCCGATGTAAATTTGAGTATTATCTGTTTGGTATTTTCTGATGTCCCAAACACTTCTTATACATTCCGAGATAGGACGCACTGAAATACCTTCCTGAAGTTGATGGATTCTTTGAGGAATGTGTTGCATGTGAGATGTCACTGTAAAACATGCGATTTTAATTAAGGGCATACGTTATGTAGAACTTTACAAAAGAAAATATAAATTATAATAAGATACATGTATTTCCGACTATAATTATTACACACAGGGATATATTTTCAAAATTAATGTTTTTGGTCCTACAGAATATATAATAGCCAGACATTTAAATATATATTTCCTCACAAATTAATGCTACCAAAACAAAACTTATAATTAGTATTTCTGAAATGTTCTGTTATTTTTCATATATATGTAGTTGTCTATAATATTTTATAGTTACAGAAAAAATATAAATAATATTTTACAGATATGATCTCGAGATTAGAAAGAAATTAATTCTTCTTTTTAATAAAAAAATAAAATCCGTATATTGAGTTTTTTTGTTTTAAAAAAATATTTAGTTAACCCTATATATAAGAAAAATAATAATATAAGAAAATATAATTATATCTTAATTATATAATTATTTTTTAAAAATAATCACATTGTAATTGCATATCTTTAAGAGATATTAAAAGTTTAAAATAAATTTAACAACAAATATCTTTACATATCAACAAAAGAAAAATAAATTATTATTTCAATATTATTATATTTATATTAATTTTTAAAATTTTATCATATATTAAAAAATTAGTTAATTATTAAATATTCATAAAATAAAATAATTTATTCTAATGGTGTTTTAATTGATAATATATGTATATACTATTTATGTAAAATTATTAGGCCTGCAAGTGCAAACAAAAGATCTATCATTCATACAAAGAGAAGGAATTCATATTATATTACAGTTGGCTTACCTACAAAACTCTAATAGTATAGTTATTTAACTTTTTAATATGAATTCTATATCATTGACTATATAGATATATATTCCTACTTTTCGTTTTTATTAAAAGAGTTTCGTAGATATAAATATAAAAAATATAGTCAATCTAACATCTATGATTCATAAATATAAATATAAAAATATAGTATATTTAACATCTATGATTATAAAGTAAACAATAAATAAATGTTAAACGAATATAATTATCACAATTTATTACTGCATACCTTCACATAAATATCAATTTAGAAAAAATCTTGTTTAAATAAATTCGAAAGGGATATTAAATTCTATGTTATTCTAAAACTAATCAATCGGGTTATAATTTTTATATTTTAATAGAATATAAAAAATACAATAAACAAAAAAAATATGTCAAATCAAATTGCTACTATTTTCAAGTTTTTTTAATAAATACAATTTTATCCAAATTTGTACTAATAATATAATTAACCACCCAGACAGTATTGTAAGAGATAAATATATAACAAAATTTATTTATTAAATTAAGTAGTAAAACTAAGTTTCATCAAAATATATACAGCATTGTTATATTAAGCTATGTAGCTGTTGCAATGAGACATGTGATTTTAAATAAAGCAACTTTTTACGAAATGGATTATAATATTAGCATCCTAACTTTATCTATGGATTACTTCCGATTGAACATTCCAGAGTAACGGCAGAGATGTCTTATTTACCTGCAGGTGATATGGCTTGGTCAGAGGGTGTGTTGTCCATTCGTGACTTGCACAGCGATTCTTACAACCAGCACACTATCAATCAAGTATATCAATGTATGTATCAGCGTTTTAACATGTTAGTTAGTCTTGTTTGTATTTAACTTACATAGTTTCAGGCGGATAGCGCAAGAAGACGGTATTGATCGTCTGTCGGCTTAGGCGAGAGAGAGATAGGGTTTTGAAAGAATTGTTTTTTTTCCCCAAGATATTAGGCAAGAGATCGATGATATATCTTTTTAAAGGAAACATTTGTTAAGCTTGTGAATGCTGGTTTATATCAACTTTCCGTTTCACATAAAGATTTATGGAAATATGGATTTTGTAATGATTTCGTGTTAATGCTGTGATCGTGTTTCCATAAATACAAAAATTTATTTATGAATGTTGACGTTGGGCAAATCATTTGGGAAGCTGTACCTATTTGTTCTTCTTCTTAACAACAACGCCAAGAACGTGATATCATCGAAGGATACCGTGTGTTGCCTTTGATCCATCGCGAAAATCATTCTAAAGTTTCTGTATGCATTATTCAAAATTTAATAACAGATGAAGACAAGTGTCATAGTGTAGGCTTCTAGAGTAAAACCATTGTCGTATGAGAGCAAAACCTTCTGTTTATACATAAGAATATGTAAGGAACGTGAAGTAAGCTTCCACGACTTACAAAAAAACCATTTGGCCATTTCTTTCTGCACAAATACTAAAACCTGAAACATCACTTTTCCTCAATCCGCCTTTAGGTGTTTGTTAACCACTTCTATGTTTCATGAGAATGTTGTTTCTCTGCATCATGGCCAACGCCGAGTTTCCCATTAGTAGTCTCGTCCTTTTGAATGGAAGGCTTCCCATTCACAGCGGCAGAGCCATCACCTGTTTCTTCCGCGCCTGTGTCAGATTTTCCCTCATGTTCCTCTGCGCTGTCTGTATTTTGATTTGACAGAGCTGCTTCAGCTTTCTGCCTCTCCTCTTCTTTCTCTCGACGTCTCTTTGCTTCTTGCTCTTTGAGCAGCCTAAACCTGGGAACGAATGTGTTAAAAACAACAAATAGGTTCTAGTAACGAATCAGAGAGGTTTCAGAATATTTAGTCACACCTTTCACCAGGTTTGGGCCCTTCTGAGGTCACTTTTTCACTACCCTTGTCTCTTGGTATTTTCAGCTCTGAGACAGACTTCTGAACTAGAGGTTGTGAGATAGACTTGTCAACTTTTTGAGTTTTGTCTTCCTTGGTTACCAAATTAGTGAGCTTCTCCATCGGATTTTTGGCACCACCATATTTTTGAAGCCATACTTGCTGTGCTGTGCTCAAAATGTTGTTGGTCAACCTGCAAACGCACTCTTCAAAAGTGAGAAGAAAAGCAAGTGGAGTGTTCACTCCCCACGCGAAAATATTCAAGACTAGCCGCTGGTGAGCTCTCACCAGTAAAGACTTAGACCAGAAGGAACTGATAGTGCAAAATAGCCAATCATCAGCGGGAGAAACTTCGTCACTGCTTGTGAGCTCTTCATGGCTGGATCATCACTCTGAGAAATGACATGATGACAAAAAAGTGATACACCAAATATTTCAATGCTGCTAATAGGATTCTTTGTTGCTTGAATTTAGTTAACCGAGTTTGTTTTGAGGACGTACAGCAGTTTACATATTCTCATTATAACCAGCTTATTGTTCAAGCTAAAAGATAACTACTAAATAAATAGACTATGTCAAATGCCAGAAGATGCTATACCTGCGGCTGAGAGGATTGCATAATCTGAATGGAGAGATACTGAGAGAAGATGAGTAATAGAGGTAAGACAAGATATGCTAATGTGTCTGACCATCCGAGTGGTGGGTGTCCCTCCTGAGATATAAATTGAAAATTTAAAGACATTAGCAATGAGGTCCAAGTCCAACACCCTCTCCACTCAAG
Source organism: Brassica napus (assembly GCF_020379485.1). Lineage (NCBI taxonomy): Eukaryota > Viridiplantae > Streptophyta > Magnoliopsida > Brassicales > Brassicaceae > Brassica > Brassica napus. The sequence goes on along the minus strand of NC_063442.1, from coordinate 29,426,927 downwards.
TCCTCTTCAATCAGTTCATTTTATATGCTTGAGTAAGTAACGTCACACAGAGTTAACAAGAACTGGGAGTGTAGTCTGGATTCCATTGATAAAATATCCACGCTACTTAATATCGACGTTCAAGATTGGTACTTACAATGAACGGGAAGAGCCATGATATTCCACTGCCACTCTGTCTTGCGGCAACAGTTGTTGGACCGGCAAGAGAAGGAATCCAGAAAAAGCCTTCCGTCAAGAGCCCCTTAAAGTTAGAAACAAGCATCCAACAAACAACTTGTCAGAAAAGAACCTTGAAGTCGAAGGCGCTTACAGAAACAAAAAAGATAACAGTTTTTTTTTCTGCAGGTACCTCATCCGCAACATTTGAAAGGGCTCTATATAGGCCAATCCAGACTGGTATGGTAGCTAGTGTGGGGAGACAGCCTATCAAAAAAAAAAAAGATATAGCTTAACCACAAAGCGTTTAATGACCAAACCATCGTCTTAAATGAAAATCTGAAACAACAAACTGTACCTGCAAAAGGATTGATTCCAGCAAGTTTATACAATCTGGCAGTTTCAAGTTGAATTTTCTCCTGCAAAGATAAACATAAAGCTTAGGAAACTTATTATTTTTAAAGGAAAAATGGTTACATTCATAAAAAAAAAAATCTATAATGTTGGGTACATTCATTAGAATCACTCCACAATGATGGAGCCAATAGCTTCACACTCTTCAACTTAACTCTAACAACTAATGACAGATCCAGACTATGACTTAAGTACAGCATCAGGAAATGCCTTTCTTTAGTACCACAAAAAAAAGGCAAATAAAAACAAGGTTGCAGTATGGAAGAAAAGGTTCACCTGATCACCAGCATACCGTTCCTGGATTGCCTTAATCTGAGGCTGCAAAGATTTCATAGCCATAGTAGATTCTACCTATAGAGAAAAAACCACAATTTCAATAAAGAACCATGGATTTAACAAGTTATAGTAACACAAGTGAAAAGAACCTGCTTCTTGGTCAACGGGAAGGTAGCAGCCTTAACAAGCACGGTGAGTAGAATGATAGCGAAACCATAAGAATAAGGAACGTTTACAGTTGATAACCCATCTTTCAAAACCTGCAATTCAAATTCAATTACACACATCAACATTATATCAGTTCACTAACTCTCACTTCTAATAAAAAAAAGAGAGAAACTTTTATGACCTTGAGGATAGTTTCCATGTAATTGGCGATACCAGTGAACCAATCACTGTTCTGGTTTGTGGTGGTGGTAGTGGTAGTGCCGGAAAAAGAATCAAAAGTCTCGGAGGACGAGACGGCTGCATCAGCGATCGTGTAGAGTAGACTCTCGACATGTTCTTTGATCAAATCGAGAGAAACGGGGCCTGGACTGAACCCGAATTGAGCCACCAGAGTCCGACGACAAGACGAAGACGGCGACGGTCTGTGGCTGAAACGGGAGCGGCGGAGATGGAGGACTTTGCCGGTTGAGAAAGACGAGAGGAGAAGGTTCGTCGGCTTCAGTGATATCGAAGTGGCCATCTTCAGCGACAAGAAAGGTAAGAACTTGGTTTTGGATTCAGAAAGGATTTGGATTTTTGTCAAGTATTGTTTCTTGCTTCACGTCTAGTCTCGTGCGCGAGACACCGACCGTGAAGTGTAGCGAACACAAGCTTTGTTTTGTCTGAAATATCTATCTTGACGTCAGCATAAACTCACTTCTACTTGGGCCTATGATTGTTGTCACTTAAGCCCATTAAGAGCCTAATTAAAGGATAGGCCCAATCATATCTCGTCTCTCTTCGCCGCCGCTGTCTCCCTCTCGGTACGTCGTGAACCTGAATTGATGATTTACACGGCGATCGACAACTTCTACCTGACGGAAGAGCAGCTAAAGACTTCACCTTCAAGGAAAGATGGGATAGATGAAGCAACCGAAGTGGCATTTAGAATCTATGGATGTGATTGTGATGTCATCCAGGAAGGTGGAATATTGCTCAACCTGTATATCTTATTTATTGATTTCATTATGATTACAAAGCTCAAATGTCACAATTGTGTGATTTTTCCTTAGTGAATCTATAGACGACCACAAGCAGTTAATTATGGCTACTGGGCAGGTTCTAGTGCAAGAAGTCTCTTTCCAAATTTGATGTTAAGGTACTTACTTGAGGCCTTTTTAAGTTCTTTAGTAGTGTGTTGTTAATAGTGGTCTTAGGTTCTGTCTCTTGACGCTTTCTTTTAACAGATTGTAGCTGCGAGCTGTGTCTGGCTTGCATCAAAACTGGAAGAGAACCCAAAAAGGCAAGACGGGTCGCAGGGAGAAGTACTTACCTATAGATCATCTTGATTTGTTTTCCAAGTTTAGTATCTCTACTTGCATTGTTACATGACCAATTGCATATTTGTCATCTTGAAAGTGCTTTTTGTTCATCGTTTTGGTAACTCAACTTGTTGATTTTTCTGCAGAAGTACTCTGAGGTGAAAGTTGAGTTAAGCAGAACTGAGAGACATATACTTAATGATGGGTTTTGTATGCCATGTTGAACATCCTCACAAGTTCATTTCAAACTACCTCCTGAACTTTTAGGCAAGAAGCTTGGAACCTGGGTAAATGATGATAGGTAACCTCAATTTTTTACTAATAGATATTTGAGAGAATTGCTCTTTGTCAAGTCTTCTTTTCCTTGCGATGAAGGCGAGATAGGGGTTTACAGTAGCTTGCTTTGTTTTGTGGTTTAGTCCAGTAATTATAAAAAATATAATATGAGTTAGTCTAGTAATTAGTAGATATAATATATACAAAAATAAATTTCACTTGCTGATCCGCGAGAGTTAAGTGACCTCAAAATAACGGCGGTGACGATAAAAAGTCATAAGTAAGTCAAACAAACCAGCAAAATAGTCTCCCGCTATCTCTCTTCACTCTCCTTCTGCATCTCTCTCATCTCTGTTTCTTCAAACTCATACAACAATCTCTCTTTTTTATTCTCCTTCTTGATTCATTCAAGACCCATCTCTATTTCTTCCTCCTAGGGACTGTGATTGTAAAAGCATGGATGAGGAATTGACAAGATACGTAAGATTACAATCCCATGCATCAAGAACCTCCAAGTAATATTGTGGTGAATCCTTTTCTGATTCTTTCTTCTTTCTCAGGCTGCAACAAGAATCAAAGAATACATGAATAACAACAGGAGCAAGGATGAAATTGTGAGGATTCTATACCAACAACATGCAATCCCAGTTTACTTGACCCTGCAAGGTAAAGTGAATTCATTTACTCTCGAATCGTTAATGGTGTGAGCCGAAAGAGTCTTTCAGTCATTCGATCTTTGTGTTTTTGTAGCTTGGGATCAAACTGAAATCGAATCTTCAGGTATCTTTCAGGAGTATTTTGTCCAATCACTGTTGAACCCCGATGCAGAAAGTGAGCAAAGAAAACAAACAAACAAAAACCCTATATCTTTCTTGCCACTCAAGTTTCATTCTTGTGTTTTTTTTTATTTGGCCAGCGACTGATCAAGGACCTACTCAAATCGCACCAACTTGTAAGTTCCCTCAAATATTATTATTCGAATTTGGATATTTCTAGAGAATGTAGTTATTCTATATATTGTTTTATAATATCCTAGATACGTGTAGATTAGATATGATCGAATCCAATTGTTAAAGATTTTATATATTCGACAGTTGTGGTTTCACGTCTTTAAATCTGCGTGTCATCTCTCTCTCAAATGAAACAATCTCGAGTCTCCTATTGTTGACATTATTTAAATCTGCTTCTTCTTCTAGCAATGGGGACTGCTGGGAGAGATACTGGTGCATCATCATCATTCTTGCGTGTTCCTCCTCCAACTGGTGATGCCCTAATCCCTGTGCAGCAGGCAGTTTCTTCCGGTAATCAATTTTTTTTTATTGTATACTCCTAAAATAGAAATCTGTTTGTTAACATTATATTGTCCCTGCTTCTCTAACAGGAACTGCTCAAAATGTCCCGATAGTTACTAGTGCACAAGTTCCTCCACTTACTGGTGATTCCCTAAGCCCTGTTGTACAGCTTCCTTTCCTGTTTGTTTTTTCGTTGTCTACTACTAAAATATAGAAGAATCTCTTTGTTTCTAGTACTAACGAGAACTGCTCAAAATGTCCCGAGGGATACTCGTGCATCATCATCATCGCAAGTTCCTCCCGAAACTGCCAATGCTCCTGTGCAGCAACCACTTTCTCCCAGTAATGATGCTAGTCGCTTTTTTTTCTCTGTTTTGTTTTTCATTAATTATGTGCCTTCCATGTGTTCTTATTTGTTACTCTTTTGGATTTGGTTTCTTGCAGAAACTGAAATTTTGATGAAGATCTTCTCTACCTTGGTTGAGATGAAGACTAAACACAAGACCAGATGCTCCATCTAATGTCCGAGGGACGTAAGAGAACCCGAGATGAGCAGGACCACACTCAACAAGAATCACCGGACTCGAGAAGTCAGCGACGTGACTGAGACACCAGATTCTCTAAAGTTAACTGATTGCAGAGACTTATTGTTGCTACGATGTTTGTTTACTCTCTTAATCTCATCTGTGTTGCTATGATGCTGAATACTTAATCTTATCTATGTTGTTATGATGCTGACTCTTTAATCTCACAAATGTTGTTGTGATGCTTCTTACTCTTTAATCTCAGCTAAGTCAGTTTAAAAAAAAAACATTTTATATGTTTTCTTGTTGGGTGTCTCAACGCTTTCTATTGTTCGGCTCAAACCTGAAACTTTTGAGCCAAGACTTCCAGTTCCCACTCTTCTACCATCGTTCTGTGCTTCTAACTTCTTAGACAGAGTGAAGTTCCTCGATCCGGTTGACTAGAGCTTTCAATATAATTCTTGATTCATTTATGTCTCCTCTCAAATTGTGGCTCCTCCTCCTTGAGCTCATTGCACAAGGACCTCAAACAATGCCGCTTCTGTGCACTGCAAACTCCTAAAACACATGTGAAATGCTGGACGAACCAAACACTAACATCAAGAACGTGGGTATGTATGTGTGAGAAATGCTGGACTAACCAAACGCTAACATAAAGCTCAAATGTCACAATGGTGTGATTTTTCCTTAAAACATTTGTATTGTTGAATCTATAGACCACAAGCAGTTATGGCTACTGGGCAGGTTTTTTCCACAGGTTCTAGTGCAAGAAGTCTCTTTCCAAATTTGATGTTAAGGTACTTACTTGAGGCCTTTCTTTAGTAGTTTGTTGTTAATAGTGACCTTAGGTTCTGTCTCTTGACTCTTGAGGGCTTTCTTTTAACAGATTGTAGCTGCGAGCTGTGTCTGGCTTGAGTGTCGCAGGGAGAAGTACTTACCTATAGATCATCTTGATTTGTTTTCCAAGTTTAGTATCTCTACTTGCATTGTTACATGACCAATTGCATATTTGTCATCTTGGATGTTTTTCATGTCTATTGGCTACTGCATACTGAAACAGCTTTTTTTTTTTTGAAATGATGAGTTTTGTATGCCATGTTGAACATCCTCACAAGTTCATTTCAAACTACCTGGCCACACTTGAAACACCTCCTGAACTGAGACAAGAAGCTTGGAACTTGGCTAATGATAGGTAACCTCAGATTTTTACATTCAGTGTCTGCTTTTATTTTAGTCGACCTCAAATGATATGTCTATATATGCAGTCTGCGTACAACCCTTTGTGTAAGGTTCAGAAGTGAAGTTGTGGCTTGTGGGGTCGTGTATGCCGCTGCCCGCAGGTTTCAAGTGCCTCTCCCAGAGAATCCACCCTGGTGGAAAGCATTTGATGCAGATAAATCTGGTATTGACCAAGTGTGTAGCGTTCTTGCTCATCTATACAGTCTTCCAAAGGCTCAGTATATCTCAGTTTGCAAGGACGGGAAGACATTTACATTTTCCAGTAGATCCGGGAATCCTCAAGCTCAATCAGCTACAAAGGTTAGGTAGCTCGCTATCTAAGTTTCTATGATCTTGCTGAGTTCATTTCTTATAGGAGCAAACAGAATAGATTTCGCTAGATTACATGTTTTAATCAGAGTTTGGTTCTAAGTACTTTCCCACTATGTTACAGGATGTTTTACCGGCAGGCGGCGATGCTGGTGATACCAAGGGTTCAGCTGTAAACGAGTTTAAGGATGAAGTGATTACTACACCTCATGAAAAGGCTACAAATTCGAAGAAGAGGGAAGCTGAGTCAAACAGTCTGCCAATTGTCGGAGACTCGAGGGAGAAGAAAAGTTAAGTAGGAGGAGAGAGTGATAGGGAGAAGGAACGAGGTAGAGAGAGGGACAGGGCTAGGTCTTCTCACAGAGACAGAGGCAGAGATTCTGACAAGGACAGAGATAGACTAAATGATCGAAGTCACCATCGGTCAAGAGATAGACTGAAGGATTTAGGTGGACCGTCAGATAGATCAAGACATCACTCTTCTCGGGACCGTGACTATCGGGAATCCTCGCACTCATCAAAAGACCGTCGTAGGCACATTAAGTCAAATCTTCTTGTCACTAAATCTTTTTCATCCTTTGCGACCCTTTTAACCATTTTAAGTCTACTTGAGACGGTTGATTGTTGAAAGTGATGCAGATAAGTATTTGTAATATTTTCAAATATCTTAGGGTTTATTTTATTAATTTATATAATTATTTTTATTGTTTTAGGGTTTATGGTTTTCTTATAATAGTCTTTTAGTTTTAACTTTGTACTAGATTTTGACCCGTGCTTTGAAAGCGTGAGTTTATTTTGTTTTTTTTTTCAATTGATAAATATTTAGTAAATGTCACATTTTTATATATTTGTGTTTTATTTTATAAAAGACTTAAAAATTTTATCTTTATTTATCGTATTTCATTTTAAATGATTATTTATGTTTAAAAAATTAATTTTTTTTTAATGAATTAAGTTGGTATAACTCTGATAAATTAATTTTACTATGTGGTTAATATTTTAATTAAAAAATTATATACTTTTAATAAAGATTTATACTTTTCAATAAAAAATCAATTATTTTTATGAATGCTTAAATTATATTAAGAAAAAAAATAATAATTAAGAATAATTGAAAAAAAAAATATTTTAACTTGGACTCAATGGCCCAAAGGAAAAAAAAGAAGTGAGAATTGAATCTGATTTTTTAATAGGCCCAAATGGTCCAAGAGAGATTTGATTTGTGCTGGATCCAAAAATAATGACCCAATATAGATTTGTTATTAATATTACTTAATTGCCCTTAATGAAACATGCAATGTTAGTGAAGGAAACATGCCCCTAAGGTAATTATGACAATAGGATCCTGCTTTAATAGTATAGATTCAGTTTGTGATTTGATTAATAAAAATTGAGAGATTTTTTTTTGTTTCTTGTTTTCGCTACATCAGTTGGTATCATAGACAACAGGTTTGATTTTCTCTACCAAGCCACGATCTTCGGTGTCGATTTTATTGTTCTTTTTCTATGGCTGTTCGTGGTGAGTCATGGATCTATTACGGTGAAGACGTCGACTGGAGTCTTTTTTATCGTGTATGGTGAGAATTATTCTCAGAATTATTCACAGGCTCAAGATCTCTACAACGAGATCTATGGACCTCCAATTTACGAATATCAAGTTGAAGAAGGAGGCAACGAAGATCTTGTTCTAAACAATATTGATGAAGTCGGTCTTCACGTGGTGGAGCAACTTGAGCAAACAAAGGATGTTCCCATCATTAAAGCTGATGAGGTGGATTACACTAAAGATCAAGCTTTTAGATACATGGATGAGTATGAGAAGCTGTAGGTGGATTTTGCATGGGACAATGATATTGTGCAGAGACATGTATTTACGTCTTGCTATATTATTATGGAGTGTTCGTATCCAACAATTATTCATGGCACGTCTGATACATCATTATGCACTAGTCGACATTGATGAAGTATGTCAAAACTGCTTATTTGCGTGTGAAGAATTTTGTCATTGGATGGTTAGAAAAAAATTAATTGAAGATCACGGTTAAGATTCAAGGACGAATCTTCTCCAACCCGGAGAGAATGATGCAGAGAGCATCTCATTCAGATTGGGTTTACGTTTCTTAGAAGTCTTGATAAACATGAGTTTTGGGTTTTATTCATTATTTATTTATTTAGATAAATATAAGTATGGATTCCAATTCTTATTAGGATTTTGTGTTTACAATACTATATAATGTCGATGCCTTGTGTTTGTGAGGTCACGACTTATTTTGATTAATTATTAAGAGCTTTTCAACTATAAACCCCTTGTTTTCGGATAGAGCTAGACTCTCAACGATCTCAAGAAGGCAATATCTCCTAAGTATTCTCTGAATCAATAGATTATATTTGCGTTATCCGTAGCTTCCGCTACATCAGAAAGGCTAGGCTACAACATCACCCACTAATTTAATGCTTAGCCTTAGGCAGTAATGTTGTGTCAGAGAGTAAAACAAGCATCTCCAAAAGGCAAATCTGTCATAAAACATAATGAAAGTCTCATCACTTTTTAACATATGAAACGGTAAAACTATGTCAACAAAACTATATTCAACACTAGTGGTTTCACGTCTTTTAAATCAGCGTGTCTTCTCTCTCTCGAATGAAACAAAACTAGTTTTGATTATTTTATTTTGATTCTCTTGTAAGATTGATTAGCTTCGATACCAGTGCCCAGTACACAGGAGAAGTCTTTGATAAACAACCTTTCTGTAACTAAAACTTATATTCTCGAGTTTTTCTTAGCTCCTCCTACAACTAGTTTGTTGACAATTTTTTGTCTTTCCTGTTTTTTTCATTGTGTACTCCTAAAATAGAAGAATATGTTTGTTTGCCCCTGCTTCTCCTAGTAGCCTAGTACTAAGGGAACTGCTCAAAATGTCCGAGAGATACTTGTGCATTATCATCATCGCAAGTTCCTCAGAAACTGCTAATGCGGTGATGCCCTAATCCCTGTTCAGCATCCACTTTCTTCCGGTAATTAAATGCTGGTCGCTTTTCTCTTCTATTTTTTTCTGATGAGATTTCAAATTTATTGATAAAAGAATTACATTACCAAAAAAATCTAGGCTATAGAAAGAATGGAAAGATATGAAAGAGAGAAAAATGAACATGTACAAATATCTACCTAGTTTTTAATCCGAAGCCATCTTTGTAAGCTTATTTCAGAGATACAATCATGTTTTTCACTCTATTTTGTTTTTCATTGTGTGATTTCTTGAGTCTTAAATATGTTCTTATTTGTTATTGTCTTTGGATTTTGGCTTCTTTCAGAAAAGAAGAGTTGGTTGAGATGAAGAGTGAGATTGCAAGTAAACAAGACTAAATGCTCAAAGTAATAGCTGATGGGCTCGTAAGAGAACACGTGATAAGCAGGACCAGGGTCAACAAGAAAGGGATGAACATGATCTTCCAGAATCAATAAGGCAGTGACTTAACTGAGAGACCAAATTCTCTAACATTTTCATAGTTTGTGATTTACAAGAACTGGTTGCAGAAACTTAGGCTCCAAGTACCAACAATGGATTGAGCTATTTGGAACGAGCAGATTATATAATGTGATACGGTTTGAGTGCAGTTTTTATGAGGAAAAATGCATATTGCATAACAATTATGGTTCATCTAAAATAAGCAGTTTAAAACAATACATGAAAGGTAATATGTGTAATAAGCACTACATGATACATATAATATATTTATATTTACAAATTATAAAAAATCAATGACACTTATATTATTTTGATAAGTATTCTATATAATTTGTAAGAATATCTAAAAAAATTTCCAGAAATGTATATAATATTGTGAAGAACAAAGTTAACGATTTGTAGAACATGTTTGGATAAACTGAAAAGATGCAAAATAAAGTTTAAATGTTAACAAAGTTGATTATTGTTAGAAAAAAATAAGCATGCAATATAATATTTTTAATAGTTTGAAATTTTCAGATTATATATCCAAACTTTTTTATTTAAATAAATAAAGGGAAATTGCATCCCATAACCAAACAAAAAACTCAAATTAGCTAAGTAACCAAAAATCCTCTTATCTCTCTTCCTTTCCCTTCCTATCCCCCTCTCTAAAAATCTAATTTTGGTTTTTTTTTGGTTATTTCACAAATTCTCCCTAAAATAAATGTGTTGTAAATTTGTAATTAAAGATGTTAGTTCACACAATTTTCTTAATTACTTTTTTCGGTTAAAAAAATTATAATTATAAAGAACCACATTAACATCTTCCAGAACTGTGTATCAAGAAAGGCATGAACTTGCAAGCTCCACATCATATAATTGGCTGCGGATGGCTTGGTTACATTGGACATGTTGACGTTAAGGAGTGTTTGAGAAGAGGTGTCAACTGTTTCTGCAGAGGTGGTGAACATGGTTAAGAGAAAAGAGATGTGCTTATGTGAAAGACATAAGAGAAGATCAGCTAGAGAGAGATGATAAAAAAAATTAGGGTTTGACGGCTTGCTTTGATACCATGTAAATATGATAACTCTCGTATTCATTCAGTAATAGTACGTTGTACGTACCTAAGGTATTTATACAACCGAGAACTAGGTTAACGAGACCTAATGGTGTTTTTATATACAGGAGGATGGGATATGATAAGAATGATATGAGGTGATATTTATATTATTGACAGGATACGACATATCCTTAACATCTCCTGTAGGTATGATTTACAATGAAAAGTAGCAATGAAGAATTTTTAAATTAGGATTCTTCAAACCATGAGAATAGTGATCACACCTGCATATTTGCTGGCTAATCTTCCACGCATGCTACACACACGTTCCCCTCTTCTATGCTGCTCAAACGAAATTCAAATCAACGTTTTAGATATTGAATTTCAAGCAGATGTTTTAAAAGGAGGGGAATGTGTACACTTTACTATAAAGTTAATTCTAGTGATTATCATATCTGTATCGGTTGTTACTTAAAACTTTATACAATCAACTGATCAAGCTAAGTTTCATAACTTATTGTTGTTTTAGATGTTCTATACATGCAAAAGAAAAATAAAATAAGTAAAATTCATCAAAAATAAATGCGGCTAATCGTTTAACGTAACATTAACACAATTTAGTTACAAATTTACAATCCAACTTTCACCAAAATGTATATGTTGGATGAACAAGAATTATATTACGCTAGGATGAGAGTTATTATGCAACTTTATAAAAACATTTATAAAATTATTTATTAAGAGAAACTTTAAAATATTTCTTAAGAATTTCAAGTGTTATTGAATTTGTACTTTAGTTATTAAAACAAACAACACTTTTCTATTTTTAATTATAAATAGGGTATTTTCAAATTGTCCCAAAACTTAACCCTATATAAAATTATATAAGTTATTAACAATTCCATTTAAAACAAGTTCTTAACAAATTTTTGTAATGTTTATTTTGGAAGTCATTTAAATTTTTGTGGATGGTATATTCATGTTTAGTTACTGCAGAACCTAATTAAGAGAGAAAAGTTATAGTAATTAAAAGGACGTACGTAACCGGAAAGATAGCTTATAAAACCTAAAATATCATAGGTCGAGCGAACTAAGACAAGCTTCTTCTACAAAGACCGATAGAGGGACAATTTGCCGAATGACTAAAATCTGAAAAGAAATTAAATGGATGGTTATGATTTTGACGTTATTGGAAAAATAACATTTAAGCTCCAATTGATCCAGTTATACCTTTTATTGGTATAAGTTAACAAATAAAAAAGAGATGACGTCGACCACTACATATCTGGCCCACATGTAAACATGTTCTTCCAACATAGAAAGCTAAAATGTTCTAATTCCATATCATTAAAATAATATATGACACCGACTCTATCTCAACTCCTACGATCTAGATACTAAAATTTATCTGAACCTCATCCCAAACTTTAAATACTAAACTTTAATTAGTAAATCCTAAAACTAAATATAAACCATAAACTCATATATAATTCTAAACCAAAAAGAATGAAACAAAATAAATAACAAAATTTATATTGGTAAAATTATGAAATGTCTATAATTTTAGAATAATGCTGACCTCAACAATATCTCCGCACCTTCTAAATATTAAATCCTAAACCTTATTCACTAAACCTTAAACCCAAATATAAATCATAAACCCAAACATAATGGAACAAAATAAATAGCATAATACATATTAGTGAAATTATATTATGATTACATGCAAGAAGATAATGATGACCTCAATCTCAACTCCCACCTTCCAAATATTAAACTCTAAACATTAATCAATAAATCTTAAACCCAAATATAAACCCACAATCACTAAATACTAAACAATGCCCCAACCCCAACACATAAATACTGAATCCTATACTTACTAAATCCTAAACTCAAATATAAACTATAATATATATTTATAATATTTTAATAAAAAGTAAAATTTAAAAATATTTTGTTTTTATATACAAGATACTAGGTGATTTTCCCGTGCTTATGCACAGATATAAATATTTTTGAAGTAAATATACTATAAAAATTGATTGATATTTACTTTTAATTTTAAATTAATTTATAATTTGTATGCATCATTTATATTTATAATATTATATTACTTTAATAATACATATGATTTTATATATGTTATATTTAATCGGTTTTGTTGTTTTTACAGTCAATTTAGTTATCATTTGCATAATTTGGATTGCATCTGTGAATTCAACTATAATAATTTTTATTCTAAATATATTAAAATTTTGAATAATTTCTTATTTGAATTTAGGTGGTTGTTGTCTTAAATATGTAAATATATTTTATGAAGATTATGTATAACTTCAAATATTTTGTGCTTAGAATAGAAAAATAAAATAAACTAAAGTGTCTGATTCTAATTTACATAAATTAATATAACGATAATATTCTGAAGTCTCATGCATATATATAAATTTTAGAAAAGAACTAAATTGTAACAGTTGTTTAATATTTTATTTTCATTTTAATATGTTTTGAGTTGTTCTATGATTTATATTTATAAGATAAATTACTATTTTTATAAAATTATATATTTTTATTGTAGTTAAATCTATGATTTTAGATATAAGTTAGATTAGTCGAATCACTCATGTTGTGAGTATATTGAGTTACTTTTATTCTTTCAAATTCAAATGATATATTTTTTATTTTTTATTATAATCAAGTCAAATCAAATCAATTTTATTTATCATTTAAACGTGCATGTATTTTCATAATATTTATCAAATTATATACTGATGTTCTTAAAACTATATTATAAAATGAAGTGATGCTCAATAGAAAGTTACATACATAAGTAGGTGATACATTTCTGGAAGCTCATGAACACATATTAATATTTACAATAATTAAAATATTCTATAAATTCTAAATAACTTTATGCCTTTGATTTATTAAATGGAAACTAAAATTTATTTCAAATAATATTAAAAATGAAATTTTAAATTTGCTTTGGTATTTTGATTATGGTTATATTAAATTCCACAAACATAAAATTTAAAAGAAAATTTAATATTAAGAAAACAAATAACTTTAATAATGATAAAATATAATATATCTATTTTGCAACTATTTGATTTTTTTTTTTTCAATATCTCTTAAAAATAAGCAGTAAACAAAATTATGACTTTATTTGAAAATAATATTATATAAATAAAATATAATTTATCGATATTGTTTTGATGTAATTGGAAACTATTATAGTCAACAAAATGTATGAAAAATAAATAAAACACTTCAATAATACTAATTATAAACTATTTCTAGTCAATTAAACATATATCAATTTATGTTTCTCAATTATTTTGTGTAATCTTCTAAGTAAATAGATAGATATATAAAAATACTTCTATTAGTTTGAATTTTTTTTGTATTGTTTAAAATTATGTTTTGAAAGAAATGTTATTTCTTTTTTCTAATATCAAGATTATCTGTGTAAATTTATTTTTAATAAAATCACATTATATACAAATTTATGTTTTTCATCTAAGAAAATATAGATATAAATAAAGTATTTTATTACTTCAAAACTATATTTTATGTTATTTAAAAATATTTTTTAAATGTAATATTACTATTTTGTGAACTTTCCTTTTTTTTTGAAAACATATTTTTATTGTATGCATATGTTTTGGAAATTTTTTAGAAGGAAACTAAATAAAATAAATAAATAATAGTATTTAATATTTTTAATTCATTAAGGGTTATCAGTGTAATCAACCATCGTGAGAGTTAACATGAGAGCAACACTTAGGAAACTGACTTCTCAAATAATATTATAGAGATAGTATGGATCCACTATAAATAGTATATAACGATGAAGATGTTGTCGATGACATTTTTTTCAATGTATGAAAGAAAAGGAAATTGGACTGCATGGTAATAGATGTTATTAAAATTATTTGTAATCTTTTCCCAACATTTGCATGAAATAAGTTTATATTACAACCAACCAATCAAATAGGCCGTGAATAGAAATGGTGTCATCAGAGCCGGCCCGGGGCCCAAGCGAAAGAAGCATGGGCTTCCGACCGCCAAATAGGATCAATATAACCGACCATAATTTTCCATAATTGGGTCTTTAGTGTAGTGGTTTAATAGCTATTGTTCATTGAATCCAAACCCGAGTTGAATCCTCCTACTTGCAACATTTTATTTTCGGCCACTTTTTCTTTTTGAGCTTCTAACCTTAAAAATTCTAGGTCTGGTTCTGGGTGTCATCGAGAAGATCTGAGAAAAACTCCATTCACGTTTCATATAATTTATTATTAAAAGTTAGCTTTAGAGTTATATGTGAATATATATTAGTTGTCCACGATTTAGTTTTGAAATGATTAATTATTTAATATAAATTATTGTCTCAACCGGATGCTTTAGAGCACCATCATTGATGGTTTCTTCACAAAGTACCTCAAGATAAATCCATAAAAGGGACTAAATTCAAGACTTTTGGGACTATCCACCTCAGCCAAAATATTCTCATCCAAAAAAATTTAGAAATAGACGTCATTTAGAAAATAATTAACTAACACACGACTTTTGATATTTTTAGAAATCTCAAATTTGTAACTGCTAATTTATTAATAGAATCATATATCTATATTGAATTATGTTCTATTTTTAATCGTTAGACTTCAAGGGTAAATAAATTATTAATTTATAATATATATAGTTTATAACTATATATTGTAGTTATAAATAAAGAGAAAACAACTGGAAAGGGTGAAAAAACTCATGTAAAATTATGTAATTAAAATGGTAAAATGGTGAGTATGATGAGGTGAATCTAAGAAAATTTGTTGTACAAATTATGGTGCTTTCTTCATCTATTATAATGATTTAAAATAAAATATATATTCACATAAATAAGTCAATATTTGTTGTTTTTTTTTGGTAAGATGTTAAGATTATCATTTTCTGAAAGGTTACACTGTTGTTTTTAAACAACTTATTACAACAAGGAAACAAAAACAACCAACAACGACTCAAGGTAAAAAAAAAGCCTTAAGGAGGTCTTATACAAGAAAGATAAAAAGAAGTAGAGAAGAGAAGAAAGAAGAAGTTGCCGGATAAGAGAGGAGACGGTCACGCATCATACGGTCGAGAGAGGCAAGGATGACTGATGAAGGTGAGGAGACAGCTGTGAACACACGAGCATTACGCTCTTTCCACAGCAGGTAGATGGCTGACTGAAAGTAGAGCTTGATGACTGGAGTAGCATGCGCATCTGCGTTGACGCGAGGTTGATTGATCCAGGCTGCAACAGAGTGTAGATCAGCCGGAGGAGAAATCCAAACTTCAGCAGCAAAAGGCTCCCATATCAAGCGAGAGAAAGAGCACTCAAAGAAGATATGATGGTGAGTCTCTATTTCCAGATTACAAAGGACGCACGTTCCTGAGACATTTAACCCCCAACGCCTCAAGCGATCCTTGGTTGGCAGTCTTCTCCGCAAAGCCAGCCATGATATAAACGCATTACGTGAAATATATTCCTTGAACCAAATAGTCTTGTGCCAATATTTGTTGTTGATAGTGTTTATATTCTTTTCTGACATTAGTATCCATATTTTTTAGTAAACTGATCCAAAGAGATTAGTTTGTGGAGCCAACCAAACGAGGATTATAGTATTTACTTTGGAAAAAGTAATAGGTTGAATGATAGATGGCGTGCGTACTTTTTCACATGGAAATCTGCACATATATTAAAATTGTAAGATTTGAATCATAGAGAAAATATAGTGTATATGACTGAAGTTGGTCTATTCCGAAACTAAAGATGGCTAAAATTCTTCTTTGTCAAAACGCATAGATGTGAATCTTATATGAATAGAGTTCTCTGTTGCTTATAGCAGTGTAATAAACTATGTGTGTAAAGGAGAAAAAATGTTATATAAGTGAAAACAAAAATTATGATTTTTTTTCTTGTGCCTATAGGCTCTTTGCAATTTGAAGAAGAAAGAACATATTGTGTGAAAATATTTGGCTCGGTCAAATTTTATCCAGTTGTTTATAAAACTGTTGTTATATGATTCATGTAATTTTTTAGTGTTGATTTAAAAGTCCAAAAAACTCATCTATACAGACTTTTTGATATTTTTTCTGTGATTTGAATTTAAAAAGAGATAAAACTTATGCATATAAAACTTGTGTAAAATGTGTCTGAATATGTTTCTCTTCTTTAATGTGTTAATCGTACTATATATAACATTATTTTAAAATTTCAAAAAGTTTATGTCACATACAAAAAACCATCAATAAAAAATATAATTCTCCATCTACAACCAGAAAAATGAAAAATTATAAACATATAAATTTAAATTAAGAAAAACTAACATTGGAAAAACAAGTAGTTAATGTAAAAAAAACCGATAAATAATATTATAAATAAAATAAATTTATAAGACAATCTGCGCGAAGCGCGGAAAAAATCTCTAGTATTAATAAAAAACAAAAAAAATTATGAAAGAAAATAGGAGAAACATGAGAATCGATTGTCACAGAAGAAACGTTGGAGTTTTGGGAAGGTACCGTCTCTCCACTTGCCACTTGATTATTGGTCCAATTTTTCTTAAAACATTAAAATTTAATTACAAAACTAAATATGCTAAAATATTGTTATAATAACTTGTAGAAACTTTGGCTGAGAGACTTAACCACTAATGTTGCTCTTAGGTATAGAAAGGAGTAGAAATGTATTATTATATAAAATACACATTATATCAATTATTTAGGGTTATTAGTCAGTCAGTAAATTATTGTTTTTTTTTTAAATCATAGAGAGCAATTTCCCCCATTGAATTTGTACTTTACTTATTAAAACAAACAACACATTTTTTATTTTTAATTATAAATAGGGTATTTTCAAATTGTCCCAAAACTTGTACCCTATATAAAATTATATATATAAGTTATTAACAATTCCATTTAAAACAAGTTCTTAAAAAAAAATTGTAATGTTTATTTTGGAAGTCATTTAAACTTTTGTTGATTTATTCATGTTTAGTTATTGCAGAACCTAAGAGAGAAAAGTTATAGTAATTAAAAGGACCCGAAAAGATAGCTTATAAAACCTAAAACATGATAGGGCCAGCGAACTAAGACAAGCTTCTTCTACGAAGACCGATAGAGAGACGCCAAGTATCAAGAAGGTTCTCCGGCAAAAGACCAGCGAGAAACCACTGAAGTGAATGAGCCCAAAATGGAGAGCATCGTGATCCAATTCCGATCTGCTCCACCGCCGCTTTTGCATATACTTCCGGCGATGGTACAAAGAAGCTTGGTTTATCTATATCTGCTACTTCTAACACCATCCTCGTTGCCACGTATAACGGCACCTGCCACATTACATGGGAAATCATAAAGTATTATAGAGAAAAGAAAAAGAAAACAAAAAGTTACCTGGCATTGGACGTGGATACCAAACTGCTTATATTCCACATGCAAAGATCTTGATAGTTTATCAACATAACTGCATGCACGTATTCGTTAATTCATGCATGTGATGGTTATGGACAATATGCATAAAATTCATAAAACAGCTGACATTTTGTTCTATCAATAAAACGATATGAATAAAATGACAATTAGTTTATACATTTTACAAAATGACAATTAGCTTTTCCTAATCACCGAAGACATTTTTAACAACTTATATATGGTCAAATGAAATGATCGCTCTATTGCTATGATGCTATCAAAGTAAAAGCGTTACTTATAGTTGTTATTTTTACAAATAACAACACTCTATCTAAGTAACTAGAACAAGGTTTTGTCGCGTGATGATTCATCATAATTACTTTAACAATCCACCTAGCTAAAAGGTCGTAAATGCACGGGTCTTACATGTGGGTGGGTTACCTATATACATCTACGTGTATAGAGTCGATTACACAATTTATTATACAACAACTAATAACTACCAAAAAATTAAATAGAAAGAACGGACCGAAACCTTAATGACTACATGCAAGTCACCGATATAGCTGTAGTTAGTAATTTGAAAAGAAACAGAACTTTGTACTACTAGTAGTTTTCAGTTTAAAATAAATAGAATTTAAGATTCCAATATAATGCATGAATTCGCGCACATACTAAGAATGAAATATACTCCCTCTGTTTTTAAAAGATGCATATTCTAGACTTTTCACATATATTAAGAAAACTCATTAAATATGCATTGTTTTTTGTAAATAACAATTTTCGATAACTTTTAGCCAATAAAAATTCAATAAACACCATTAATTTTTTTGAAACTTACAATTTTTCATAAAATCATACATTGAAAAAGTAAAAAATATATCTTTTTGAAACAAATTTTTTTTCCAGAACATGCATCTTTTAGGAACGGAGGGAGTATATTCTAATAATTATTGAATACGAACTTTGACCGTTCAACCATAATTATATCATTCATAAGTCCTATATATATATTAATCTCAATATCTAATAAATGTGATTTTTACTTGTATGGTTTTACGATCATTTGTATTTTATTAAAACAAAAAAATTAAACTATAGATCATAAAATTTCCAATATGAGACTTTTAACGATTTTTGTTATTTATAGTCCTTTTTAAAATTCAAAATATAACACATACGAAAAAATCTAATTTTTTATTATATGGTTAATGTAATTATTTAATTTATTTTAATAATATAACATTATATAATAATGAAGATATGTAAATTGTTGTCAAATTTTTTTTATTGAAATCATTAACTGTCAAATATATATTTTATTCACTTTTGGTAATTTCGTAGTTATTTAAGAAAAATAATAGTAATTGTTAATTGTTAATTAATTTCATGGTTAGTTTAAGGAGAAGTATATATAATATATGATTAGTGGACCAACATATTTTTTTAGAAATTTTAAAAAGCATTCTAATGATGACATGTCATAGTTAAAATGTTGTAATGTTTCTCTTTTAATATATATGAGATTTTAAATAACTACAAACTTATAATTGAGCTAAGTAACTAACTTTAAGTTCAGATCTTTTAGACTTTTAGTTAGAGCTAATTACAACCAAAGTTTAGTTTTCTAAATTACTACTTTATCTTGGTTAGAGATTAACTTCTGTGTTAAATGACATAAGATATCTTGTGAATCTTTTTCTTACTCCCATCTAATATTATTCTTAAGATCTCTCTAGTTTTCTTCTAATTTTGTTGGTTAGTATGCTTATATTTATAAAATGTGCATTGAACTTTAGAAGCAGTAAATAAAAGAAAAGTTAAAGTCCTAACGCTTTGGTGGCGGCGTAGATGGCATAGAGTGGATGCGAAGGGACAACAACTGCGGCGCCGGAGCTAATATTTATGATAGCTCCTCGACGGCGGTGAAGCATTGGTCCGATGAGAGATCTTGTGACCCAAGTGGTGGCTTCAAGATTAACCCTAAGGATTTTGGTCCATGTGAGTTCGTCAACCTCGTGGAAGAACATGGCTCGTGGATAAGTTATACCAACGTTGTTTATCAGAATTCCAACTTCAAGGCCTCTGATTCCCTCCTCGATTGCTTCATATCCTCTTTCTGCACATTTCTCCAATTTATCACTGCTCATAAATACAACACCCTTCATTTCTATATTACATCTGCCACCATCTTTAGTTTTGCATGCGTATCATCTTTGTAGACTGAAATAGCTTAGAAGTTTACCCGGCCCCCTAAAATAATAAATATACAAAAACTAACAAAAAAATATTTAAGAAAGCATTTGATCTTTAGTTTAATCTTGTAAATGCATGTATTAGTTAGTAACGTTATACTATAACAAATTAAAGTGGATCTTGCATTCTAGAGTAATTGTATACTATATTAACTCGGTTCATTTTGCATTTGGATTGAATAATTGTGTGTTTTCATCCTGGCTAGCTGTTGAAACAAGAATATATTTTCCAAGTTTACAGCCCTGTAGTTATGCTCACACAGAGACATATAGACGCCTAGTTCTATAGGATTGACCAAAAGTGAAGTGAAGACTGCATTGAAAAATAAGAAAGTGCATTTAGTATTACCAGAGGAGAAGTCAAAGGGAATGATCTTGATCTTGATTTGGGGAAATTCTTGTCTGAAATCATCGGAGACAGAAGCTAGCTTCGAAGGGTTTCTGCTGACTAGGACGAGGTTAAGGCCGTGTTTTGCCAGCTCGTGAGCAAAGGCTTGTCCGATCCCATCTGTGGCTCCAGTGACCATAGCCCACGAGCCATAACTCTTGAGTCGCCTGGGGTCAGTGAGGAGGAATCTCGTGATGAACCATTTCAGGAGAGGATAGAGTAATCTAAGGATAGAGAGAAAACCTATGAAGCTTACGACATGGAGATATGATGCCATGTTCTTTGCATGCTCTTCTTTCTGTTTCTTTTCTATTTTTTTCTGTTCTGGTTTTTTATTTGTTTGCTAATTTTGTGTGGTCATGAGATTTGGGCATGGAGCTAACTCACTTTTTATGTAGGAAAATTAGAGTTGTGAAAATAATAAAATAACAAATATACCCAGTTTTGTTACAAAATATACATGTATATCCAAGTTCAAAAAACAGAGTTAAAAAGTACAGTAAAAAAAAGAGTTGTAAAGATAGGGATATTTATTTTTTTATTTTTTCTTTCCTCGATCTTAATTACTTTACACAAAAATGGGTTGTAATTACCCAAGTTGTGGCTTATAGTAATATACCAAGTCAGTGTCATCATATACAATTTTTTTTTAACGCTGATTTTATTACGATCTTACAATTATGATATAGGAAAGATTACATAAACGATTCGACAACCGACAATACTACCTGCTTTATGAAGATCTACCCTAACTGCATCACCTGAGCCGTCCTATGAAGATCCACGTCTGACCAGATTTATTTGCACCATGTTGAAAATCCCTTGCAAGCCTTTCCTCTGTAGTCTGCATAATTGTTTAATAAACCGCTTTCTCCAGGACTTGAAACCTGGATTTCCTGTAATCTGCAATAAATTGCATAGTCTGGGATTCGAACCCCAAACCTGAGTGTAGAAGCCTTTAAACCTTAACCAATAGGCTACGGTGCTTCCACCATCATATACAATTTAGGATAATCTTTTTGTTACATAGAAAAGGAAATGAAACACTGAAAGAAAGTACTCAAAATTTAAGTACACAACAGGAAGAATATGATGCTATTGTGAAATTGGTAGATTGGGGTTTCACCCAAAAAGGACTTTGCATTCAATTTGTGGACAGTGCCTCATGTTAACTTCAATGAACTGGTTCTTTGGCAGATTTAGAGCATCTCCAATGTATTACTCCATTTTTTATTTCAAAATGGTGCAACACCAAAATAGAATAATGTTTTACTCCAATGTATTACTTCATTTTCTACTCCAAAAATAATATTTCTTAAAGATTTCATTTTTATTTTATTAATAATTACAAATAAAATCTTATACTTATAAAGAATTTACCAATTAACCCCAACTATTTTATGTTTACGATAAATAATTAAAATATAAATTATTTGAATTAAATATTTATTATTAAAAAGTACAAGAAATCATTAAAAAGACAACATATATGTAGGTTCAACAATGAGCATTAGAATATTTTTACCACAAATGATCAACTAATGCATTTCGTAATGAAAATGAGCTTATTTATCTTTGATATTCCTAAATCGAGCAAGAAAATTTTGAAATCAGACATTTTCATCTTCTGCAATATCGATACTCGGATGTGGAGCTTCTCTTCCAAGTTCAATTGGTGCATCGAGTTCACGCTCATCCATACAAGATCCAAATGTTCGTGCGTATATTCAAACTCAACAAATACAAATAATATCAAAGCGAAATGTTGAATCACAAGATCAACAAGCTCTTTCTTAGACTTCTCCGTTTGGGCAATATTTCACCGACCTTAGCGGATCCGGAACGGATTTTCCAGATTATTAAATTACTTATTTTATGTTATTTTTATTTTTATTATTTATTTTTTCTGTTATTTTCATTATTTATTTAAAATTATTAAATAATCCTTTGTGGAATATACTATTTTCATGTTAATGTATCATTTTAAATATTATTTAAGTAAGAAATAAAAACATTAAAGATTGAAATGACCATTTTATAAATAAAAAAAATTCAACTCCAAAATGGAGTGGGATTGGAGAAGATTTTACTCCATAATGATGTTTGGAGTTGAAAATAGAGTAGGGTTGGAAATGCCCTTAGACATTAATCACATTATTATAGTGTTCACCTAATTTTTCTCATTCTGTCCAAAAGCTAGTTCGTCCAATTAATTCGAGTGGACAAACTTTTCTGGTTAGATAAAGTTAATTTATTTATCGGTTCTGGTTAGAGACAAACCATAAATACGTCGATTGCAAACCTCAACCTTTTTTGGGAATAGTGAAAACAATTAATGAGTATGTAAAAGGTATGAGAGCCTTGAAGTCTCCGTTTCTTCTCCCCTCTATCAAAGATAAATTGTTTGGTTTTGGTAGATAGATCATATGCCTATCAGTTGTTAAAAAAAAGAGATCATACGCCTATCATAAAACATAAAAAATATAGTCATTCAAAACTAGTCGTTGCAGATGCAAAACTTTTCTATTACGTCATAGGACAACAAATGTCTAAGACAAACAACCACCTGTAATAACGTACCGAGTCCTAACAAACATTCTAGGACAGATGAAAAAAGCTCGCGGATAATCGAGACATTATTCAAGAGTATATAAACAATACGACACCTATCATTCTCTTCTTACGGGTCGACAAAGAATGGGGGACGAATATGGAAAAGAGAGACAGAGAAAGAGCAATTTGTGTGTTTCTGTTGTATGTAGTTTCATGCGAGAGGCCTAAGAGATATCAATCACCTGTCTGTCTTGTTACAAGATGGAAGCTAGGAGCCACAGATGCAATAAGAGACTATATACTATAACGCCAAGCCTTGCTTGAGGACGGCTCATTAATACTCTTCCACCTGAGACCCTGCATTGCACAAATCAAAACTCAATAAGACGAACAACAACTCAGGAGCCCTTTCAGATCAGTTTGATATGACTTGAGTTGTTTACCATATTCCATCGACCCGATCTGCTATCATCTTTCCTTGCGTTGGAATCAGACCCGACATGCTGAGAGACTTGAAAACATGTCCTGTCAAAGAAAAAATAGATTGCGTTTAAGATGAGTGACAGTGAGCTTAAAGGCGCAAGCAATACTTGGGAAAAAATAAACGAGATAGATAGCTATGATATGTGGAAGCCTCAGTTCTGACCTTTATCTTCATCTGTTTCGTTGTGGTTCATCAGATGCTCGGACTCCGAATCTATGTTGATTGAAAGATGATCCGCCGATCCTTTCCTCACCGTCCTCACTTGCGCTGCTGTAGGCACAGGTGATATTGATTTTTTCACCAGTGCTCCCTGACCACAAAACGTTTTCAGTCCATATGTGAAGATCGAAGCTAACTCATTTCTTATGAAATAAGCAAAATAGCAGGCTACATTTTATACTTTAAGGCCATAACTTGACTGAATATAAGAGTAAGAAAATACCAGGACAATTATGCCATCGATGGCATCCACAAGGGTCAATAATAAGCTGAAATAGCACAAGATAAAATTTTACCTTGTCCTCAATCTCAGATATCTCTGAGGTAGAAGGTGCTTCGAAGATGCTCCTTTCAAGAACGACATCGGGCTGAATGGCTTTGCTTTGAAGTTTATCATCAAGTTCTTTGACCTTTAGTGATAATTTCTCCACAAGCTTTTCGCTGCTGACTAATTTCAGACCAAGTTCTTGGGCCCTTGATTTTGAACTCTCTGACTCTAGGAGGAGGGAAGCTACTTTTCTCTCTAGTGCTTGTAAAACTGTCCATGACTCAGAGAAGTCTGAGTCTACGACAGGATCATTGCCCGCCAATATACCCAGCAGTTTCTCCAAGCCAGATATTAGCTTGGACAACTCGTTCTTTGTCTTCACTAACTCTAGCTCTGTGGTACTCTTTGCTTCAGCTGCCTCCTTCAAACCTTGAATTTCAAGATCCTTTTCTGCCAAGGTGGAATTGAGCTCGTTTTGTCCATATGATAAAAGGTCTATCTGATGCTGCATCTCACTAACACTATCAACAATTGCGTGTAGCTTCTTTACATCATATGGACTCTGAGGTTCTAATCCATTGACCTGATCTACTGACGGCATATCAATACCACCTATCTTGTCAAAAAGGGCACGCATATCAGAAGCTGGAATTAATTTCTCCTTAGATTCTGGAATCGGAAGAAACAGTACGTGACATGTCAGTAAGTGGTAAACATGTTTAAGAAGATTTATAGAACTGAAGGACGAGAAGAGAAAAAAAAATTACCTTGCTCTTGCACCAACAGTTTATCGTATAACGTAGAAAGTTCCACCTCTTTTTCATGCCATTTCTCTTCTTCGGCTTTGTAAATTTCCAGCTGAAGTTTCAAATCTTGGCAAAGCGCTTCCGTAGATTCCACCTTGGCCTCGGAACTGGAAACCTTAGTTTGGTTTAGATCTCTTTCTACCACAACCTTTTCTAGAGCGGCAGATGTTTCTTTTAGTCTGTTCTCCATGTCTCGTATCACAACAGCAGCTGCAGTACTTGTTGTCTCAAAGAGCTTAAGAGTGGTACATGCTTTCTTTGTAGCAGAAGATAATTCTTTTACTGACCGAGCGCATTCACTTCCATGATTCTCCTGTGGGTGTTCAGTTAATTCAGTTCCACTGCCGTTATGACTTTCTTGGAACTGAACAACCTCTAGGAGGTCATTTTTCACTTCCGATTGCAGTTTGCTGGTAGCCTCTCCACATACAGACATCAAAGATGACAAATCTTTTTGTAATGCAGATATAGTGTTTTCCTGTTCGCGAACAATATCTTCTGCAATCCTCACCTGTTCTTTCAGAGACTCATTATGACTCATGACTTTCATCACATCATCCCTAGATGCTGTCATGTTTTCCATTAATGCCGCAGTGAGTGTATCAATGGAAGTTGAGAAAACCCCAAAGTTTTTCTCAAAATTTTTGTTTCTGAGCTTGACCCCCTCTGCGATCCTCCTAAGAGATGAAGAAATTTCGTCTTCATCATCAGCTACATCCCCTTTATTATTCTCCAGCTCGATATCCACTGAGTCATCAAGACCACTTAAAAAGGATTTCACCACAGTCGAATCCTCCTGGAAATATAAAAAGCGTCAAGAGAACAGTCGTATTATAAAAAATCGCCAAGAAAAGATGCATAAAGTCTGGTTCATCAATATTGCTTAACTCCCACATATTGGATAGAAGTATGTACTACTGAAAAAATATTGACAGAACAGTATTCATTATACTTATCTCTGGTTATTTCAACTTCAACACATAATATATTCTAACTAGATGTGTGTATCCTTGGCAAACAACAAACTGGGGATCCCTATAGGATAAGGAATGTTTAAAACCAATAAAAATGTAAGGAATGATGAAGGGAAACGGTAAACTTTACCTCTGCAACGTTGTCCATTTCCCCTGCCAATTTCTTCTCACCAACATTTCTTATGATATCTCTAGCAATGGCATCTATGTCTTTAAGGCTCCTGAATTTCTTTTCAAGGAATTCATTCACCCTGGAAATTAGCCCTCCATCCTTCAGTAGCATCTGAAGATTATCAAGATGAGTAATAATGTCCAAAGACTTGCTCTCTGTGTTTCCACTTGATCCAGCTAACTCTTCCATGCATACATTAAGTTTACTACTGAGAGTTGATATCTCGACTTCAGCTTTTACCATTTCTCCTTGTAGGACAGAAAGACTATTCTCCGTCTTCATTAATGCCTCTTCGAGGGATCCTATTGTCAAGGAAGCATCGGCCATCTTGCTACGCTCTAACTCTACTTCATTTCCAAGCATCTCTAATTCTGTCTTCAAATTTGTAGTGAGAAGTTTTTCATCTTCGATTTGTTTGGACAGCGAATCCATGTTGCTTTCTGTCTGAGCAAGTGTATCTTCAAGTGATTTTATGGTGCTATGTGCTTCTGCTAATTTGTTATTCTGATCTGAAATTTCTTCTTTCACCTTCTCCAGCTCCATCTCTGCAGTAGCAGTACTGCTTTGAACCTCTTCCTTTTCACTAATGATATCAGATATGTTTCTTTCAGCCTGCTTGAGTGCAGCTTCAACTGTATTCCTGGTTGCACAAGCTTCATCCAGCTCGCTAGACAGAAAGGAGGCCTCTCCCACTGCTTTCTGTAGCTCAAGTTCAACATTTTCCTTGGCAGCTTGGAGTTGGCTATTCTCTTCAGCAAGTCGATTGATGTTACCCTCTGCAGTAGACAAGGCATCCTCAACCAACTTCAAGGCTGTCTGGGTTTCTGCTAATTTACTGGCTAATGTACTGGCTTCTTCTTTTACTTTTTCCAGTTCTTCTTGTTCCTCTACTCTAGCCTGCTGCACTTCCTTGAAGTACACAGCAAGTCGGTCAACCTTTTCTGAAGAATCCTCGGTTGCTAAATCGACAGGGATACTCATAGTTTCAACTGATTTCATCACTTTCTGCAACAAGGTGTCATTCAGAGATAAGGATTGCCTAAGCTGATCTCTTTCGTCTACAATAGCAACAAGCTCAGCCTCTAGCTCTTTTGTGCGCTCTAAGTCTTTCGATATCATATCTATCTGACTCTTGTAGCTATCAACCGTACCAGTTGCGTGCTGCAATTCGAGCTTCAGCTTCTCGATGTCAGAGCTTTTCTCATCCAACTGAGTTTTTAACTTTTCCCTATCTTGGACAAGTCCCTTGCCTTTCTTGATAGCCATGGAAAGTTTGTCTCTGAGCAAAGCAGATTTCTCCTCTGATCGCTCAAGATCTGTCTCCAGAGCAATTTTTTCTTCTCTCACGGAAGCAAGTTCTCGAGATACGGTTTTTAGCTCATTTGAGAGATTGGATACCTGCAAACTAGCCAGCATATCTTCTCCTAGCATTTCCTTACAAAGTGACAACTCCAGATCACTAGCATAAAGGGCACTTTGGAATCTTTCAATCAATTCTTCGTTGCCATAAGAACTGTCACTAGAGTCTCTGATTTTCTTTTCTATCTGATCAAAGGATCTAGCAACAAGCAAATCGATAGCTGAAGTATGATGTTCGACTCCTTCTGTCATCAAGCCAGAGATTTCCACAAGTCTCCTCACAATTTCCTCTCTTTCCAAAGAATCTTGCTCTGCAGTTTCCTCCAACCTTTTAAAACTGAAAGTTAGATCATCGAGTTCCTTTCTAATGTTATTTTTGTCCTCCATTTCTGCTGAAACAGACATCTTTAAGCTTTCGATTTGGTCTTGCAGGGCATTGACTTCATCCTTTGCCTGGAAAAATGATTCCCTCAGCCAAGTTAGGCGAGTTTCTAAGCTGGATTGGGAAAGCTCCTCCGGTAAGTCAATGGAAAAGTCCAAATCTTTTAGTCTGTTGTATTCCTGGGAGACATTTTGCAGCTCTTTCCTCTCTTCTACAAGTGACCTAACTTTGTCAATGATATCGAGAGACTGCCCTTCCTCAGGTGTATCTATGTTTGACAAGATGGTTTCAATATTTTCAATGACAGAGCTCCTTGAGGACACCATTTCCTGAAATGACGCAACCAAAGCTTCCGATTTTACTAACTCACCTTTGATGAGTTCAGATTCATTCAACGCTGTTGACATTTCTTGTAGCTTCATCAAACAATCTTCAAGTTGTTTTGTTTTCTCAGCCAGAGACTGTTCCAACTCGTTCTTTGCAAGCTCATATGCTTCCAGGGATGCAGACTGATCACGCAATTGAGTATAGCACTTCTCGAGTTCATCTGACTTTTCAGCTAACGATTGTTCCAGCTGCCCCTTCACTACTTCGGAAGTTTCAAGGGAAATCTTCATCTCCTGTAACTCATTCAACCGATTCTCAAGCTCAGTTGTTTTCTCAGATATTTGATGCTTCAGAGCATCCCGGTTCTGAACTAACGCCTTCCCCTTTGTGACAGCCATGCTGAGCTTCTCTTTCGTGTTAATAAACCTTGTCTTCTCTTGCTCAAGCTCTGCCTTCAACTTTCCAGACTCTGCATTCATCGACTCAATCATCTCTCTATCTCTGTTCACTTGCTCAACCAGTTTCTTATTTTCATCTTCTAGAAGGCTAAGTCTATCGTAAAGCGATGTTTCCTTCTGTTTGAGCTCAAGTAACTCAGAACAAGCACCACCGAGAGCTGAACCAAAATCCTCTTGGAAACGAAGATCCGCCTCAGCACTAGACAAACACTTCCTCAATTGATCAGCACCGTAGTAAAACTCCGCGTACTTAGCACTTAAAAAGGCAACACCGTTCTCAAGATGAGCAATCTTTTCAGAGACGGAAGAGCCATGGATCAACTCTTGTTGCCCAAACACATTACTAAGAGAAACCAAAACCCTATCAGTTGCAGCCACAAGTTGCTCCTCGTTCTCTGACTGATGTCCAGAAAGCTCTGAGATTTTGGTGGTGAGATGAGCAATCTCGTCGTCCTTGCCACTGATAATCCCACGAAGCTCCTTGAGTGCATCCTCATGCTGAGTCTTCTCTTCCTCAGCAGTTTCTAAAAACTTTGAGAAACGACTTAGTATCTCCACGGTGTTCCCATCTTCGTCACCTTTGGAAACGTTCTTCACAGCAGTCAAGAGGTTAAACTGTTCCTGCAACACAGCAAGTTCCTTCTCCCTATCCTCCTTGTCATTCTGTATGTAAGGTAACATCAAATGAACATCAAAACAAAGATCCTTTCAATAAATACAAATTAAAATCTTAAAAATCAACAGACATTGAATTATTTACATTATCATCATCGTCGTCGTCTGTGGTGAGAGCTTCCTTGCTAGGAGTATCGAAATTCAACTCTTCGGGAGCATCAACAAACATATCTTCCTTACTGTCGACGAAAGCTGTTCCCTGCAAAATCAATTTTTTAACCCAAAATTTCAGATGCTGAAATTTAACATTAAACGATTCGGAGAAGGAACATTACAAAATCTAACCTGGTCAGGATCAAGCTCTTGCTGCTCATTTGACTCGTCATCGTTCTCGATTCCGTCAGCTGCAGAATCAACCGAATCCTGAGGAAGATCATCGGTCTCTTCCATTACTCTAAACAGATCTAACCAGGGATGTGGAAACGGCGAGAAGAGAAGAGATTCGTGAACGAGAGAGAGGATACAAAGAGAAACTGCGAAGAGAGTCGGAGAGATGGAAGTAAATCAGCGAGGGAGAGGTAAAGAGAGAAGCGTTGCTGCACGACCGACGCGGTGCGTTTTGTTTTCTCCCAATCCTTCTTTTTTTTTTTTTTAATTCGTTTATACACACACTAGACGACTTGTTTTTTTATTTGGTTTCTATAATTATGTCGTGACATTGAAGTGGGTGATGTGTTTCATCCAATCACAAACCTTCGCTTCCGTTTAAGCTTTTTATTCATGTGACATTTAATATTGTATCAATTTCAAGGATTCCATAGTTAATCACAAGTATTTAATGTAAGACAAAATTAGAATATTGATCATACAAGTTTTGGAAAATAAATCTTCTAAACTAAAAGCGTTACTTTTAATAGTATTACAAAGACCACACTCTTTATGTTTCATAAATTTGTTATGCAAATAATATTATTTTATAATTTCAATACAATTTATATTTTGTTTAATTTTAATATTATAAATTGTTTTATTATCTTAGATATTTGTTAGTTGAATAAATATAATTAATAAAATATAAATATATTTTAATTTTTTTTTAAATTTGAGTAAATATTAAAAAGATAGTTTTGATAAAACGGAAGGAGTATATCTTAACAAAATTACATATTTGTATATAAATACAAATATTACTACAATGATGAAATGATGATGACATTCCCAGTTTCATATGACTTTGCTTAGTGCAACTTGACCAGCACATGTAACACTTTGCATTTCAATGTGTCGCTGTTGTTCATAAGATCCTTTACAACTGTTGATCCACATGTCACATTTTGTGGCACACTTGCGCTAATTTCTACGCTGACAACAAACAAAATTTAGATTTTGTAAACGTGACATGACATGTAGCTTCTCAACACAAAACCTACTAACTCTCAGCCTCTTTAGTTGAAAATTGAAACAATCAGTGGTACCTTATCAATTGGTCCATAACATCAACCAATATTATTATGTTTGGTCATCGGTCACTCTGAGTGACTGACTCATCACACAACACGAGAGAAAAAAAAAGAGAGACAGATATAAGCCTTAAAGACGAGTCTCTTGGAACTTTTACCATCGGAAGCAAACTACTACCATACACTAATTTACAGCACAGACACAAGTCTTGCAGCTCCAGCTCCATGTACTTTCCAGAAAACCTTAATAGCCTCATCAACCGTTCCAGAATCAGTAGCAACAGCTCCAAAGATTGCCCTGAACCCACCACAAACGATCCCCGAGTTGGACGCATCAGTCTTGGGAGAAACCCTGATAACCCTCTCCAAACCCAACCGGTTCCCATCAAGAGCACACGAGGATTCCACATTTGAAACCTCTGCTATCAAACGGGTCAAGGCTTTGGAGGAGGTATCGATATCTTTGGAGAGAAGCTGAAGGGAAACAGAGGTTTCAATGAGATGGAACCCAAAGATACTGAGGGCTTTGTTGTTCTCTCGAGAGAAGGAAGCATGAGTCATGGCACGGCGAAGGAGGTTGATGTTGGTGAAGTTGTAGCTACATCCAAAACAAATAAAGGACACAACTTTAAAAGAAGATTGAACTTTAAAAGATCAGTGATTCAACTTGATCATCACGAGAGTATCTAATCTAATACAAATGGTGAAAAGAGTGTATGTACCCAATTTGAGATTGCAGCGTTGCAAGATTGGTAGCGAAAGGCGAGGAGAATGGTTTGATCCTGACAATGGCTGCGCGAACCTGTAAGATACGATCCCGAAGAGTGAGACGAATTAGATCGTCTTTCCGGTTTAGTAACCAAAAGAAAAAGATGAGAATAGTTTAGGGTTTTGGAGGAAGGGGAAATACCTGAGAAGAGGAGAAGAAGATCCCGATGACGGCGAGAAGAAGAGTGAAACGAAGATGAGTCGTCACCATCACCATAGTTAAACCTCTTTTGTTTTCTTTCACCACTCACTGACTGTTGAAAAGACCGATCTTTGCTTCTTCTGCGTGAGAGACTTCACAATTTATTTATCAATGTATAATTTGCTTTTATGAGTTAACATTAGGTTGATTACATTATTGCTTTATGTTTAGCTTTTGTCATCTGTGGAATTTGTTCTACTTAAGCTTATTATTATCCTATGTTTAGGTTTAAAGGCTTCTATTACAGGAAATCCAGGTTTCAAGTCCCGGAAAAAGCGGTTTATTAAACAATTATGCAGACTACAGAGGAAAGACTTGCAAGGAATCTTCAACATAGTGCAAGTAAATCTGGCCAGGCGTGGATCTTCATAGGACGGCTCAGGTGATGCAGTTAGGCGTAGGTCTTCATAAGGCAGGTAGTATTGTCGGTTGTCGAATCGTCTATGTAATATTTCCTATATCATAATTGTAAGATCATAATAAATCAGCGTTAAAAAAAAAAAAGCTTATTATTATCCTTATTAGAAAAATCTCTTATATTTCAAGAATAGGGGACCTTTTCTTTTGGGTTTAGATACAAATAATTGTCAAAAAGCAAAAAGAAAAGCTAATAAATTATTAGGCGTGAATCTTCATAAGACGGTTCAAGTGATGCAGTTAGACGTAGGTCTTCATAAGGTAGATAGTATTGTCGGTCCGTCTATGTAATCTTTCTCGTATCATAATTGTAAGATCATAATATATCATTGTTAAAAAAAAGATTTGTACAATCTTTGGTTAATTAACATTTAACTTCATTACTTTACACATGTAGAGAGAGTTTTTTAAGCTCATCTTGAAACATATGTTTGTGCTATCAAGAAGAAATCAAGACAAGAAATGGGGAATATATGTAAACAGAGATCATACTTTCTCTTTTCTTATATCATAACAAGGGTACACATATATCTTATGACAATCATCTTTATTATCATAACCTAAAAACGAAGGATTATAAATCATGGATCACCAGATTCTTTATATACACTTAGTTAAAAGGTCTGGGATCTTTCTCCCCCTCTGTACACCCCATCCGTGTTGTGTGTTTCACCATCAAATCTTCATATCAAGTACTCGTTGTAGCCTAAGAATACAGCTTCCGGATAATCTTTAGGGAGGCTATTGATATGGAGATAGAACCGTAGCAAATCCTCTTTAGTGACCGTCTCAGGATCCACCACATCTTCATCACACGTCAGCACCCACAGATCCTCCGAGTTTACTCTCTTGATGCTGCCTCTACAAAACGGGCATGACTCAGATTTTGTGTTCCAGTTGCGGTAACATTTGATGCACATGGCGTGACAACAGTTAGGTAACACCATTTTGGTGCAGGGCTCTAAGCAGATCCCGCATTCCTCTTCTCTTTCTGAGTCAACGTTGTTGGTCATGATGAATCTGTTGCCTTCAGTGTCGTAATTCTTCTTGGTGATGGCTTTTGGATTGGGATACCATAAGCTGTCGCCTGGTAAGTCGGAGAAGTTGATATGAAGACGCTCGAGTGATGGTAATATAACACCTGCACTTAGCCAAAAGCATTCATTCTTCTATAAGACTAATCCAGTAGTATAAACACAGAATCTATTCATTAGAGCTCTCAGGTCTTTACCGTAGAACTCTCTGATTGTAGCTTTCCTTCCGTACCTGGATAGATTCCAACGCCCATCAGAACGTACCTGTACAAGACAAACAAGACAACTATAAAACAAAACAAGCTAAAAGGAAACGAGAGATACAATCCCTGTTAACATTGAGATACTTAATATATAAATGGTAAGAACCTTGTAGATGAGTATGTGGAAGAAATCAAAGTATCTTGGAAGCAGACAAGAGAAGTCCATCCATTGAAGCAGGAATATAAAGAAAGGAGCCAAATTGCTGCAGACCAACTTCATCTGAAGTCGCACACCGCTCTTCCCCATTGGAATCTCAGCAGCCCTGAATCAAAGTTGGAAACTTTCTTTGAGAATATGAAGCAAAAGTTTCAATTTTTCAACCATTTTGTTTCTGCAATAATCTTAAGTTCGTGGATAGAAAATTGAAGCCCTAAGTGGGTTTAGGCTAATTCAATTCCTTAATTCCTCAATCAAAACAAAATCAGAAACTAAACCCCCAAAAAATTGAAACGAAACCAAGATAGAATAAGATGACTCACAGTCCATTGGCGTGCTCGATGTCAGCCTCCAGAATCTTCAAAGAGTCCATGTAAGAAGACTTTGTCAACTGATAATACATCTCTTAACCCCTTCTCTCTCTCGATAAATAAATTATTACAAAAAGAAGAACAGAGGAGGGAATCCAAAGTTCAGACAATCCTTGGAACCAGAGGATGAGCAAAACAACAAACTATGTTTGCTTTTCTCTCCTCGTCTGTACCTCTTCGGTTCTGCTTTATAAATTTCTAGAAAAGATTGTGAGAAAAAGGGAGACGACGTTTCGCTCTTTGGTGAATTTTGCGGCCAGAGAAAGAGACAGACTTCGTGAAAGCCAAGGCAAACTGCATAAAAATAATAAGAATCTTATCTCTTTTTTTTTATTTCTCCTTCCCAAAAAGAAAAGTTTTTAAAGTTTGGTTTCTCTGTTACAGAAGAGATCATAAAATTGTAACGTTTGAAAATGGATATGATGCGATAATGAGTGTGTGTTCGTTGTTTAATAATGTAGAGAGAGAGAGGAAAATAGCTTCTCTTTGTCCTTATCTACTACAAAAACATTATATGCTTTCTGTTGGCAGGTAGGTCTTCGTTTCCAAACTGGCATTTATTTTTTTAATCAAGGTCTTGTTATAAAGTATTTCAATATCTGTGACCTGTCATAACTCATAACCAACAATATATCCGATTCCATGATGTTAATTATGGAATCAATGTACCAAGTCTTTAATTTGTTGTTTTAGTTATCTGTTTCTGTTTGTTCCATCTGATTTCTGATTTTATCATTCCAGCTTTACGAGTATATATTGAGTGATATATATCTTCAGGATTTGGTATCCTTTTTGTGCCACAAATGCGTTACTTTACAACAAATTTATAAGAACGGATTCTAGAAACAGTTACGAAACCTTCATCCAGTGCTCTGATTTTTTTATATATTTTGTTTCTTTCTTGGACAAACTTCACGAGACACTACAGTACAACGTAACAAGCACTTAAAAAGATTAATAATATCCTCTTTAACATTTCAGAAGTTTGCACGTTTGCTATTGAGTATGGTGGATAATCCCCTTATTAATTAAGTCCTTTGAATTTATCAATTCAGATGTAATCCTCTGAACGTGGCGGTGATCGTGTGGAGAACATATAGATACGTAATTCTCAAATAAAACCCCACGTTTTTCGGTTTTATAAACTATAGTTTTAACTTCTTGAATCATTACTTTTCGCGTGGGCAAGCAAGTAACAAACTAATCTATCTCCCAGTATTTCAAATACAAAATAATGTTAGTAAACTATAACCTAACTTCACATATGATATATACAGTTAAATATATAGTACTATTCTTCTGGTTAGTTGTTATTGGTCGTATTTAGTGATCAAATTAATTCAAAGTAGATGAACAGCCCATATAAGTGAAGTTTTGGAATAATTCATACCCTAATTTTCAATTCAAAAATAGAATTGAACTGATCAAGTTTCTACCTAATGGTTCCATTGACTTGGAAGGAGGAATCTATCAACGACAAACATACAAATTAAAAACCACAGGTTATATAAGTCGCAAATAATTAAAGTTGAGTTAAGGAATAGTCAAATGTTCACGGTAAAGTTGTTCAGCCCCATCCACCAGCAACCCCCACCTATGTTAATGATGATGTTGGGAGTTGATTGGTACTTCTAAAACCATCTCTAACTCTGTTTTTTTTTTCTATTCTAAATGTTGGGAAATCATTTCCATAGCATACGCAGATACTATTGATATTTTAAATTTTTGTTTTTTTTTTTAATTCCTTCACTCACGCCGAAAGGCTAAAATATATAACATTTGATTATCACTTCATGCAGGATTAGATATATCAAATATATCCACCAAAAAAGCAATTGGTTGATGTCTCACAAAACCTTTAACTTGAGCACGAGGTTTTCAACAAGATTGGAGCTACTAGAGTTCTTCTATTTTGAAGGCCATGTAAAATTTATGTGGTAAGAATTTAATTGTAAGTCTCAAATCTCTCATGTATCTCTTCTTAGTTAAAAATACCATTGAGATTCAATTCTACATGCACCGCAAACAAAAATTGCAAAAAAAACTATACTTCAATTTTTTAACGTTTAATCATTTTTGCAATAGGTCAAAACTCTACAATGGACCTTTGATCATTTTTCTTTATTTATTTATTTTTTTTTTATCAAAGATCATTTTTTTATAAGATCATTTTTTTGGGTATGGTTTACTCATGAGAAGTTTGAGTTCGAAATCTCATGTCTATCTTGTAATCACTGAGGACTTCCAACAGTATGCATTTATAAGAAGATACATACAGATAGACTGAAACCTTATGTTTTTATATATCTAAGAAGCAACATAAATCAACACATGTAAATCCTTTGTAAGAAGTATGCAATGAGTTTTGTTCTAGTCTAATAGATCAAAACAGGGGGATTCAAGGAAGCTGATTCAAGAAGCTCCTCATCGCATTCGAAAAGCGACATGTGCTTATCCATAAGAGTGATCCAAGCTTCAATTCCATCTCCATCTTTAGCATCAATCAACAACATAAAGTTCTTGAAACTAGAAGTGCCTCTTCCGGTCACCCAAACCGGCTTTCCCCATCCAAAATCAGCCTCATACATTCCAAGTTTACACCAGCTATTACTCATCCACAAGTCCATCTCGTTACCTCTTGCATATACTTTCCCAATCTCTGCCAAAGACTCAAGAACTCTCGACGACGACATTTCCTTGCAACTTAAGCTGAAGTTTTCCTTTGTTTTCCTTAACTCACTAACCACATCTTGAATCCCATCTATCATACCTTCTTGGTTCTTGAGTATCATGATGGAAAGCATGTTCCCAATTGTGTTCTCAGGCAAAGAATCCACCTTCCCCCGTATACTCACTGGTATCAGCAGCACAGAAGTTCTTGTTGTTGAAGAACTCAATCTAGAAGCCTTAGTTGCACATCTCCAAAAAAGAGCTGTAACCGCTTCAACACGAGTTGGATTCTTGACAATGTTGCTTGAAGCTTTGTCTCTAAGTTTCTTGATCTTTAAGGCATCAAACACAAACCTCTTTGTTACACATTTCATTTCTTCAACCTCGACTTTATTATCCATCGGTTTTAAGGAAAGCTCATCGGGAGGTAGAGGAAAGAACTTTGAAGCGGTGAAACTAGGAGTCATTGTAATCCCTAAACCTCTTGCTGTCTCAGCCCATCCTCTGATGAACATTGCTAAAGATGTTGCATCAGTGATCTTATGAGAAACACAGATTGTGATAACTAATCCTCCACAGCTGAAGAAGTTGGCCTGTATTAGCAACACAGGCCATGTGACTGCTTCTCTTGATAAAGCTTCAACGGGAATGAGTGGTTCCAATGATTCAGGAACAGGGCACTTGAGGAACTCCGAGAGAAGATGGTCCACCCTAGCTTCTATAAACACAGCTCCTTCATCATTACATTCGATGAAACTTCCAGTGATTCTTCCGGCAAGAGGGTAGAAGATTGGTAATGTTTTAGACAGAGATTTCTTGAGCTTCAAGGATGTTCCTTCTGATGAAGAACCAAGAAGGTTATGCGGGTCTGCGGAGTAAAAGAGAAGTGCACCTGTGTACATGGGTGAGCTGAGGGTATCAAGAAGAGAGAGACGGAGAATTCTCTTATCATTTGGAGTTGGAGAAGACGGTTTGATTACTTCTCTTGATAAGACCTCAACTTTGTTCTCCATTGTTACATACAATTATACAAATGTTTCTCAACTTATCTGGTTATATCTCAGACAGCCCTCATAAAATCAGTTGAAGGAAGATTCTTGGTGAGATTAATGAAAGATTCATCCATCACAAAAGACCAGCCATATTATTATTATTTGTATTTAGTAGTATTAGATGATCACATCAAAAGTTCCTGGTAGGCAACAGTTCAAGATTCGTACTCATTAGGAGACAAAATATGATTAGTCCATCTTATAAATAAAGAGTAAACTATCTTGTCTTACACAAAACAAATTATAGTTAGAATGATAATGACTTTACAGAAAGTTGGTGAAGTTGAGGGCTGGTGGCACGTCAAACTAAAGTATAAGGATAATTTATGCGAATTATGTACATAAATTATGGGGAATAACCATAGGAAAAAAACTCAACGATGATTTAATCCATATAACTAACCCAATATAACTAATCCATATAACTAACCCAATAAAGACCGACAATGTCTTCGTTTAGGCTTGAGCTACCATCTTTACCTTCTCGTTTTCTCTTAATCTTTCCTTGACTTTCAAAAACTTGTAACCCTTCTCATATTTTGTTTTCTTAGATCCTTTTTTTTTGACAAAATTGCTTTGAGATCTTGTGATTCAATCTCCATTGATATTTTGATTTATTTATTTTTCACACAATTTTTTTGAGAGATGCATTCTCATTTTTAGATTATTTTGTTTTCATTTTTATTGATATTCCTCTAGTATCACACTTTTAAGATTTTTGAGACTTTTATTGTTATGGGATAAATTTGGATTTGCTTATGTAAATCTAAGCATCATGTTAACTGATAAGGAACGAAAGCAACACAATCATCCACAACCAACATAACTTTTAAATTTTTAAAAAGATTTGGCAATAGCTATTAGAAGAATATTAATGGGTAAAAGAGAAAATAACGCTTAATGGATTAATCACACGAAACAAATGAACTAGAACAATAAACCCTATATATGATTACTTATCAGATTTCTTGCGAAGTTCTTTCACCCATTTGAAGGCCTTTCCCAAACTGCTTTTGCTTGCGTCTTCCTTCTTTTTCTTCTTCTTATCGTCGTCTTTAGATGAATTTGGAGGAGGATCAGAGTTGTAATCCCATTGATCAGCCCAAGATAGTCCCGAATCCATCTTCCTCTCTCTTCAAGATTTTGTTGAATGTGAAGGTTTAGAAACGAAGATGGGGTGAAAGAAAGATTTTATTCTACTTATTTTAGACATTATTAGTTAATTTGACACAATGTCCATAAGTTTCTTGGTATCTTATTTTTGGTTCCCTCTGTTTTTAGTTATCCATTTAGTTGTACAAAGAATCAACCCTTCGCCTTTAACTGTACGTAACCTTCGTTCGACTTGAAGGGAAACACACGTACACATTCAGCTAAAATTACAAAGAAACCCCTAACAAGAATTACAACTTGATTACTAAATATTTGTGTTTTATATTGGGATCCCGTTTTATATTTATTTAACACTTCCAAATAATATACTGATTTACGTTGGTTCTGACTGGTGAGTGTAGCGGTACAAAATATACTGCCAACTAACAGCGCGGAAAGACTAGATGAAGATATGTAACATGAGGAGTTATTTGTATACAAATTTGACAGCCATCACTTAAAATGCTAAAGAGGCAGAGATATAATATTAGAGAATCCAATGTAAATATCTTACACAAGACCACAAGTCCAACCGTCAGAGCTGTTAAATGGATGGGCTAACCATTAGTTGTCAATATCCAAATTTAACGGGATTTATTTTAATTACACTCATTTTTCTATATAAGCTATAATTAATCAATAATTAGAAGATCAATTAATCCATGGCTTTAGTGAGTTTAAGCTCTGTGGACGTGGTCGGCCCAATAATCACATAAAGTTAAGTTTTCAAAAATCTTTTTTTTTCATTTGAAAAAGAACATTTCATTTCTCGCTCGTTCTCTCTCGACAATAACTCACTTTGCAATCTTTTAGTTAACCGTCTCCGTTTGTCGTGTCCGTTCGTTAATTCATTCATCTCTTAGTTTTTTTTTCTCCAAAAATCAAAAATTTTAGGGTTTCAAACTGAGATAGATAGATCGATTGTTGATTTTGAGAGACATGCATATGAGTTTACTTGTTTTTGTTGTTTGAGATCTGAGACAGATATATTAATTGTTTATTTTTTGCTCTGTTGATTTTGAGAAACATGCAGACTTGTTTTCGTTGTTTGAGATTTGAGAAGATAGGTCGATTGTTGACTTGTTTGCTATGTTGGTTTTGAGACACATGCATATGAAGTTGATGGGTTACTTGTTTTTGTTGTTTGCTATGTGTTAGTGTTAGATGAGATATAGATCAATTACAATTGTTTTCTTGCTCATTTTGAATCTGCTATAACTGTCAATTTTCGTGAAAGTGAGTGAGTCTAGAGAGAGATTCTTTCAAAGTTGTATGGAAACTGTGTGTATGGAAGATAGAACATGATTGGTTTTGGATATAGCAACTAGATGGAACTCAACTCATCTTATACTTTTTAAGAACATCATGTATAAAGAAGAAATTCGCAATCTTGCGGAAGTTGAAGCAACTTCAAATCTTTATTTTATGCAAGTTTGGAAGATTGAAAGTCGGCTCAGAGCAATGGGGCTGAAGATGAATTTATTCGTGAGATAGTGGGTTCAATGAAGCTAAAGTTTGATAAATATTGGGAGGATTATAGTGACATACTCACTATTGCTTATGTGTTTGATTCTAGACTGAAGTTCGTCTTTCTAGAGCATTATTTCAAAACCTTAATTAGATGTATCCACAAGTAAGTCGAAGTTGGATCATGCATGTTTGTAAAGTGATGAAGAAGTTGTTTGATGTTTACAATCAAAACACAAAGAAAAACATGACATGAACTTCAAGATCAAACCCCTGACATACCACTCTACCATGATGCGATGTAAGCTCTTTAGTCTTTACCTTAATTTTTTTCTATTTCATGAATGATTCAATGTCTTTACCTTATTTGCTTCAAGGTCAATGTTTGTACACAAAGAAGAAATGGTCAAGTGGATATGTACAAATAGATGTCGGCTAACTCAACTGATAGCTCTACCAACCGTAAGACATGGTCTAACCACAAAATTTGATAATCAAATAATACTAAAAAAAGGAACTCAACCATTATATCCAAAATGTTGCTACTTCAACTGAGATTCACTGACCAAGATCCAGAGCAGAAAGATAATATACAATTCGGCCCAACAACATGTTCGATCAACAATCCAAGACAAAAGACTTACCATATTTGTCATCAAACCAAAGCTCAGTGTTTTGACCAATGACTAATCACCTTTTCACTAAGAACCCATGCCATTTTCTTTATCGGAGGAGTGTCAAACATTCAATGCTTAAGGTAAGACAAAATAAGTTTGAATCTTATTGATCTGTCTAACCATTTGTATTTCATTTCATTTTGTTTTCTAGTAAAAAAAAACAGGTGTAATTTACTTCATTTTGTTTTTATTCAATCTTAAAATTGAGTAAGTAAATGTCATTTGCTTCAAGTACTCTAGAATTGCAAAACTGTTCGGAATCTATATAAAGTTTCCTCTCACAACCATGTATTTTCACCAAGTAAAAAAAGAAAAAAAATTGCCACTTACAATACCATTTATTTTAAATCTTTAAAAGACATGATAAGCAGTCGACTTATCAAAGTTTTGTTTCATAGAATTTGGTGGTGTCTTTGAGAATGTTACACAACCCATCAAGTTTAGCTCTATCAACACTTGTTTCAATCATCTTTTGATCAAGATGAAAGTGTTACAAAACCACTAGTATAGATCTTATCCTCACTTGTCCATCTCCCTGACCGTCGCCCATGTTCCACGGTCTTCGGCTAGTCCATGCATGCATCATATTCTCATTTGTTTTCTTTTGCATTTGTTTGTTAATCAGAGATAAAATAAGAGATGAGTTTATATACAAGTATAAACAGAAGTCATAAATTACACTTCTTCCACTATATCCACAATAATAAAAGTTCATTGAACTGATAAGAGAAAAAAGAAACGGGAGAATTATAAAACTTATTTAACGTGTGTTTACATTTTACAAAGAAAAAGTTTAATTACACAAAAGAATATATGATTAATAAGATATGGTCAACATAAAACCATAATAAAAGATTTGGTATAGTGATTGGGATAGAAGGAAATTGGGCTAATGAATATTAAAACGGAAAACCATGCTTAAATAGTTTTTTCTTTGTTTTTGTTATATACTAGGCCCATGAAACAATGAATTAGGTCCATTTTTAGATCTAGAACACTTTTTTATAGAGATGATATAGGTTCTAAGGTTCACTTACATTTCAAATCATCTTTGTAATGAATCTTTAATCATCTTGGATGTTCTTTTCCTCATTTTATTTCATTGATGATTTCTCATAAATTATATAATTCTTAGATTCTTTGATGTATGAATCCAACAAACAAACGATCGCTGTTTTCTTCTTCTGCAGTCTCATATAACAAGGATCCTCACATCAGCCTTACAAACCTTCTAATATGTTCTCACTCACCTCCAAACCCAGTGAACGAAGATTGGCGATGGCTTGTGCCAAAAGAAACTGTTGAGAATTTGAAGATGATTAAGGAGTTAAGCGAAATGATATGTCCCAACCATGATTTCAAGAAGATTCCTCACAAAAGGACACAATACAATCGGTGTGCTGCTGCTTCTTGTTTGTACATGGATCAATCAAATGAAAACATTTCAAATTTGGAAGATTCAGATTCCAAAGTTACTTGTAAGTCTTTTATTGATTTGTAACACCATAGACTTCTAAGAGGGGGCTATTATGGTTTTAATATCAAACTGTAAAGCATTCAGATTGAATTTTCTATAGCTTTTTTGAGTTTATCTATACTAGAATTCAGCCCCCCCTGGCGGTTCGCGGGGGAGGTAATATTAAATTTTAAATATAGCTTGAAACATGATGATACACAAAAATTGCACAATTTCACTTTAGAATTTATCTCTGAAATCCAGGCTAAAATTAATGTATTATAGAATACATAAACGAATGTCACTCCTACTACCACTATTTATCTATTTCTGATAAATGTATACATACATTTCTAAATGAACTATGAATTATACCATCAACAATAAAATCATTTTCATAATGTTTAAGCCATCTAATAGAACTAATTAACTTTCAGAGTTTATATAATTGGCTAACATAAGGGTAAACATGTTAATTTAATTATAGTCAAATTGTTATAAAGTATGAATATAGATAATGATTAAATTTTATATTTTAACATTTGTCAATTTGAGGTTATACAAAATCTCTTTGGAAAATGAGACAACAAAAATTTCCTCTTATTGATAATAAGGCTGTATAAAATAAATAAAAATAAAACTTTCAGTTTTTATGTATTCTAAATATATTTTATTATTATTTGGAGTAATGAAACTCTCTCTATTTTTCTCTTTATTTTTATTGTGTCCTTGATTTTGTCAGTGTCCACGGCTCTTTTATACACAAATTTTTTAATAGTTAAATTTAAAACATTGCAATGGTAAATTGGTAAATGATTGATCACCAGATATTACAATGGCTGATCATCAAATCTTGCAATGATGGAGCATTTACACGATTGAAAATATTTATTTAAACAATGCAATTATATTTTGAATAATTACAAAATTTTTATCTAAAAATTACAGTGGTTTCTTAAATTCTTGAATTAATTGACTAAATTTTTAAGATCTCCCGTTTAGTCTCAATATGTTAATATTTCGTTTCAAGCATTAATTCTTTTTGTTGATAACTGAATGTAAATAAAATTTTTATTTATCTGTAACTATCCCGTAAATTTGTTTTTTTTTCTAACTCCACATTAGCAACAATCGGTTAAAAAGTAATATCAGATATTTCTACTAAAGAATTAGAATGTACAAATCATATTAGTTTTTTTTGCTCAATTTTAATTGAAACCATCTTTGGTTACGTGTTATAAGGCCATTCTAACGAGACACTAAAACACCAAATTTGGTGTAATTTCATCGCTAATGAATAACTAAAAGTGCCACTATCCGACTAAATTTGGTGTAGTGTAAATAGTATTCTACCAAATTTGGTGTAACACTATTCATCACACCAAATATTAAAATAGTATATTTTATTAATTTCTATTTAATTATAGATAGATTAGTTTTAACTTATAATTAAATGAATATATCGTAATATTTTTGCTTTTTATTCGTCGAAACTCCAAAATGCATTATGCATTACTTTGACTAATAAAACTAATCAAAATGTTGCTGAAGATGAATCTGGAAGTTGACTCCTTGTCGTGATCAACAAGTGATTGTCACCTATCTTAAAGTTTCCCTCCCAGTCTCTAAAGTGGCCCGTAAATGTTCCATTATTTCACCTGATCATTCTCATGTATTGTGTGATGAAGGCTCTAAATGGTTCAAAGGGTTAGACTCAAGCTGGATATCCAAGACATGTGTGAGGCACGTGTGGTCATTAGTCTCTCAGCCAATCAAAAGAGGGTTCTCCATTAGTATATACGTATTGTATTTCTTCTTCTTTGTAAGAGAGAGTTCAGTTATAACAGAAAGAAGAGATGGGTAGAGAGAGAGATAAGGGGGGTGAGAGAGAGATACGATTGAGATAGAGAAAGGTTGGGAGAGTTAGGTGATTGTAAAGACTCTTATTCATCACACATATATAGTGAATTTCTGGGAATCTCTCCGGTCCGGTGAGTATAGCGGTTTCTCCAC
The DNA here is from genome assembly GCF_020379485.1 of Brassica napus. Taxonomy (NCBI): domain Eukaryota; kingdom Viridiplantae; phylum Streptophyta; class Magnoliopsida; order Brassicales; family Brassicaceae; genus Brassica; species Brassica napus. Next base: position 29,382,595 of record NC_063442.1, on the reverse strand, counting down.
ATTGGAGGAGTGCGGTGAACACCGGGCAAACAATCTTGTGTGTCTCTTTTGTTTTACTTTCGTTCTTGATTGATTGTGCTTAGATCAATCTCCAAATCCGAGTAGATTCTTGATAGGAATCGCACAGACACAATACATGTCCAAAACCAGGAAAAGCCTACGTTGAGAATCACTAAAGTGAAGGCCACTTTGCTCCCCATGAAAAACAGGTGTATGACGGAGACACCAACTTTCGATCAAATATGACGTACGCCCCTCCGTTAAATAAACCGACGCCATTGGAAAGAAGTAATAAAACATCAATGAGAAAAATAATCCATTTCACGGCATCATCCCTGAGATATTCCATTGGTTCCTTTAATATTCAATCCCAGCCAATCTATTGTATTCATCAATACCTCATGTATATTGTTGACCGGAGAACATCTATTCTGAATTTCATAAAGCCGTAGATTATTATGGTAACAACTTTGAGGCCTCGAGGAAACCACAGCATAGTGATACACTAGAAACAGCAACTTCCATTTTGAAAAATGCTAACAACTCTCATTTAGATTATTATGGTAACAACTTGTATACATTGAAAAATGTCCGGTCATGGCGGCTTAAGATACCGTTTTGACAATTGAAAGCCATGAAAATCATCGGATAAAACCAAAAGAGACAGAACACTGCGACCTAGGGGTGGGCACTTTACCTGATATCCGAAGTGGCACCCGAACCCGATCCGAAAAACCCGAACCGAAATCCGAACCGAAGTAGCAAAATACCCGAACGGGTATTGAATTAGGAGAGATTGGATACCCGAACCCGAATGGATAATATCCGAACCCGAATGGATATCCGAAGATAACCGAACATATGTATAATTAACCTTATATTTCTAGTTTACATCTCTTATTTTATATAAAATATTTATATTAATACTACACATACTTTAAGTTCATATGATATACATGCAATTACGGAAAAAATGATTTCGTACTCACTTAAAAAGCATGTCAAGTTTTTGTTATTTCAAAAATTAACAAAAAGTTAGATCCAAAATTTTAAAACAATAACTAAATTAATGCATTTTTAGTTTTAAAATGTTATGTCCAAATCTATTAACCATTTAATCTATTAAAAATAAAAAAAAAAGTTAAGTAAAATTTATATTCTTAAATACAAGAAATTTAAAAAATGAAAAATTTAATTTTTTTTCAAAATCTAAATATCCGAACCCGATCCGAAATAACCGAAACCGAACTAAAAATACCCGAACCCGACCCGAAGTATAGAAATACCCGAACGGGTCCTACACCTCTATACCGAAATACCCGAAAACCCGAAATACCCGATCCGAACCCGAACGGATACCCGAACGCCCACCCCTACTGCGACCCAAGGACAACAGACGGATGCCGACACAAAAGCATCTGAAGAGTCACCTTTTGAAGCTATCAGTTCGTGCCAGAAAAGAACACTCCCGAAAGGAGACAAGCCCCACACCAATGTTGGTCGAATAATTGAGTTCCTAAGTACATTAAGTTTTATGTATTAAGAGTCGTAATATGTTATTAAGTTAGTTATTCATTTAGATTCATGAGAAAGAAGAGACACAATGCTTACGGAAGAGACACAACTTGTGCCTTGTTCTTTTTAACTGTTTGAGTCTATTTAAGGTGTTGTCATTGTCCTGTAAACAAAAACAATCATTTCTCACACAATAAAACTTAAAGATTGTCTTTATTTCCACTTTACTAAAAACACTAAATTTTAACTGTTTTTATTTTATTTCATAATATAACTAAATGATTATTATCAATTACATTAACTCGTAACTAGATAAAAATGTTTTTATTTATGTATAAAACTAAAATTTTGACTAATAGATACGCCTATTTCATTGTAGTCGAATGAGTCCTCGTTCAGATGTTGAGTTTGTTACACTTACATCTATATATAAGATGTAAAAATTAAAATACATAAAAACAGATATGATATAAACGATTTATCTGAGTCTAATGTTGTTAAGATATCGAGCAAACATTGTTGGGGCGGTTACCCGGATGCAAATTTATATTTTTCACAAAAAATAATACAGTTATCGCTTATCAAGTCGGCATAAAATATCCGATAATATTGTTAACATATTCAATTCCAATAAAATGGTTCATGAATAAATACTATTTTCTTTTTAAAAGCAAACTAGATTTTGACCCGCCCTTTGAAAGGGCGGGTATATTTTATGTTTTAGTTTTTCTTTTAAAAATTTAATTTTTATATTTGTGTTTTGTTTTTATAATCATGTTTGTATTTTTCTTTGTATAAATTTTAATAAAAATCTTAATCTTTGAAAAAGATTGAGATTATTAAATAACATAAAAAAAAATAATTTGGGTGGAATACTTACAAAAAGAAAATGTAACCAAATTACATGCATCAGATTTCAATCATAATTTTAGTACTTTAACAATCTGCATTTGGAATCAACCCAAAAGAAAAGAAGAATCAATACTATTAAAACAGGAACATGCCCCATTGATATTAGTTGAGTCCAATTTAAAAAAAAGTGATTTTTATATAACTGCATCAAATATAACGGCATCAGTTGATATATTCATAATTATGTAGATAATTGAGTAACTGAATCTAAAATTAATTAAAAAGGACGTAGGAAGCAGTTACGTAGAAGAGTTGATCAATTATATTAGAAATAATCAGAACCCACTTTACTGAATTATCTGACCCACTAAATTATATATATATATATATATATATATATCTTCTTTTATCAAATAGTTATTCTGGTCATGGATTATAAATGGTGTATTCTGGAAGTTTTTCTTTAATTTTATTTTACTTTTTAATTTTCAGTTCATAAAATGTTATCGTAAATGTTTTGTAAAGTCTGTACATATTGTTTGTTATATGTACCGCTAAGGAAAAAAAGGTATCGATAAGGAATATTTAAATAAGTTAAAAAATATATCATATATTGCTAATAGGTAATTAAATATAAAATTCTAATTTAATATGGATTAGATCAATTGTATATCCTAATTATAAGAGATATCATATTTATTAGATAGAATAGATATGAAGTATATGTTTTTAATATTTAGTCACAATATGTCTAATAGGTGCAAAACAAAATATAAACAAAATATGTCTAATGGATTAAAGTATATGTTTTTAGCTATTTATTCTTTAATCCTTCGAATAATGTAGTATTTTGTCAAAATCAATAGCATGCTTCAATCTGAAACTAAATATATATGAGCATATTCTAAATACAAAATTGAAGTATTTAACAAAATCATTTAAGATATAGAAAATTTAGTCCAACCAAAATCTAAAAAAGTATATTTTGGGAAGTAAATTTAAGATTATTAAAACTATTTAATTAAATTGATATTATTATAGAAGTATTATTTATAAAAATATATTCTACGAGTTTTAGTTAAAGGGTTTTAAATAGGTTATTCGATTAAAAAATATTTATTAAATGTGATTATAATTAAGGTTAGTGAAAATCATATTTACCCATTTACATATATATAAATATTATTTATAAAAATATATTCTACGAGATTTATTCAACGGAATTTAAATAGGTTATTCGATTAAAAATATTTATTAAATATGATTTTACTTAAAGTTACTGAAGATCATATTAACCCATATATATATATATATATATATATATATATATATATATATATATATATATATATATATATATTTAACAGAATATATTAATATTATTTTTTAAAACATTTTTCAAAAAAATTATTCGGTTTTTGGTGTGGATTGAATTTGATATTAGTTTTCAGATATAACACTCTAAGAACCGTTCCAGTATATCAATCATAATCGTGTTTTAATAAAATATATTAAACACAAATATAAATAAAAAAAATAACACAAATATAAAAATTAAATTACTCAAAAAATTTAAAACAAAAAATATACCCGCCCTTCAAAAGGGCGGGTTAGAATCTAGTAACTGTTATTACTTATTATATATATGAATGTCGGTACATGTACATGCAAAGAAGCCATATGGGAAAGAAGTGGGTACCGAAAAATATGGACAGGAAGTTACTTTTTTTCTTTCCCGCAAATAGAGAGTAATATCCTTTTAACATTAATCAAAATATGAAAATAATTAACTGGACATAACATTTATCAATTGGTCATGATGCTAATTTAATAGAATAGATACTCGTTGAAATCAGGTGATCTGAATGAGAGAGTAAGCATGAACTAGCAAACACTCTTTTTAAAAGAACCTACAAAACAAGAGAGAATAAACAGAACTAGCGGGGTAATTTAGTCATTGTGTACGTACAGGCGCGAGTTAAGCATGAGTTTTCTCGGCTGTTGTTGCCTTATATAACGGAGAAAGACCACACAACATTAGTAACACTTTAAACAACTTGAAACTGAAATATATTTATTACAGAAGATAAATCGTCGAATATTTAAGTTAGATAACTTCAAGTGAGAGAATCTCGAGTCTTCATCCAACTCTTAAATATTACCTAACCATCTCATCTTCATTCTGATCTTAAAATCTTCTTAATAGCCTCCTCTCCTCTTATCTCTTCTCCTCTCTATATCTCAAAAAGAGTGTCCCTTATAGAACGATATGGGGAATAACGAAACGTCAGCGAGTGAGACTGCCGCGGCTAAGCAGAAGAAAGTCGACGATTGGTTACCGATCACATCCTCAAGAAACGCCAAGTGGTGGTACTCTGCGTTTCACAATGTTACTGCCATGGTTGGTGCTGGTGTTCTCAGCTTGCCCTACGCCATGTCCAATCTCGGATGGTACTTTAGTTCATAACGATTCATTTTTTTGACTTGTATTCATTATATATTTGATATCTAGCTAATGTTTTTGGACATTTTAATAAGGGGACCTGGCGTGACGTTGATGATAATGTCATGGGTGATAACTTTGTACACACTGTGGCAAATGGTGGAGATGCACGAGATTGTACCTGGGAAGAGGTTTGATAGATATCACGAGCTAGGTCAAGAAGCTTTTGGTGAAAAGCTTGGCCTTTGGATCATTGTGCCTCAGCAACTCATCGTGGAGGTCGGTGTAGACATTGTTTATATGGTCACTGGAGGGAAATCTCTACAGAAAGTCCATGAACTCCTCTGCTCTGATTGCAAAGACATCAAAACTACATATTGGATCATGATCTTTGCGTCTATCCACTTCGTTATCTCTCACCTACCAAACTTTAACTCCATGTCCGTCATCTCACTCGCCGCTGCCGTTATGTCCTTAACGTAAGTATTTTAAATAAATTTATTTGGCTTTTAATTTGTAACTTAAACCGAAATTTACTCTAAATGGTCTAATTCAATTTTAGTATTTGAAGCAATTTGATTTTTATCATGCTTTTAGATGATTTTAGGTTAATTGAGAATTTACTATGTTTTTAGTTAAACCACTCTACAATTTTACTTAACTATGAGATATAAATTTATATTTTTAACTAAAAAATTTATTAAAACAATCTAAAATGATTGGAAGAATACAAACCTCCACAAACTTTCAATTGAATACATCCTACGGAGTCAGGTTTGATTAACCATATATGTTAGTTTTTATAATAACTTGAAACTTACGTTTCATTACCATTTAATTAAAAACGTTTATGTGATCATATATTTTGATGATATGGTATTGTGTGATGCATTAACAGTTACTCAACTATCGCGTGGACTGCATCAGTGCACAAAGGGGTTCGTCCAGATGTAGACTACTCGTCTAGAGCCTCGACAAGTGCTGGAAATGTATTCAACTTCTTGAACGCGTTGGGAGATGTGGCTTTTGCCTACGCAGGTCACAACGTCGTTTTGGAGATTCAAGCCACCATCCCTTCGACTCCGGAGGTGCCATCCAAGGTTCCAATGTTTAGAGGAGTCGTTGTAGCCTACATCATAGTAGCCATTTGCTACTTTCCTGTAGCGTTCCTAGGGTACTGGATCTTTGGGAACAGCGTTGATGACAACATTCTAATGACTTTGGAGAAGCCTGTATGGCTTATCGCAATGGCTAACTTATTTGTGGTCATCCACGTTATTGGAAGCTATCAGGTCACCCACATTATAGTACTTTTTTTTATATCGCTGATTGATTAAAGTAAATATATATCATGAATATTGATATCTTTCTCTCTGAACTGCTTTGTGGAGACAGATTTTTGCAATGCCGGTTTTTGACATGCTTGAAACCGTTTTGGTCAAGAAGATGAATTTCGATCCATCCTTCAAACTCCGCTTCATCACTCGCAGTCTTTATGTTGGTAAGTCACATGTATTCTTCATTTTATTCATTTAACTTTCGTTAGAGCTACTCCATATATTTACCTGACTTCTCCTCGCATTGGTCCGTGCAGCTTTCACTATGTCCATTGCGATATGTATCCCGTTTTTTGGTGGACTACTCGGCTTCTTTGGAGGATTTGCCTTTGCACCAACAACTTACTACGTATAATACTCATACATCATTCATTTTTTCAGAAAATAAAGTTGTGATTTACGATATAACAACACACATTATTGTTGCCACTGCAGCTTCCATGCATTATTTGGCTCATTCTCAAGAAACCAAAGAAGTTTAGTCTATCATGGATAATCAACTGGGTATGTTCTTTCTTTTACTAATGATCAACAGCTCTTGTTTTTTATTGTACACTAATAATATTTTTTTGGGTGTTTTGTAAAAATGAAAATTGCAGTTTTGCATTATATTAGGAGTTATTTTGACGGTCATGGCTCCCATTGGTGGCCTCAGAACTATTATTGTCAACGCAAGCACCTACAAGTTCTTTTCTTAGATTTCTTCTTGTACCACACAAAAAAAAAAAGTAGATCTAAGGAAATAAGCCACGGCCAGTCTCGTTTTCTATGACTGTCCGTTTTGTTACTTTTAAGGTTTTAGTATAGTTCAAGATTCGTAATTTATGTAATCTGCTGCTTTATATTAAAACTTCATATTCCGGTTCTTTTGTTATTTCGTATCTTTATGTGCTGCCGTATGAGAAGTATAGAGAACTTGATCACTAGCATCAAGTGTAGAGGCTATGTTATCTACTAAAACAAAAGATTGGTATTACAAAATGTTAATCAAGTGTTATGTTACTAGAAGCTCTATGTATCTTCATGTCGCTTTAAAGGTTGGCAAAAAGAAATTATAAACCTTGGTGTTCATGTTACTTGTTGGTGTGGTCTTTGTGGTGCTAAGTTCCAAATGGCAGACCAAGTGCAAAACATGCTTCCATCATTTCTATCTAATAAAGTACAAAGCTCTTTGGTTCATATATTACGTAACTTAGTTTAAGCAATGCGTTTTAGATTTCTCTCCAAACAGAATCCACAGAACAGAAATCCAACCAAGTGCCAGAATAAACTCAACTTTGTCTGTTTTACCAAACCGGTTTTGCCTAAACACAAAGCAACTCTTAACAAATGCCTAGATGGCAATACCTCCATCAATGGTGAATGCCTGCAAACCCCAATGATTTTAACCAATGTTAGACAGATGACGTAATAAAAAGCCGAGCCTAACAACCAAATATACATTTGATAGGAGTTTGAGTTAACCTGTCCGGTGATGTAACTGGCTGCAGGACTGAGAGCCAAGAATTCTACCAAGCCAGCCACATCTTCAGGTTGTCCATATCGTCCTGATAATCAAACCCGTAATCAGACTTATTTTAATGTGTCATACATCCTAGCTGCTCGCAACAAATGTAAAATTTTGAACTCTCCATTACCTAATGGGATTGTTCCCAAGATTTTCTTTTCCATGTCTTCTCCAAGCTTGGCAGTCATGTCAGACGCAATGAACCCAGGGCAAACCACATTGACCTGTAATAGATCACATTTTCAATGGACCAAGTTTAAAATCTTGTCCAGGGAATGGAAAAAGAGAAGTATGATTATTTAGGGAGATAGGTTCACGTACATTTATATTCCTGCTCGCACCCTCTCTGGCGGCAGTCTTGGAAAACCCAATAACTCCAGCTTTAGCAGCAGCGTAGTTTGCTTGGCCAATATTACCAATGAGACCAACAACTGACGCTATGTTGATGATTCTTCCCTGCAAGATCATATACATACATGATTGTCTTTATGTCACTTCTTAATCTCATAGAGGAGCTCAAATGAAAACCGATAATGCAGATGACAATTGCGAGAAAATGTAGAAGGTGAAGCTAAGTAAGCAATACCTTTCTCTTCTTCATCATGATCTTTGTTGCTGCCTACAGAATGAATATGAGTTTCAGTCCCAAAGATTCTGAGTATCAATATTTGAGCAGGATAGGCAGGAACACAAACCTGTGTACAGAGAAACACTCCAGTGAGATTCAAATCAATCACTTCATCCCATTGGGACTTCTTCATGCGAATCAACAAGGTATCCCGAGTGATTCCTGAAAATTATGTAGCCATGTCAGTGACAGTGAATCAGTGGGAACCAAGGTTTTTCTTTCATATACCTGCATTGTTGACGACGACATCAATGGTTCCCCATGCATCAATAGCCTGCAGAAATATAATACAAAAGAAGATTCATAAAATGTAGGATAATGATATAGTGTACAATTTGAACACTTACGGTTTTCATCATGGCTTCCACATCAGCCTCTTTGGAGACATCACCCCCAAAAGTAATAGCCTGGCCTCCATATGCTTCAATCTACAGCTCCATAGAGGATAAATGTCAAGAGAAAACATTAGACTGTATATGTTATTTGATTCAGCAGTGGGTCACAAACACATTCCAGAAGCATACAGAAACAAGAAACAAAATATTGAAATTGTTTCCAGGGTAAGAAAATGCAGTCGCAATTCAGTTTTTGTCCCAGAAACCAAAAGTGTTCGAAGAATTCATTGCTAAGCTCAAAAAAGGTACCACAGTTATTTCTATGTAAAAATAAAATCATCCCTCCTGCCATACTTAAAGTATGATTTAGTGATCTAAAGTGATTTCCCAAAATAGGAGAGAGCTGTGAAACGAAAGCAACACACAGAATGATGGAGAGATAAAAAAAAAAAAAAGAAATACAGTCTAAGAGACTCAGTTAGTCACCTGTTTAGAAACTTCCTCAGCCTCCTTTGCTGACCTTGCATAGTTCACCAACACCTGCAAGCCGAAACACAATGTTTCATCATTAGACCGTACCCGCAACTGCTTTTTTTCTTTTCTGTCGTAGAACTAAAAACACTATTAAACTCACGCCAAACTAAACAGATAACTTAGGCTTATGTGTGTACCGTGAGAAAACTGCAATCAAACCTGAGCTAAAAATCTTCAAAACTCAAAACATTTCAAGACTAGTATAGAGTGCAAAGTGAATGTTTTTCAGACCAAATCTGTAGCAAGCAAACCCGAAAATCAAATAAGAAGCAGTAGATGGTGTAAAGTTCCAACCTTGCAGCCAGCTTTGCCCAAGGAAAGAGCAATAGCTTTACCAATCCCTCTCGAAGCACCAGTGACAACAACCACCGGAGACTCCACTTTCGGAACAGCTTCCCCTGTCGATTGCTCAACAGCTGTCGCCTGAGCTTTCACAACTGCGTGCGATCGTATAATGAGAAATGGAGAGATAACGAATCTTTAAGCGAAACGGCGGAAGGAATTGAAATACCAGTGGAGGTTGCGAATGACTGCCGCGATCCGCATCGGAGCATTCCGAAATGAGGCATGGCGGACTGAAGCGGAGACCATTGACGGACCTGGCGGATCTCACGGAACCCGAGCTTCTTGACGGCTTTCAAGGAGGTGAGCTTCGTTGCTGCGACTGTGGTTGCCATCGAACGGAGGAGGAGGTGGAGAAGGGCGTCCGAGCTAGTGAACCTCGTAAAGATCGACACAGTGTAGAGAGAGAGAGAGAGAGAGAGAGAGAGGAAAAAGGTGTGAATATTTAATTCGAAAAGCGATACGGACGAGGTTGTACAGTGTTTAGTTGGTAGTCAGTAGTTGGAGCTTCGGTTGAATTTAGACGGCCAGACGAGAGAGTTGGAAGGAGGCTAGATTGAACCGTACCGGACCGGACCGAACTGATTTTAAAGGTTTTCCCAGTTTGTAGTAGTATCCAACCCGTATATAACATCAAAACTAACTTAAATTTACTGCGCCATGCGCGGGTGAAACTTAAATTTAAAAAACTACAATAGTTTTCTTTTCAAATTAAGCATAAACATTAAAAAAAAATTCTTGGTTGAAGCATGTATAAATCTTGAATGTCGGATTATGTATATATTATGGTTGTCTTTATGCTGTTCATTTTTTTTAAATTACATAAAAACACTCAGATTAATAACAATGTGATATTTCTTTAATGCGATACAGAAGAGGGATGTGTGTTCACTTATCTTTCAAAATATTTACCATTTATCTGTTCAAAATGGTTTTGGTTTATCTTATTTACATCATCTATAATCTATTTGAATCACAAAGTTGGATACAACTTGATTCTATGTACAACATTTTTTTTAAACTATACTTTATATATTTCTCTTAACATATACTATTACTAACTAGTCATATTTAAATATAGTCTAACTATCGTTACAAATACCTGTAATTTTTTTTAAAATAATACGAACTTTCATATTTTATTAACTAAAGATTCTGAAAAACCCAATCAGATTTACTCAAAGGTTGTAATGCTCTTTAATTAATATACAGTAAAATCTCTATAAATTAATAATTTTGGGACTTTGAAATCTATACTATACTAAAAGGAGGATATAAGCTCATTTTAGAGTGTCCACGTAGGCACAAAAAATCGTCCAATCAGAGAGTCCGAAGTTGCCACGTCATCTCATTTATTTTTTCGTAAAAAATGAAAAAACAATGCAAAGGAAAGGATCGAACCCGGGTTAGTATGACATATATATAGGGCAGATACCACTAAGCCATTGAAACTTCCTTGGACACATATACAAGAATCACTAAATATGTAATCACAAACTCTTATGTACATTTACAATAATATAAATCAACTTTCAAGACTCCGATACTTTGTTTTGTAAAAAAAAACAAGTAAGTGACTAAGCTAATATATTCTTTGAAAGTGTGAGAACATTGACAAATATAAAAAATCATAGATTTTTGTTTTCGTGACAAAGTTAAGAATTTTGTAAAAGTAAGTTTAACATATAAATTTTCATGACAAATATGAAAAAGCATAGATTTTTGTACAATTTTGACAAAACAACTCAAAACATAGTTCTCTAATATCTTAATAAAATATTATTTAAGAGTGCAATAATTAAATCAATTCAATAAATTTTGTAATTTATAGACAAAACAATAACACAACAAATTTTGAAACATTTGTTTAACCTATCGATTACTTTTCATGAGAATCCAACTAAACAAGATCAAAAAACAATTAGATTTATTTAATTACCTTTTTATTCATTTTTTATTAATTTAAAATTGTAATAATGTATCTTTTTGAAGTTACAAAAAATAATGTTCTTTCTTTATTACACTAGCATTATATATAGATTCCATATACACAAATAAATATAATATAACAACATAAGCTTGCTTTCCCCGATTCATATGAAAACTTTTTAAGTTATCCACCAAAGCAAATTAATTAAATAAATCAAATTGTTAGAATACAACAAATTAATATATAATTTTATTTTAAATTAAATTATTTAAAAAACGTATTTTCATTAAAAACAAAATAATAAATAAGTAAAACTGATTTGATGGTAATTTGTATGACATGTATATATTATGTGAAAGAAATATAAGCTTAATATGGAAAAAAATTTAAATACAAAAAACTCTAAAATTAACAAAAAAAACTAATAAAAATTAAACTATGATATCAATTGAAAGTTTCTTAGACAATATCAATAAAATATTTAAGCGATAATTAGACAAATTTGATTTTTTTTGCAAGCCAAAAGTTTATTATTAATTAGCATCAGTTATCTCAAGATGTTTAAGAAATGATGGACTTAAATGATATATGAACTATGAATAGTAGTACTTTGTAAAGCTGACTTAGATAACACATCTGCACATCATTTTCAGTCTTTTTTATGCCTAAATTCAATTTCTTTAGAGCAATTATTCCACAAAGAGATCGTATGAGATATTGTTTTGATATTCAGATTTGTTTCTTGACTGTTAAGAAGATTGATAACTGTAAAAATGTCTCTTTCGAATATTATATGTCTATAACCGAATCCCCAACATGAGACAACTTTGTTTAAAAAGTAAATAATTTCATTTTTTTATATTATATAATAAAAATATATTATTTACTGATAATAAAAATATAGTTATTCATCTTTCACAAATATCTATGCAAATATGTGAATCAAGTACAACAATCAAACAACATAATGATTTCCACAAAGAAAATTTAAAAAATATATTTATGTTAGGTAGTCTTATTTTATATTCCTTAAATAATGTAATACAATATTATACATTATTTTTTTAGAATTGAGAAATACATATATATCAGTTAGACAAATTAAGTGATAATTAGACAAATTTGATTTTTTTTGCCAGCCAAAAGTTTATTATTAATTAACATCAGTTATTTCAAGATGTTTAAAAAAGGATGGACAAAAAAATAGGATGGACATAAATGATATATGAACTATGAATAGTATTTTGCAAAGCTGACTTAGATAACACATCTACACATCCATTTCCAGTCCTTTTTGATGCCTAAATTCAATTTCTTCAGAGCAATTATTCCACAAAGAGATCGTATGAGATATTGTTTTGATATTCAGATTTGTTTCTTGACTGTTAAGAAGATTGATAACTGTAAAAATATCTCATTCGAATATGATATGTTTATAACCGAGTCCCCAACATGAGAAAAGTTTGTTTTAAAAGTAAAAAAATTTATTTTTCTTATATTATATAATAAATATATATTATTTACTGATAATAAAAATATAGGTATTCATCTATCACAAATAACTATGCAAATATGTGAATCAAGTACAACAATCAAACAACATAATGATTTCCACAAAGAAAATTTAAAAAATGTATTTATGTTATATAGTCTTATTTTATATTCTTTAAATAATATAATACAATATTATACATTTTTTTTTTAGAATTGAGAAACACATATAATATCTTATCCGCGCGTAGCGCGGTTAAAAATTTTTATTAATTTATAAAGATATTAAATTTACAAAAGTTTTCTTATTTAGATTTCTCATTTTAAGATATATTTATTCTAAGATAAAAAATATATTTGATTTTAGTGTATAGACATTAATTATTATATTTTGAGATTTGGCATTTATATTAATTTTATTCGTTTGAGAGCATAAAATATGAATAAACAAAGTTTTATAGGTCGTTGGTTATGAAGTTGTTTGTGTTGTAATGTGTGCTCATTTTGATGAAACTATGCATTAGGCAGTATATCAATTGACGCCAGATTTCTCAAAAAAGTATAAAATAATTGCTTAATTTGTTTCTTTACCGTATTCGTTAACATGAATAAACCAAACTTTCTTATACTACTATAAAGTTTTTTTTCCTTTCTCGTGGACCAGAAAAAGTTGGTCAAAGAAAGAAAAAAAAACAAAACAAAACGAAGACAAAGAAGATTGAACGTTCTACTACGTAGACGCCATTGGATAGAGTTTGAATAGATACAGAAAGCGAATTGGTCGTCGCCTCACGGATCATTACTCATCATCTTATTCTTCTTCTCATTCTTTCTCTAGCTGAAGCTATCAGCGCCATTGACGCCTGACGAGATCCAGCATCGGCTCCATGGAGGAACCTACGGCTACGACAACGTTACAGCTTTCACTGTCGCTCAATTCATCAAACTCTTCACCTCCTGGTATGTTCTCTCTCCCCCAATCTGTATACATTCTCTAGGAACCGTTGACGAGACTCTCGTGTCTGAAACCCGCTTTAGTGGAGACTGGAGAAAGTATAGAGATCTTTTTATCATGTTATCATTGGTTCTGTAGGTATAGGGAAAGGAGATAGGATCTCAAACAGCTTCTTGGATCTGGAGGAATGCCTTCTTCTCATTCATCTACAGTTACCGCTCTCGCAGTTGCTATTGGTTTACAAGAGGGCTTTGGTGGTTCACATTTTGCTATTACTTTGATCTTAGCTTCAGTTGTAAGTTGTTTACCTCCTTTATCTTGTGGGGGACACTTGCTTTGCTACTTTCTGGTTGTCTATTTATATGTGTGAGTGGTTTGTGTTTGTGTGGTAGGTGATGTATGATGCTACCGGTGTAAGATTAAATGCGGGTCGCCAAGCTGAGGTTTGATTGGTTCTCAATCAGATTGTGTTCGAACTTCCGGCAGAACATCCATTGGCTAAGAGTCGATGGAATTTAAATTCCATTATTTTAATTGAAAGCATTGGTACATTAGTGGTCTCCATGGTTTCCTAAGGTGTTTCACTTTCTTAATTTATAAAAGAATCACTTGTGTTAGAGCACAAAAAAAGGACACAGAAAAACAATACAATCCTCACATTATTATTTTTTCTAATGATGTCTCTTTGATTTTTTTTTTTGAGTACGAGAATATACACAAAACTAGTTTTGTCAAACTTCTGATAGAGTGACGCATATCAAAAGAGTTTTAGCAGTTGTATATGAGATTCATTAGAACTGTCGCACGAGTTTAGAAAAAAAAGATAATATATCGACACTGCGATTGTATGATCTTTTACACTTTGGTATAATTTTATCATTTTTAGTTTTTATAATATTCAATTCTCCGTGGTTTATATATTACGATTCTATCATATTTAACCATGCCGAAATCCTGTCCTATGTTGATGCCTCCACTCCACCCATCTGAGAAGTTTGATAACCATTGGCTCTGGCACTGGGAACTCGAAGTGTTTGAAGAGGAGACGATATATAATATGAATGATAACTACTGGAGGTCTTTTTTTTTTTATTAAAGGAGAAACGAATCACTCTCGGTAAGCATAACATACTGAAAATAACTATCGAATCTCCTCAGCCAACCTACTTCATCACCAAACACACACACATTGATCCCGAAAGCTAAGCTATATTCACTATCAGTATAACCAAGCAGGGAAAATAATAAATACGACTACAAACGGCAAATTAACACAATATTATCACTGAACATATGGTTGTTCATTTTTATATTTAGTGAAAAACAAATTTGTTCTTGAATACTCAAAAGTTCCTGCTAAAAAATTTAAAAAAGAAAAAAAAATCTTTATAAAAAAATGTGATTTCTTATGAATGTAACAAAAATTATTTTTTTTTCTTTTATTTCTTTTGTTCACTACTCAAAGCTTTAGAGCATTTCGAGATGAGTTCTAGACAAATATTTCAGAACAAAGAAAATAAAAATATGAAAAACAGGAAGGAAGAGAAGTAGCATGAAAGAGGCGATAAGCAAGTTGTTGTTTGAGAACTTCAAGTTGTAGTACATATTTAAGAATCTCATTTGACCATGATCCATATCTAATTGGATTACTTCAAAAAAAAATATTAAATTAAAATATCTTAAACTAAGAATATTTTTCTGTTTAAAGTACCCAATTTGAGTATCAACAGATAAGGTTGTTCTTATAGTTTCAAGCAGGAATGACATGTTGCAGCAGGTTGCATGACCAAGTCAGCACTCGCAACGTCGCGTTTACTGAAATTGTCAAAAAGGAATCTATTGAAGAGAATATGTTTGCCGTCCAAAAAGGGGAAACAATTAAATGAGTATAAAATAAAGGACGTGAGGCATACGCGCTAAATCAGGGCCGTAGGTAAAAAAAAGAAGGAGAAGAGTAAACAAAACATGAAAAGTACGCTATGACGACGACCATGACTCACTCTGTCTCTTCGACCAAGTCTCTATAAAGCTTCGTGGCGTTCGTTTTGTTCAAAGAAACAGCCATGAGAACCAAGAACAAAGGTAAAGTGCACCCATCTCCTTCCCCGCTTCCACCATTTTCTTCTTCTTCAAAAGGAGACGACTGTCTCTCTGTCCTGAAGCTTCTCCCCGCCGTGATTCTCGTTCTCGTCTCCGATCTCTCCCCAGAAGATAAGCAAGTCCTTGCTTACTTAATCACTAGGTCACTCAAAACCACCACCACCACCGTGAACGCCGGAGGAGGAAGAAGCTCTTGCGATTCGAAGAACAAGAAAACAAAAACTCCCGTTTTCGATTGTGAATGCTTCGATTGCTACACGAGTTACTGGTTTAGATGGGACTCTTCCCCTAACCGTGAGCTCATCCACCAGATCATCGAAGCTTTCGAAGATCATCTCGAGAATAATAATAGCTCCGCTGCTTCCCAGAAATCAAACGGTAAGAAGAAGAAGAAGAAGGATAAATCAAGTCCTCGCCGTGGTGTCGAAGAATCACCGATCGCTAGCGAAATCACGGAGCCCGTGGTGGTGGTTGTGCCGCCTTGCGATGAAGTGAAATCACCGGAAAAGTCAACAGAAATGTTGAGGTTCCCGGTGGCGGCGGCGACTGGGCACAAGGGTTTGGCGAGGAAAGTGTTGCCGGACGTGATGGGTTTATTCAAATCGCGTTTTTGGAGGCTTTGGAATCCGAACGCGTAGATGCAAAACAAATGCTTGTTTTTTTTTTGGAATCCAAAACAAAGTTAAATGCTTTTTTTATATGAAATATTTGATAGAACACACCTAGTTATGTTGGTTGTATGATACTGAAATGATGATAAAACATATGTTGCTGTATATATTTTTTTTTTGTTTCTTTTGTTGAATAAAATGCAGCAGGCATATTATGTAAAGAGTTATTTTCATCCTAGGTCACTTTCTCAGTTTATATTACACTTTAGAACACTTTCAACTACTAAGGTAGTTCTTACCTGGTTGTTTACCTTGTTGTCCTTGGTTAAAACCAAACGAGAATCAGTGTTTAGTGGCTCCTCTTCTTCAGTTAATATTCTTTTTAAAATAAATCAATTTAAAAATCTGGAACTGAAAGCATATTAATAAATTGGTTTTAACTTTCATCTCTTATCTTATCTCTTTGCACAGTAACCAAAGCAAAACTTTGTTGAGAAAAGTTACGGAGATTTACGACGGAGGCAAAGAGATCTGACGATAGAGACAGTGGGCTAAGATGGCATTACGTCGGAAACGTTTGGGAAAGATAGATTCGACAGTGAACACCTTTTTTCTATGGTTTGGACTTTGACTAAGTTGAAATCGAGACTTGACGATTTCCTCAAGTCAAGATCAACAAGGCAGTTCGAAAACGACTTCATTTTGATCAGATTTGTCATCGACAAAGCTCCACCTACTCCGATTCTGAAAAATGTTGTTAGGTGCTTGGGTTGGTATAATGTGTCTTGAGAACGACTCCCTACCCTTGATGGCTAATTGTTTTTTTGTTGTGATTCCGGCGACTTGGGATGAATCTAGCTTGAGTTGACTCGGTAAGAGATGAGCCCAATAATTTCATGTGTAGTGTTGGTAGAGAACGAGTGACACATCAGCCGTGGTGAGGATAAGAGAGAGTGACGACTGAGAGGAGAGAAAACAACAATATAAAAGCAGTGCATCACACCAAAATTGAAGTGTTAAAAAAGAGCCACTCAATAAGCTATCAATGTAATTGACAGCCACATCTGCTCCTTCTAAGCATTTTTTTTTATCCTGTCATAGTTAAAGATTGTTTGTTTACTGTTTGTAATTTAAGGAATTCAGTAACATGAATATGTGGCTCGTATAAAATTATATGGACAACAATCAGTGTACACTAAGATGATGAGTATATGAGTGTCCATATGGATACAATAGTTCTTGTACACCTTTTATAGTGTCCACATGGATACTTTAAAATTTTGACCTTTTTAATGTCCATAATGATATGGATGGATGCATAGTTCTTGTGCACTTATCTCTATTTATCTAAACTTATTTCCATCTCATGATCTTCAAACCTTACCAGATAAGCTAACATATATATTTGATCTCATTCCAAAAAAGAATTTTATGAGTGTACATGTGTACAAGCGTTGTTGTGTACAAATGTTTTTGTACATATGTACAAGATTGTATCTTCTTGGTGTACACATATATACAAATGTATATTCAAACAACATCGAAAAACAAATTCATGATTTAAGTGGTCCATCTGCAAAGTATATGGCAATAATACAAGCACAATAACTCAGACATATAAACTCTAGATGCCAAACAAAGTTTATTCTCCACCAAAAGACGTTACATGATTCCAACAATGAGGCGTTAAACAATCAAAAGTTCCAACAATGGGAGTTTGGCTCCTAGTCTAGCTCACATACTTGCGATTATAACTCAAAAAGAGAGAAGCTTTTCTTCTCTATCTCTCTAATGTGTAAACTGTAATAAATTAAGCTGTAAGCTGTAACCTTTCTGAGTGAGCCACTGTCGCGAAGCCCCAGAACTGGTAAATTCATGCAAGACGAAAAAGTAAAACGAAGATTCTTGTCCTTTCATGTTCTCAAGCTCAGTTCGTGAGCAGAGACAGAATCTAAACGAGGAATGGACAGAGTGAGGGCATCTTAATCTCAGTTCGTGTACTCAAAGCGTCTCCATTTCTTCAAATCAATTACCAAAACTCTTGTATTCCTTTATCAAAAAAAAAACTCTTGTATTAGTAGCAAGGTGAACATGTCTCGGAGATGAGAAAGTGGAAGAAGATGTTCTCAGGATAAAGTGGGAGTTGGAGGATGGAGTTGAGGGCTGCGATTGAGCGATTCTGAAATCAACGCTGGAAAAGGGTTGCAGATGACGGAATTAACGCCGGAGAATCTATGTGGATGAAAGAAGGAGGGCAGATGCCGGAATCAACACCTGAGAATCTGCATCGACGGGATGCGTTCATGGCGGCTAACAAATGGATATCGGAGGCAGGGTGTCTTAGAGATAATGATTTAAGGCAACTTCTCTAAAAAAAAATTAAAAGGATTTTCATTTACAAAAAGTAAAAGTGGGAAGTTATCGCGTTTGCCGACAATGTGTTTGAGTTTCTTGGTAAGGATAGAACTAGGTTAAGTAAACTGAGAAATAAAATGGGTAGGGTTGTCATTTTGTATAATCAGTGTGTATGATTTAGTGTGGGAAAGTACCTTAGGAGTGAAAAGTGACTTACCGTGTAATAAAAAGAGGAAAAGTGACTTTTGGTGTAAATGTTTCTTATGTAAAATCTATTACTGTTTAATTCCTTCTTGAGAAAGCATCTTCAATTTTCTCAAGAGTTGGTAATTGGTTTTAGAGCTCTGAAACTGTATGATTCTCTTCAGGTTTTGTGTAGGTTCTATTTGTTCCATTGGGTTGGTGTGGTAACTAACACCCCCTCACTCTCTACTCGAGTTACAACAACTACTTCTTTTAGAAATTCATATCTATTTTTTGCTTATGAACAAAGTTACAGAGGGATTACCTAGGTACATAAGTTTCAGAAGGTGGACCAAACATTTCTGTATTTACATTGTTGTGTTTAATGCTTGGGAATTTTTAAAGTGGACATCTTTTAAACAAAACTAACAGAATAGTCGTCTCTTTGTGCAATGAAATTTTGCGCCAGAAAATAAAGTTGGATGGTAAAAGAGCCTGAAGAAGGTGAATTTCTGGTGGAAACTGAAATCACATCAAGAACGATCTTGTATACTAGATTATAGAGGAACAAATGCCAAACTATACAGCCAAAAACAGGGTGGATTCAAGTATTTCTTTGCAATGTGGTGTTTAATAATTGGGATTTTGAAAGAAAAAATAATAATAATATTTGGGATTTTGCAAGGTGAACCTCTTAAAAACAAATTAACAGAATTGATTTTACAATTCGAGTAAGAACAATCTTGTATACTAGATTATACAGGAACCAAATGATGATATGAAGATCTCTGTAGCCAACACAAAACTCTTCATAATCACTCAAATATAAATTAAAAAAAAAAACTGAAGCTTGTTTTTTTTTTTTGAAAATTACAACTGAAGCTTGTTAGCTCCACACAAAACCAAAACTTTAAACAATTCATACATGCATATATACATACATATATATATATATATATATATATATATATAATCCACAATCATACAAAGTAATTGATGAAGAGACTGAACAAATTGTTTTATCAGGTGTCACAATTACAGTAATAAGGATTAACATACCTTTGGCAGAACCATACAAGTCTCTACATGATCGAAAAAGATTTGGATATTATGACGAGAGTCCCTTCCAATTCCATGAATCGCAGTTTCTCTGACCTTTTTTGACTTGGGATCGAAACAAACAAAAAAGAACGGAGGGGATGAGCGCGATGCGAATATCATCTCCCCAGTACCAAGTATACCCATGAACACGAGGTCACGAAACCTTCCAAAAAAATCTATCGACAGAGGAGGAACCACAAAAAAATTTGACCATACTTCTTTGTTGGCATCTTCCAGAACCCATAGGTCAACGTTGCGGTTATATGCCTGATGCGCTATGGTTATCTTTCCAGCGTGATTCACCAGCTCACCATACTGTTGAAGCATCTGATCCTCAGGTAGCTTAGTAACATTAAACTCTTCAGAACTCAGATCAAAGCTCATTAGAGATCCTTTTTTCTGGTAAGTAGCTAAATAATACATAAACCCATCCTTGTATATCCCTTTACATCCAGAGTTATGACGATGTGGATACTTACACTCGATCATTCTCCATTTTTCTTTAACTCCTAGAGTGATCACTTGATGTTCCTCCGACACAATATCCTCCCACGGCACAGCATTACCATTACGAGACATGTGACTACGTTTAAGTACCACTGTCATGCACAACACTTTGTATACATCATTAACTGGATCATATCCAAAAACAGACAATATATCTTGCCTCCTCGTTTTGACTCTAGGTAAAGATACGAACTGACCCGTACTAGGGTTTCCGACAATCATCTTGTTAAAGTCCCGACCGCAGATCAAGCCGCGAACAGGTGGAGTAAATTCATACAGTAGCTCCGGATCCATTTTATAACTAACCATGCCCTGATTATACGGATGGTCTTGAGACAAGGATTGAAAGTGCTGCATCTGCATGTCTCCGCCACGGTACAGTGAGATAAGATAACGTGGCTGAGTTGAAGATCGGGTTATGTACCACTGGATGAACTTTTTGTCGAGGATTATTGATGACACGTATTCAGAACCAAAACGGAGCCTGGCTATGGATCTCGGCGGCAGTTTCATGAGAATCTCTATGATCATGTCATTAGCAAGGTTCGTAAACGGATCGTTTACATTCCTTTCGTCTGGTTGTTTAGACCTCTTGACCCTTTTCATGATTGTTTTCAACTCTGCCTCTCACTGTTTGATTCTTTTGACTCTTAACCCTAATATCCTTCTTAAAGAGATAACTTTTATATATACTAGTAGATATCTGGGCCAAGATCCAAATAATTTTCTAAAGATCGAAGCCAACTAGCAATCCAAACTTGTTTCTCTAAATGAGGCGGAAGATTTATGGGCTGAGATCCAAATAATCTTCTAAAGATCGAAACTGTAATTTGAACATGTTTTCCTAAATGAGGCAAGTAAAGTTTTGAAAATGTATGGGCCAAAACCCAAATAATTCTTTAAATGTCCAAGCCAACTTGTAATTCAAATCTATTTTTCTAAATGAGGAAACAAAGTTTCATTTCGCATGACTAATCAACTAACAATTTAGTTTCTAATAGAAATGAAATCTTGAACCGACGAATATATATTTAATCCCAAATTCGTCTTTTATCACTATGCTACCACTGTTTCTACGCCGACAATACCCAATTCTTTGACGTGTTAATGCTTTATAGATTTATAAATAGAACCTCATATTTTGAAAATGTAACATAAAAATACTCTTCTTTATTATGTGAATGGAAATCCTTAAACCATATTTAGTGGCAGTATCTAATAAAGTTGATAGTGATTACATAATTGGAGAAATTAATCTAAAAATAGAAAGAAATGAGAGACAATATCTCTCTCCTAGAAACTTTCTTACTCTGCCAGCGGTTTAATATTTAGTTAGTGGCTTGTTTTTTTAGAGGAAATAAAAATAGTTTCCTTTATTTTTTAAGATACTACGAGAACGAGAGGTTATGAATGCTAATGATGCTCTAAGAGTTACAATTGTATAAAAGGCAGTCGTACAATTGAAAAAAAAAACTATTTTGTTATTTCTTTGTTTTCTGCGGAGGAGCCTAAACAAAAAAATTCATACAACTAGACAAAATAAGTATGTCTGTTGTTCGCGGGCTAAAGTCTCCATGGATTGTTGTTCTTTCATCCGCTGGTTTGGGTTTTTAGGGTTTCTTTGTTTGAAATTACCGGTTCGGCGTCGCTGAAGCATTTTTCTCCGAGAAAAGGATGAGTTTTGGCGACTTGAGCCGGGTCAAAGGAAGCTAGTAGGATATTTGGAACATAAACTAAATTGTCACAAGAAGTTCATACTCCCCCTCGCTACTCTGTTTAAAAATTGAAAGACGTAGGATCCACGTCACAATTCAATTTTTTTTTTAATAACCTTTATCCTTTGGTGGCAAAATTCTTAACGAGAAAACATTAAAAACAAAAGACAAATCGCTCGGTTGGTCCAATAATGAGTTTTTTTTCCTTTGAGAATGCTAACCAATAACGAGATTGGTATGTGTATAGTGGTAATACGATTACCACTATGGATGTTCAAACGAGAATTAATCTGAGTTTGTAACAAAACTATGAACACTCAATAATATGAATTTATAACTTCAAATATAGAGTTTTATGCTTTCCAAAAAGGAATTTCAAAACTCCAAATTTAGAGTTTTGACTATTTGAAGTTTCACTTCTTAAAACTCTAATTTGAAGTTATCTTTTTATTTGAATCTTGGTCTCATGGCTTGGTCCTTATAATTAACTAGATTTTGACCCGTGCGTCCGCACGGATAACTTTTTTATTTTTTTTTAAAATAATTAAGATCGATCATGATATTTTAACTATGTTTACATGTTAGTATATTGCTTTTAGATATTTAGGCAAACAAAATGATATGCATTGTTTCATTAGTTGGATCGGTTTGTTAGAATGGTTCAGCCGTGACTCTTTTGCTTTGTCAGGTACATGTTGTTCCTAAAACACCTTTGTGTTGATCAAATAAAATTGGCAAAAAAGATAAAATTGTTAGAACTGAAGAACCGATTTTTATGAAAAACTCGGTTAAAAATTCAATTATATTTCAATGATTTTTCTTTTAAAAGGTAGTATATCAGATATAGTTTTTTCTCTTTCAATTTGAATTGATTTAGTTAGATATGCTATTAGAATAGATATAATGATAGATAAATTTCTCTTTCAGTGTACATTGATTTAATTAGATAAATTATTAGAGTGGATATAATGATAGGTAATACGAAGAAAAAAAGTTTTGTATACATAATTCTAAAAATGTTAAAATATTTTTTTTGCATGAAGATGTAAAATGAAAATTAAATAGTAACGTTGATAGGTGGATTGTGGTTACAGAAAGAAAAAAAAAATTATCCACTGTTATTTAATTTTCAAATATTCTAATACTATAAATTGTAGAAATAGTAAAGTACATATATAAAAAAGATATGGTCTATATTAAAATCTCGTAAAAATATATAGTTGAAAACAATTTTAAACTTCAAATTAGTTTAAATGTAGTCACCTTATTTTGAGGAATCTCAATAACTGATTTTTTATCTTACAATTTAAATATAGTAAAAGAAAATCAAACGTGTCATAAATTTTAACACTATACAACATTTCAGAAACGGTTCATTTTTATTGTATTTTATTGTCATACACAAAACATGCTACTAACTTATAAGTTATATATTTATTGTGACCAAACAAAGGTTTTGATGTTATTGTTTTATTTTTTGTAAACTTTTTGATGTTATTGTTCGTATAAGTTTGCTTATACTATCTCTCAAAGCACAGGTTTCATTCGATCATGAAATAAATGTTAGATATAGCCATATAGGTATAAACCAACCAATCGTGAAGGTTTGTATAATTTTAGATACATCTCTATAAACCAATTGGTTTATTATTATTGTTAAGGATTGTGTATATGTACACGTGAAGTTTTTTTTTGTAAGCGAATAATCCAATTATTTTGTTATAAATGTATTAATTGATTTATAGTTAATTAATATTTATTATTTTAGTGGCATAAGATTGTAATTCTTTAGGAAAAGTTAGGGGTATTTTTTATTTGTACTTCACTTTTAATGGATTAGATTACACATCACATTTATAATTCCTAAGTATCTTTTTCATTTATCTTTTTAATCTTTAATACTTTTGTATATCTTAAATATTTTAAATTTATTTTATAAATTTAAATTTTACACATAAAATTAAATAAAAATTTTAAAATACGATTTATAATATTTTAAAACTTGAATTAGATAGCAAGAATATTACAAAAGAAACTTACTTAAAAATAAAAGATACATGAAGACATAATTATTACACAAATTTAAATATTACAACAACACTAATAGTTTAGTAAATTTTCTCTAGAACTTCTAAAATATTGTCCAAAAAAATTTTGTTTAACCGAAGATGGAGCATTACGGAAATAATTTTATGTAATAATGTGGTATTTTGCTTGTAGTTTTTTTTTAAACTAATTTTGCTTGTAGTTTAATATTTAGCTATGTAATTCTATTTATAATTTTATATTTTAGTATAAATTTTTATTAATTAATATTTTATATTATTTTTATATATGTGCTAGTTATTTATAAAAGTTTTATAGATTTATATTAACTATGAAAAATATAAAGATCATAGTGTAAATTACAAATAATAAATTAAGTTTTAATTTTGTAGAAAAACACCTTGAAACTTCAAATATAGAGTTTTGCAAACTCTAAAATAAAGAGTCTGTGATGGTGGTAGCTTTTAGGAGAAGCTGCATTCTGGTTCTCAGAGGCAGGACGTGTGAAGTCGCAATCTATCTACACTTGGTCAATGAAGGAGCTTGTGCCTTGGTGAGGCATACGGTTGGAGATAAATCATTCGCAGTACCGATGAGATTGTTTTATCCGTAGATTTGTCTCTTCTTCTGTTTGGAGGTTTGTGCTGGAGCGTTGTTGAAGCCTTAATCTCAACCCGATTTTAGGGTTGTCTGGCTAATCAAGTGGAATCATGTTGCTTTGGCTACTGATTCTAGTAGGATGGTTGTCGACACTTATAAGGTGAAAAAGTCTTAGTCCCTGGCTAACCGAGATCCTTGAATAAAAA
Organism: Brassica napus; assembly: GCF_020379485.1. Taxonomy (NCBI): domain Eukaryota; kingdom Viridiplantae; phylum Streptophyta; class Magnoliopsida; order Brassicales; family Brassicaceae; genus Brassica; species Brassica napus. The sequence goes on along the minus strand of NC_063442.1, from coordinate 29,357,302 downwards.
GATGCACCTCTTGGTGTTGACGTGGGAGGTCATGTGCAGCAATCTGATCATTCGGTGCCAACTACTTTGAGCTACAAACGGAGCTTCTCGTTTGGGATTATTTGGAAGGTTTAGGGATAGCTTTGTAACCTTGTTTTTTAGAGGTAGAATTAGTGTGGTTCAAGAGACGGTTCAATCCCCGGTCTTGGGATGAGCTTGTTCTCGCAGTGGTGAAAAATGCAGCAATGTACTCTAAGTTGCGCTGGATCCGAGTAAGTTATCACCTAATGAGTGTTCCAGGGTGTTGCTAAGATGCTTTGTTTGCATAGAATTTGATGTGGTCAAATGTTTGTACCAAATTTATGGGTGAATGAAATAGTTGATGTTGAGCCAAGAAAAGTGAAATAATAAAGACTGTTTTTTTAGATGCTCTACAGTCAAATTTAGATCTAGGGTCTTGTAAACTTGTGTATCCTCTTTCTCTAAAGTCTACGTGTGTTTCTCGAATTAAAAGCAAACAAAAAAAAAAACCTCGTGCTCATGAGCCTTTTCGTAAAGCCCATTTTGATATTTCGGCCCACATGAAAATAATTGTTTCTCAACTCAACTCACTTGACCAACACTGTCGTCTCGAAAACTTGTCTATAATCTCTCTCTCTCTCTCTCCGCCTCGCGCCGTCGGCGATTTTACCTCCTCCTCCGAAGTTCTCTACTAACCAATTCTCTTTTCGAATCTTCTGATGCGTCTTCCTCTTCCATCGTAATCCTTTTTTTTTTCTTACAAGCTCTCGCAGAGTGAAAGAGTATTCGTCTCTAGGCAACTATCATATATGGCTCTTCCGCTCGGGAAGCTCACCATCCTCCTCGGTGCAGGTCCGTTCAATTCATGGACTCTCTATTCAAATTTTCTGAATTACTGCTTCTCGTTGCTCGAATCCTTCTCGGGTTTTGATTGGGTTCGTCGATTATGACATCAGGACGTTAAAGTTAAGGTTTTTAAATAAACCCTTTGATACCTGTAGAGTGATCAATGTGTTTGATTTCACTTAGAATCATAAAAGTGCTTATTTGGTATGTTTAATGCTCACTTAACTCGCCTTTTACTTCAGGTCTTGTTGGGTCAGTGCTTGCTAAAGACGGGGGCTTGCCAGATGTATCCAGTTTCGTCTCAGGTGCTTTTAAGGTATTTAAGCTTCAATGTTCAACTGTCATCAAAAAGTTTTCACCTTTTCCTTATTTAACGTACTATGGGGGTGATAAACTTGGCGGCTCTCTATGTGTGTGATGATGCTGTTTGGAAAAAAAAATGGGGTAATTGGTTATTTCTATTTGACAGATGGTATTTAGACAACTGAAACAAGGAGAGCCTGTCAAATCAGCTAGCAAACCTCACAGTGATGCACTTACAGCCCAGGTTAGTTTATGACATGAGTCTACTTACTGGCGTGGATAAGCTGTTAGGTAGAGATGCTGGATAAGAAAGCTTGTGGAGGACTTAGAATTACTTTGGCTCATCTCTAGTTTTTCTTGCAGGTTAACAGTCTTCGGCATGAATTGCAGTTGCTGGCTTCAAACAGACCTATCACTATAATCTCCACAGGAGGATCAGGTCCTCTTGAGTTTTTATGTTGAAGTTTTGTATTCCTTTTGGCTGTTAAGTTGATATGAAGCAGGACACTAGAACCTTTTTCAGTTTCTTATTTTCTGGCTGTGGTTTATTATTATAGATCCATTTTCAGGCTTTTCTCGTCTCTTGTTACCTTTTTGGCATAAAAGGCAGACTTATGTTCTGATCAGTGACTTATTTAACAATTCAGGTGGCAGAAAGTATGCTGTGGTCATTATTATTGGGGTGATAGGTTACGGATATGTATGGTGGAAGGTAATCATACGTCACCTTATTTGTCCTACTTGATCGTTTGAAGTGCTGTTGATTACTCAAGACTTTGTATTTTGGAGAAAAATTCGTTGGATTTTCGTTGCCAATTACTTGTGACCTGGCTCATTTGTTTGTAGTTTAATTTTTCTTTAATTAAAAAGTTGGCTGGGTACTAATTCATTCTGCAACGTTTACAGGGATTGAAACTTGAAGATTTTATGTTTGCAACAAGGCGCAGCTTATCAGATGCATGCGATAATGTTGGCACCCAGATCGATGGGTTTTATTCATCCCTCTCGGTAAGTTCTTACTTCCTATAGAATCTTTGATTTAACAATTGAACTTCAGTTCCTGTCAGTTATGATGGTTCCTTTTGTGAGCTAATCAATCCAAGTGATCTAGTACATATTTTCTTCAATTCAGTTGCAGAACATTAAATGTTTTTGTCTCATTTTGTTTATGTTAACATTTCATGGCAGGGTACAAAAAAAGAGTTAGGTTCAGAAATCGACAGGATGGATCGTACTTTGGATGAAAGTTCAGTAATTATTAAACAAACAGGAAGAGAGGTATGTATACAAACACTTCTGTTTCACTGTGTGTCAAGGCTTTCCGATGATTCTACCTATATTCTTGATAATTTTATCAAAATGTTTAGGTGAATGAACTACGGGATGGAACAGCAAATATGAAGGATGAAGTTAGGTCTGTTTTCGAGGCTGTTGAAACTCTGGTGAGAACATTTTAGTGATAGCATATATGCTAAATTTGTTCCTCCTTAACAAGTTAAAAAAGAAGAGATGATCATGTGATCTTCATAATTTCAGGCCAGCAAAGTACATCGCATTGAGGGTAATCAGGTAACATCTTTGTCACAGTTGTAGAGTTGGAGAAATTGTTTTATTCATCAGGCAGTGTTGATTGAATTTGATTTTTTATTTGCCTTCAATAAAGGATCTCACGCTCAAAGGAGTTGGAGCTCTGCATGCTCAGTGTCTGGAGCACAAAAGAATTCAAGAATCCAATAAGGTAAAAGATCCTTCGCCAATATGCATTGAGTTTGAGAGAAATGGCTACATTTTCTACTCTTCTTGACCCACACTTGTTTTATGTTTAGGCTTTGCCATCAACTTCGTCACTCCCAGCCCTTGAGCCAGCTCCTGTGACCCCTTCATCAAGGGTAAATGAATATATATCTTTGATCTCGTCTCACGATGAATTTCATTTATTCATCACGTTATTAAGGATTGTTAACGATCTTGTTATGTTCTATTACTTGTCTCCGGTGTTTTGATGTTAGCAGACTCTGTCTTTGCCTCCTCCTTCTCCCCGTGAATCCCAGTCTCCGTCAACCCCTAATGGAGCTCAACAGGTACCCTTCTATCTCAAACCAAAGTCGTCCATTAGAAACTAATTGTTATTATCTTGAGTACTGACTTTTCATTTGGACAGTCAAATGGTCCACTTCAGCACACTCAGTCTATGTCTGGTTTGAAGGATATAAGCGAAAACTCTAGCAGCGGGGAGACTTCATCCAATGGAACACATTCTGGAGAAGCCACGGGAAAAACAACAAGTTCAGGCCTGCTTAGTATTTTCTCAATGCCAAGAATAGGGAGGACTCGTAGTGCGGTGAACGCAGTGCCTGCTAACTCGACTGGCCCCCAATAGTGGCTTTGTCAATACTGCAGAGTTTGATCATTCAGATATAATGAATCTGTAAACCAGAAAGGGAGAAATGCTAGTAGAGGAGTTGAAAACATTTTGCTGTGTTTATGCTCGGCCCCTTGTCAGTGGAGAAAAAATGTCATAAAGATGCATAAATTTTGTAGAGATGCAGCTTATATTTAATTGGAATATATGTCACAGCTAGTCAATTCGTTGCTCTGCCTTTTTGCGTTTCAGTTTTATATAATAAGTCGACTACGGTTAGGTTGGTCCATTTGTCAAATACATTTTTTTTACCAGAGGTTTAAAAATAGTTGAGACTATCAAGTGTCCTAAAATCACCAAGATTAGAACACGATGATTATATGATTAGATTGAATCACAAAAATTTGTAATTTATCTAGGATAAATTAATTACAAGGAACAAAAAGAAAGCAACGAACCCATAACTGTAACATATAAAGCAATTTGAAAAATAAGCTCTATCCCTACAAAAGTTATGCACCATCTATAGCATTGTCTCGATGCACTTGCAAACACAGCAAAAATCTATTAAAATCATCTACTAAATACACTTGTCAACTTCTCTGTTAAGCCTAGTATTGGAATGAACTCTTCGCTTCAGTTAGTAGGCACTGTGTTGACTGCACTAATAGTCCTCACTATTCTAGGCACTGAGAACCTACCAAGTTGCCCCGAACTCAAGCCCGATATACCATTTCCTGTGCTAGAGCTTTCAGTTATGTCCTAACACCAGAGTTCATAGAATATTTTTTAAAAGGTTAGGTTTGACGCATATTGATGTTCAGAACTTGAGGGATAGGGAATACCCTTTTACCTTCAAACCAGAAATAGATTGTGTGCGCTGAAGCGGACCATGTGACTGTCCAAATGAAAAGTCTAAGTACTTAGTACAATGGAAAGTTAGTTTCTCATAGACAATTCTGGATTGAGATGGAACAAACCTGTTGAGCTCCATTAGGGGTTGAAGGTGATTGGGATTCACAAGGTGAAGCAGGAGGAGGCAATAATAGAGTCTCCTATCATCAAAATATCAGACAAAAAATAAGCAATAGAAAGAGCAAGGTCCAATAATGTGATGAAATATTTGGTCACTTACACTGGAGGAATGTGTGAGAGGAGCTGCCTCAATAGCTGGCAATGATGAAGTTGATATCAAAGGCTGTTCATAGAAGAAAATCTAGGTAAATAAGAAAAGAAAATGTAACCACTTCTCTTAAATTAATTCACTGCACAATGGTGAATGCTCATGCCTGATTGGACTCCTGAATTATTTTGTGCTCGAGACACTGAGCATGCAGAGCTCCAACTCCTTTAAGCGTGAGATCCTTTATGGATGGCAAAGAAATTCAAACTCAATCAAGACTTCCTGATGAACAAAACAATTCTCCAACTACAACTGTGACAAACGTTACCTGATTTCCCTCAATGCGACAGACTTTGCTGGCCTGAGATTATGAAGATCAACTCGTGTTTTAGGAGGAACAAACTGGTTTAACATAAATATGAAATAGCTAAAATTGACTAACCAGAGTTTCAACGGCCTCGAAAACAGATCTAACTTCATCCTTCATATTTGCTGTACCATCCCGTAACTCAGTCACCTAAACATTTTTGAATCATTAGAAAGCCTTTGACAACGCAGTGAAGTAGAAGCGTTTGTATACACATTCTCAGTCTAACATACTTGTCTTCCTGTTTCTTTAATAATTACTGAACTTGCATCCAAAGTAGAATCCATCCGATCAACTTCTGAACCTAACTCCCGTTTTGTATCCTGCCATGAAATTTTGACAGACCAAAAAATGAGACTAACTTAGATGTTCTACAGTTGAGTTACATAGACTAACAGTCTCTGAGAGCGGTAGATAAACTAAATATGGGAAGTAGAACTTGCCGAAAGGGATGAGTAAAAACCATCGATCTGGTTGCCAACATTATCACAAGCATCTGATAAGCTGCGCCTTGTCGCAAACATAAAATCTGGAAGCTTCCATCCCTGAGAATGTCCCAGGAGAAATCAATGCCCAGCATTAACTTATGTGAGCAAGCAAAACTATTTTAAGTAGTTTCGTTATGGTGAAGCATTCATTACCTTCCACCACACATATCCGTAGCCTATCACCCCAATAATAATGATGACACCATACTTTCTACCTGTGAATGGAAGGAAACTTTATCCAAGTTCGATTAACAGTAAATACATAATCATAAACCTGAAGTAGGATTTCAGAAAACAATGTTTTAAAACCTATGTCTTTTTCGTATCAAACCAATCATTTTTCATTTTTTTAATGCAGAAGAGGAATACATAACTCCAATGTTAAGAAATAAAAAAAAACTCCAGAGAACCTGATCCTTCTGTCGTAACAATAGTGATAGGTCTGTTTGAAGCAAGCAACTGCAGTTCATGCCGAAGACTGTTAACCTACAAGAAACTCAGAGTTCAGATTCCTGAGCAAATCTTTTATTACTCGCCAGTTAAAAGATTCATGTGAAAAAAAACTAACCTGAGCTACAAGTGCCGTATCATTCCGAGACTTGCTAGGTTCCTCTTGTTTCAGCTGCTTAAATACAATCTATAAAGAGAAACAAAACCGTTGGCCCAACAGCTTCACACACACACATACGCAATGTACTCTGACATAGAAAAGTGAAAAACCTTAAAAGCACCAGAGACAAGGCTCGAGACAAGTGGTAAGCTCCCGTCTTTAGCAAGCACAGACCCAACAAGCCCTAAAGTAACATTCGGAAACATATAAAATTCAGTAAAGGGTTTATCAAAAACCCTAACTTTTGCTCTTGCGAATCAAAAAAAAAAAGACAGACCAAAGTAGTCGTGTTATTACAAAGAAATACACAACGGACCTGCACCGATGAGGACGGTTAGTTTCCCGAGCGGAAGAGCCATAGCCATGCCCTAGAGCTACCGAACCAGCTTATATGGGGGAAGGAGGACGGAGATGAAAACACAAAGGAAGCGGTGTGACTGTGTGAGTGAGATTATCGAATACAGATTTGTTAGAAGAGGCGAAACACAGGCGCTGATAGTAATAGCGACGACGACCAAGTAAGGCAGAGAGAGAGAGAGAGAGACTATAATGTTTGCTTTGTCGTGTGTCGCAAACTCAAACGATAGCGTAATTTCCGGTCAAACTGTGATCACAAACAAATTAATAATTCTTGATCCGGTTTTATTTATAAACTAGTTACCTCCCGTGCTTTGCACGGTTTAGTTAATTTTACATTCCAAGCTTTCGACATAAAACCGTAATGATTATCAACATATCAAAATAAATTATTATCTTACTCACATATTTTCTAAACATAGATAACACATTGGCACATAAAATTACAACATTGTATAAAAGTATACATTTTTCAGAACATGTTTGATATATATCTGAATGTATGTGAAATATGATTAATATCTCTTAAATGACTAGCTCTACATGCACACACGTTTTTAAGTTTTTGGTTTACGATTATAGTTTTTGATTTCAGGTAAATTTTCATATTAAAAAAAAAAAATTGGTATTTTTCAGTTCATCGTGTCAGATTTTAAATTTTTAGGTATTTGAATTTTTTGGGTATTTTTTTTTGGAGTTTCAAATATTTTTCAGCTTTTTTAGATATTTTGTTTTTTTTTAGGATTCTAAATACTCGAACATATGTGGACCCATTACGTCTATATCAGGTCCAACAACCTTTTGATATAGATTTTTAACGTTATTGTACAAAAACATGGTTGATGAAATGTTTTTCTGAGTAAAGTTATCATAATAAATAATATTACGATGTATTAAAAATAATAAAAATATTGTATGGTTAGAATGATTCATGGTATTACCAAAAAAAATAGTTATACATGACTCCAACAATTTTTTTATATTAGATTTTTTAAGACTATTTTTCTTTTAATAGTATTAATTGGTTTTAGGTGAAAAGTATATAAAAGTATAATATCTAAACAAAAAAAATTCAAAATCGTAAATAATCAATACTGATATTGTGAAGTCGGGTTAACTTTAACAGAACCAATGAATTTCTACATTTTTGTGAAGGTAACATGAATATTCAGAAGACTCATTTTTAAATATGAAAATATCTATCAAACTATAGACGGTTGAAAGTTTAGTATATGATATGTGATTTTAGTGGGAAAATTTATATATGATATGATTACTTTATTATAAAAGAAAGAGGAAGTTCGAATGTATATGTAACTTCTCTTGCTTTAAATCATATATTATATGATAAAAGTGATAATATAAAACATTAGTTTCAATGCTTTTACGATTAAAAATCAAAATGGTAAATATAGGAATAGTAGTGATTAGGATATAAGTGAGATTTGAATAAATAAAAGAATTGAATAAATTATTGTTAGAGAAATATATGGTAATATATTATTAGTCTAAATTTAAGGTAAGACCCAAAAATAATGAAATAAATGAAAGGGTCCAAACAACTTTCATACGTAGATTTTTTAAGACTCTTTCCCTTTTAATAGTTTTGATTAATTCATTTTTTATTTATAGAATAAGAAATAACATTCCTATAATATTTATATATACTTAATTTATATTCATAATTAAATTACTACAACAATTTATAAAATATAAAGTAGTTTAACCAATTTATTAACTATTTTATAAATTATACAATTAAAGAATAACATATATTCATGAATTTTTTATAACATATTTTAAAACACAATATTAAAGTAATATATATAAACTAATAAATAATTTCTTATTTTAATATCCATATTTAAATTAGAATATCAAAAATAATTCAATATATTTATCAAGTATGAGACGGGTTGAGTGACATATATTTAATTTATATAATAATCAAAATAAATTTAGACCAATAAAAATTAAATATAAATTTGTAACATAATTTAAGCTATAAAGTGTAAATAAAATTAATATGGGCCGGGTTATGTAAATGAATTATCTTATCTTCATTAAATTATATTTTTGTAAATTTTAATATAGCTATCTATACTTTTAAAAAAATAGGCTCGATAATTATCCTTACAGTGGTCACTTCTTCGGTGCACTTCTTCGGGTTTGGCTAATAACATTTCGAGTTCGAATATGTTTTTTCCTTCCTACGAAACTCATTCTTACATTTAAGACTAGGTACAAATCAGATTTTTTGTTTGGATTCGATTCATACTTCAGGTTACAGAAAATGCTATTATATAAAGTTTTCACCAAATTATTATCTAATTTAGTAAATATTTAAAATGAACGTGATACGATTTTGATTTTCAAGTTTTGTAAAGAAATGACAATTGTCAAATTTTTATTGATCAAGTGACTTGTGTTTTAGTATATAAGGAATAAACTTACTAGGGTTATTTAATTTTTTTAATTAGCTAGTGATATTGTTTAGTAGTATAATTAAGATATTTTATTATATGATGCCATCAAGAACAAAAAAAAAGAGAGGTATTGTCAGTTTTAATGAACAAATTAATTATAGCGTAGTCGATTATAATTCTTGCATTATCAGCAATATCATTCTCGCTATTAGAAAACAAAGATTTATCATCCTCTCCTTATTTATCAAACAGAAACCCGAAAAAAAAAGAATTTATCTAAACAAATCAGAAACTGGTGGAGATCATCTTTGGTTTTGATTGGTTTCTCAGTCCGGTTAACTGAACATTTTGAACAGTTGTATAGGTCCATTCGCGCACAAATTAATCAATACAAAGGGAACCCACCAATAAGTGGCCCCAATATAAACAGAAACTAAAGCCCAGTGGCCCAACAAAGTAATAGTATCTGCATCTTCAAAATCATTATACGCATCCGTAGCTACCACATTGAAAAATCTGAAGGAGATGATTGACTTGAACCTAAAACGGAGAAGTCCAAAGTCTCATTACCTGTAAGCCATTGACATATAATCAATATCAAAGCTAAGAAACATAAATATTTAGTTAATAGACTTAAAATATTTTCATTTTTTTAACCATTGATTTACTAGCTTTAGCCAAAGACCAGATCTTGTAAAATTTCAAACTGGAAAATCTTTAGTTAATAGACTTAAAATATTTTTATTTCTCATTTCTCTGCTTATACCTGCCATGTCTTGCATTCAAACATGAGTCCATATGACCTTATCCTCGTATAATTCAAACACAATTATAAAGGTTATGATGTTTCGCAAGGATTTAAAAAATCTACTTCCATATATCTTAAATCCCTACATTAATGCCAACATGTTTAGTGGTTCGTGTTTCTTAAACTTTATGTAAGTATCATGCACAACAGTATTCAAAGAAAAATCTTGATGCATCTGTATATAAAATTTTGTTAGTAATAAAATATTTTTAAAACAGAATAAAGTTTACATAAGTGTAAACCATTTTCCTTGGAAGCTAAGACCTTTTTATTTGATGCATAACGACTATGATGTCTAAGACTACAGTAACTTACCATATATTGCAGCCAGATGGTGAAAATAAAGAGGCTGGTCCCCAGAACTTAAAAAAGCCCCACTCAATAAACCCAAGACGCAACTTATTTGAATATAACCCCATCTTTCTATTTTTGGCAATGAGGTCCACTTCCCATTATGTCTTGATGTGGACCATGTCCGGCTATATTTAGCACCATAATCCGACGGTTCTTCTTCTTTCTTTAACCCTCCACGATATCCTTTTATAACCGTCCGATTACGATCTCGCACTAATGGACCACATCACCAGTACTCCGCAACGTAGCTGTCTTGTAGGATTTCACGTGGCATTTATTTGTTCTAGTTCGTAGTGCAATTTGCAAGTTGATGTGTGGTCCTTAGCATCCAGATTCTTCTTTCTTCTTACGTGTAATATAGCATTTCTGATTTTGAGAACTCATTATAACCGTTGGTTTTCATTGATTGATATCTATCTATATACTTGGTGGGTTCTGTGTGTGCTCCAGGTCCAGGGCATAAGATCCCAAAGGCAAAAACTATTCCCAAGTGCTACTTTCTTTCTCTCTTTCACATTAACCTTTTCTATGCTTTAGACGTCTAAATTTATCTAGCGTTACGAATGATATAACTTACAAGATCTCACATCTTACCATTAACATATTAGTATATGACTTGCAGGTATGTTTGTTTTCCTTTGGATAAAATTCCTTATAGAGACTTCAAGAATGTCTTTATTTTCTTGAAATGTTAAAAACTAAAAATAGTACTATTATTTGCTCTCATACCACGGAGATCCACCACATATAATATACGTGAGGAATTATTGAAGTTTTAGAAAAATCGAAAGAAATAGTACAACAATTGAAGGAAAAATAGAAGCTAGATCACTGGTGTGACATCAATTGTAAATGAATAGTTGAATGTACTTTAATTTCTCTTGCGGTTAATGTGTACAATATGTTTATCAATTGTCGTCATCTCTCATTAAAATGTATGACCAGATCTGATAAGATCGTGAATACGTACTTGGCTTCTAGATACGCTTTCTAACTATTTTTATTGTAAGTTAACCATTATTTACATAGTTTAATTAAAGCAAATCAAAATATAGAGCACCTACACATTTGCTTGAAATGCTCTAGAGATTCAACTTTCAAAATCAGAGAAAATAAGCTTATATGACCAAACAGAATATTAATGACATGTTTAGTTTTTCTAATTGAATCATACCTTTGTGTCCATCACCTACTTACCAGTCAAGATAAAGCAATTACGTTTGCAAACAAAAAGCACTAAGAGTTTTGGTCAGACAAGATCTCTTACATCGGACGAACCCTAAGATAACCAAAATCAACTATAACTCATATTAAAAACTCTGTTTATTTTATCCATTTATGTTTTCTTCAGTTGTTTTTTTGTTTCTTGACTGAATCTCTGATACTCTCATACCAAACTAAAGTTATCAATTTATTTATAGAAGTAGTTTAGCTTCAGTTACAAAATACGTTTTAAATTGGGTAAAAGAAAACAAATCTAGCAGTAAGAATTTAGATATCGTCACCAACATTGATGAATCACAAAAAGAGTTGTGTTTTACTTGACATTTTTCACCAAACAGAAGGGTAGTTCGGTAAGTTGAGATAATCGTACGAGGCTTCACCTAGTTAAGGTTAGGTCACATGATTCCCTGAACTCCATTAGAAAAGTAAAAATAATAAAATTAATAAAATTCAGGTGGATTTATCAAACCTACCATTCACGTATAGACACGTGTCTGCGCTCATTCATTGCCCTACTCTTTTCAGCTTAGAGTTGCCATCACTCATCTCCTCATCGATTCTACACCGTTGATTGAATCAGTCTCTCATTTTCTTTTCTTTTTTTTGTCACGAAAATCAGTCTCTCATTTTCAACATCACTATTTTCTTAGGAAGCATCCAGTTAAAAATCTCTGTCCCTCTCAACATATTTAATTTAAAATCATAATAAAATCTTCAATTTATGGTTTTCAATGTTAGGGTTTTTATGTAGGAATAAATCCTCAATAATAACTTGTGATCAATGTAAAAAAAAAACGAGTAACTTTCTTTACCTGGGCCAAAAACCACATTTGTCTAAACAGAAGATTGAAACTGAAACTACAACTAGTGTTTGATAAGAGAAGTGGAACTCTTTCTCCTCATTTACGGCATTTACCAATTATGTATAAACAATAAAGTCTCAATTATTTAGGTATGAAAAAATCTAAACATCGATAGAGTAATTAACTTATTCTGTTTTGCAACATTTGCAGAAATCCTATGTGGTGGTTTTGTAACTTGTAAATTGTAAATTGTAAATAGTACACGTACAATAATTGAGGGTATATAGTTTGAAGTGAGAGTGTATATATATATAGAAAGAGAATATTTATCAAAGATTTCAAGTAATGAAGCTGACATGTTAATGTACTTGAAAGAAGTGTTGTGAGATATATACATTGAACCAAGCTATACATGTACGCTTTAAAGGTTAGAAAATAAGAAAAAGTAGAAAGAAAAAGGGGGGAGAGAGAGAGAGAGACTCATTCATATATATAAAGGATTCACAACGGGAGAGAGAGGGAAAATAAAAGAAAATGGGAAGAGGGAGAGTGGAGTTGAAGAGGATAGAGAACAAGATCAATAGGCAAGTGACGTTTGCAAAGAGAAGGAATGGCCTTTTGAAGAAAGCATACGAGCTTTCCGTTCTATGTGATGCAGAGGTTGCTCTCATCATCTTCTCTAGTAGAGGAAAACAGTACGAGTTTTGCAGTAGTTCGAGGTATTTCATATACCCACTTTCATCTATTGATTTGATTTGATTTTTATATAAGTAAACACAAAAAACGTTATATATGTTGTATGGGTAGTCTTCTGATGTGTCGTACCTTTTCTTTCATCCTTTAAAAGAAAAAAGCAAAGAGGAAGGGAATACCCATTTCTGATCATTTTAAAAGATTAACTAAATAGCTTTTCTTTTATGTTTTTGAGTTTCTGATGATTTCCATTTTTGTTCTGATGATGTTTTATATTTCTATATTTTTTCCATCTTATTAATAAAAGTTCCGTTGCAGGATCCTAACTAAGCTCTTTTTGCTTGTCTTTTCTTAGAATGTCTGCATAATTTACTTGATACCATGAGTTTTTTTTTTTTTTTATCTCACAAGAGGTATTTGATCTCTTATAAAATTAGGGTTAATTTCTCTAGTAGCTAGTGAAATTAGTGATTAATTAGGGTTTTCTCTTGAATAATTCCTTCACAACTAATATTGTTCAACCTTTTTATTTTTTTCCAATCAATCAAATTACTCATCAATTTTGCAGAAGTTGGGGTGTTTCATTTAGCTATAGCTACTTAAGTAATCCTTCAGGGCTTCCAATTTTGGTTTGTAATTCAAATTCCATCTTATATCCATTGGATCTTACTTCAGATTCACACAAATTTAATTTATGGGTTCTTTAGATCTTCTTCTCTGAAAAGACTCCCACACTTTTCTGTAAACCCTAGCATTTTAAAACCCCTCAATTCTTTTACTGATTTGAATCTTGATTTTGCGAAACAAATTTGTGTGATGCAGCATGCTTCGGACTCTAGACAGGTACCAAAAGTGCAACTATGGAGCTCCAGAGCCCAATGTGCCTTCAAGAGAGGCCTTAGCAGTTGTACCCCCTCCTTTCTTTTTCTTAATTGATCTTACCTTACTTTCATTTGTTTCTGCTAATTAATTGAAAATTCCAGTAATGTTAATATATTTTGGCAAGCAGGAACTTAATAGCCAGCAGGAGTATCTCAAGCTTAAGGAGCGTTACGATGCCTTACAGAGAACTCAGAGGTTAAACTCATTGACTTATTAAGCTAGCTAGAGAGTGTTTTTAGCTACACAGAGAATTTAATTATGATGGTATTTGTTTTTGGAATATCATAGGAATCTATTGGGAGAAGATCTTGGACCTCTTAGTACAAAAGAGCTTGAGTCACTTGAGAGACAGCTTGATTCTTCTTTGAAGCAGATCAGAGCTCTCCGGGTACTACTTCCTCCATTTATCTCATCATATATGCTACTATATACACACACTGTTAGGTCCATATTAAGTAAGACGCGATATCAAATTTGCAGACACAGTTCATGCTAGACCAGCTCAATGATCTTCAGAGTAAGGTAAATAAAAAAGAATTGAATGATGTTGAAGCAAATGTCTTATATATCTACACTAGTAACCACTCTCCAATGAATATTTGGAGTAGGAACGCATGCTGGCTGAGACAAATAAAACTCTAAGGCTAAGGGTAAGATATACTTTCTCATTCATAAAAAGTCAATATATATAATGCGCATTGGTTTGGTCTACTAATAAGTGTGTAAGTGGCAGTTGGCCGATGGATATCAGATGCCACTCCAACTCAACCCGAACCCAGAAGATCATCACCATGTTGACTACGGTCGTCATCAACAACATGAACATTCTCATCAAGCTTTCTTCCAGCCTTTGGAATGCGAACCCATTCTTCAAATGGGGTAACTAACTAACCAACTCTTTTATATAATAGTTTATTAACCAATTTTGGTATCCTTTTAATTTTGTTGTGTACATATAAGCATTCCTTTAGCAACTTAAATATTTTTTATGTGTTACAATGGAGCAGGTATCAGGGGCAGCAAGATCATGGAATGGGAGCAGGACCAAGTGTGAATAATTACATGTTGGGTTGGTTACCTTATGATACCAACTCTATTTGAAACTTTCTTCCTTTTTTTTCACTTTTTGACATTTTTTATTTTCTAAAACTCTCTCCTCCGCTCTTAGGCTTCATTATGATATGCTCCTCTCTCTATATTCTGTCTTGTGTGCATGTGTGTGTTATGTTTATTATGTCGGTCTACAATGAAATAATTTTTTCAATATAATTTGCTACTTCTCATATGATTCGGCCAATACTCGTATACTGTCGCAATATAATTTGCGTAGATGCAGTATATATACATGCCCTAGTTCGGATTTGTTTTACGTACAGTAGATGCTTCCAGTTCCAAAATCTTTTCAACAACCATTTTATGTTTTGTAAGACTTTGTATAAATTATGTATTAACCATTATTATAACAACTCGCACACTAGCTATCAAGAGGCTCTTGTGTTGTGTGCAAACTGCAAACCAACAGAAAGGAGAACTTGCTATCTATCTGTTAATAAGAAACCCATTGTTTATGTAAAAGGCCCACACCTACAATACTCTTGGGCTATCTCTATACATTTATATAGAGCTATTGGAATAATCATAATTCTATGTACCGAATCAAAATTTTACTAAACTGACATCAGCTAAACCATAAGTCAGTCAGGGAATAGAAGAAAAAAAAAGGTTAGAAAACGATATCTGCTCAGAGAATTTACCAAAATCATATGTTCAAACTTCAAAGTACATGCAAATTATTTGAAAATTCATTGCGAGTTTTTTGAGAAAGTAAATTAAGTTTGATATTTATTAGTACGTAGGAAAACGAGGTTAATATCAACTAATTATTTGATCATCACCAAAATTTCACTCTTAGCCTTAAAATTCAACCCAAACAGCTGGATTGAATTGCAATGCCATTTTCCTAAGAACCATGAGGCAACTCTTTAGTATTTGATTCAAACAACTCATCGAAGTCAAATAACGAAGAAAAAAAACTAAGAAATAGCACAAAAAGAAAAGAAAACGACTTCTTCTCTAGTTTGATCGGAACGAATTTATTAGATAAGATGTAAGAATGTTGTAGTAGTAGAAGATAAGGAAGGCCCCCACACGTCACTAGAGGACCCACCAATTGTCTTCGACCTCTATACTCGCCCTCACCTTCGCGTGTCAACACGCGCCATCGTTTCTACCTTTCAGTTGCTCATCTCTCGTTTGCCAAACACAAGACTTCTGCATTTCAGAGATTTTTATTACAAAAGAAGACAAGTTTTTTGGCAGACAAGTTTCAATTCCTTGTCCTTTCCTCTCCAACATTCAACAGGCAGTAATTTACCGAGAAAATATTTTAATTACAGAATGGCTTTAGGCTTCGAATGTTACAAACCGCTCTGTTCCGCACCACACTAATAAAAATCTCTACATATCTATACGTTTTTATAACTATTAAAACCGCACCGCAGTTAAACCGTTTATCCTGCACCGCTAGTGATGATGAGAAGACAAGGAGATGAAGAGTCTAGCGCTTTCTACGACCTATCGACTCTTGTCCTGAGTCTCCTCCGTTATCCTCCTATGCCGATCTCTCTCCCCAATCAATTCCCTGATTCCGTCTATCCTATCCGGCCTCCGTCGCAAATATCTCCGTCTGGATTTCGCGTCATTGCTTCTCGGGATATCTGTGGCTCTTATGCTCAGTGGATCTGTTACCTTCTTCATCGGTTTCCTCTTGTTGCCTTGGGTTCTGGCTCTGATCATTGCTTTCTACGTCGCCTGGATCGTTTCCGCCATTTCCATGGCCGGGAGGTCCATACTCTGTTACGTGACTTACGTCTTGACGCCTCCTTCCCCTTCCAAAAAGGAGATTTCTGGTAAATTTAAACTCACGA
This sequence comes from Brassica napus, assembly GCF_020379485.1. Classification (NCBI taxonomy): domain Eukaryota; kingdom Viridiplantae; phylum Streptophyta; class Magnoliopsida; order Brassicales; family Brassicaceae; genus Brassica; species Brassica napus. Next base: position 29,340,729 of record NC_063442.1, on the reverse strand, counting down.
TCTCTAGATGATTGAGTCCACTTGGTTTTGTTCTCTATACAGGTCTTGTTAGAAATGGAGGTTCGAATTAAACTAAGGCTTCCCTAATTAATTTAATCTTTGTGTTACCGTTTATGTACACACTATTTTTGGACTATGTTTTTTATTTATGGAAAACTCTTTGAGCAAGTTTTGTTTTTGAAGCCAGTTTCATATCTGTGGTGGTTGCAATGTGTGTGTGTCCATTCGCAGATTGGAAGCTTTTCTGATGCGGCGAGAGAGACTTGCAAAACACTCTATAATCATCTGGAATCAGGACAACAAAAGATGGATTTTATTATATCCAAATAGAATTTTTATATCTTCTTTCAAGTAGTAGTACTATGTATTTTCGGAGGAACATGTGGATTTTTGGTAGTTTTTATAATCTGTTAGAAATATAGAAACTTTCTGAGATGTACTCTCGAATTTCGAGAACTTTTTAAGTTTTGTCACAAAAATAGATTTCAAAAACTAAAATGACCAAAATAGTTTTTTTTTCTTTTTAAATTTTTTATTTTTATTTTTAAAAATTTAAAATCCTATCTCAAAACACACTCTTCGATTCTAAACCCTAAACTTCACATCTTAACTCTAAAACCTAATGTCTAAATTAATTAAAGAGTATAAATATATATTTACTTATTTTGATAAAATATTTAAATCTGTTTTGTTTTTTTTTTTGTCTACATTTGTCTTTAACATTTCTTTAACATTATAGGATTTTGTCTACATTTGTCTCGATTTTGTTTCTTTTCCTAACTGGCCGTCAAAGTAACGTTGGTGTAGTTGATAAAAAGGTGTCAGGTCCTGACTCCTGATCCATGTTATTACACTGTGAGAGAAGCTTCAACTGTCTAGAGCCAAATAAGGAAATTTACGCAACTAAACCGTATCAAATCAAAATTGTTTCTAAGTTAAATTTTAAGCTTCACAAGAATCGAATAACAAAACCAAGCCTAACAAACAAAAAATCGAATTTCCCATCTCTATCAATGCCTTTTAAGATAAAAAATAGAAAAAAACTGGTGTGAGGTGCCGTGAGTTATTCGAGAAGTGGTCTCTAGATGTTACGTGTCGGGGCCGGACTTACGTTCGATACACAAACAAAGTCATAGCTAAAATAAATTAAATAAGAGAAATATAAGCAACAATAAACATCTTTCGAGGGGAGATAGAGAGAGCGGCGGAGAGGTAAGAGAAGCAAGGGTTTTGCGTGTGTGTGTGTGTAAATGGAGTCGAGTGAGGACGTGGAGGTTCTGAGCAGAGCCATCGAGAAACTTCTTGATGAGAAGAGGAAGAGAGAAGCTGCTGGTGACTCCTTCATCGAAGACGAGGACGACCAGCTTCTCCTCACTAGGCTTATATCCCAGGTACCTTTTCTTTTCTCCCCCCATCCGATGTATTTTGGTTTAAATTAATTAATCTGTTTTCTGCCCCTAATCAAGTTTTCTGGGTTCAACAAGGTTGAATATGGTTTTAGCAAAAAAAAATAACAAGGTTGAATATGATGTTTGAATCATCATGGACTGCAAAAATAAATAAAAAATCTAAACGAGGCTGTGTAATAGTTATTCTTCTGTGATAAGTGCTTTGATTTAGTGAAATCCGCTTGGCCTGATTTGTTATCATGAATCTAACAAAGACAAAAAAAAAAAAAGGTATATGAATAGGATTCTTTTTGTCAGGGTCTCATTATTGGTACTTGAACAACTTGGGTCTTTGGAATGTAACAGTGAACTGTTATTTTCAAAACGTGATGTGTTGTTGACAAGTTGTTGTTTGATGATGGCCATTGGCCAACACTTCTCTCTCTAATGGCATGACTTGATGACCTATATTCCAATTTCAGGGCTGATGCTAATTTTTGTTTATAAAAACTCAGTTGGAATCACCGAACTCAATCCAAAAGACAGTTGTGACTGCCAAAGATGAAGAAGGAGAATCATCGCCAGTTTCTTCACCATCCAAAGGAAAACAAGAGGACAAGAGACGTTTGGAAGAGAGCATAGAAGAGATAGCTAAAGACATCAAGGAGGTGAAGAGGCAGAACAAAGTAACCCACATACTGCTCTCGGCTTTGATCATCCTGACACTGACTTGGCAGCTCTCTGAGTACTCAATGATTTACATGATGAAAGAGAGATTAACCCACCCAATCAGATCCATCGGAGGTATGCTTTCTGGGGTGTTCAAAGGTAAGTTACTTCCAATCAAGAACAGACTTCAAGGGACTTCAAACGACAAGGAGGAAAACAACCTTCACAATGGGAATGGAACAAACAATGGAGTTCATATCCAAGTGCCCGATCTGTTGCGAGAATTCGGTTTCGACGATGATGACCAATGATATCTTTCTTCTGTGACATGTTTATGTTATACAATTACAATCTGGAAACAGGGTCACATACTCATCATCTCTTTACTTTCAATTTTAGGCAAAATGTAAAAATATAGTTGTTTCAGCAGAACTTTTCAATATGAAAAAGAGTTCCAAGAGAAAACCATATTTCAAATAGACATTTTCATTGTAATAATTGATTATAACCGCTGGCTGAATCATACAGAGTTATCTCAACCAAACTTAACAAAGAGCTCTCCATTGATTAAAGTAAAGACAGACAGCAAAACAAGCTTCAATTCTACTAAAAACCAAGATGAATTAACCCACCAAACATCCATCAGTCTCTGCAACTAGATACCTCAGGCATAGTTCAACCTGAATATGTCGTTGAACACGTAGTAGTTTCCCTGATTCGATACCAAATGGAACATCTGGGGCACAAAAACACAGGCACTACGTCAGGCTACTATTTTAAAACCAAAACAACATGAAGCCAACATAGTTAATAGAACCTAGAAGAAGCATGGTTCCTATGATTCACAAAGCTGAACACGAGATTACATCTACACAATCAATGCGGCTATTCACATCCGCCTAGTCACAGATCCGTCACTCAATGCTTCAATTAGGGTTTGAAATTTAGAGTCAAATCCAGATCAATCAAGCGTCAAGTGCCCTAATAGCCTATCGATCTACTCTAATGGCCCTATCGTAACATGATCGACAGCTAAAACGATGTGAAAAACACTCGAGATCGAGGGAGGGAAGGAAGGAGACCTGGCTGAACTTGAGAGCGTGCTGTTCGCCCGCGAGCTGAAGATTACCGGAGACAAAGACGAGCATGCCGGCGGCGGGACCAGAGGGCTGGCAATCGACGGTGGTGATGTTGTGCTTGCACTGCTGGAAAGGAAGGCTGGTGAGCTTGGCGACGATGTTCTGAGAGCCCTGGATCTTCTGCCCTTCGAAGGTCAGCATGGATCCTTCTTGGTAAAGAGAGACCAATCCTCCACGATTCGAATCGAAGGTGGTGTAGTAGTGCTCCACGAAAGCCTTCGCTACTGCGTCTGGATCCATCTCTCTCGTCTTCCTCTCTCTTTCTCTTTCTCTTTCCGTCGTCCTTTCAAAGAGTCTAGAGAGAGAAACGAAACGGAAAGGGTGAGATGATAAAACTGAAAATTTCCAGTAAATCAAAAAGACAAATATTTCGTAATGGGCCTTTATCTTTTACAATTTCAGGCCTGTTAATATATGATAAACCGTCCTTTATCTGTGACTCGATTAAACCAGCTAAGCTTTTGTTTTTACTGTCTTTTTTTTTTTGTCAGAATGTTTTGTTGTTGTTTTTGTTTTTTAGAAGGTTCTAATTTTAGATTTAAAATAGTACTAATTCGCTGAGAAGGTCTTAGTCTAGCGGCTAGAAGAGCGCCTTAGGCACCTTGGCATCAGGGATTCAGCCTCTCCATGCTTCCTTAATTAGTGAGACTTTCCCCTAGAGGGTTGTGGACATTTAGATGCTTGAAATGGATGGGTATATGTCTTATTGTGATATGTTTTGAAACATGTAAATAGAAACCTGAGAAGTTTTGTCTGTCTTTCTTTCCACATAGTTGAGGTTACGCGGAGGATACGTGATATAGAAGAGGAAATGAACAAGAGAGTTAAGTCTGGGGAAGGTAAGAAATCAAGTTGGCATCTTCCGGTATTAGCGATGACAGCAGACGTGATTGAAGCAACGCATGATGAGTGTCTAAAGTGTGGAATGAATGGGTATGTATCAAAGCCCTTTGAAGCAGAGCAGCTGAACAGGGAAGTATCTCGCTTTTTCAATTCTCCTTCGGATACTAAATCATAAAAGAGGGAATGGGCTGGAAGAAGAAAGGTAAAGAAGACATATAAACTTTTGTTTCCTCTGCATCTTGAAGTAGTTTTAAGCCCATATATACCTCTCTCTTTCCTATCTTAAGAAAATCACAGCTTTCTTAACGCCTTTTTGAACTTTCTTGTAGGAAACAAAAAGAAAAACAGAATGACGATTGCAAAACGTGTGTAGATATAGAAAGGCCAGTGTGACGATATTGTGGTTTGGACAGGGAAGAGAGGCATTGATAGTATGAGTGTGAATGATTTAGGATTCTTGTGTTAGAAGAGTGCAAGCATCTTCGTCCAAGATAGGAAGTGGACATTTTAGTTATACACACTAGTGCTTGTGATATAAAGGTTGAAGATAGCTTTTACTTTCTCCTTCTCTTTTTTTTTTTTTTTTTGGCTAAACTGTAAATATCATTAATCTAAATGAAATGTTTGTCCTAAACAAGTTAAGACTTTTACACACTTATTTCTTGGCAAAAATTAGATAAAAAACAAGAAAGTCAGTAGATTTTGGACTAGAGATGGTGGTCATCTAATCCAAAGGGTCATTAGCCCTAAGAAGTTCCTCTTTTGCTGTCTCGCAGTGATGGCATTCTTGATATCTCGGTCTATGAGCTTGAACACCTGCTGCGGGGAGAGATGCACACTGTTATGAAGGACGTTGTTACGATGTCTCCATATGTGATAAATGGTCCTGTGACAGAGCAGCTTCCTGAGTGTTGAAGGAGCTGCTTGCGATGAAGATCTGCACCAGGAAAGGAGTTCTGCCCAAGAGAAGAAAGCCGACTGTCTTGGAGCCAACCTAGAAAGTGCCAGTGACCAAATCTGGGAACTGAACCTACATTTGAGAAACAAGTGATCTCTAACTTCATCTTCAACGTTACACAGGCAACAACATTTATTAATATTCAATCCCCAAGAAGCGAGCCTTGCTCTCGTGGGAAGCCTATTCAAGTTTGCAAGCCACATGTTGAAAGCCTGCTTGGGCACTGCCCCTTTGAACCACACCGTTGTGGACCATGCCTTGGAAGTGCTGCGCGGTCGAAGGACTTCCCATGTGCGCGCTGAAGAGAAACCATTGCAGACTTTGTCATTTACTACCCAGGCAGTAATGATCGTTGAGTGCTGTAGGAACAGGTGGGGAAATGGTGGTCAGCATTACGTGGAGGTCGACTGCTCTGTCAGTTCTCGGTGGTCGCAGGGTTTCGTACAAGTAACTAATCTAGACTTTCTCCTTCTCTTTACTCTATTGCAGACTTTCTCCTTCTCTTTACTCTAGACATGATTTTAAATGTTTCGTACAAGTAACTAAATCGATATTGTTCCCTTGCTGGCTGGTGGTTAGCTCTATACAACAAGCAAACACATATCTTACTTGCAAAAAAAAAAACAAGCAAACACATCTTTACTTGCATGAGAGAAATGGTTACAAACGAAAATAGCTAGTTTGACTATTGACTTTTAAACACGACCGGTAGATGATGTATTTCCATTTTAGAGGTGGACTTGTACGTGACTATGAGGCTTTCTCGAGCATTTCAGAAGCCCAATAATAGAAGTCCAATAATTCACCGCCACGTAGATCTCTCACGTCTCGTTAACCAATCACAGAATGGCTGTGACGAGCACGACGTACGCAGTAACGATCCTTTTAAAAAGACGGGAGAGAAAACAGATTTTGAAAAAGAAAAAAAGAGTTAAAAGAAAATAAAAAGAAAACGCGGAGAGTTTGTTTTTACTTGAGCTAGCGACGAGATTCATCAATTCGATTCCTTGTTCGTAATATGGTATAGCTCGGATCTATATCTTTGCTCATTGCCTTTATTATTGGTTTGTTCTATCTATAGGGATCATGGGGGCTTTGTTTGTTTTCTGGCTAAAATTATTATTCGCACCCTCTTGTTTAGTATGTGCGGTAGAACCTGAGTATCTGATCGTCCAATGAGCTATATATATATATATCAAAGGATTTGAGATATGAACCATGGGAGCTTTGGCATCATGCCAAAAACTAATCTCTTAATCTACCTATCAATTATAACATGACACAGTTGGTTGGATCTATTTTGAGTTGGATCAGTTATCTGCAATTATGGTGCTTGATTTTGGAATTCATGGCTAAATCTACCTGAGATTGCATAGATATATGAATTCAATAATGTTTTTTTTTTGTTGAGGGTAAACGAAGTGATTCTGATGATTTATTGAGTTTCTGGGTGTTGATTTTGATGGATTGCAGACAACTTCAAAAAGGCTAGCAGACAGGAAGATTGAGAAGTTTGATAAGAACATTACTAAAAGAGGTTTTGTTCCTGAGACCACCACCAAGAAGGGCAAGGATTACCCTGTTGGACCCATCCTCCTCGGCTTCTTTGTCTTCGTCGTCATTGGCTCATGTGAGTTCCTCTTCTAAATAATTCCAATCCCCTTTATTAGGTAGAAGTCCATCTTTGTTTAAGGCACCAAAATGAGCTTCTTTTTTAGTTAGGTTTTGTGCTTCTTTGATTGATTATGTTGGAAGCTTCCAAGTGTGTTAACTTTCGTTTCCAGATTGGTGTTGGTTCTACGTTTTCTTTACTACTTTTACCTCCAACGAACCATTATCTATAATTTAAACCATTTGATTATAATATGTGTATATATATGTATTTGACCTTCCATATGCTTTGTTACAGCTCTCTTCCAGATCATCAGGACCGCAACTAGCGGAGGCATGGCATAAATCGAATCACAGTTCAAGCTATAGAGGAAGCGATGTTTTCAAATTGGATCTCTCTTCTTCTTCTTTTGTCTTGTCTGTTTTTCCCTTATACTGTAGAATGCGTTAACTTTCTGTTTACTACTACATGTTATGAAGAATTTTGAGACTATTTTTTTCTATAAATTATCCAACCTTTGCAATCTTGTCTTGAAGTTAGCTGACATTGCTCTTGTTATGATGCTTTTGTATACTACTTGGTGACTTGTCTCAACTTGGTTCGCCTACCAAATGCAATTACGGTTAAACTATTTTCTTTCAAACAGTTTGGTGAAGCTAGATCATGGTCGGGCAACAGTTGGATGGACCGCGATGATCTGGACCCGACACACCAAATTATACAATCGTTTTTGAGTCCCCTGCACAAAAGTCAAAAGTTGTGGTGAACTATTCTAGTCCAATCAATAGTCAAGAGAATCAAGAATGCTTTTGAAACGAAATTTCTGATTCAGCAAAATATTGGAAGGAAATGATAACATATGATGGGAAATAATAAACACACAAATTATTCATTACTAATAATTCTTTTGTTATCATCAATTGAACCGTCATGTATTGATGTGTAATAATAGTTGGAGAAGAATGGAAACACTAATAAGAGGTTATCATCATGAGTTATCTCATCAATCATTTTTTTTTCATTTTTAAAATTAGAAAATGGTAATTGGTATGGTTAAATGGAAGTGAAATGATTGAACAAAGGCATCATATTTGATGGGGATGACAAAAATGAACCCCCACGCTTTACGACTACTTTACATTCCCTGTGGAATCATGATTTTCAAAACTTAATTATTACACCTAAAGAAAAAGATAACCCAAGCCAAATTATTATGCACATGTACTTAATTACATTCCTTGCACACCCACATTTTCTTCCTTTTTTCCAACTTGCACCATTCAATAATGACTTTCTTACAACAGCATAACTTTTGGAATCAAGTTTTTTTTTCTTGGTGTAAGGAATCAAGTTATTTGCAGTCATTCTTTCTGACGGATGTCTGGCACTTAGACCTATATGTATGTCAACATCTCTAGCTTCCAACTCTACATAATGTTGCAACATATCTTCCAACAACATGCATGTGGGAGTTCTTATGCAACTTAGCATTGTATTCGAATAGTGTTTGTTTCCGTAAGAATCTAACATAAGATACAAAGAAGATTGCAACTGCAAGTATGACTACTAGATCTATTTTATTGATATTTGGTCATAAGGAAGGTTAATATTTACAAGAGAGAAAGAAACAAAGCTTGCACTGTTTGGTCTGCTAGAAACATTTGGTTGGTCCACATACAGTTATAACAAGAAAATGAAGAAGTATTTTGTAAAATTAATTTGCTGTAATAAAAAAAATGGCATAACGTACAGAAGAATAAAGTTAGAAGGAAAATGGAAAAAGGGAGGGTAAAAGAGGAAATGTGAAAAATAATTGGGAAGAAGGAAATAATCAGATGGGGCCAAGTTACATGGAAAAAGAAGAAGCAAAAGAAAGATAAAAAGACAATTCAAGACAAAAGACGAAGATGAAGAACAAGAATTGGTTTTAAAAAGAGACCCCGAGAGAGAGAGAGAGAGATGGTGGGAGGTTAACTCTGAAACCCTTCTTCTTCTTCTTCTTCTTCTTCTTTGTTTGCCTTCAAATCGGTGTGTTGGTGAAGAATGGCTAACTGCCATTGATTCACTTCTCTTTCATTTTTTGGTCGGGGCATGGAAGAAGAGCTTGCCATGCTCAAACAGTTCATCGGGCAGCTTCAAGAGCTCTTGCACAACGGCTCTCATCCTCCTTCTTCACCTCCCTCTTCCTCTTCTTCTTCGTCCTCGTTTATAGTTCTACACAACCCTCACTATCACAACCGGTAAGTATCTAGATCTACTACGTGTGGGGGTGCTTTCGATTCTTTTTGGCAAATTTGGGCAACTTCGTAAATGTGTGTTTCTTTAGGGCTTTTGGTGCAATTTCAATTCTTCCTTGGACTCATCCTCTAGAATTAGCTGAAAGATGTGAAATTGATCTGTGAATTGATTCCTATTTGGTCATAGAGGGAATCTTTTTTTTGCTTGTAAGAACTCCACTACACTATCCCAATAGCAAAGCATCTTACTTTCATCATCGTCTTGGCTTCTTTTTGTTGTCTGCTGATGATTACTGCGAATCCTCTGGACTGTTTATGTGTTTGATCTGCCACTTTTGTCTGAATAAGTAGGTTCACATATTTAGACCGGAAAAAGGATTTGTTCTTTTACTATTTTTCTCTGGTGTTCTTATATGTTGTTGACGGTTTAAGACAGGTCTTTGTTTCCGAATGTGTCTTTTTACTGACAGATATTGTCATGTTTTCTTTCTTCTTTCCTGTTATGTCAGATGGTGTTCGCCCTTTACTGAGGAAACTTCTACTGATGATTCTTGTGATATTCTAATGGCTCCTGGAAAGAGGCCTCCTGGGATCTTCAACATGTTAGAGACTGTCAAGCAACCTGTCAAGCGATCTCGAAAAGACAAGAAGAATCAAGGAAAATCATCCACTGAAGGAGATGGAAACATGGATCAAGAAATCTGGCAGGAGTTTCCTCATGATCTCTTCGAATCTGTTGTCTCCAGACTTCCCATCCCCAAGTTTTTCCAGTTCCGTGCAGTTTGTCGTAAATGGAACGCTCTCATTGATTCAGACAGCTTCTCCCGCTGCTGCACCGACCTCCCTCAGACCATCCCATGGTTCTACACCATAACCCACGAGAATGTCAACTCGGGACAACTCTACGACCCTTCTTCCGAGAAATGGCACCATCCCATTATCCCTTCACTTCCCAAGAAGACTATTGTCTTGCCTATGGCATCCGCGGGAGGTTTAGTGTGCTTCCTCGACATTGGCCATCGAAACTTCTACGTGAGCAACCCTCTGACAAAGTCTTTCAGAGAGCTGCCAGCGAGGTCGTTCAAGGTGTGGTCTCGTGTTGCAGTAGGAATGACTCTTAACGGAAACTCCACCAGCGATGGCTACAAGGTCTTGTGGGTTGGATGCGAAGGAGAGTACGAGGTTTACGATTCCTTGAGCAACGTATGGACCAAACGAGGGACCATCCCGTCCAACATAAAGCTCCCTGTGCTTCTCAACTTCAAGTCGCAGCCGGTGGCGATCCAAACCACGCTTTACTTCATGTTAACGGAGCCCGAAGGGATACTGTCCTACGACATGGTCTCAGGGAAGTGGAAGCAGTACGTCATACCGGGTCCACCGGACCTGAGCGACCTCACGCTAGCGGAGTGCGGGGAGAGGTTGATGCTGGTGGGTCTTCTGACGAAAAACGCTGCCACGTGCGTGTGCATATGGGAGCTGCAGAAGATGACGCTGCTGTGGAAGGAGGTTGACAGAATGCCAAACATATGGTGCTTGGAGTTTTACGGAAAGCACGTGAGGATGAATTGTCTAGGCAACAAAGGTTGTCTGATGATGTTGTCCTTGAGGTCCAGACAGATGAACCGTCTGATTACCTACAATGCTGTTACTAGGGAGTGGAGCAAGGTCCCTGGCTGTACCGTTCCTCGTGGGAGAAAGAGGCTTTGGATCGCTTGCGGAACAGCGTTCCATCCCTCCCCTACGGCTAGGGCATGATCATCTCTTTTGAGGTTTGTGTCCTCTTGGAATCGAATGGTTCCACCACTCGGTTGGTTTGTTTTCTGTTGTTTTGATTTTTGGTGTTTTTTTCACTTTTTATATTCGGGACTGTAATATACTTTACAAAGGATTCTGTGTTGTGTAATAAATAACTTTGGGTTGTGTGATATAACTGGTGGGATCTGACTAAACAGAGTGAAAATTGTTAATCCCTTTTTGTATTCAGTATCAACCACGTGTGGCGTACCAAGTGAACTAAAGCAAAACATAAAGAAGATATTCTTGATAACATTAACTTGCAGTAAATACAAAGTTGACACATTCTACAAGTAGTACAAGGAAGGGAAAAAGAGAGGAGAGATTATCATATTGAGAATGGATTCCTCTAGCTTGAATGATGATTAGGTTTTTATGCCATGCCTCCACTAGTTGCAGTTCTGATGATCTGGAAGAGAGCTGTAAACAAAGTATACAAGAAGGTTAATAACTCTATTAATACACACACATTACATATATAATCAAATGATTCAGATTCCAGATCATAGTTGGTTAATGGTGATGTACGAAAGTGATAGTAACTAGCCACATAGGGACGTAATCGTCGAACCAAAACGAATCTGGAAAAAAAACTTATATACGTCCAAAGACGCAATCAAGAAACACGAAGCCTAACCCTAAAAGAAGCTATTTGGTGAAAGAGACTGGAAGAGGAAGACTCACAGGAGCCAATGACGACGAAGACAAAGAAGCCGAGGAGGATGGGTCCAACGGGGTAATCTTTGCCCTTCTTGGTGGTGGTCTCGGGAACAAAACCTCTTTTAGTAATGTTCTTGTCAAACTTCTCAATCTTCCTGTCTGCGAGCCTCTTTGAAGTTGTCTTCAATCCATCAAATTCAACACACAGAGAGTCAATAATCATTATTAAACATAAATGCAGATAAGACGTCAGCTAATCCGACTCAATAATCTTCCGTTGCATTTTTTTACCTAATCGATTGATAATAGATTTGAGAGATCAAAGTTAGGCTTTAATTTATATTTTCAAATGCAAGAGTAAATCCTCACGAGACATCAAATCATACAAACACAATACATGCAAAGATCGAACTTTACCATTGTAGAAACACTCTTCGTGGACGGAGGAAACAAGGAATCGAAATTGACAGATCGTGTGAGCCGAACAACAATGCTTCAAACTTTTTTTTTGTTTTTACCTTATAATTTGTAATCAATATACGGTGTACCGCTACTCTCCCGTGTTTCTTCGCCACCACCACCTAAACAATGAAAGGGATCAATCACCACCGATTGCTATTCTCACACCGTGCGTCGTCACAGCCCTTTTCTAATTGGGTACACATACGTGTGGTGATCAATACGTAAACCGTTCTTTTGGAGATTTTTTTTCTAAGATTAGAATCAGGGGAAAGAAATCCGCCCTGTCATGTCAAAATAATGAAGTTAAACTTTTAATCCCGTTTACATGAGCAAAAACCCTATTACAAACTTAACATTTTCGATCCTTCTTCTCTCTACGTTCCAAACAACTAAACCGTACTACCTACGACCACAACCTAATTATAATTCAGATTCTTTTTTATTATCCGAAACTTGTTATTTTAAGAGATTATTTAACAGCTAACCAAAAAAATAAGAAAAAATAGATTTTAAGAGAGTAGTAGAAAGAGATAGGAATAGAAAGTAGGAGAGATGCGATGTTTTTAGTTAGTTAGTGAATTTAAGATTATTTTGTATACATTGAAGAATTTTTCCTTTATTTTAATGCTTAAAATTATTTTGATTTTTTAAACACCGATTAATTATGATATTACAAACTATGAAAAATGTTATATAGATGATACTACAAACGATAATTGTACATGTATTATTAGGATTCGCGTCTTACTCCATTACTCTGAATCGTCCTATGAAACCTATTCTTGACGGTACTATTTCCGCCGTGCCGAAGATCTTTTGTAAGTTTTTTTTTTCAATATCATGCATAATTTGTCTTTTTCGGAGGGATTGAAATCTAGACTTCATGATGTAGAAACATTAATGAACCATTGGTTAAACCACTGGACTAATGGAGCTTCACAAAACTATTTTGATTAGGATATTGTTTTTTTTTAACACTGGTTAATTATGATATTACAAACTATGCGAAACATTACATAGATGATCCCACAACCGACAATTCTAGCTGTCTTATGACCTTATGAGGATTTTTGTCTCACTGTATCACCTCAAACACCCTATAAAATCCATTACTTACGGTATACTTTGCGCCATGCCGAAGATTTTTTGTAACTCTTTTCTTCAATATTTTGCATAATTCACTTTCTCTAAAAATTGAAACTTAGACCTTTTATCGTAGAATCATTAATAAATCCTTGGTCAAATCACTAGACCAAAAGAACTTCCACGAGTAAGATATTGTGTTAGTCAACCACTTTATCTAAATGAATTATAACTTTTTCAGATTATAGAAGACACTGTCTAACTTAGCTTCTTCCTTATTTAGATGTATCCAATCAAAACAAGCTACTACAAATTTGATACCATTTTTACCACTAATAAATGACTATTTTCATAGATACTATAAATTTGTGAAAAAATAATACTAAGCTAATTTTTTTAAATATTTATAGAAATTTATAGACTCAACCCCAAACCCTTAATACTAAACCTTAAACAATAATCACTAAATCGAAAACCCAAAGTTAGTATATTTTGGGGGAATTTCATGTGTTACCATTTTCATGGTACCACTATTCATTTTGATCACCATTAAATAGACATTTTCAAAAATACTATCTCCATTAAGTGGCAAAACAATCTTATACACTTGTTATATATATAATAAATAATTATTTAAATAAATTAAAAATAATTTTTTTTTTATGTTTTCGAACTAAACGTTTTTAAATTCAAATTTTCTTATAAATGTTTTTTATTTTTTTTTCAAAATTTCTTTCTGAAAATCGAAAATTATGTTTAAGAATATCTTTTTAAAAGTTATATTTTTAAGTATTTATTTATATATTTATTAGAATTCTAAATTTCACATTTCAAAAACCTTATCGCACCCCTCAACTCTAAATCCTAAATCTAGATTAGTTAACCCTAAGGATATAATTATTTTTTTTATCATTCATTAAAAGTGAGAGTAAAAGTGGTTAGTGTAATTTTAAAAAATGATATTAGGAATGGGTACTTGTGGCAATTTCTCTATATTTTTTTATCGGTGAATTTTTTAAAAGTGGTACATAACTTGTCGTATTTCTAACAATTTCCCCATTTTAATCTTACACTTTTGAGAAGCTTATAGAATTGAGCATTTGAGAACCTTTTAAGATATACTAAATTCAATTGATTTTAAAAAAGAATTGGGACTTGAGCGAATTTTAGGAAGTGTTTACAATGAAATTTAGAAAATTTGAGAAACAGAGATGAATTGAGACTTTAAAATCGTTTATAAAAAGAGATTTTTTTTTGTTTTTTCAAAACAACTAAACATTTGTTAATTATTATTCTATCGATGATTAAATAAAATGTTAAAAAGTTTGGTCAATGAAAATGTATAATTATTATTGTTGGTTGACTAAGAGTTAAGGAATAAAATAATTTGGTATAGAGTTTATAGTTTTTCTTTACTTATTTTTTAAATTCAGAATTTAAATGTCAATTTCCCATCCGTTGAATAACAAGTTTCACAGTGTTCATGCTAATGTACTTATTAGTAACACTAGATCCATTTTCCGCGCTACGCGCGGATTATATACAATAATTTTCACCATTTTAATTTATATTATATTTGAAAATAGTTTTACATAATATTTGATCAAAAATAGTATAGTATATTTAAAATTATAATAAAGTAATTTGGAGTATTTTTTAATTGCGATTTATTTAAATGGCGAGCTATGTGTTTAGTATTTCTTACATTAGTGTATTTTGCATATGTTTACTGTGAAGGTTCTTCTAATAATGTTAAGGGGAAATCTAATTTTACCACAGAATTTTCAATTTTAGTGTATTTTGCATATGTTTACATTAGTGTATTTTGCATATATTTTCAATTTTATTTTAAAAGAATGATTTTTTTCATAAATACTTTAAATTTGTGATAAAACAACTAAACTATATATCCCTCATAATCATTTATATATGTCTAAGAATTATTTATAGACATATAACCAATCTCATCCCTTAAATGCTAAACCCTAAAAATTTGTCATTAGATCTTAAACTCAAATGTTAGGGTATTTTTGATTAAATGTATTTTTGGAAAGTGATATCTAATTGTAATATTTTAAGCAATTTTTCTAATGTATGAAACTGCTGAAGTAAAATCTTGTTGTTGGTGTTAAAGCAAATATTTATTTGTTTTTATTTTTCAATAGTTTAAAATATAATACATTATAATTTAATTTTTTGTATTTAAATTTGTATACTTTTGAATTAGTGCTCGTAACCAAAATAACTCGATTTTTACTTTTGTAATTATCTGAAACTTTCACTTCTTCTCCCCATATAGTTATAAGAAAGTCGACATGAAAAAACGGTTTTAGATGAAATTGTTGTTTGTTTAAAAATAAAAATAAAAATTGGGTTGTGAATCCAGGAAGATCATGTTTTTAGAGTGTTCCATTCATGCTAATTCTAACAAAATTTCTTACTTGAAGGTGTAAGCTAGATAGTGGTGTATACATTAGATGATGTTGCGAAAAAGCTCAATAGAACAACTGTTTTTAGAAATTATATTTATATATAGTAACAATAACTAAATATCTGTTTATAGATTCTTTGATAATTCTCTGGTTATACACTATCAACCTCCCAACGTGCCGAGCCATACGTTGATACTAATATTATCATTTCAATTTTCAAACAACACTTATCTTTTTCACCATAAGAATCCTTCTATCTAATAATTCGAAACTAAAGAAAAAGACACCAAATGTCGTCATAAGAATTATTTAAACCTAAATAGACCGCAATCACAAGCACATAAGTTCACAAATTGAAAACCAGACCGGAGAAAACCAAAACATTAAAACGTGCATGATTGATTAACCGAGGATGGTGGTTTCAGATCATGGATGTAACGACATAAGGATCCATGTTAGAAGCTGGCCTTCTGTCTTCGAAGTAACCTTTGCCTTCCTTCTCAGTGTCTCGTCCCACTCTCACCGAAGCTCCACGGTTCGCCACTCCCCAAGAGAACGTGTTGATGTATGCGGTCTCGTGCTTCCCCGTGAGACGACGCTCGCTGCCTTCACCATACGCAGCAATGTTCTCCTTGTGCTTCACCTGAAGCTTCTCTATCGCGTTCTTTATCACTGCTAATCCTCCGTTGTTCCTCATCGACTTCGTGCTGTAGTTGCACAATCACCCTGAACAACCCATGCAAACATTGTTACAACTTATTTTACATGAAGAGAGTGTTGAGAGAGTGTGGTAAAGAGACACTAACCGGGACTGGTTTTGGGTCGAAGCTGACATTTACACCAGAGATCTCAGTGATCCTCTGTCAACAGAAATAGATGTGGCCATTAGCAAAGTTTGAAGCTTTTTATTGGAAACTAAAAAGGTTAAAGTAGATTACTGTACCCCGAGAAGGTATCTAGCGACCCAGACTTGATCACCAGCACTAATACCCTCAACTGGACCGACTTGGAACTCCCACTGTCCAGGCATGAATTCTCCATTGACACCAGAGATGCCAATACCTGCGTAAAGACAGGCCTTGTAGTGTGCATCCATGATGTCACGACCAATTGCTTTGTCAGCTCCCACACCACAGTAGTATGGTCCCTGTGCCAAACACCAAAAACACTTTACATCAGATGATATGTAAGAAAATGTTGTAATAACATTAGGATGAGATGATAATTAGATTAAGCTGAGGGCCAGGGAAGCCACCAATAGGCCAGTTCACACCCTTTTGCATTAATGTGTATTCTTCCTCAATCCCATACCTATTGAATCACAAACAAAGAGTATAGGTATAAATGATTGATCTGAAGAGAGATTAATATACAACTGAGGAAGAAGATAGTACCAAGGCTCCTCAGAGGCAACTTTGGAGTTGCTGAAGATCTTAGCAGCGTTGTGCTTCTTGTTGGTTGGAATTGGATTCCCAGCCGGCGTGTAAGCATCACACATCACCTTCATATATCAACCAATCATTTTTTAAAATCTAATTTTGTTACAAACCAAATATTATTACACTAATCATATAAAACCAACCCACCAGAATGTTGTTGCCTGAGTTCATAATGAAGTATAAATCTATGATACGAAACATGTAACATAAATCGATGAATTTCAAGATCATGTCTGAAATCTTATAAACTAATAAGATGAATAGATAAAAAAGACCCAGACACACACCTGGGGATACGTAATAGGTTTTGAGTAACGGTGATTCATAGAAGAGTTGAAACGATGACGACGAAGTGGAAGGGTCGGGAGGGGGGGGGGGACGATCAATTGCTTTGGAGAAAATTAGGGTAACGCTAGACAGAGGTATGGGCTTGATATTGGTCATAGTGATTTTTTTTAAGAACACACGATGGCCTATGACCAAACTTAGTCGACTGAATCATATATGACATGGCGAAACAAAACCTTCTGATAGGCTGATTTTTTTAAGTAACGTGGACACTCTCACCATTCACCTTATTTTCCTTTTAGTATAGTATAGATTACCTCATCAATCTATTATTTTAATTACTCCGAATCCGAATGACATTGACATGGCATTAAAATGAATGATACTTGATAACTTTTTTCTGGATTAATAATTTTGTTTAGAGAGCTAGTAGATGCTGAATTAGTTACAGAAGCAATTCATCATTTTCACCATCATTTTGTTGTCTATGATTGTAGTATACAGAGAAATCAATACTGAAAGGAAAACATTTGTTTCAGCAGAAAATTATTTGAAAAATAAAAGACGCCCAAAAGAAAAATAAAAAAATGAAATGCCGACAAAACAAGAGTAGCAAAGTAAAGGAAAAAAAAAAACAGTAAGAAACAGATTAAAGAAAAAAAAGCAAGGAAGGAAAGAAGAAGAAATAGAGAGGAGATTATTGGTACATCTCCCCTCACTATCGCTATTAGTCAAACGTCTCATCTTGTCAGATCGGCTGTCTTTTACTCTCTGAGGGTAATAAAGTTTCTTCACTGCTCTTACTTACTTCCCCCATATTCTAGGTAAAACCCTGAGATTTGGGGGATTTTAATCTTTCGCTACAATCTAGCTGTATGTTTCTGATAGATGGACGAATCAATGGATGTGAATATGAATACTCTTCATTTTCTACACGTTTTTTTTAGCTGTGTGTAGCTTCCCCTTTTTTTTATGTCTTCTTTTAAGCATTTTTGTTGCTTCTCCTGATAGAAGACGTGTGTGATTTTACTAGCAGAAGTTTTGACAGTAACACTGATTCATAACCTCTTTTCTTTAAAAAAAAAAAAGAATCCACGGTTCGTTTGTTAGTTAGTTAGCTAAGTGAATTTATTGGTGGTTTTTGGGACCACTTCTTTAAACATACTAAGGGCTAATGGGGACCGTACTGATTGGGATCGGAACCTAACTTACTGTCACATTGTTTTTTTCTTTAAGACACATCACTTTGGTGCCGTTTTCTTTGACATTGTTTCATTCACTGTGTAGACCCTATGAGTAAAAGCTTTTAGGTAACCTCCTTGGGTGGTTAGTTAGGGGGAAGAACCCTTCTGCAAAGTACAAAAAAAAAGTAAAAACGTTTTAAATTAATGTGTATTATTAAATTAGATTCCGTTTACATCGTGTGTTTCTTCTCAACTTGCCTTGCATTTGATATTCTTTGGCCCCATTTCAATAAATGCCACTTAGTTTTTGTGTGATGGAGAGAGCACGCACCCAAGAAGAAAAAAGATATTACTCTCTCTCTCTCTCTCTCTTCCCCCCTTTTTGATGGTCTCTAAGTGTGAAACATAGAAAATCTTTCTCTTTTGCTTACTTCAAAAGAGAGTGTGTGTGTGTGTGGTGCTTGATATTCACAAAGGTCTTGACGTCTTCTATTAGGTAGCAAGCATTTCAAGGATTGCTTAGTTTTCTCTCTTATTTGATATTTTCTTATATGCAAAGCTTTGCAGGATTTGTTGTTACTCTGATAAGTCTCTCCACATCTTCTTGCTATGGACTGTAACATGAGATCTCCGTTGCTGTGGGACTGGGAGAATCTGATCATCTCCAATCCTTCAAATGACAAAAAGCAGCTTACTACTACTACTAGTGAGTGGGAAATTGAGAAAGGTGAAGGAATTGAATCTTTATTTCCCTGTTTGGATGGCCTCCAGAGAGTTAGTAATGACTCTACCACCAGTTTCTGGCACACCACTTCTGTATCAAAAAGCTCACAGTCAACCTCCACCAACTCATCATCTCCCATAATCAAACAAACCAAGCTTGCATCAGAAAATTCCCCTGGAGATTCTTGCAGCAACATAGATTTTGTCCAGGTGAAGACATCCACAGCTGCTGAATCAGACCTTTGTTTAAAACTTGGAAAGCGGACGTACTCTGGTAGAGACGTTTCACCCGTTTCTACGAAGCTGTTGGCTCCTTGTGTTGTTACTCGGAAGAAATCTAAGTCCTGTGGTCAGAGCAGCATGCAAGTCCCTCGTTGCCAAGTTGATGGATGTGATCTGGATCTCTCATCTGCTAAGGACTATCACCGCAAGCATAGAGTCTGTGAAACCCATTCAAAGTGCCCCAAAGTTACTGTGAGTGGCGTGGAACGACGATTCTGCCAACAGTGTAGCAGGTAAAAAGGACCCTTAATTATAATTATGTTCTGGCCTCTCATTTGATTCTGAAGCTGCATGCTCATGGTTGAGAACATGTTGTAATTTTCAGGTTGCATGCCGTCTCTGAGTTTGATGAGAAGAAACGAAGCTGCCGCATACGTCTTTCTCATCATAATGCAAGGCGTCGCAAGTCACAAGGAGTCTTTCCATTTAATCCAGAGAGGGTGTATGGTAAGAATCACTTCATTTGTCTATCTGTCTATCTGTCTCTGTCACACACATACACAACTTCATTTGATGGAGATCTAAATGTGAAATGCTTACTCCTGCAGATCAAAGACAGCATACAAATGTTGTGTGGGGTACCACTTGTGATACAAAGCCAACACAGAGGGAAAGTGGCTTTACCTTGAGCTTCCAGAGAGGCAATGGATCTAAGGAAGAGCAGTTGTTTGCTAGTAGCAACCACTCTTTATCTGCGTATCAAACCTCAGGCGGGTTCTCAGCAGGGAAGAACAAGTTTCAACTTGGTATTTTGCACTTCTCACTGGTCTTTTTAATATATATAGATATCTAGTTCCTTGGACATTAGGTGAACTGTTTTTTGGCAGGTGTGGGAGAATACTCAGAAGTCCTCCATCAATCTCAAGATTTCCACCGTGCTTTCTCTCTTCTGTCAACTTCTTCTGGTCCCCTGGTTCACCCACATGCACAGCAACCACTGTCTCTACTTTTTTCATTTGATGGTGTACCAAAATAGGCGAGTAAGTGATTTGGAATTTGTAAAACCAGTTAGCTTCAGTTAGTGGATACTAATCCAAACCTATCAGATCAGCTGCCTCCTTTTGTATGTTGTATTTATCATTGTTTTGTTACTCATTAGTAAGCAAAGCAAACTGTCAACAAAACACTAAACAGTGAATATATATGATGTAACTCTGGTAGCCTTTGCAGAGTATCTGTATCTTTCTTTTAGAGTTTAGGCTGCTGGAATTCACTTCTCACCTATACATCCAACTTTGTGGAGATGCATCTTTGCCTCAATTTGAAACTGTAGTATCTAGAGGGAGATGTTAGAAGTGATGCTTCTTGAGGTCCAAAAGATTATACTAAGTTCACTTTATATAGCCAGATATTCCCACTCCCCCTTTGAAACCTCAAAAGATTCTCTTGTCACAGGATGCATCATTTAATAAAACAGTTGATGTATGTTTATGAAACAATAGACATGTCCGATAAAGTAACGAAATTGACATTCAACAATCCAGCAAGTACATACAATACAACATGATCCAAGAAGAAGTTGACATACAATACATCATGATCCAAGAAGAAGACAACTTCATAGGTTTGGAAAAGTAGATGAAACCAAAACCTAAACATGCAACTGGTTTCACTTGAGCAAATGAACGTTACACATTCTTATTTTCTTCGAATAGAAACACTCCCATTAGGTTGCAACCTGACCATATAATGGAGTGACTTTGCATTCCTTACTCATATGAAATGAGTAGGGAAAGTACCATGTGTTGTTGGCTGTGGTTCGACCATGGGATTGTGTTTGGTCCCATGCGAATCCGAAGACGTTGACAGAAGAGAGAGAGCACTGTAGAAGTCTTGCGACTCATGGAGGCCTCCTCAGTATTCACCTACACCTGCTAATACATATAACTCAGCTTCAACACCAGAGATTTACAAAATAACAAGATGACTAGTAACAAAAAAAGTGAATATATCAAACCTTTGCCAGGAAGTTGAGAGTTGGACCTCCCTGCAGAGAACCCTCCAGAGGTTTGAAACGTAGAGAACGAGCGGCTGCTACCAGCATACAAGTGCTCCTCAGGGCCACGGCCTCTCTGGAAGCTCAAGGTAAAGCCGCTTTCCATCTGTGTAGGCTTTGTATCGTAACTGGGACTCCATACATACTTTTCATCAGGGACGGTGTTAAGGGACAGCCCATTCCACAACATATTTGGATGCTGTCTTCCATCTGGCAGGAGTAAACATTTTCACATAAGATTTCCCTGAATTCAGGTTGTGTATGTGTCTGTGTAATGACAGAGAGAGGTTCCTTGTAGATTCTTACTGCAATTCCTCTCTGGATTCAATGGAAACACTCCTTGTGGCTTGCGGCGCCTAGCATTGTGATGAGAAAGACGTTTACGGCAGCTTCGTTTCTTCTCATCAAACTCAGAGACGGCATGCAGCCTGAAAATTACAAAAGATTATCATTGTTCTCAACCATGAGCATGCAGCTTCATAATTAAATGAGAGGCCAAAAACATAATCGTAGTAATGGTTTTCACCTGCTACACTGCTGGCAGAATCGACGTTCAAGGCCACCCACAGTAACTTTTGGGCACTTTGAATGGGTTTCGCAGACTCTATGCTTGCGGTGATAATCCTTAGCAGATGAGAGATCCAGTTCACATCCATCAACTTGGCAACGAGGGACTTGCATGCTGCTCTGACCATACGGTTTGGATTTCTTCCGAGCAACAACAGAAGGAGCCAATAGCTTCACAGAAACGGCTGAAACCTCATTGTTGCTTCTACCCCAAAAGTCTTCAGAGTAGGTCTGCTTTCCAAGTTTCAAACAAAGGTCTGATTCAGCTGTGGATGTCTTCACCTGGACAAAGTCTATGTTGCTGAAAGAATCTCCAGGGGAAGTTTCTGATGGGAGGTTGGCGTGTCTGAATATGGGAGATGATGAGCTGGTGGAGAAGCCGGTGGTAGAGCCGCCACTACTGACTCTCTCGAAAGAGGGAAATATAGATTCAATTCCTTCACCTTTCTCAATTCCCCACTCAGAAGATGGCCGTCTTTTGTCATTTTCAGGCTTTGAGGGGTTGGACATGAGGAAATGATCCCAGTCCCACAACGGAGATGTCATGTTGCAGTCCATTGAAGATGTGGGTTGATTTCATAAGCCTACCACCAAAATCCTGCAAGAACCAACCACAAGTTTGCAGAAATCAAATAAGATTAAAAAAAAAAGAAGAAAAAAGGCTTTTGAATTTTCAAGAACACCACAGTATAATCATAAACAATGAGCAAAGAGAGAAAAAACTTTCTATGTTTCAGGGAGACCAGCAAAAATGGGCAAGAGAAAGTGTATTCCTTTTCTAAGCTCACTCTTCTTAACTCTCCATCACACAATGACAAAGTCGGCATTTATTCAAATGGACCCACCCCCCACACAGAGAGAGAGAGAGTCCTCGAATCAGAGTGCGCCCAGAATATGAGCAACTTGTCGAGAGAAACAAACACAATGTAAACGGAATCACTATTAGCCATCTTAATCGCTAAACCCCCCCCCCCCCCATTACTCCTCCTTTGTACTTTTGGCAGAAAGTTCCAAGGCTAAACACAAGACATCAAATCTATTGTCATGAGCTCTACAAATGAACACGAGCAGCTTGTCAATGTAGAAAAACGACACCATGAGTGGGGATCTCTATCTGCAGCAAACTAATAAATAGAATGTGACAACAAGTTAGGTTTCGATCCCAATCAGGGTCCCCTCTAGCTAGGTTTTGCCAATGGTCCCCTAAACACCAATTCAATTCAATTTAACTAACCAATTTATGGGAATGAAAGTTAAAGTTGTGGAGTGCTACAATACAATTACACAGTCGTGGTCTTTGTTATTTACGGCAAGAACAAAAAAAAACAAGACAAAAACGATTCAGACAGTCTAACACCATTTCAAGATTAAACAACTTTAAAGAAGAATTCGATCAGTTTTTCGAACTAGAAGCATTAATTCAAATTTCAAATAGTAAAACCCCAAATCTCAGGAGAAAAAAAGTTCACCCAGAATCTTGGGGAGGGGAGTAAGAGAATAAACCTGAAGAAGAAAATCGCTGATCGGAGAAGAAGCGTTTGACTAAGAGAGACAGTGAAGGGGAGGAGACAACATAATCGCCTGTGGTTCAGGACAAGACTTCCGATAACTTCATCCTCACTGTCTTCTTCTTCTTTATTGTTTTGTCTTTCTTCTTTCTTTCTTCCTCGTTATTCTTTACCTTTTTGTTGCTGTTACTGTTTCGCTTTTTTTTTTTTTTTTCAGATTGGAATTAATTTTATCAATTTGTTATTTACCTGCAGTACAATCTTTTTCATGGTTGCAATACAATAAACGAGTAATGATGGAAACGGTAACAATTTACTGCAATTTGTTACTCCGTTTATTTGCAGTATATCTTAAAACTGATGAAGCGGTAATTAACCACCTTTTGTTAGTCAGTAGACTTTGTGGTACTTTTCTTGCAAGCGAAAAAATATTTTAATCTTACGTTTGACTACGAAACTGTTACATATTAACAGAAATGTATACATGTAAAATAAATGTATCATAGAGTTGATTTTAGTTAATCAATTAGACGGCAGTGAGATGGAGACCGGCGAATGGAAAAGATGAGGATGAGACATTGAAAGTGGTCATGGTTCCATCAACTCCAATGTGGCTCAAGTGCTTCACGTCCGTTGGAAACCCTATCTCCATCTCCGCTTCTCTTTCTTCCCTCTCCTCCTCTTCGTAACCTGGTCACGTAATGCATGTTAAAGGTAAGTAAAGCATGTGTCCCATATTTATAGATTCAAAGCAATATCACCAAATATTAAGAAGATGATGAATCTTGTGACAAGTTTAATACCGTTTTATCCAAATAGTATATAAAATTACATATAGTGCTATCCTTAATGATATGAAAAGATAAATAGAGTAGTAAGTAAAAAGGATATACAAATGAAAAAGTGAGAAAAACTCTTGAAGCTTCGAATTATTTTGTCTGAGATATTTGCATTGTTGTTATCCATCTTTGTGTCTTCTTTTTGAACCAAGAAGCCATTATCCTCACTTTCATCTTTTCATTAGAAAACCAGAAAAGGACAAACAAAGAAAAATCAGATAACAAATTAAAGGGAAAAGAAAAAAAAGAAAGTACAAGATGTGGTGTGAGAAGAAGCAAGGTACTTTTGATGAGTTGGTTTGGTTTCTTGTGTTGACGTGTAGAATCAGCCACGGCGACGCTAGATTGCTTCGAGCACCCAAACGAAAACGGCAATACCACACATCGCTGCATCCGATCTTTCATCACTTCTTTTTTTGGATGCTTCTTGCTATCCTCGAAATGTATGAAATGATGGAAAATATTGGATTTTGGTAGGAGTTTTTATTTGCAATCGTATATGGCTTTGTAAGCAAGTTAGAATCATTCATTCCTTGAATTTGTTTCTTGTAATTCCTAACCCAATAGAACAATAATAGACAGAGAGAGAGTCATTATTGAGTATATTTGAGGCTGCTTTTAGTTGGCCAACAGTGCCACTTAACCTAATTTCTAGATTAAACATTTAGGATTACCCCCATCCTTCTCAGTTCTCACCTTCCACTCTTTGTTTCTCCTTATCTAATCAATAATATCAATCTTCGTAAATTTAATCAATACCATAAGTAGACTACTAATTGTCTCCCCTCACACACCTTAAGAGGGAAACACGCCTGCGTCTACACTAAACCTATGCCAACTTTTCATCTATATGAATTTACACACTACTAAGGTTGCTACAAAACGGACTGGTGACCAAGCCTGCAAACTGGTAAACCTACTTAGATTCGTCTTGATGTGTACTACAGACCCACACGCATATGCTTTCTCTCTACCTTCGAATTTCCAACACTCGTAGAAAGAGTTTTTGATTCATCAGATCAATAATATATTGACATTTCAACCGTTTCTGTATCCAAACAAGATTGAATAATAGTCGAAGAGTTTCTTTTTTTTTTTTTTCCTCAAGAGTCTGGTCCTCTCTTGTAACAGAAGCCACTACTTTGTGGGCATTAATTTTAGAACTAACTCTTCCAACTCTATTTCAGAGAGATAAAACTTCTCCCACCTAAAGTAAAGTATATTTTTAATAAGCGTTGATCCAACTATTCATTTGCAGCGAAGTTCATCTTTAATATAATAAATGTCGAATTCCCCCAGATGCATAAGACATAAGGAAGACTTTTAGTTGGTGTAGTAGATAAGCAAAACTAATAATATAAATGATGGCGCCTTACACCGCATAATTTACATAGTCGCAGTGGAAAAGAAGGAAGAGGGCAGACCCGTGATTCTGCCACACCTTTAAAACCTACAAGAAATATTTCATTCTTTCGTCTCTCCTCATTGCATTATACACAGCTTGTACCTGTCAAACCAATCACAACAAAACTTCTTTTTATCAAACCAATCTTCATCTCCAAACTTTCTCTCATCGTCTATGCTAATTTGGGTTTGAATCCATTTGCTTCTTGTGCCTATTTACTCATTTGCATATCTGTCTGTATGTCTGTGTGTGTGAAAGAGAGATAGAGAAACAGAGGGAGGAGGGAAAAACCTGTTCGCTAGAGACAACTCGAATAGGGCCAATATTCACCGACACATATTTGCCTTTGCTTGATAATGTCTGCTTTACACAATCCTTTGATGTGGAAAAAACAGATTAAATAATTAGTAGGATTCTTGTGTACTCACTCAGTCTTAAAATTGCTTGAAAGATATTAAATGAAGAGATATTTTTATCTTATTCTTTAATGAAATATGAAGGAACAAAAAGTTAGCAACTAAGCTACTGCACAAGACTAAGCATATGACCAAAGCAAGAGAACAAAAGTAAGGCAGAGCAGTGTGCATACAGGTTTCAGTTTTATACACGTTATGCTTGTAATAATCAAGTCTGTACATTCCAAGAAACTAGCAGAAATGTCTGTTCCCATACATAGAACTATAGCTGAAGCCAATCAAACTGAAAACAATAGTTCACACTTCACAACATAAGATAATATATATATATATATATATATATATATATATATATATATAGCATCTCTGCTTCTGATAATTATAAATTTTGGAACCACTAACAACATCAATTGCACATATCAGGGCACACTAATCTCCAAAATGACTTCAGAAGAATTATGATAATAATAATAAAGAAAAGAAATCCTACTTTTAACTACTAATTATATCTCCTCTAGAATTTAATCGTGTAGAAGTCTAAATCATCATGAGGTATCTGCACAACACAAAGTAGTCTAGTCCATTGTTATTGATTTTGCGTACTAAAGTAAAGGACCAATGTTAAAAAGCTTGATGCTTTTCAAAGAAGTGAAACACTAGACAAAGAATTGGTGTAAAATCAAGAAGCCACATAATGCAATAAATGCCCACCACGACTCTAGATAGAGAAACATTGATTCAAGTCGAGCTAGCAGGATCCCATATCCAGATTGGTAATCAGAAGCTTTGAAGATGTGTACAAGATACATATGTAGAGGAAAAGCAAAATAATACCTCAGGAATTTGACGTTCAATAACAGATTCAACAGCAACAACCATAGCATGCACAAAGTCATCGCCACCAGTCCCGATTGCAGTAAACCCTCTATCTGTTGGGTATGTGTTCACCTGACAAGTAAAAACAAAAGCGCTCGAGTCAGCCAAACATCTTCTTTGAAAAAATATTAATGAATGCATTCCAAATCTACACCACCACATAGTGTTTGAAAGGGGAGACTCTAGTAGATAACTGACAATAAAAGTAGAAAGAGAATACCTTTTGGTCAAGTTCGAGCCAGTCTTGCGCAGAATCATCAGCGACAGTGCCTCCAATTATCACATTAGTAGTTTTGCCAACTCTCCCATCAGTCTTTGACACTTCTGCATCAATCATCCCATCAGCATGAGAAAACAAAAAGATAAACTTAATTATTAAAGCCTAAAAATAATATAAATTTCGATCCAAGCATATCGCTACCGAGATAATCAAATCCATTTCTCGGCCAAACAATCACTCAAAAACACGAGTGTTACTAAAAGAAGAAATTAGGGAATCAAGAACCTGAAATGGCCTTGAGAACAGCTTCTTGAGGCGGTCCTTGCTCGGATTGGTCGTTATTGAGAGTGCAATTGAGACGAGGGAGACGGTCGGGCACAGAGGCAAAACCACAGAAGCTTAGACTCTTTGGCGCCGGGAACAAACCGTGGACCGGAACAGACGCGGAGAGAGAAGGAGGGAAGAAGAAGCATCTGCTTGCGGCGGAAGCCCGACGTGATTCCGATATGAAAACGGAGCGTACGATCGTTTTGCAAGCCATTTTTATTTCAAAGCTTTTGACGGGGAGATGAGACGAGACGGGAAGGATTTTATAAGGGATGAGGGATAAGGACACTTATGTCCCTCTAATTAATTGGATTGGAGGATTGCATATATTGTTACTAGGCCTTGGGCGTTCCAGATTTAAATTTCCTTAAAACATATAGATAACAGTTTCAGTTACACTTCCCTTGTTTGGGCTTAGAATTCTCTCTCAAAAAAGAATCATTTCTTATTTGGGTGGAGCTTTGGTTTTATAACCCGGTCGAAAACAACGCTTGTAGTTATCTAAAACACCGCTTGGTTTTATCTTTATCCGATCAATCTTCTTAACTTTTAAAAGTTCCTGGCTTTATCGGTGGCGCGTGAAGATCAATCTTACTTCATCTCATGATGTCGATTGCGATGGATAAGGCGATGTTGGCGTTATCTCTAGAGGAAGAAGACAAACCCTTTCAGATGCCAAATCTTCCTCAATTCAAATCTTCTGAAAGAAATTCGCGAAGTTTAATTGGAAGGATTTTGAATCCGGATTGTCAGAAGGTTTCAACGGTTATCCTTGATATGCCGCGGCAGTGGCAGAAACAAGGGAAAGTTCGTGGTGTAGCTCTATCGAGAGAACGGTTCCAGTTTATATTTGATCATGAGCATGATCTGTTGGAGGTCTTGGAAAAAGGGGTACATACTTCTAATGATTGGACTCTGGTCTTGGATCGATGGATGGAGTTTCCTCCACCTGATTATCTCCAGTATATCCTAGTCTGGGTTCGAATCCGGAATATACCTGTCAATTATTATACAGAGGAGGCTATTACAGCTTTGGGAGAATTAGCGGGAGAAGTGAAGGTAGTAGCTTTTGATCCTGACAAACCCCAACGAGAAGATTATGTTAGGGTTCAAGTTCGTTTGAATGTCTCAAGACCGCTGAGAACGTCTAAAGTTGTTAATCTTCCGGAAGGGGGAACATCGGTGGTTTGTTACAACTATGAAAGAATCAGAAAACGATGCTTTGAGTGTCAGAGCTTGAACCATGAAAAGCAAGTCTGTCCTGTTATAGTTGGAAGAAGAAGAAATCAATCAAACGAAAGGAGGGCTAAGGCTATGGAGGACAGGGAGATTGTTCAGCCTGTGTTGAAAGAAGGTGATCCTCTTTTTGGGGTTCTAAGGGAAGAGCAGGTTGGGTTTTGTAAGTTAACTGGTAGATGGAAGATTTCTCCAGAAGTTTTAGAAGAAATGCGAAGATATCTGTTATCATCATCTGAAGCTGACAAGTTGGTGAGAATTGAAAGGGTTAGATCGTCTGTAGCTCAAGCTGAAAGTAATCCAATATCCCAAAAGACAGTTCTTCGTCTGGAAGAAGCTCCCGTGTTTACAAAGCAGTTAGACAAAGGAAAAGGAATTGTGTTTGATTTTGATCTTAACTCTCCAGGGGATGCGTCACATAAGGTTGTGAACCCTACAGAAAAGCTAATGGCGTCAGCTTTTAAGGCAGGAAGTAAGGGCAGTGCTTTTGAAAGATTGGGCGACCTAAGTTTGGGGGATATGGGTGATAGAAGGAGGGTTGAGGAAAGGCCTATGGTTTATGCTCCTGCTCCTTTTTCCTTGGTGTCTGGAGGCGAGACTTCTCAGTCTAAAAGTGATGTTGCAGACTCTACGGAATATGATGCTTGTCATTTGACTAGATCATCCGGGGTCTGTCAACAGAAACAAAAAGTGAGAAGAAGACCCTATATAAGGAAAAGGCAGGAGCAGAAAGCCAAAACCTCGCCAGTTCTGAATGTTTTGTATGGAGAAGGATCGAGAAGTGAGAAGATAGGGAGCAAGAGGAAGGTTTTAGTTGAGGATGATCGTGGATTCAAAGCTGCAAAGCTAAAGGAATCAAGGGTGATCCCGTTTGAGGGATCGCCGCAGCCAAGATGAGCATAATCAGCTGGAATTGTCAGGGTCTGGGGCGGCCTCAGGGTCTGACAATTCCTCGCCTAAGGGAGATGCGTAAAGAACATTTCCCTGAGGTGTTGTTCCTAATGGAGACTATGAATTGTAGAAACGTCTTGGTGGATCTTCAGGTTTGGCTGGGGTATGATAAGGTTTTTACGGTTGATCCTGTTGGTCATGCGGGGGGTTTGGCGGTTTTCTGGAAAAAATCTGTTAATATCAAGTTCCAGACTGTGAATAAAAACCTTTTGGACTGTTTAATACAGCTAGATTCAGTCTCTTTCTATGCGTCCTGTGTATATGGTCCTTCGGATTGGAGTAGTAGATGCGACTTGTGGGAAAGGCTCTCCCGCATTGGAGTAAATAGAAAGGAAGGTTGGTGTGTCTTCGGGGATTTTAATGATATTCTGCATAATGGGGAGAAAGTGGGAGGTACATGGAGAGCAGATGAATCTTTTGAGCCTTTTAATCAAATGATAAAAGCTGGAAAATTAGAGGCACTTCCAAGTCATGGTGATGGTTTTACATGGGGAGGAAGAAGGGGAAATTTGTGGATCCAATCTAGGCTCGACAGATGTTTTGGGAACAGAGCTTGGTCTCAGAAGTTTCCTTGCTCAAACCAGCTCTTTATGGCTAAAACAGGATCAGATCATCGTCCTGTTCTTATTAAACTTATTGAGCCTCAAGAAAGTTACAGAGGATGTTTCAGATTTGATCGAAGATTGCTGGACCTAGAGGGCATCAAGGACAGTGTCACCGATGCTTGGCAAGTTGAGGTCGGTAGTAGAATGGGAACGGTTTCGTCCAGATTAAAAGCATGTAGAAAAGCTCTAAGTACCTTGAAGAAAAGATCAAATATGAATTCAAGGGAGAGAATCAGACAATTGGAGTTTGACTTGGAGCAACAGCAGTCGTCGCATGATCCCTCTGTATATCAGATTCATGCTTTGAAAAAAGATTTGGTAAAAGCCTATAGAGATGAAGAAATATATTGGTGGCAGAAAAGTAATGAGAAATGGATGTATGCGGGGGATCGAAACACTAAGTTCTTTCAGAACTCTGTAAAGGCGGTCAGGGCTAAGAACAACATTGAGAAGCTTTTGAATGACAGAGGAGAGGAGGTTTTCTCTGAGGCAGCCAAAGGGGATGTGGCTATTGATTTTTTCTCCAAACTTTTTAAGTCATCAAATCCTAAGCCTTTTGATAGCTGGTTCCAAGGCATGGCTCCAAGGGTAACGGATCAAATGAACTGGTTTCTGAATAAACCAGTGACAGCTGAAGAGGTGAAGGAAGCAGTGTTTTCTATTAACCCTTCTAAAGCCCCAGGGCCAGACGGTATGTCAGCTTTGTTTTTTCAGAAATTTTGGTCAGTCGTGGAAGAACAAGTGGTCAATGACGTTCAACGGTTCTTCATATCAGGGGTCCTCCCTAAAGAATGGAATTATACCCACTTGTGTCTAATCCCAAAGATTCCTGATCCAAAACTGATATCAGATCTACGGCCTATCAGCCTTTGTTCGGTGATTTATAAGGTCGTATCTAAGATTATAGTGGCCCGACTAAAACCTTGGATGAATAGATTGGTGGGTACTACTCAATCTGCCTTTGTGTCTGAGAGGTTATTATCATATAATATCACTATTGCTCATGAGTTAGTTCACTCTCTGGGTTCTTCTGCTCGCATTGGAGAGGAATATATGGTGGTAAAAACTGATATGTCGAAGGCTTATGATAGAGTAGAGTGGGGCTATCTTCGGGCTCTGCTATGTGCTTTGGGCTTTCAGATTAATTGGGTGAATAGAATTATGACATGTGTTTCAACAGTGTCGTATTCTATCTTGATTAATGATCAGCCTCATGGTTTAGTAGTGCCACAGAGGGGTTTGAGACAGGGAGATCCGCTTTCTCCATTCCTGTTCGTGCTCTGCGCTGAAGGCCTCTCACATCTTTTGATGAAAGCAGAGGAGGAAGGCTCGATAACAGGAATGAGTTTTGGTGATCATGGACCTTCGGTCAAACACTTGCTTTTTGCTGATGATTGCTTGCTGGTTTGTAAAGCAAATGAGGAGCAAAGTGATCATTTGTTAAGAGTTCTTCATAGATATGGAGAGGTGACGGGCCAAGTCATCAATCCTACCAAGTCTTCAATTACTTTTGGGAAAGGAATAACAGAAGAGGTTAAGAGTAATGTCAGAAGAAAGATGGGGATTGAAGCGGAGGGTGGAGCTTCTAAGTATCTTGGTCTTCCAGAATCTTTAAAGGGATCAAAGGTTAAGCCCTTTGCTTACTTAAAGGAGAGAATGCTTTCAAGAATCTCAGGTTGGCATGCGAAGACCCTTTCTCAAGGGGGTAAAGAGGTTCTCCTAAAATCTACGGCTTCTGCTCTGCCAGTGTCAGCAATGTCCTGTTTTAAAATCCCAAAAACTCTCTGTGACAATTTGTCGTCTGCTATGGCAAGTTTTTGGTGGAGTTCATTGGATCATAAAAGAAAAATACATTGGATAAGCTGGGAGAAAATGTGTTTGCCTAAAGAGCAAGGTGGCATGGGATTCAAGGATTTGGAGTGTTTTAACCAAGCCCTGTTAGCCAAGCAAGCATGGAGATTAATTCATTCTGATGATTGCTTGATGTCCAGGGTTACGAAAGCAAAATATTTCGAGAACGTTGATTTTGCTACAGCTCCATTGGGCGCAAAACCTTCTTATGCCTGGAGAAGTATTTTATATGGACGAGATCTACTTTCAAAAGGTCTCAAACGCATGGTTGGGAATGGAAGAAGTTTGAAGGTTTGGACGGATCCATGGTTAGAGGATGAGGAAGGAACTTGTAGACCTCCGATCAGAAGGCAGAGGGTATTTGATGTGAACCTGATGGTTTCGGATCTCATTAACCCTCAGACTAGAAGATGGGATACAATCAAACTAAATGAGCTTTTTGTTCCTGCTGATATTGCTATTCTTCTCCGAAATCAGCCGGTGGTTTCAGATGATGATTCATGGCTGTGGAAACATACTAGGAATGGTCTTTATTCGGTCAGAACAGGGTATGATCTTGCCTTCTCTGTTAAGAATAAGGCCATTATCAATCAACAGAATATTCAGCCATCCTTAAATCCGTTAAAAGCTCAGGTTTGGGGGTTCAAAGTATTAACCAGAGTGTTCAAAACGATGCAGTCTTGGTAACAGATAAGAAAGGAAAAGGCAAAGTGGGCCAAGCGGATCAAAAGCCCAAACGAGAAGAGAGCCCACGCGCCATCAATGTGCCCGCGCAACGGATTTATTCAAAAGGAGAAGAAGAGGACAAAATAAAAGGACAGAGGATGACGAAAGAGAGTGGAAGCGTTAATGGCTTGAAGCTGTACAACAAGTTTACAGCCCTTGATATGGTGGACGATCAAGATTGTTTTACAGCTGTCTGAGGACACTAGGGTTTAGGGTTTCACCCAAACCACTATATATATCTTGCTCTTGTAATCCCTTAAAACCAAGTTGAATGAAATGCATTTTCAATAATCAAAGCATCATCTTCTTCAGTTTACAAATCTCTTTATGGTATCAGAGCTATGGCGATGGAACCTTACACACCGCCGACTCTAGACATCGTCAACTCAGTCACCGTCAAACTCACAGACAAGAACTACATACTATGGAAGCGTCAGTTCGAAGCATTCCTCAACGGCCAAGGCCTCTTGGGGTTTGTCAACGGCTCCATGCCTCAACCTGTCGCCACCATCACCGTACCTAACATCAACGGAACATCAACACCGGTACCTAACCCAGACTCAGCACTTTGGTTCCAAACTGACCAAGTGATACAGTCTTGGTTACTCGGTTCCTTTTCTGAAGACATTCAAAGCGTTGTGCTCCACTGCACTACGTCACAAGAGATCTGGCTAACCCTAGCAAGCCACTTCAACAGAGCCACCTCATCCCGACTCTTTGAGCTGCAACGCAAACTTCAGACAACATCGAAGCAAAACAAGACTATGGCTGACTATCTCCGGGACATCAAAGCCATATGTGACCAGCTCACCTCAATAGGTAGTCCAGTACCTGAGCGAATGAAGATCTTTGCTGCTTTACTAGGCTTAGGGAAGGACTACGAGCCCATAAAGACTAGCATTGAGGGAGCCATGGATACTGCTCAAGCTCCAACCTTTGAAGACATTGTACACCGTCTGACAGCATTTGATGACCGCTTGCAAAGCTACAGCAGCTCAGACACGGCAGTAACTCCACATCTAGCCTTTCACACCACCAGAGGAAGGCCTTTCTTCAACAGAAACAGAGGAAGAGGTCGCAATGGAAGAGATTTCTTCTCCACCAGAGGACGTGGCTTTCCGCAACACATATCTTCCGCATCATCCTCCAGATCCTCTGTGTCCTCTGATGGTGACTCAAGGCCTGTATGTCAGATCTGCGGGAAACCTGGTCATGTAGCTATGAAGTGTTGGCACAGATTTGATAACTCGTATCAGCTAGACGAGATGCATAATGCTCTAGCGGCTCTTCGCATATCGGAGATATCAGACGGAGCAGGACATGAATGGTTTCCAGACACTGGAGCCTCAGCCCATGTCACCAACTCCCCGATGCACCTCCAACAATCTCACCCCTACAATGGATCAGACTCGGTTATGGTTGGTAATGGCGAGTTCCTGCCAATAACACACACTGGCTCTACAAGCATAGCATCTTCCTCGGGTAAGATACCTCTGAAGGATGTTCTTGTTTGTCCTAATATAGCCAAGTCATTACTGTCTGTATCCAAAATTACTACAGATTATCCTTGTGGGTTTGATTTTGATTGTGATAACGTCCGTGTTTATGACAAGGGAACCAAGAAGGTTCTTCTTCAGGGAAGAAACAGTAACGGGTTATACAAGCTAAGGAGTCTAGCAGATCATGCTTTCTTCACCATCAGACGTGTTGCTGCCAGTGATGAAGTGTGGCATCAACGGCTAGGACATCCCAACCCTCTTATCCTTCAACACCTATCTTCAACTAGGACCATTATGATAAATAAGAGCTCCAAGTCTCAGTGCGCTGCGTGTAAGCTTGGCAAGAGTACAAGGCTACCCTTTGAAGCGTCGTCTTATGCTGCTACAAGGCCTCTGGAACGTATCCACTGCGACTTATGGGGGCCAGCACCAGTAGCTTCAGTCCAAGGGTTTCAATACTATGTAATCCTTGTAGACAATTTCTCTAGATTTAGTTGGCTGTTTCCTTTAAAGAAGAAATCAGATTTTATGTCTGTCTTTGTTGCCTTCCAAGCTCTTGTTCAGAATCAATATTGTACTAAGATTGGCTCTTTTCAATGTGATGGAGGAGGAGAGTTCATTAGTACTTCTTTTCTGCAACACTTGGAACTGAACGGGATTAAGCAACTCATTTCCTGCCCACATACCCCCCAGCAGAATGGCCTTGCAGAGAGAAAACACAGACAAATTACAGAAGTAGGGCTGTCACTTCTGTTCCAAAGCTGCGTGCCTCACAAGTACTGGGTAGAAGCGTTTTTCACAGCCAACTATCTGAGCAACCTACTACCTCACAGTGCCAAGACTGAAGCTACAAGCCCACATCAGATCTTACACAAGCGAGCTCCTCAGTACGCTCTTCTAAAAGTGTTTGGATGTGCATGCTTCCCAACACTCTGGGACTACGCAAAGAACAAGTTTGACCCTCGAGCACTCAAGTGCGTATTTATGGGATACAGTGACAAATTCAAAGGTTACAGATGTCTACTTCCAACAACCGGGAGAGTTTACATCAGCAGGCATGTCACATTTGACGAACAAAGCTTTCCCTTCTCAAATGACTACAGACATCTTATCCCCACTCCCCAAACAACACTCATGACAGCTTGGTTCCGAAGCCTACCTCCTATAATAACAGAGGTCACAAGCTCATCAAGCTCAAGCGGGTCATCAGGGTCAGACAGGACAACTGATACCTCAGAGGACTTTGGTAACTCTCAAGCTATACAGTGTCGCCTGAGGATTCAGAAACCAAGACAGATAAGTGAAACTAATACTCCTTTAATCACCACGGTGTCAGCTCCTTTACAAGCGTCAGGAAGCACACGAGATCATACTGGACAAACTGTATCAACAGGAGAAGCTAGTAGCAGCAGCAGCAGTCAAGAGACAGAACAAGCTCCAGTCAAACACAACATGGTAACTAGATCCAAATCAGGAATAGTCAAGCCAAATCCGAAGTATGCTCTCCTCACAGAACATACAACTCTAAAAGAACCAAATTCAGTGGCAGAGGCACTACAACATCCAGGCTGGACAGCTTCAATGCATGAGGAATATGACAACTGCATTGAGACTAACACATGGTCGCTTGTTCCAAAAAGTCCAGACATGCATGTTCTGAGCAATAAATGGCTTCATCGAATCAAGTTGGGATCTGACGGCACTGTCAAGAAACTGAGATCAAGATTGGTAGCACAAGGATGTGGTCAAGAGGAAGGCATAGACTACTGGGAAACGTATAGTCCAGTGGTGAGAACCGCAACAGTAAGACTGATTCTACATACAGCTACTGTCATGAAGTGGAGTATAAAGCAGATGGATGTTGCTAATGCATTCTTGCATGGTGACTTAACAGAAGTGGTCTACATGAGACAGCCAGCAGGATTTGTGGACAAGACTAGACCTGATCATGTTTGCTTACTACACAAGTCACTGTATGGTCTAAAACAGAGCCCGCGTGCATGGTTTGATAAATTCAGTTCCTTTCTCTTGGAGTTTGGATTCAAATGCAGTGTGAAAGATCATTCTTTATTCATCTATTCAAAGGGAAAGAATGTTATCATGCTAATATTGTATGTCGATGATATGCTAATCACCGGGAACGCTTCAGAGATTCAGCAAAAGTTCTTAACCGAAATCAACAATCAGTTCAGAATGAAGGACCTTGGACAGATGGAGTACTTTCTTGGAATTCAAGCGAAGTTCCATGACTCTGGTCTGTTTCTCTCACAAGAAAGGTACGCACTAGACATGCTCGCATCTGCTGGAATGAGTGAATGCTCTGACATCAGCACACCACTTCCCATCAGAGTTAACAAAGTCCCTGATCAAGACAAACTGTTCACGAGTCCAAGCTACTTCAGAAGTCTAGCAGGGAAGCTTCAGTATCTCACCTTAACAAGACCAGACCTGCAGTTCTCGGTGAACTATATATGCCAGAAAATGCATGCTCCATCGCTCTCAGACTATCGCTTGTTGAAGCGCTTTCTCAGATACATCAAAGGAACCATCGACTATGGAATTAACTTTGCTCAGGACACAGACTTCACGCTCAGAGCCTACAGCGACAGTGACTGGGCGGGTTGTCCGCACACGCGTAGGTCGACTGGGGGATTCTGCACATTCCTCGGAAGCAACATAATCTCATGGTCATCCAAAAAAGCAACCAACGGTATCCAGAAGCTCCACAGAAGCAGAGTACCGATCTTTATCAGAAACTGCATCGGAGCTCAGCTGGATATGCTCAGTTATGAGAGAGATAGGAGTTCCGGTACTGGTCACCCCTGAGCTCTACTGTGACAACCTCTCATCTGTTCATCTAACTGCGAACCCTACTTATCACAAGAGGTCGAAGCACTTCGAACTTGACTATCACTATGTTCGTGAAAGAGTTGCATTAGGAGCTCTGGTAGTTCGTCATGTCCCGGCCTATCTTCAGCTCGCTGACATCTTCACCAAGTCGCTACCGTATGCTGCTTTCGATGATCTGCGTTTCAAACTTGGCATTTCACAACCACCAACGCCAAGTTTGAGGGGGACTATTAACCAGAGTGTTCAAAACGATGCAGTCTTGGTAACAGATAAGAAAGGAAAAGGCAAAGTGGGCCAAGCGGATCAAAAGCCCAAACGAGAAGAGAGCCCACGCGCCATCAATGTGCCCGCGCAACGGATCTATTCAAAAGGAGAAGAAGAGGACAAAATAAAAGGACAGAGGATGACGAAAGAGAGTGGAAGCGTTAATGGCTTGAAGCTGTACAACAAGTTTACAGCCCTTGATATGGTGGACGATCAAGATTGTTTTACAGCTGTCTGAGGACACTAGGGTTTAGGGTTTCACCCAAACCACTATATATATCTTGCTCTTGTAATCCCTTAAAACCAAGTTGAATGAAATGCATTTTCAATAATCAAAGCATCATCTTCTTCAGTTTACAAATCTCTTTACAAAGCTCCACCGAAGATTAAAGTCTTCATGTGGAAAGCTATTTCAAATGCTTTAGCGGTTAATGATTGTCTGGCAGAGAGGGGAATGAAATGTGATGAATGTTGTCAGGTGTGTGGGTTGGTGAGTCTGTCAATCACGTTCTATTCTCCTGCACCTTTGCCAGGCAAGTCTAGGCGATCTCAGGTTTTCCATCACCACCTGGAGGATTTAGTGACAGCTCTCTATTTCAGAATATGAAATATCTATCTTCAACTTTACAAGATAGCTCACAGGTGGTAGAAATTGTTCGAGTCTTCCCTTGGACGCTGTGGTATCTATGGAAGAATAGAAACTCTTTGTTGTTTGAAGGGTTTCTCTATGATAGCATCCAGATTTGGAAGAAAGCAGAGGAGGAAGCTTCGCTCTGGTTTGTAGCTCAATCATTGGGATCAGAAGGAAAGGGAGGAGGGGTGGATTCAGAGCAGAAGAGAGAGGTTAAATGGAAGAAGCCACCAAGACATTTTTTCAAATGCAATATAGGTATGTCTTGGTCGAAGACAAAAAAGGTGGCAGGAGCTGCGTGGGTGCTTCGTGATTCAAATGGGGTGGTGTGTTTGCATAGTCGTCGAGATTTTGGATCGGTGGGATCAAAAGATGAGGCTTTCTTTTTGGCTTTTCTATGGTCATTAGAAAGTATGATCAGTCATAGGATCTTCAAGGTTCACCTTGCGTTTGAAGGAAGTGTCTTGGTTAATGCAATAAATAGACCAAAAGCTTGGCCTTCCTTCAATTTCAAAGTGAAAGAGATTATGATGTTGTTCGGGAATTTTTTGGAGTGGAAGGTTATGTTTGAACTTCCTGCAGCTAATAGGGGAGCGCGACTAATAGCTCAGAGTGTTGTGAAGCAGAATAGGTTTCAATCGTATGTTGCGTTGGGGCAACCAAGGTGGCTTTCGGGTTTGTTTGAAATGGAACGTGACTGTAGATAGTTTATGATCTGATTTTCCTTTGTAACGGTTCTTCAAATTTTTGATATTAATGGAAATTTCAGATGGAAAAAAAAAAAAGATAACAGTTTCAGTTTGGTTTCTTGCCAACACTCGTAACTCGAACGAACTGTTATTAAATCATTAATTAAATTTCTAGCAATATAAATTAAAGTATCTATACTTAGTTGAGTCGCACTACACAAGACAAAACTGTTTAACACAAAACTGCCAAATGCGACCAGGTCGCATATCAAATCATTATGCAACAAGATCATCAATCTTCCAAGAACTGTGATTCGTAAAAAAACATAATCGGAAAGGGAAGATGATGACCCTTAACCTTGCCTATTCTTTGGAGCTTTACTTGTCAAATTCTTACCGACAGCTTAATTAATTAATCATCTATAAAATAAGATACTCTCATATAGAAATCGTGAACACCTTGAGTTCGTGCCACAAAACAAAACATAACTAACCACGTAGATAAAGGAAATCAAATATCGATATGGAGTAAGAAAAGACATCCTAGATTAAGTAAAAATAAAAATAAAATTTGATGGAGGTGTACACCAAGCAAAACAAAACCATAGTCACAGGGCTTAGGACCGCTCTGATTGGAAAACGTGAACTAGCGGACATTATTTCCTTTATGGAAATGGCTATTATCTAGCGGGAGGAGGAGGAGGGCCAAGGGATTTAGCCATGCCAACCCAAGCAACAATCCCAAAAGCGAGAATGATCCAACCACATACATCGTATGTGAAGTCATTGTTCTTCTTCTTATTCTTCTTCTTACCACCCTGCATACACCAAAAAAGCAAGGATATTATAGCTATTCTCTTCATTTGTACGAAACCAGCACATCAAAGAAGCAAGGATATTATAACTTACGCCAGCATTTGATGAAGCTGAGGGACCTCCTCCTCCTCCACCACCTCCACCTAGTGACTGCTGCATCGTCCCATTCCCATGTATGTTCATATGCAGCCCCGGAGCCTAATAATTCACATATACAGAAGAAAGGTGTGTCAAACGATTGTTATCTCTTATTAACACAAACATCGGATCTGAAGATGAAAAAGTTGAAATAGTAAGTACCCTTGCTGTAACTTCCAAGGACTTGAGGTACATCTCATTACCTGGATCCTAAGATACAAAACATTAAAACAAAAACAAGAGATTAAGGAGTTTGTCTCACACCACACTCATAAAAGATTCAACAGTGAAGATGAACACCTCGTTTTCAGCTCTTTGGAAATAATCAGCGGCTTTATCAAAGTGAACTTTGGCTTCATCGGTATCAGGGGTGAGGAAGGCGTGGGCAGTGTAGGCGTTGCCAAGACACCAAAGAGCCTGATGCTTCCCTGGATTTAATGTCAACACCTCTTCCAACTTGGAAACCGCATCTACAAAGAAAAAAATCAATTCCTTATATTTAATTTTGTTTTAACGCACTTTGCTTCATAATCTGTAAGAAGGCGAACAAGCTGATACCATTTAACATGAGCTTTGCCTCGGGAATAGACTGGAACTGAGCAAGTTCAAGCAATGCTCCACCCCACTGCAGCAGATTCTGCAGAACAAAATAATCAAAGCAATCAATCAATCAAGTAATCGATCTCCATACAAGTATCAAGAACGATAAATAAATAAGAGGAGGAGGAGACAAGTGGTAGGAACCTCGGAATCGAGAGGATCCTTAGCGTACTGAGCCTCGCAAGCTTTGCGAGCGTGCTCGAACATCAGAAGCCTTTCAAAGTCGGCGGCAGAGAACTCCATCGTGAGATGCCGGTGGGAGGGGACAGCGAGAAAGAAAGAGAAAAGTTAGGGTTGGGAGTCTTTCTTGTTGTGTGAATTATTACAAGATCACCACGAAACCAAACCAAAGACCTTCGATTGTATACAGCCGCCGCCTTCCTAGTCGTCGTTAGATGAAGTATTGTATTCTAATTGGGCTTTTTGTGGACTTTTCTTGTTGGGCCTTTTGATGCTGTCTTTGATAAACCCACTACTACTACTACAACGTTTTCATATGTTACATTTTTTACACTTGCAATGTGAG
Source organism: Brassica napus (assembly GCF_020379485.1). Lineage (NCBI taxonomy): Eukaryota > Viridiplantae > Streptophyta > Magnoliopsida > Brassicales > Brassicaceae > Brassica > Brassica napus. The sequence continues at coordinate 29,299,997 of NC_063442.1, read as the reverse complement.
ATAGGCAATGCTTTGAAACCCGACCCGGACACTGAATCGGATAATTTATAGGGTCGCCGGATTATTGGATCGACCGCCGACGAACCGCAAGTTAATAAATTAAATAATTTTGTTATATAATAGTATATTAGCTATTGAAAATATAAGAAGTCTTTCATGTTTTTAAAACCATTTGGAAAAATACTTAATTAACTTTAGTTTTATTTTTTTCACATACAAAATATATTTAAAATAGACTATTTAACAATTTTGTAACAACTTAAGAGTTATGACACAGAATAAAAAAATATCAAAATTTAAAATTTATAAGTATTTAAATGTCTAGTATGAATAATAACATTAAACGTTAAATCCAAAAGAAAATATAAAATTATAATAAATTATCGATAACAAAAATAAAATAATGCCAAATTATATCAACTAGTTTTTTTAATAGATTCAAATAATCCACATGATCATATGATCTTTTTGTTTTTGAAAGAAACTAAAAACTTAACTCTAATTAGAATACAAAACATATTCTAATAATATAACTGAAAATTCCAAAAAAAAAAATATATATATACATTGGAAACGTCAGAATTATAGCATCTGCTTCCTTGACTTCCCTAATGACATTTCCCTTATCTTCTGGTCTATAAATGTTATTAACAGAGACATCAATAGAAAAAAAAATAACCATTATGTTTAAATATAAACTTATCCACGTAACATTATTATATGCATCCCTTAATGATGTCAATATATACACAAATCATAATAAACATTTACGTCAAATAAGTGTCGATAAGAGTAACTAGAACATCCTCAGAGCAGTATTCAGAAGGTAAATTTGTATAAGGTAACAGAGGAGTGATTCTAGGATCAGGATGTTTATGACCAGTTTATGTAGCCATGATCAAACTTGATTCCCTAGTTCTTTTCTCACCAACCACAATGATTCTTACCGGCTTTGTCGAGCCATGAGAGTCTCCCAAACCAAAACCACTCATCATCTTAGTTGGAGTATCTGTACCCAGCCCTAAAAACAACGAATTGACCTATTGGTTAAATTTCATGCATTACTTAGCAGAGATTTATGATATTACAAGTTTACGGGTCTAAATGGTGACACCCTTGAACTAAAGGAACGAGAGGGAATATTAAGTTCCTATAGTTCCCTTTTCTTTTTACATTCACTAGTAATTTTTGACATAAATGGACACACACATTTCCTCTTTGTTCATCTTTGTATATGGAACGATAAAACAAAAGTATTCCCTATCAACTTTGACAAGGAACTAAATGGAAAATAACAAAACTTGGTAAATATCTATTAACATGAACTGGAAAATTAACATTTTCATTAATGATCCACGTCCATTTCTTCTATTATATATGAAAAAATATATTCTTTCAACCTAACCTAAACAAGCGTCTAGAGTTTTACCGTCAAGACACACACACTTTTTTTTGTCAAACAAAACAAAACACATTTTTATTACAATTTTTAAGAGAGTTCTATATCATAACAAGATTTATATGGAAAATAACATAATATTTTGAATGTGTCCATTAGATATTATGTCATGTTCAGAAAACAATAGCATATCACGTCGTGAATGTCAATCCAATGGTGAGGCAAGAACCACGACCGGTAGTGGAACAGCTTGTAAAAGGACATATATCTATGTTTACAATTTTTTCTTTCTAAGATTGTTTTGTTATGCTATAAACATGTGCATTGAATATAATATATCAAAATTCTTCCTGTTTATTTTCTTTTTGTTTGCTTATATTAGTCGATATTTTTAATTTTATTTTGATAGAATTACTTTGGAAAATTTAAGATTTTTATAAATATTATAAGTATTAATTATGAAGTTTTAAACATATTTTTGATATTTTTAAATTTTATGTTAATATTTTTAAAGCACTGTACTCTCAATGTAGCAACTCATTAGTTGGAGTATCTTGCATGTCACTCTCTTCATGGTTAATTTTGCTGCGTGCAAATAGAAAGTCTACATTATATTCAAATTCTGCGCTCTTTTGAAAGTAGAAAAAGTTACCTTTCAGGTGCAGTTTCAAAAAAAGATTTCATCATTTGAGGTCCCAAGTTATCAAAACGGTGATAGACTCTCCTTAAGGATCCAAGAGCTCCATCTGTCAGCTCAACACTCTGCACAAAAACCAAATCACAACAGCAGCAAATAATCACAATAGAGTTATATTTCTAAACATGTTTAACTGATCAGGCATGCATTTGAATGATGAATAAGGAATCATATCATTGTTGTATCTGAATGTCCTAAGCATAGTCCATAACTTTCTGAGTTATCTATCTATGATAAGCATTGTGATTAGAACCAAGAAGTCATCTACTGTGAGTCTGTTTTCTTTGACTCCTACAGGACACAGTTCTTGAACAGATTTTATTAATGCTTTACTATGAGAAGGCATCAATGGTATACCGAAGCAACGAGCATTAATATGATTTAACATGTCTTCACTGAGAGTGTAATCATTGTCACATGCATAGAGTTCAAATATACGTTTCAAGGCAGAAACACATCGAGGCTTCAGTGAATTGGTTACTTGATCATATACTGGTCTAAATGGAAAATAATAAAACTTGGTAAATATCTATTAAAATAAACTAGAAAATTAACATTTTCATGACTTGCTTCTATTAGATATGGAAAAAATTATTCTTTCAACCTAACCTAATCAAGCGTATAGAGTTTACCATCAAGATGCACACACTTTTTTTTGTCAAACAAAAGATACACATTTTTATTACAATTTTTAAGAGAGTTCTATATCATAATAAGATAAAGATGGAAAATAACATCATCTTTTGTATGTGTTCGTTAGATATCATGTCATGTTCAAAAAAACACTAGCAAATCACGTCACCGACGTCAATCCAATGGTGAGACAAGAACCACGACCGATGGTGGAACTCCTCGTAAAAGGACATATATCTATGTTTACAATTTGTTTTTCTAAAAAATGTTTTGTTATGTTATGAACATATGCATTGAATATTAGGATATATATCAAATTGCTTCCTTTTTATTTTCTTTTTGTTTGTTTATATTAGTCGATATTTTTAATTTTTTTTGATAAAATTAATTTGAAAATTTTAAGATTTATATAAATATTATAAGTATTCATTATGAAGTTGATTTGACATATTTTGATATTTTTAAATTATATGCTGATATTTTTAAAGCACACTACTCTCAGTGTAGCAACTCATTAGTTGGAGTATCTTGCATGTAACTCTCTTCATTGTTAGTTTTGATGTGTGCAGATAGAAAGACTACATTATATTCAAATTCCGCGCTCTTTTGAAAGTATAAAAAGTTACCTTTCAGGTGAAGTTAGAGATTCCATCATTTGAGGTCCCAAGTTATCGAAACGGTTATAGACTCTCCTTAAGGATCTAATAGCTTCATCTGTCAGCTTAACACTTTGCACAAAAACCAAATCAGAACAGCAGTAAATAATCACAAGATGTTTACCTTATCAAAAAAGTGTCGATAAGGGGAACCGGAACATCCTCAGAAAAATATTCAGAACGTAAATTTGTATAAGGTAACATAGGAGGGTTTATAGGATCAGGATGGTTATGACCAGTTACTGCAGCTATGATCAAACTTGATTTCCTAGTTCCATTCTCACCAACACAACGATTCTTACTGGTTTTGTTGAGCCTCCCAAACAAAATCCACTCATCATTTTAGTTGGAGTATCTGTAACCAGCCCTAAAAACAACGAATTGACCTATTGGTTAAATTGCATGCATTACTTAGCAGAGATTTATGATATTACAAGTTTACGGGCCTAAATAATGACCACCTTGAACTAAAAGAACGAGAGGGAATATTACGTTCCTAATAATTCTGTTTTCTTTTTACATGCACTAGTAAATTTTTACATAAATGGACACACACAATTCCTTTTTGTTCCTCTTTGTATATGGAACGATAGAACAAAATTATTCCATATCAACTTTGACAAGGAACTAAATGGAAAATAATAAAACTTGGTAAATATCTATTAACATGGACTAGAAAATTAACATTTTCATTAGTGATCCACATGCATTGCTTCTATTATATATGAAAAAAAATATTCTTTCAACCTAACCTAAACAAGCGTTTAGAGTTTTACCGTCAAGACACACACACTTTTTTTTGTCAAACAAAAAATACATAATTTTATTACAATTTTTAAGAGAGTTCTACATCATAACAACATTAAGATGGAAAATAACATAATTTTTTGTATGTGTTCGTTAGATATTATCTCATGTTCAAAAAACACTAGCATATCATGTCGTGGATGTCAATCCAATGGTGAGGCAAGAACCACGACCGATGGTGGAACAGCTCGTAAAACGACATATATCTATGTTTACATTTTTTTCTTTCTAAGATTGTTATATTACAAACATGTGCATTGAATATTAGCATGTATATAAAATTTCTTCCTGTTTATTTTTTTTTGTTTGCTTATAATAGTCGATATTTTTAATTTTATTTTGATAGAATTACTTTGGAAATTTTAAGATTTTTATAAAAATTATAATATTAATTATGAAGTTGATGAAACATATTTTTTTATATTTTTAAATTATATGATAATATTTTTAAAGCACAATACTCTCAATGTATCAACTTATTAGTTGGAGTATCTTGCATGTTACTCTCTTCATGGTTAATTTTGCTGCGTGCAGATAGAAAGACTACATTATTATATTCAAATTCCGCGCTCTTTTGAAAGTAGAAAAAGTTACCTTTCAGGTGCAGATTCAAAGAAAGATTCCATCATTTGAGATCCCAAGTTATGGAAACGGTGATAGACTCTCCTTTCAGGTATGCGTTTGAATGATGAATAAGGAATCATCTCATCTACAAGTCTTATATCATTGTTATATCCGAATGTCCTAAGCATAGTCCATAACGTTCTGAGTTTTCTATCTATGATAAGCTTTGTGATTAGAACCAAAAAGCCATCTACTGTGAGTCCATTTTCTTTGTCTCCTTCTGAACACAGTTCTTGAACAGATTTTATTAATGCTTTACTACGAGAAGGCATCAATGGTATACCGAAACAACGAGCATTAATATAAATTAACCTCTCGTCACTAAGAATGTAATCATTGTCACATGCATAGTGTTCAAATATATGTTTCAAGGCAGAAACACATCGAGGCTTCAGTGAATTGGTTACTTGATCATATACTGGTCCGATAGGGTGCATAGCCGTTATTTGCGCTTGCACAAAAACCGCTTGAACCTGCACAAAAAAAAATCAGTTTGGTCGTTTTCAGACATAAAGTATAGTAAAACTTTGCAATGCTTAGAGTGTGAGATCTCACTCACAAGCCAACTGATATCAGATAGCCTCGAAGCAGACCACTCAATGCATATCTCGATTTCTCGAAATTGTTGCCTTATAGCTATGGTTATTTCTTCATTGTCGATTGGATTATGTTCTTTTTGGATAATACTATAACATGTGCTACTACGATAGGGACTCTCACCTATGTAATATAAGGGTCAGAATACAAACATTTAATAAGAAAAAGTTACAGAATTGATTGATGAAGACATAAGAAAGAAGCTAAATTGAACCTTTAAATGTCGAAACAGAAGAAGCCAATATTCACTCAGACGGTCCAAAGTTTCTAGTCTATCCATTACAAAAGAACTATTGCATCTTCTTGCTTGACTTCCCTAATGACATCTCCCTTTTCTACTGGTCTGCAAATGTTATTAACAGAGACATCAAAAGAAAAAAAACCCATTATGTTTAAATATAAACCTACCCAAGTAACATTATTATATGCATCCCTTAATGATGTCAATATATACACAAATCATAATAAACATTTACCTCAAAAAAAGAGTCGAGAAGGGTAACCAGAACATCCTCAGAGCAATACTTAGAAGGTAAATTTGTATAAGGTAACAGAAGAGGGATTCTAGGATCAGCATGGTTACGAAGAGTTACTGCTGGTCAAACTTGATTTCCTAGTTCCTTTCTCACCAACCACAACGATTCTTACCGGTTTTGTCAACCCATGAGAGTCTCCCAAAAAAATAACCACTCATCATCTTAGTTGGAGTATATGTAACCATCCCTAAAAACAATGAATTGACCTATTGGTTAAATTTCATGCAGAGATTTATGATATTACAAGTTTAAGGACCTAAATGGTGACCACCTTGAACTAAAGGAACGAGAGGGAATATTACGTTCCTAATAATTCCCTTTTCTTTTTACATACACTAGTAATTTTTTACATAAATGGACACACACAATTTCTCTTTGTTCCTCTTTGTATATGGAACGATAGAACAAAAGTATTCCCTATCAAATTTAACAAGGAACTAAATAAAAAATAATAAAACTTGGTAATATCTATTAACTGTGAACTAGAAAATTAACATATTCATTAGTGATCCACGTCCATTGCTTCTACTATATTTGAAAAAAAATATTCTTTCAACCTAACCTAAGCAAGCGTCTAGAGTTTTACCATCAAGACGCACACTTTTTTTTTGTCAAACAAAAGATACAAATTTTTATTACAATTTTCAAGAGAGTTCTATATCATAACGAAATTAAGATGGAAAATAACATAATTTTTTGTATGTGTTTGATAGATATTATCTCATGTTTAAAAAACACTAGCAGATCATGTCGTGGACGTCAATCCAATGGTGAGGCAAGAACCACGACCGATGGTGGAACAGCTCGTAAAAGGACATATATCTATGTTTACAATTTTTTCGTTCTAAGAATGTTTTGTTATGTTATAAACATCTGCATTGAATATTAGCATATATATCAAATTTATTCCTTTTTATTTTCTTTTTTTTTGCTTATAGTAGTCGATATTTTTAATTTTATATTGATAGAATTACTTTGGAAAATTTTAGATTTTAATAAATATTATAACTACTATTTATGAAGTTGATTTGACATATTTTGATATTTTTAAATTATATGTTAATATTTTTAAAGCACACTACTCTCAATGTAGAAACTCATTAGTTGGAGTATCTTGCATGTCACTCACTCTCTTCATGGTTAGTTTTTCAGGGTGCAGATAGAAAGACTACATTATATTCAAATTCTGCTCTTTTGAAACTATAAAAAGTTAACTTTCAGGTGCAGTTTCAAAGAGAGATTCCATCATTTGAGGTTCCAAGTTATCGAAATGGTGATAGACTCTCCTTAAGGATCCAATAGCTTCATCTGTCAGCTCAGCATTCTGCACAAAAAACAAATAAGAACAGCAGCAAATAATCACAGTATAATTGTATTTCTGAACATGTTTACCTGATCATGCATGGGTTTGAATGATGAATAAGGAATCATCTCATCTACAAGTCTTATATCATTGTTGTATCCGAATGTCCTAAGCATAGTCCATAACGGTCTGAGTTTTCTATCTATGATAAGCTTTGTGATTAGAACCAAGAAGCCATCTACTGTGAGTCCGTTTTCTTTGACTCCTTCAGGACACAGTTCTTGAACAAAATTTATTAATGCTCTACTACGAGAAGGCATCAAGGGTATACTGAAGCAACGAGCATTAACATGTTTTGACCCGTCGTCATTTAGAATGTAATCATTGTCACGTGCATTGAGTTCAAATATATGTTTCAAGGCAACAACACATCGGGGCTTTAGTGAATTGGTTACTTGATCATATACTGGTCCTATAGGGTGCATAGCCGCTATTTGCACTTGCACAAAAACCGCTTGAGCCTGCACAAAAAAATCAGTTTGGTCGTTTTCAGACATGAAGTATAGTAAAACTTAGCAATGCTTTAGAGTGTCAGATCTCACTCACAAGCCAACTGATATCAGATAGCCTCAGAGCATACCACTCAATGCATATCTCGATTTCTCGACGTTGTCGCCTTATAGCTGTTGTTATTTCTTCATTGTCGATTGGATTATGTTCCTTTTGGATAATACTATAACATGTGCTACTACGCTAGGGACTCTCACCTATGTAATATAAGGGTCATAAGACAAACATTTAATAAGAAAAAGTTACAGAATCGATTGCTGAAGACGTAAGAAAGAAGGAAATTTAAGCTTTTAATTTCGAAACAGAAGAAGCCAATATTCACTCAGACAGTGCAAAGTCTCTAGTCTATCCATTGCAAACGTTAGAACTATTGCATTTGCTTCCTTGACTTCCCTAATGACATCTTTCTTGTCTTATGGTCTGCAAATGTTATTAACAGAGACACCAATAGAAGAAAAAAAACCATTATGTTTAAATATAAACCTACCCACAGAACATTATTATATGAATCCCTTAATGATGTCCATATATACACAAATCATAATAAACATTTACCTCAAAGAAGTGTCGATAAGGGTAACCGGAACATCTTCAAAGCAATATTCAGAAGGTAACTTTGTATAAGGTAACATAGAAGGGATTCTAGGATCAGGATGGTTATGATCAGTTACTGCAGCCATGATCAAACTTGATTTCTTAGTTCTTGTCTCACCAACCACAACAATTCTTACCAGTTTTGTCGAGCCATGAGAGTCTCCCAAACCAAAACCACTCATCATCTTAGTTGGAGTATCTCTACCCAGCCCTAAAAACAAAGAATTGACCTATTGGTTAGATTTTATGCATTACTTAGCAGAGATTTATGATATTACAAGTTTACGGGTCTAAATGGTGACCACCTTGAACTAAAGGAACGAGAGGGAATATTATGTTCCTAATAATTCTATTTTCTTTTTATATACACTAGTAAGTTTTTACATAAATGGACACACACAATTTCTATTTGTTCCTCTTTGCATATGGAACGATAGAATAAAAGTATTCTCATGGAAAATAAATGGAACAAAAGTATTAACTTTAACAAGGAACTAAATGGAAAATAATAAAACTTGATAAATATCTATCACCATGAACTAGAAAATTATTATTTTCTTTAGTGATCCATGTCCATTGCTTCTATTATATATTAAAAATAATTTTTTTAACCTAACCTAAACAAGCGTCTAGAGTTTTACCGTCAAAACGCACACACTTTTTTTGTCAAACAAAAGATACATATTTTTATTACAATTTTAAGCGAGTTATATAACCTAACAAGATTAGGATGGAAAATAACATAATATTTTGTATGTGTTCGTTAGATATCATGTCATGTTCAATAAACACTAGCAGATCCCGTCGTGAACGTCAATCCAATGGTGGGTAAGAACTACGACCGATGGTGGAACAGCTCGTAAAAGGACATATATCTATGTTTACAATTTTTTTCTTTCTAAAAATGTTTTGTTATGTTATAAACATGTGCTTTGAATATTAGCATATATATCAAATTTCTTCCTTTTTAATTTCTTTTTGTTTGCTTATATTAGTCTATATTTTAATTTTATTTTGATAGAATTACTTTGGAAAATTTAAGATTTTTATAAATATTATAAGTATTAATTATGAAGTTGATTTGACATATTTTTGATATTTTAAAATTATATTTTGATATTTTTAACGCACACTACTATCAATGTAGCAACTCATTAGTTGGAGTATCTTGCATATCACTCTCTTTATGGTTAGTTTTTGCGTATTTCTTTTACCATATCGCTGCGCGGAACCTTGACCCAGCAAATATCTGATTGGAGCATCAAACAAAGACTTTCGAAAGAGTGTGGATCCGATATGATACTTCCTTTATTGGTCCATCTATACCCTAACCACTATTGGTTATGATACTTGTCATTTTCTATACGCTTTTCAACCTAGGACTAACAACATACTTGTTGGTAACCTTACCAATTTGGTACTCCATGGAAACTGTTGTAACAATGATTATTTTCTTTTAAAAATTGTGTGAAATCATATCGCTTTTAATCTACTCTATTAAAAGAAGAGTACACATTAGCATTAACTTTTACCTCATGAGTTATTTACACTAATTGCCATTGAAATTTATCTTTTCATTAAGGGTATTTTTGTCTTTGACTAATGAATCAATCTAATTATTTTTCTGAAATAATATATTTTAACAAAATTTTGCTTTTTCAAAAATTAGGCAGCAAAAGATTTTTCTCAAGTTTTTTTTATTTTCAAAGGGAGATATGGAAAGGTCAAAGTTAATCAAAACGATAGTTTCAGTAGGATATCTTTTTACATATTTTCTGGTTTTTATTAGAGGAAAGAATGATGTGATGTTAATTCATTGTATTTTTAAGCTTCTATCATGGAAATAGGTAAAACCCATTATCTTAATATGTTTCTGATTTATTTACAACACTTAACATATATACTATAAATATGATATATATATCACGTTATGATAGTTTTTTTAAGAACAAGTGCTTCCACTATATAAAGTGTTATAATATCAATATATAACCATATTAAATGTTTTTCTTTAAATAATAAAATTAATGTTTGTCTTATATAAATATCATCTACACAACTATATTTAAACTATAAGAATACAAAAATGAAGTAAATAATTTTGCATAAAATTATGAGACATATTCATTTAAATAAATATAAATTATTTTTGCTAAAAAATATAAATTATTTTTGCTTAAAATATTTGGTTTCAGTAAAATAAATATATTAATATACATACTAACTGGTTAGACTAACTTATATAAAATACAATATATAAATGATCCATGCAACGGTAGGTATCAAATAAAAAATAACTTATCTACCATATAAAATTGATTTATTTATCAAGATGCAATACAGTATGACAAAATCACAAATATAAAAATAGTTTAAAAAAATTAAATAATTATTTAAATATTTGGCATTATAAATTGAAAAAAACAACTATAGTTATTTAAAAATAACATCCGCACGGATGTACAGATCAAATCCTAGTTATAGTTATAGATACATGGAGAATTAGTAGTTATGGATTATATTTTTTGTGAAAAACTAAATCAATTGTTGTGTGTGCAGGTAAGAGATACGTGAGCGAGAGGAGTTTTTAAACCATGAAGAAGAAATCGTAATTATATTTAAATGTTCTCGAACAATAGTTTCTAATTTATTTTAGTTACATATTAAGTTCTTTGTTAGTTATCTTTATTTCCAACTCTATTTTAGAATAAAATATGAAATGAGATTGGAGATAATCTTACCATTTACAAAAAAAATATATTTTATTCTCTCTGTATTTATTTCTTTTTATTTATTTTTTTAAATCATTCTTCTTATTCCCGAAACAACCACTCGTTGGAGGTTACTTTTTGCTGGATAAGGTATTTTTGGCTCAACATCAAACTTTTCATTAGTCAAGAGTTAAATACATAGACTTGACCTCACAAGAGTTCAACTACAGAGACAAAGATTGATCTAGTATCACCCATGAACGCTTAGATTGTCATGTCTAAAAAAAACACCTTCTAGGTTTCTATGATTAAAAAAAAAAAAAAAAAACCGAAACTAACCAGCTATATAAGCAGCCCGTTTATATACTGATGAGAAGTGGTCCAAAAGGCCCATGTTATATATCTCACTACGGCATTTAGGGTTTTCATATGTGTCTCCCCATATATAAAGTAGTTTGTCCTACTTAACGTTACTTCAGTCACTTCTCCTCCGTCGACTCACCTGTTTCGCCGCCATGGTATGTGCTCTAACCTCTCTCTAACACACTCGCTTAGTCAACATGTCTTCGCATATAATATGTGTTTCCATGCTTATGTTTTTCGCCTTGTGTCTTTTTAATCAGGTGAAGTACTCCCAGGAACCCGACAATTCCACCAAATGTGACAACTCTTTCTTAACACTACACTGTTACTAGGCTTTCGTAGTGATCCACGGTTATTTACTTTTCATTTGTTACGCATTTTTGCAGCTTGCAAGGCTAGGGGAGCTGATCTCAGGGTCCACTTCAAGGTAAAAAAAATGTCTTATTGTATCTCGAAAATGAACTAGATTAGGCTTTTCTCGTTAGTATAGGATAGAAGAAACCTGAATAACAAAAAGCAGGGCTCTGTTGTTACATGAACTGAGCTCACGTAAATGTCAGGGAAATCGAATTGGTCATCATGATTGGGTGAACCTACGTTTCTTCTTATAGCTAATGGTTCAGTACATGATGGTACATTAGTTTTTTAACTTGTAATAATCCTTGAGTAATGTACATTAGTTTATGTATGTTGATTGGTGGTGCCCTTTGCTCGATTTGCAAATGATTCTTTAAGTACTTTAGAAATGTTTTTGTATCATTGTCTGTTTGATAATTTGAGTGACTCTGATAATGTATTTGTGTGAACAGAACACTAGGGAGACAGCGCACGCCATAAGAAGGCTACCATTGAACAAGGCCAAGAGGTACTTGGAAGATGTGATAGCTCACAAGCAAGCAATCCCCTTCACACGTTTCTGTCGTGGTGTTGGTCGTACTGCTCAGGCTAAGAACAGGCACTCAAATGGTCAAGGTCGATGGCCTGCTAAATCTGCTCAGTTCGTTCTTGATCTCCTCAAGAATGCTGAGAGCAATGCTGAGGTCAAAGGTTTGGATGTTGATGCACTTTTCATATCTCACATCCAAGTGAACCAAGCAGCAAAACAAAGGCGTAGGACATACCGTGCTCATGGAAGAATCAATCGTATGTGTTTGCAGCTTTTTTCTTCTTTTCAAGCATCTTTTCTTGACGAGTTGTGATCCAAATCTATCTTCTTCTTTTTTTTGCAGCTTACATGTCAAACCCGTGCCACATTGAGTTGATATTGTCAGAGAAGGAAGAGCCTGTTAAGAAAGAGGTAAATGATTGATCCCATTGTACTTTATTTAATCTTTGATTTCAACATCATCATTGATGTGCCTCTTCTCATATCGTTTTCTGATATAAATAAAATTGCAGCCAGAGACTCAGTTGGCAGCGAAGTCAAAGAAAGGAGCCTCGTCTTGAGCCTATAGACAAGTAACTTTTTCGTGGTCACCTCTGTTACAAGAACCGCTTGATACATTTTGTTCACTTATCGTTCTGTAAGACAAGGAGCCAACATTTTCAAAGACATAATAATATGATTCTTTGTTTCTGGAACAACGAGCATTGTTCACTTTATTGAGTAACCAATTCCAAAATTTTGAAACGAATCAGTTCTGTAATGATTACAAATTCTCACTTGTTAAATACTTGAAATCTATCTTTTGGCAATCCACAGTCTGGTAGATAGGATGTAAAGTCTAAGCCCCATATAACTAAGGGTATTTGCTATAAAAAAAAGTATACAAAGATGATCACTCCATGTAATCAAATATGTGATGATACAACAGCTAATGATGATGTAGATCAATTACATGGACTTCCTGATGAACAAAATTATTACCAAAGAAGATATACATCTAAATTCGGGTGTTGTCTTTTCAGTGCATCAAAAAACTCATACTAAAAAATGGTGATCCTGAGAGCCAAGTAAATCTATCCGATAATGGAATCAAAGCACCAAAAAAACTCATGTAACACAACAACAAGAAAGAAGGTGGTCAGCATCTTGTCTACCAGTTTCTACCAGTTAAGACCACTTGTCTACCAGTTTCTACGGATAGAGGTAAATGATGGACGCACGGCGTTTTTCTGGTTTGATGATTGGCTACAAATAAGGAGACTCATAGACATCACGGGATCTATTGGAACATGCTATCTTGGAGTTCCTCGTTCTGCACGGGTGTGTGAAGCTGTTACACAGTCGAGTTGGAGCGTACGAGGGCATCGAAGTCGCCAGTTTCATGACTTGCACTCTCGCATTCAGAGAGAGCCAGTTCCAAACATCAACAGAGGCAGCGATGTTATGCTATGGAGGCATTCTGATGAATCCTATAAGCCTTGTTTCTCTTCGGCTAAAACATGGGAACAGATCAGAGAAAGAAAACCAATAGTTTTTTGGAGTAAAAGTGTTTGGTTTGCTCAAGGAGTTACAAGGTTCTCCTTTATAGTCTGGTTGGCTGTTAAGAACAGATTAGCTACTGGTGACAGAATGAGAGTTTGGGGGTTGCAACAAGGTTGTATGCTGTGTGGAGAGCTAGATGAGACCCGTGATCATGTCTTTTTTGCTTGTCCGTACTCATTTACTATCTGGGATAAGCTGGCAAATAGATTGAGTGGGAGTAGGATGATCCAGATTGGACAATAACTCTGCAGTTTGTGTCTGAGAATAACCTGCAGGTCATGGATAAGATTCTGCTCAAAATGGTGTTTCAAACAACCATCTATCATATCTGGAGAGAAAGAAATGGGAGGAGACATCAGGCGGGTTTTCGCAGTGTGGATCAGTTGGTTCGTATTATTGACAAGACGATAAAAAACAGAATAACGTCACTCCGGTACAGGGCTGATCACAAGTTTGCCGGCTTAATGCAGGGATGGTTTGTTGTTTCGGACAACACCTAGATAGAACTTCTTTTTGCAAAATTTACCTTGTAAATAAATCTTATAAAAGACAGATTCCAATAAGGCCAAAGTCATGATTTTAAAAGGCAATGTCAATACGGTAGGAGTGAGTTAGCAAGTGGGTTCGATAGCGACTGATGCTAATGAGTTGTTTTTGTGTGATAAAACATTTAAACATGTGTTTTATATGTGAAAGAAGACTAGCCACCATTGACTAAAAACACAAAAGCCACCAAAGAGTAAAAGTTAGGCGTGCTTAGACTCAAAAATGCGTTTGTCAACATTCATTATTTTATTTTTAGTTTTAGGCTTTGAATGGCAAAAGCAATTCAAGCAGGACATATCAAGTAGATCATGCAGATCAAGCAGGATAAGTGCAGATCAAGTGGGACAAATGCAGATCAAACGGATCATGCAGGAGATAACCAAATCAAATAATTTATTATAACTTATGAATGACAAAATCAGTTCAAAACTATATATCATATATTAAAACAATAAAAATGACACTTAAATATCTAAACAAATATCTTAGATGTTATAGCATCAGCCGAAATGCCTGTAAATATTTTATAGGATACTTTTCTTATTTATAAAAATTAAAATTTATATGACAAAAAATAATAAGTAGAGAATGATAATTTTGTATTGTTAAAATTGTAAATAAAATAAAATAAAAATATTGTATTCATAAAATTAGATAAATATATTTTTAAAGTTATGTGTTGTAACAAAGTTATTTATTGATAAAAAAAAGCAGATCAATACCACCAAATATTGGCGGATGAGATCTGCTTTCTCCACAAAAAAAAAACAAAAAATATTGAACTGCATACAAATCTCCCGCTTGAACTGTTTTTACAAACAAAAAAAAGTGAATGGTAAATACAGTGTGAGAAAATTGCACGTGCAGAAGATCTGCACTTGTCCCGCTCCTCCATTCGGATACTTAAAATGAAGCGTTGCATTTATTTTCAAGATCTCAAAATATGCTACCTTAGGAAAAAATAAAAGAAAATAAGAGATTTTGGTGGGTGGGGGCAATTCCGGCAAAGCGAGAAAATCATTTGGATAAATTGGTATTTTTATATCGTTACACTAGGTCTGTGTGTTTGCATCTTGACGACGCCTTCTCTCATTTGTTCTTCTCCCGATTCTTTGGTGTTAATAACAGTAGCAAAGTTAGTCTGGACAGTGAAACCATGGCAACCAAAGAAGATGTGCAAGATCCCAGAATCCCCAAGATCGCATCTTCCATTAGAGTCATCCCCGACTTCCCTAAACCAGGTCTGCTTTTGATCGAACCTCCTCTTTCCACTAGTTTAAAGATTGACTTGTGTTAATGTTTTTGTTTGGTCTTATGGAATTGGATACTTTTGAACAGGGATCATGTTTCAAGACATAACGACGCTGCTTCTGGACACTGAGGCCTTTAAGGACACCGTTGATATTTTTGTTGAAAGATACAAAGGCAAAGGCATCTCTGTTGTTGCTGGTAACTAACTAACTAACTAACTCTTTCATACCCTTTAACATACATGTCTGTTTCCAATAAGCCTACTCTCTATTCGCCCCTTAATGGTGAAAGTTGATTCCTTTTTGTATGTAATGAAATGGTTACAGGTGTGGAAGCAAGAGGTTTCATTTTTGGACCTCCCATTGCGTTGGCTATTGGTGCCAAATTTGTTCCCATGAGGAAGCCCAAGAAGCTTCCTGGTATCTTATTCTTTCCTTTCCTTTGTTATTTTGATTTAGAGTTACTTCAATGTCATTTTTTATCTAGCTGCTAGCCTGCTCTGTCGTTTTCTTTTTCCAGTAGCCTAAGTGGTTGTTTGCTATTGAGTTTTGGACTATCTTGGGCTATTACGAGAAATGTGTTTGTTAAAGTCATTTAGACACCACTTAGTAAGCAGCACCATGTTGATATCGCCGCCTTGCTTGTTTATCCTAATGAATGAATCATTTGGTGGTTTCTTCATGGAACAGGGAAGGTGATCTCGGAGGAGTATTCTTTGGAGTATGGAACAGATAAGATAGAGATGCATGTAGGTGCTGTTGAGCCTGGTGAGCGTGCTATCATCATTGATGACCTCATTGCCACTGGTGGCACTCTCGCTGCTGCTATCCGTCTCCTTGGTAAACTCCAACCCCACCCTTTTTTGACTAATGCCAGCATTTTTGCCTGTAATAAACAAAAACAAAACTCTTTATTTTCTGTGGTTGCAGAGCGAGTAGGAGTGACGATTGCTGAGTGTGCTTGCGTCATTGAGTTACCTGTGCTCAAGGGAAGGGAGAAGCTAGGAGAGACGCCACTTTTTATTCTTGTCACCTCTGATGCTGCTTAACAAGAAGTAACCACCCTATAAGGACATAATGGGGTTTTATTATTGGAATCATATCAAACATGTTATTTTTCATTGTATTGCTTTTGGGATTTGATCCTTTGTTATTCTCAACTTTATCATAATTGCCTCAGACAAGAAACTCGAGCAAAATGATGGTCTCATTCTTTCTTCTCATATTTTATTGCATGATTGGTTTCGCTTACATTATCAATTTATATTCATAACAATCCTTGAAGAAAAGAAGAGGAAGCAATTGTGTTACTGATGTTTCTTGTAAAGAAGATGAGGTGGTTGGGGAAATACAGTGGGATCAAGAACTCACGGATCATCTCGCTTACGCTCTTTTGGGACAGTTTGAAGTGTTGGTGAGCTATCTAGAGCAAACTCTTCCGGGTGGGAGACATGGTATCATCTTCTATCCCTATGTTAGTGTGCTGCAGAGATCGATAAAGCTCCAATCAATCTACAGAGATGGCCCTAGGTCCTTATGAATCAAGACAGATACCAAACACTTTGTTTTTAGCTGCTTTGAAGATCCACAGCACTCAAGGGACGGGCCTAAATTCCCAAGTACACAGGTTTGTTAGTTTCTGCTATGGAAACGCCGCAAAAACCATCAGGTGGCTTTGGATGGCGCAGATGAATATTCAAGTATGGTGGGAGGAGTTTCAACTAGAGGAGGATGGAAACATTTAGGTATTGAGAAACGGCTCAAGGATGCTGAATCTATTCTCCATGGAAGAGGCTGGTGACATCGAAAAGTTGAAAGCTGTGCTCAAGAACAGCCTAAGCAGGCATTGAAGACATGACATGCAGCAGTTTGCTCCGATACAGAGTTTCATTTGACTTGAAAGATTTTTTTCTAAGTTACTCGGGCAAAACTACGAGTAAAACCAACATAAATCTTCTTCAGTCTCTAAACAAAGTTGTAGTAAAGTGGCAGATTCTAGGCTTGATGATAAAAAATTTTGATAAACAAAGTTCGTTAGCTGTAATTTGTTGCATGTTAGTGTAAGAAGCACAGTTATATAAATCTGTGAGCCACGTTGCTTTTGAATAGTTATGTTTCGTCACGAGAGAAAGCATTCTCAGCACGTTGTTCTTCATAGAGTATTGTAACAGCATAAACTATAACTAACCGAGATTTACATATTTAACTATAATATTATATATCATTACGCCATTGCATTACGCTAAACCACTACAAAAGAACAACACCACATTTTTACTCCAAACCCTAAACTAAGCATGACAGCTTGGTCGACAAGTTTTCTCTTGTGGTTGTGTGGAACCTCCACGTAAAGACGTAATCCTTGGAATCACACTCAAGTTTCATCACATCGCAGAAGGCATGCACAAACTCCTCCTTACCGCCTCTCCCCCACTCTATCCTCACCCAGCAAGAGAACCCATTGTTCTCCGGAATCTTGGCTTCACAGCAACGGATCATCACTTCCCCACAAATCCTCTTCCCTCTTACCATCGAGTCTAGCCACGAGCACTCAGGCTGCCCCATCATTTCCTTGTATGCCGAGTTCACGAGCCTGACTCTGTTGTTGGCATCGGAGATTATGGCTGGTAAGTCATCGGATTCGAACTCCTCTTCCACATCTTGAGGTGACTTCTTGATGATTTGAGATGGGTTAGTTAGTGGATTAATGCATGCTACGTTGATCCTTGAGCAAACCGGTCTTATGGCCTGAGGCGCTATGACCTTGCTTGTGGTTGTTGTGGTGATAGGTTCTTGAAGTTGCTTCAAGAAATCTCTCTCTTGTATCACTTCAGCGGTCTTGTTTAGATCAATGGCTTCTTTTACTTTGATCTCTGGCTCCATGCATTTGGAAGGAGGAGGAGAGCATTGAAGAAGAGGCAGAGTCACCAAAGCAGGAGAGCCACCATTCTCCAAGGCGTAGCCAACTTGTGCGAGGTTAGGTATCCCAGCGTGAGAGAAAGCCTGAAACGACAGCGTTTTAATAGGGCCAAACACGCGTTGTGGAGTAGTAGTGGTGGTAGAAGCAGATGATGACGGCTTGTGTCTCTTCAACGAAAGAGGAGACGTTGGACCCATGCCGCCTCGGCCTCGCTTGCGTGTTCTCGTGGGACGAGCTTGAAGCTGAGGCCAGAGGTTACGGAGGTAAGGAGATTGGCTGATCTTGTGGGACATAGAGGAAGAAGAAGAGTCATTATCGTTAACTTGAGGAGTCGTCCCTGGCTTAGGAGCAATAGGTCTGTACTTGGACAAGATCTCAGCTGTTTTAAGAGTTGTGGTGGTGGTCGAGTGAGAGTTATGAGGGCTGAGTATCTTTATCATTGCGTCAAACTAAAGGAAAACAAAACTCAACCACAAGAAGAAGGAAGAAAAAAGAAGATGGATGTTGAGAGATCAGTAGAGAAGGTGACGAGAGGTGAAGGTTATAATAAGGAGAGTGAAGAGCCAATAAGAGAGAGGCGAATATTAAGGAAGAAAGACATTTGGAGAGTAAAGGATGGGTACGTGTTAGTGAGGGTTGGGGATAGGGACACGTGTGGAGAAGTAAGTTTAATGTGCCGTTTTTTACAAAGAGATGCTATGGGATGTGGTTCGGTTCACCAATCACAATGGTTGTCACCGCAACGCGTGTTGGTGCTGGACGTCATGCGTGCCTACACCTATCACCAGTTTTTGGTTTAAACTTTAGTAATTTTTTTACTACATGCAATGTATATTCAAAGTTTTGTTAAGCGTTATTGGCGTCTTTGGTTGTTGGAGATGTTTGTGTCTGTAAGTGATTGGTCGCGGGGGAGGAACACGAGGCAGTTGCAGCGTGTGTCTGAACCATGCAACGGTGGGAGAAGAAGGAGAGACACGTGGGGATTTTTTAGTTGACGTCTGGGGGCTTCTTTTCTCGTACGTGTCTTAATAGCTTTTTTTTCTTGAGATTCTGGCTTTGCCGTTTAACATCGTATGTTTGGTCGACACATATAACCTTTCCGCTTTCGTGGTGGTTTTGCTCATCTCTCTTGTACTTTCTTGATTCTGAATTCAGGGGAAAAGGGGGTTGGAATCCGTTATAAGAAAAGTGTTACGTTTTGTTTGTGGAGCCTAACGCTCCATGCATGTTAAAGATTTTGTCTTTTGATGATTGCGAGATTTGTTAATTGGTCCCATATCCACCATTTTTTATGGTAACGGATCCTACCATAAATTCTAGTTAAGATAACCTTATGAGATGATTTTATCATCACTTCTTATCGCTAGTTTGTCGACTAATCTTTACATCAAGTACTGTTAATTACGTTGGAATGAGCAGAGTCCCCATATTAGCGGCAACTAAAAGTTTTTAACATATAAGTGAACAAAAAAAAGATTCTTAATATTCAATAAAATTATGAGCTAGCAAAACTCAGTATCTAACAAGGACGAATAGAACAAGCTAAAAGTTAAAATAAACGAATAAACAACAAAACCAAAAACAGACTAATTGAGAGGCTCTTACAAAATCCTTCGAAGCATATAATATTGCACAACATATAGAAAGCAACTATACTTCTTCGTCCACTGACACTCTTCGACTTCTCTAATGCGTAAAGCTTGACTTCAAAAATTGAAATGGAAACTCTCTTCAGAGAAAGAGCCTCTCCCTTATGTCCCGAATATATGTCTGTGAACTGGCTGGGAATCTAAACCCTTGATAACTTCTATCCATGGTTTCTCTACGACCAATGTTGCACTTTTTGATAGATGTCTTAGATATAAAACCGGATGCTTCCACGTTCCCATTTCAAACGTCTCTCTCTCCTTACCCTTCTTGCTCTCTTTTTTATATTCCTCCAACCTACGCTTTCTGTTCCCGCTTCCCAGTTTCTCCAACCCAATGCTGCCGAATGTCAAATCCATCTCTTCGCCTTGTTCTGTCGGCTTCCCGAACTCAATCAAACACTTTGCTCTGCTTTGCAACAACAAATACAAGGGTCGCGATAAGAACGGTTTACTTTACTTATGAGCACAAGTTGTCATTGGTGATAATAAATCTTTAGTACCTGGAACTGTAAATGATTACAGATGATGAGCTCGGTGATGGAGAGAATGATAGCCCTACGACCTCACCAGGAAACTCTTGGAAGCTCTTTGGCAAACAAAAAGTATGTCGCAATGACCACTTGCCCAACTCTCTAGCCTCCACGTCCAATGCAAAGACCTGGTTTGAAGAGGTTGAGATCACAAGCATGTTATTGTCCCTGGGATGAAAACCAGCGGCTGCAACAGATGCACCATCAAGCCTTGACATGAACCAATGCTGCCTGTAATCAGTCATAATCAAAGCCTGAATGAGAAGAAATTTACAAGGAGCTGCTTGGATATATGCAAAGCCATATTTATATATTCATAATGCTCTGATGATAGAGTACTACTGTGAACAAGTCTTAATATATATTGTAAGCAGATAGGGATCACAACAATGTTTACCTCTGTGTTTCCAGGTCGAACACATAAATGTCCCCAAAGCAATTGATAGCAGCTAGCCAACGATCATCTGAGCTAGTATACATTTTTAAAATTGGAGGCTCACGAGGAGGAGAATCATTTTCCTGGCCTTCCTGGCCTTCCTGGCGTGGAGTAAGAGTATCTAATAGCTCCATGTTATCAATTTCAACAATCTGCCAGAGCCAACAAAATAAAGTTCAGATATTTGATAAGGACAAGCAAGTAAAAGAAAAATTAGCACATACATATATCTTTCTATCATGCCCAGCTATTATCAGCCGAGAGGAGTCACAGCTGAAGACCATGGAATGAGCAAATGGAAGACTGGGGAGTCGCTTTCTGTTGGGACTCCATGGATTCTTTCCAAGTTTATTTTTCTCCAGCTCAAACAGGCTTGGGCGAATTTGGTCAGAATACGCAAAAAGTGATCCTGTGTTAGAAATTGCACTGCATATGATCTTCCGGGCATCTTTACTTTTAACACGAACTAATGGCTTGGTGGAGATACGCCCACTACAATCACTGCTTATGTGAATACGAAGAATATCTAAAGAACAAGATTCCTGAACCATGAGAAGAGAAGTCTGATTGAACACTGTGTTATGTACCATCTGCATAGGTACTCTCTGAGGGGCAGGACATATATCATGTGGAGAGAACTTAGTAAACTCTTGAACCGAGTATGCAAAAAGCTTCGCATCATCACCAGCTGAAATGAGCATTGGAGCCCCCAAGTGTGCCCATTTATGGTAACTGAAACCAGTCGGCTTGTCCTTCTTGCGCTGTTTACGACTTTTCCTCTTTGCATAACTGTCTGGAAAGGTGCCTGCAAAAGGAGGAAGTTTAACAACCACAAAATAACAGAAAGAAGGGCTGCTTCTAGATCTAGATACAGGATAACATTGTTCACATATGAATCCTGATACGCATCATGGCCCATGCCCAAAACCAATGCTAGGGTTTCTTTTCTTGTGATTATTATAAAGTAGTTTAATAGAATTAGGTATTGAATGCAATAGACACAAAGAAAACGAATATTTGCACATGTAAGAGATTATGGGCGACAAAAGAGCTCGGAGGTTAGCTGCGTTAGTCAAGGTTTATATGTTTTAACAAAGGGAGAAACTCTAACGCATTTTGTGTTCTAGTTTCTGATCATCTTCTATTGAATGCTTTGAGTTTTCTCTGTGTATGTGATCCTTCAACTCTAGCATGAATTTTGATTGCAAATTTTAGTGGAAAAAAAAAATAGAACAACTGAAGAAGCTACTGACCTTCGGAACTTATTGGCACTGCCACAGTTAGAGCTCTGATGTCATGCGTATGAGCCCTAGCACAACCAATATAATCCCACTTCATGGTGGAAGAAGGGTTCAAATCTTGCGACTTAAATGTACCACCAGCGAGCTTATATAGAATAAGCTACAAATGGATGACAGAGTATTAGAAAGAAAAAAACCTTAAAATTGGTCAAACCATATGTTTCTCTACTTTATTTAAGTCCCATGTCTCGTCAAAGGGAAACCAGTCTTTAGGATACAACAATTGTCAACTAAAATTCACATGAGAGAAAACACCAGTAGTATCATTTACCTGCCCATCAGCACCTGCAGAAAACACGCGGTCATGACTTGGGGATGCCGCAAGAGCATTGACATCACCCTTGTGATTAGAATGCGCCTGCAAAAGAGTTCCATGTTGGCTATCCCAAAACTGGACAGTTCCTGTACTATCTCCGCTGACAAGAACTCCACATCTAGAGAATAAAATGTAGGTCATTAGCAATAGAGAAAAAAATAAAACACAAAACCAACATAAGAGCACAATAATTTATACCTCAACGCAAGAAGTGACCAAATGCAGAGCTCGGACCCATTTCCAAGCCCTCCAAGTCCAACAGTAATTCTATATACCTCATGGCCGAGGTTAGCATCCCAGCATCTTATCAACCTACAAATAATTTTTTACTTAGACAAATAGAAAAACATTCAAGTGGCCTTCTTTCCAATCAAATAAGCATAGAACGTAAAATAAAAATATCCTCACCCATCACTACTGCCAGAAAAGATTCTCTGTGCGTCCAAACTCCACGTCACACTTAAAGCACGTCCTGTAAAAACAATGATCCATAAAGCTCTAAGCAGATATAACAACGAAGGATCAAAATGATTGGTATAGTAAGGGGGGGCGTGAAGATGTCTCACCACTGACCCGAGGCAACGATCTATAGTAAGTTAACTTGTCGGATTCAGAGATAGAATATATCCTCACGCAGCCATCATCACAGGCAGCTGCAAGATGCCTATCACAGACCTCTGATTTCTCGTTCAACTGCGAATCATCTTCAGTTCCACTTTCTTCCTCGTCATCTGATTTTACACTCAGTCTATTCTGAATCAGCTCAGGTCCTTTACCTCCTGCTTTAATGGAGGGAGGAGCCACAGCCATTTGCCAGATTGATACTCCAATTGACTCTAATACGACCTATACAATCAGATTGATAAATAGAATTGAGTGATTAACAAGCAAAACCTGTCAAGTACAATACAAGAAGCTAGAAGGTTTAGCTTAGTGATATCAACCTTCTGCTTCAAGTCAAAAAGATCCCACTCTGAAATCGTGCCATCTATGCTAGACGAAAGTAACATAGAGGAACCTTTAGAACCAACACCAATCCAGGCAAGGTGCGAGATTCTCGATTTTGGATCTCCATGGATGATCTAACCTCAAGATAGAAGTAAAAAAACACAAATTAACTGGATATATACTTCATGAATCTTATAGAAAATTTGTTAACTGGAAGAGAAGAATAAGAGCGCGTACGAGTTGACAGTGCCAGGAGACAGTACCGGGAGAGACGAGCCAAAGTTCAAGAGAACCGTCCTCGCGAGCTGCGGCGACCTGAGAACCGTCGGGGCTGGTAGCAAGAGCTACGATTGGAGAAGGCTTCCAGTCGATGGAGCTACAACGGTACTCAAACATGGCGGCGAACGGAGGAGGAGGAGTATTTTCTCAGAGAAAATACTGAAAGGAAATAGGCGCCGTTTTAGGGTTTTCGAGGGTTTTTTGGTTACGAGCTTTGGAGCGGCAGTTTAAAAGCGGTCGGGTTGACCTGGTAAGAGACTTACTTGGGGCATAAAGTTGGTTTAATTACGTTGTCAATTGCCACGTCATCAAATATTGTGAAGGGTATTTTGAGAGCCTCCAGATGAGGTAGCGGCTTCGATATTACCATTAAGTTTTTGGACACCACTCTGCTTATCTTGAGAATACGTTTTGGACACCACCACCAATGTATTATATCAACAAACGATCAATGTGTTAGGAGGTAAGGTGACATTAGGCTATTCACATTCGAGGAAATCAACATGAAACCAACTAAATCATAAACCAAAAAAACCGTAAACCGTTTTCCCCATCCAAAATGAAGCTAGAAGGTTGTAGGTTGATAATGTTGCTCAAATGTGAGGAGGAATACAGTCGTTGTATGGTATATGAATGAGATACTTAGTAAAGATGAAACTCAAAAGATCAATATGTAAGTGTAGGTTGACAATGTTTGCATAGGGAAACACACTTGGTATACCTTTTGTCAATCCTTTGATAGTCAGGCCACAACAGAGAAGATCCGAGAATAACCAATGGCTAGTACTAGAGTGAGCAAAAAGTATCAGTAAAATCTAGATGTTTAGTTCGTGCATCCCCCCCAGCTATTTCCATCTTCCAAGTGCTTAGTATTTCACGACATAACCAAACCGCTTGTGGTTACTCTCTGGGTTAGCTACTAAAAATATGTAGTAAAACTATTGTTATATTTGTAGATGAACAAAGCTACAAGAGAAATGGATACTTGTCTTTTCTTTATGAGATGAACATGACTTTAACAGTTATCTAAAGTGGTAATGATCTTCTCATTCAACAATTAAAACAAATATGTGAGAGTGTTATCCAAAGTACACCGAATCAAAGACAAATGAACTTCCACAAACAATAATCACAAATGACAAAAAATAACGTATGCACATTTTTCTATATATAGAAGAAAAAGGTAAACAACAGGATATGTATTAACGAAGAGCTGAGAAAGTCATGAGATCAGAATCAATTAGAGTCTGGAGGGATTTAGCCTTCCTTCCTGTAACCTTACCAGCTTCTTTCAATAGTTGGACCAACCTTCTCTTCCCCTCTTCTGTTCCAGGATTCGCTGTCCCTAGATTCTCCTCTCGAGCCCCAACCACATGCCCTAGCAGCTCAATTGCATCATCCAACCTATAATCACAACCCAACCGCAGTTTGTTTAAGGCACAATAGTTAGAAACAGACATTATAACACAAGTAAGTACCTGCCAATTGCATCATAAGCTCCTGCAAGGTTGTTGTACAATCCAAGCGTTTCAGGATGATAAGGACCACACTCTTGTTCCAAAATACACTTGGCTTCTTCAAACAACTCAACAGCCTCCTCTATAGCGTCGAGCTGAACGCAAGCCAAACCCATTTGGTTAAGCGCGATTCCGAAAAACGTCGATTGTTTCTTCCCCGTCGCACGTAGCTTCGAGACAGCTTTCTTGAACGTGTTGTACGAGTCCAAGTACTTCCCCATCATATAATACAACACTCCCATCTGAGCTTCGATACCCACAATCATCATCTTATGACCAGGAGAGTCAGTGTATATCTTCAGCACCTTTTGCAACAACGTCACAGCTTGCTCCACCTCGTTCATAGACTCGTAGATCACAGAGATATCCGTAAGACCGCTAGCAATCTCCTCAGGAGAAATCTCTAGGCTATGCGACTCGTATATCCGAAGAGCGTTGTCACAGTAAGACTTCGCTTCTCTAACTTTCCCGGTTCGGTTGTAGAGATCAGCTAAACGGATGTAAATCGAACCAACAGCTGGATGGTTCTCTCCCTTTGATGTCTTAAGCGCTGTGAGAGACTTTTGGTAAGCACAGATCGCTTCATCGAACCGTGACAAAGACAAGTAGGAGTCACCGATGCTGGAATCAACAAAAGCAACCTCAGACTCTTGTCCGTTCGCCGCCATAGCCATGCTGGCTAACACCAGATGCTCAAGGGCGTTCTCGTGGTCTCCTTTGGTCTCGCAGATAAGTCCCATTAGCCTCCTATCTGCCGCCTCCGCGAGCGAAGCTGGTAAACCATTCTCTCTATGTATAGAGAGAGCCGTTTGACAAACCTTCTCAGCCTCGTCAAACCGTAACGCTTGCACCAGAGCTTCAGCTAAGTATCTGCACGTTTCGCCAACTCTTGGATCGTTGTCTCCCAAAACCTTCGTCTGTATCTTCAACCCTTCGGTGTAACAGGAGATCGAGTTCTCTAGCTGCTCCACCATCGCGTAAGTGTCGCCTAACTGCATCAGACCAGCGAATTTGGCTAGCGCGTGCTCTTCGCCTTCTTCGAGAACCGGTATCTCGATGGAACGTTCAAGAAGCGGGATCGCCTCGTTGTACTCCTTTAACCTGCAGTGGATCGCTGCTGTGACATGGAAACACATGATCCATTCCAAACACGGCTTCCCGTTGTTTGCGGAAGCCTCGAAGAGCTTATTAGCTCGGAGAGTTAGCTCGAGAGCTTTGTTGATGTTTTCGCCGGAGCTAACCAAGTTCCTCGCTTGGTTCAGTAAGAAACGTGCCAGCTCCACGTTTTCAGATGATGGCTCTTCGTTTCCGTTTAGTGACTTTGCTGTTCCTGTTTTCTTCTTCCTCGTGCCGTTACTGAGTCCTGAGCTAGGTATGTTCGCGTTCTTCTTACCGACTTGTTTCTCAGTATCCAACTTTGAGGAGGTTGACTTAGTAGCAGCACTTGGTGGTCTTGCCATTTCGGAATCTTCAGGCTTTGCCACTTCCTTCTCTTCTTCTCCTTCTTCATCTTTGGTGATATCTAAATCGTGCATCTCTCCTAAAGCGAGGTGTTGGAGATCAGAATCAATCTTTGACTCATCATCACCATAGGATCCAAAGATGTGCCTTGATGGAGACTGCTTAGAGCTCTCCAGTTCACAGAGATTGTTGCAAAGCTCCTCTATCGTTGAGTCAAACGCAATATCAGCACTAGAATCGCCATGTAACTCGTTAACAGACCCTCCTCCTCCTTCCATTATTTCCTCCTCTCTGAAAACGAAAACATACACAACCATAAACAAAAAAAACACCATCCATAGAGGGGCTCAAGAACTCAAAATCGGGTTGGCAATTTCATAAAAAAAAGAAACTTTTTTTAACGAATTGTGAGTCTTGAAGAATACATCAATACTATTAAATTAGGAACATGACCAATTGATAATAGTTGAGTCCAACTATTTATTTAAACAGTCACTTATTATTTTCTTTATGTAACTGTATTTAATTATATTTAAACACTAACCACATATGATAATATCGTAACCTCTCCTTAATTCCTATATTTTCGGATCCATAGTTCTCAGTTATACTAACTAAAACCCACGGTTATGAAAATAAATGCAGTATATGTCCGACTAAATATAAACGTGATCTCTCATTTGTATTGTTTTGTGATCAATGTTTACAATACGAAACACATTGATCTTTGCGTGAAGTTAGCTCTTGGTATGGTCAGAGAAAGGTGAAGATAGACGGATGGATTCATGTCGTATTATGGGTTTATGGTTCTCGCTGGTGGTGTAATGGGTAAATCAAACGAAAAAAAAATCAGAAGCGACTGAATTATTGGAGAAGACAACCTCAAGCTTCAAGAGTTTTGTTTATGTGGAGAATAAAATAGTACTATATATGTAAAATATTTTTCACTTTTATTCTCACCCTTAATATTACTAAATAAAATAAATACTATTTTTCACCAACAATTACAGTATAAGTTTAGATTATAATTAACTTTGATATATTTAAAAAAAAATCATTATCACACTACAACAACATAACTTACATATCAGCTCAAGAAGTTAGAATTTATTGGACTAGACGTTAATTTGTTCTAATTCTGAAAAGTTTTACACATACACTAAATTTATCAATTAACAAAATACATAATGTTTAAATGGAGTTTAACGGGTTTAAGTGGATTTTTAATAGAAACTATATTTTGACGGGTATTTTTTGTTTTAATTTTTTTGTGAAATTTAGTTTTATATTTGTATTTTTTGTTATTATTTTGTGTTTGATATTAATTTAATTGATAGAATAGATACATAGATTTGCTAAAATAAATTAAATTTTATATTTGTGTATAAATTCAAAATTGAATTATTTTTACCAAATTTATGTATATATTCTATCAAATTAAATTAATATTAACACAAATTTGATTACAAAAAAAATTATAAAAACTAAAAAATTTTAAACAAAAAATATACCCGCCCTGAAGGGCGGGTCAAAATCTAGTATATGTTAAAGAGAACGCATTGATGGCCTTAGCATAACCATGAAACGCAAATCGCTATTCAGACCTAATGACATGTTAGCTAAGCTATTGTGTAAGAGAAACATGAGGCAGTACCCTTTGTTTATTCATACAATGACAAATATCAGAACAAGAAAAAGAGAAATCGAAAGGGGACAAAGAAGGGAACAAACAAAAACAATTTTCCTTTACCTGTTTTGGGTTTGTGCCGGAACCGGATTCCTCGGAAGGAGACAAGAATAAAGGAAATGAAAATTTGGGGAGAAGAATGGTGCTTGTAGAAACGATAAGCCCTCCAGAAATAGGTCGAAAGAGTTGAAATTTCAACTCCTTTTTCTTTTCTGGTAGAATGTCAAAGGAGGAGGGAGAGAGGGAGGAGCGGGAAGAGAGAGAAATAAAGTTATTCTCCTTCTCTTTTTCATGCCACCATGCTCTTCTATATTGCGCTGTCATTTCGTTTTCACCAAAAAAAAAACTGAAATTTTAATGGTGTTTTCACACAAAAAAAAAGAAATCAAGAATTCACCTAAATTTGGAAAAACTGATTTTACGAGAAAAGTGAACATGTAGTATAATTATAATATAACTGGTTATTTTATTCATTTATATATTTTAATTACTTTTAAAATCAATAGTACAACCTAACATGTACATTTTATTTAATATTTATAAATTATAAGTTTTTCTTGATTTTAATTAAAATATTTTAAAAAATATTTATAATTTATTAAAAAAATTATCAAACTAAATTTATTATTGTAGTTATATAGTTGAGTAAGATTTTAATTGCGATTTATAAATTACAAATTCAATAATGTAAGATTTTTACAGATTATAAAATTACAAAATATAATTTAAATTTAGTTTTCATTTTCAAATTCATTATAATATATAAACGAAAGATCCGAAATCATTAAAATTACAATAAAAGTTTACTAAAATAGAACAACTTAACTAACTTATTGATATACATAAACATTTAATAAATAAAAATTTGTTAAAATAATTTGTTACAAGAAATTATAAAACATATAAAATTACAAATAATTACATTGATATGAATAAACATTTAATAAATAAAATTACAAGAAATTATATTGATATACATAAACATTTAATGAATAAAAATTTGTTAAAATAATTTTTTTAGTCAAATTGTTGTTCAAACAAAATATTCAAAAATTGATTAGTAAGCTTAAAATATCTAATATACCAAATAAAAACGAAAAAAATATCAATTTAACTAAAACACACTCACCCACAAAGCTTATAATACATAATATATGTTATGCAGGAATTTAAAGACACAATTATCTTCATATTCTCTTTCTTTTTGATTATCAAAGTCATAAGTTCATTGAACTACTCTCATCGTATTCAATACGACCGTTTGTTACAAACTTTAAAATGTTATTTCTTTATTTTTTTTATTCTAGTCTGCCACCTCATTTAAGCATCATATTACAATTTTTTTTTATCATTCATCCAACTTCAAAGTATACGTTGTTTACGTCTTAAAATTAAGGTCCAAAAGCGTAAAAACTTCCGTGCACAGATAAACCACAAATTATGAAACTTTGAATTGATAAGCTTTTTGTTAATGAAGTGAATAAAAGTCCCAAAACTATGGTCATTGATCTCCACAATTTGGCTGAAGATCGGGTCCTTCTTCACTTTGTTATACTCGTCCCAAAAAGATTGTTTTTGATATCTTCAAAATTTCATTTTTTTTTTATCTTCGTAGTTTTTTGTTTTATTTCTCTTTTCAATTAGACATTAAAATGACTTGAAATCTATATCTAGAAATAGTGAAAACAAAAAGATCATCAAACGATCACTAATAAAATTTGTTATACATAATGAACAATAATAAACCACAAAAAAAAACAAAATTCAAAAACATTAAAACAAACAATAACAACACATACTTCATATATCTACACAAACAATCAAATCCAATCACAACAACAATAATCAAACCCAATCACACTTAAATCGTTGAGATTTAGTTTAACTTATTAACTTTAGTCACTGCAATCATTTTCTGGTATATGAGTTTAGTCATTGAAATCACTAAAATATGAGTTTGTTTGGTTTGATAGGTCTGCTTGATAAGTTAAGCTATGGATTTATAAATTTTCATTGCTTGTTTACTTGATAAGTTTATGAAATCATTTTTTTTGTTTTTTTGTTTTTTTGTTTTTTTTTTTTGTTTCTGGATGGACAAGGAGTATATTATGAACCTAAATGACATATACTACATGAGTGGGGATGAGCTGATGGATCAAAACTCAGATGGAGATGAAGATAAAGTAGTAGGAGTGGAGGATACTCTCATGAGCACAGCTGAAACCCACATAAAAAAGGAGGTAAACACATACACTCCAAATGTTGGAAGCATTATAATATAATACGAGAGAAGTATTTAGATGGCACAAATGACATCTAGTGCAAATTCTGCAAACACAACTACTGCTTAAACCTGCGTAGGAGTTGAACCTCGAGTCTTTTGCATCATATGAAAGTCTGTACTTTGAATCTTGTCCCTGGTACACCTGGAACTGGTAGAAAGATAGATCAGCATGTGTTTCGTGAGTTGATTGTAGTAGCCTTGATTGAGCATAACTTATCATACTCTTTTGTTGAGTATAGAAGAATTAGGGAAGCACTTATTTATGTGAATCCTAGTATAGAGTTCTGGTGTAGGATTACAGCTACTAGCGACTGTTTGAAGATATATGAGAAGGAGAAGCTGAAACTGAGACAACAATTGAATGAAATTCGAGGAAGGTTTTGCTTAACAATTGACATATGGAAAGCTCTTACAGTTGAAGAGTATATGTGACTTTGACGGCTCACTACATAGATGGAGATTGGAGTCTGATGCCAAGCATTCTCGGCTTTTAAGCATTTCCTCCTCTTGATACTGGTGGTGCTATAGCAATGAAGATAGTGGAGTTGTTGAAAGAGTGGGGGCTAGAGTAGAGAGTCTTCACAATCACTATCGATAATGCTTCAGCAAATGACAAGCAATTCATTCTCAAGAGGCAGCTTCAAAGAGAATTGGTATACAATGGAGTGTACTTCCACGTAAGATGTGTTGCTCATATCTTGAACTTGATAGTTCAAGATGGACTGAGTGTTATTGATGGAGCGTTGGAGAAAATAAGAGAGAGTTTCAAGTTTGTAAAAGTGACTGAATCTAGAGAGAAATTGTTTGAGAGTTGTGTGGAAACAGTGGCTATTGAACCTAAAGGAAATGGTGTGTTGCCAGGGTTGGTTATGGATGTAGCAATAAGATGGAATTCCACCCATCGTATGATAGAAAGATACATCATGTATAGAGATGCCTTCCACCATCTTGCTGAAGTTGAGGCAACTTATCATTTCTGTCCAAGTGAATAGAAGTGGAAGAGGGCATAAATGATTTGCGATTTCTTGGCTCCATTTGCTGAGATGACCAATCTGATTTCTGGTTCTTCTTTTCCAACATCTAATCTCTATTTTATGCAAGTGTGGAAGATTGAGAACTGGCTGAGAGCAAATGAGTTCAATGGGGATGAAGTAATTTGTGAGATGGTGTCTTCAGTAAAGCTCAAGTTCGATAATTATTGAGAGGAGTATTGTGACATCTTAGCCATTGATGCCGTCCTTGATCCAAAGCTGAAGTTTACATTTCTGGAATATTGCTTCACAACTTTAGATGCAGCCACAAGTAAGACGAAAATGGATCATATTAGGAAGAAGCTGAAGAAGTTGTTTGATGTTTACAAGAAGAACAAAAATAAAACCATGGCTGGAACTTCAAGATCAAAGCATGCAACACATACCACTTTACCAGGATAAGATGTAAGCTTTTTACTTACTTTGCTTGTTTCATTGCATTGTTCGTTACTGTGTTTATTTAGGTCTGATCGTTGTGTTCATTAAGTTCTGATCATTACTACTTTTATTTCGGTTTGCATAGGTATTACGCTTTCTTCTCACAGAATGCTGGTGGTAGTGGGAAATCAGCCATGGATAAGTACCTAGAAGAACATGTTTTAGACATGATAGCCTTCAAGATTTTAATGTTCTCTCCTATTGGATAGACAATGATAATCGGTTTAAGGAGCTCTCATCAATGGCATGTGACGTCTTGAGCATACCCATCACAACAGTTGCTTCAGAATTATCCTTCAGAATTGGAAGCCGCGTGTTGAACAAATATATAAGATGCCTTCTCCCTTCGAATGTTCGAACACTGATTTGCGCAATGAATTGGCTAATGGGATTTGACTCTTTAGACTGTAAGTTCCTTGATCATTAGATTGTTCCTAATGTGTTTGATAGCAACCCTTAGATTAGTCTTTGGTTATATACTAGTCTCTGTTGCAATATACTAGTTTAAAATGTCTTGGACAATGGTTATATAGCATTGTTAATCAATGTAAAGTGTAAGTTCTTTTCATCTTTATCTTTGAATTTGGTTATCTTTGTACTTGAAACTGATAATCAAATTTGCTTAGGTGATGAAGTGAGTTTTGAACCCTTGGAGGAAGTTGGAGAAGAAGCTAAGGAAACATGTCAAGTCTGAGTTCATGTGTAAGTTCTTTATTTTTGAATTTGGTTAGATGATCAGTATGTGAATAGGTTAGGAACATGCAACTTACTGATACTCGCTTTAAACTAGTAAATTAAGCGATGACACTATTGCATATTGATGATAATATCTGAATATGACAACCAAATCAGTTAGTTAAGGTTTTGTTGTCGATTGTTTTCATGTCTTGTGTAATGAGCTACATTATAGTGCAACTATTTCAGAGTTTTAGACTATGCGTTGTTTATGTGTTTCTAGTAGCCAATTTTCTTGTGGTTAATTTTGTATTATTGGTGAATTGAGTTTAGTTCTGATGTGACCAGTATTGTGATTTAGAGATAAAATGTGATTCTTTTGTTTTGAATGGTTTATGGGTTTCACTTTGGCTTTTGGACTTGTGATGAATTGCTTGTGTGTGACTGTTTGCTTAGGTGATGAACTGGACTTGGAGGAAGATGGAAGAGAAGATAAGAAATGAGCTTAGACTTATGTGTACTTATGCTTCTTATATGAACTTAGGTATGCATTTATTACATTTTTGGAGTTTGAACTTATGAGTTATGAGATTATGTATGAATTTATGCTATTTATGTGTTTTTTTTTAAACTTATGTATTGTTATACTAATAGATTTATGGAGTTTGAACTTATGAGTTATGAAATTATGTATGAATTTATGTTATTTATGTGTTTCTTTTGAACTTAAGTATTGTTATACTAATTGATTTATGGATAAACTTTAATTTTATGAACTTGTATATGTACTTCTAGGTTTATAAATTAAAATTTAAAAACTTCATATATGGTCCATTATGGACCCATGACAGCCCATAAAAATATGAGTGTTAGTGGGTTCGGTCTTTAATGGACATGGCCAGTCTAAGCCCACAAACAATAAGTGGATAAATAGATATATGCTAATAGACGTGACGAACACATTTTACAACTCTACAGTCATCATGTGAAACTCCCTAATGGAGAATCTTAATGGCTGAGCTCCAAAATGAAACCGCACTTCATTTTTCTTCATTGTTGTGATGCATCTACTGAGAAAGGCATGGAGTATCTTCCCTAATAATTTTAAATTCCTCTCACTGAGTTTGATCACATATCATATAAATGTCTCTCAGATTCTCTTGAGCTCTTTTCGTTTGAGAATCCTCTTAACAGTATTGATATAACCAACATTTAAATATTGGTTTATTGATACTGCTTTGCTCGGCTCTAAACCAATAAGATACTTTAACTTACGTAGTGCTAGTCTGGTAGGGAATGAATCTCCTATCGAATCCTCTGGAATGCTTTTCTAAGACCTTTATATATCCTTTTGAAATCTACAAAACCACAAAATTTCACAAGCAATATGTGAAATCCTAATAAGTAAAACAACGAATTCAAACATATAATGGACTTTATTAAATCAAAAAGTTCACAAACCACTAGTTAAACATGACTTCGTTATGGTACCTCACAATCCAAATTTACATATCAAAATAAGAATGAACAAATCAAGTATAACAAATAAGAAATTGAGAGATGAATCTTAGAGCATCCACTACTACTCTCATAATTTTTCGAAAATCAAAGTCACGAGGAGAAAATCCCAAATTTCCAACCAAATAACTCTAATTTGAATTTTCAATCTGAAATATTCAAAATTTACATCTATAATTTACGGTTTTGAATGTTAAGAGTGTTGATGGAGAAGGTTCACTGTGATTTGGTCTTCACCGGCAGTTGCGACGGTGGGGACACCATGATCGATGTCGAGAGAAAGAGAGCATTCAACTGACGAGTTTCTTTTTGTTTATGTTTTTTTTTTTGCTTTATTAATGAGTGGGGATAATAATGAAAGCTATTATTCTGATTTACAGCTTGGAATGCTAGTTTTGAGACAAAAATAAATAAATTCTCTATATATGTTTAATAAGTGTCACATTGATTAAGAAAGTGATTGAAATGTCTTAAATTGTTACTATCTCTGTTTTTATATATATGATGTTCTATGGCTTTTCACATAAAACAAGACATCTTATATATTTCCTTTACTATCCTCTTTCATTAACTAACGTAGAAGGTAGATGAATTGAATTTGTTAACTAGAATGAATAATGTAAAGGGTAAATAAAGCTACTATTGCTATATTTTACATAGATTTTTGGAAGACGTCACATATATTGGAACAAAAATATAGTTCCAAAAGATCATGTAAAACCAACGGATGGAGTATTAACTATACCTTATTGATCAATAGTATTTGAGATAAATAAAATTATTTATAAAATTTATGCAGTTTACAATTAATTTTCAGAAGTAAGTATAATTTGCATTAAAATTCTATAGTAATATTTGTTTTGTGTGACATTTAATTATGAAACGGATGGAATATTTAGGAGAATTGTCCACTTTTAAATTTTTGTTTCAATTATTTTTAATTAATTCAGTTGTTATGTAACTTTGTTGTTATTCAGTCAAAAGTCCAACTGGGTAAGAGTTCAAATTTTTCTTGTCTTGGTCGGTCGCTTTTTTTTGTTGTTGGGAGTAAAAAGGGCAAAACGGTAAATTAAAAGGGAACAAATCCCCAAATTAGAGAAGTCGCGTTGGTCTGTCATCTAGCTGACGATTCGAGATCAGACGCAGCATAGCGTGGATAACGATGAATGCACATCGCCATCGATTTTATTAGCTTCTCCTGTAGCCTGGCCATGTTTCGTCCCAAGCATGTATTCATATGCTTCCTTATCTCCTTCGCATTCTTCATCGACCCCTCCTCGCAGCATGTCGACGACGTCAAGAAGCAACAAATGCGAGAGAAAGTCCGCGAGATGTAAGCAGCGTTGTTTTTAGTCTGTCAATGCTTTATGATTTTTTTGAATTTTTTTTAGCTCATTCTTGGGATTAGGTAATTAAACATGTGCTCTAATTCAAGCTGATCCTTTGTGGGTTCGGTCTTTTTGGTTTGCGTTGTAAGAGATTTTTGTATCTGAACGGGTGGTATCAGATCTTTATCACATTGAATGCTTTTTTCTTTGTTCGGCGGTGGTGTTTGAGAAATTACCGAAACCCCATTCAAATCTGCAATCTTTTCATTTGTGGTCAAGTTTCATTAGGAGTCACCAACACTTTTTTGAGAGAGTTAGATGGATCTAGGCTTTGTTCAGTTGTGATATTTGCTGGTTCGTGCGCACTAGTCTGTTTGGTCGTCTCATTGTATCATTTGTGTTAGCTTTATAGTATTTGTGAGAACTATGTGGGTGCAGTTCCTAACTTTAATGCTCAAACAAACCATGAATGCTGAAATGAAAGGAAATATACAATAAGAGAGAAAGAAATAAGAAGAGAGCAAACAAAGTTAATCTTTTCATACTTGGTGGTCATGTTGTTTTACAGGTTCTATCATGCGTATGACAACTACATGACTTACGCATTCCCGGTTAGTGTCAACTACGTCAACCTATCGTGTGTAAGAGTATGATCAAATTCTGGCTGCTGTGATTCTGAATTTCATTGCATTCTGAATTCCAACAGCATGATGAGTTAAAGCCAATTACAAAAAGTTTCACCGACTCTCTCAGTGAGCTTGGAAATCTCAAGGTAACTTTACTAGCTCCTTTTGAGCACCTGTAAACGATTTTTAGCAAAAGTCTGACTCCAATATTTCTGGTTTCTAGCTTGAACACCTGCCAACAGGTTATAATGGATCAGCTGTGACACTTGTTGAATCCTTGTCCAGGTATGTTATGCAAAATTGAAAGCATTCCCTAAGGGGTTGTTCAATATCGGTTTCACATGATTCTTTTTGTGCCAGCCTTGCTATATTGGGAAACAAGACAGAGTTTGAAAAGGGGGTTCTCTGGCTCTCTGAAAATCTGAAATTCGATGTAGATGTACGGGTCAACCTTTTTGAGGTAAAATTTTAAATCATACGAAGCTTAATTATTTGCTCTTTCATAAGACTGTACTTTAGTAAATGGTTAAAGTTATTCCTTCTTAGAACTACTTTGATATGAAGTTAAAATTCTGTTGAATTTTCCTTCACTAATCTGGATGTGTCCCCGAGTTCCATAAATGAGATTACTCGTATTCTGATGCTTCTAACTGGTGCTATTTTCGCTTCTGATCTGTAGTGCAATATAAGACTTCTTGGAGGACTTATCTCTGCTCATCTTCTTGCAATTGATCCAACTAATAGGTTGATCCAGGGGTCCTACGACAATCAGCTTCTTCGTTTAGCCGAAGACCTTGGAAAACGCTTTTTACCAGCGTTTGAAACACCCACAAGAATACCCTATGCATGGATTAACTTTAAGGTACTGAAACGTAACTTATGGCCTGCACCAAAAATAAGTTTACTTCAATGCATCTAGAATCCTGGATGTTGATTTTTTTAAAAGAATTTTTGGAAAAGGCTTCTGAACCAAAATAATGTATGTGGGTAGAAAGGAGTAATGGAGAATGAGACAACTGAAACAAGCACTTCAGGATGTGGTATGTATCTTTCTTTGACGAATTTGGTTGTGCAAATGTGTTCATGGTGTTTATTGATATGCGTTTTTACACGTTAGGTTCTCTTATTCTTGAAATGGGAGCATTGTCACGGCTCACTGGTGACCCTAGATTTGAATCAGCTGCACTACGTGCGCTTCGTCAGCTATGGAGGATGCGCAGTTCGTTAGATCTGCTTGGGACAACATTAGATGTGGTAACTGGGGAATGGCTAGAGTACTCCTCCGGTATTGGAGCTGGTATGTTATTCATTCTCAGAAGAGTTCCAGTGGCAATTTTTTTCTTTCCAAGAGATATGCAGAATCCTTATACTAACATGTGACTTAGATTGAAGCAGCTCTGATATAATTTCATTTCTGGTCTTTTAAAGGGGTTGATTCTTTCTATGAATACCTCATGAAGGCCTATATTCTTTTTGGAAAAGAAGATTACTGGCAAATGTTTCGTTCTGCGTATCTGGCATCTCAGAAGTACTTCAGATATGGGCCTTGGTAATATACTAGCCTGAAGAAATGTACTTCCACAATATCCACTATGAGATTAAGACTTCTATTATTCCAAAATGAAAACTGCTAGATATAGTAATGAGGTGATCTACCTTGTTTAGGTACCATGAAGCTAATATGTGGAGTGGGAAACCAACTTATTGGCAGCTAACAAGTCTTCAGGCGTTTTGGCCTGGTCTACAGGTATAATGAATGAATGGATCACTTAAATGCCTTAGAAAGAACAGATAAAAAGGGGATATTCTGGTTGTCATTCTCAAGTTCTTACTACTAGGTTCTTGTTGGGGATGTCGCAGCTGCAAATTCTTCGCACCGGGAGTTTTTCCATGCATGGGAGAAGTTTGGTGTTATACCTGAAAGGTATGCAATCAGTGATTTCAAGTTTGATGTTTGGGCTAAAGGATGCTGAACAAATCTTTGTTCAGGTATCTACTGGATCATCAAATGATACATCCTACTGAGAGGTACTATCCACTGCGTCCTGAGTTAGCAGAATCCACGTTCTACCTATACCAAGCTACAAAAGGTTTTTGCATTTTTTTTTTCTTTTTGTCTCGCATGATGTTTATAATGTGAACCACCTCATTTGAAGCAACCTCCGTAGACAATAGATCGCTGTTTCATCCCTTTGTTTTTGTTTTTGCAGATCCATGGTACCTAGATGTTGGTGAAGCAATGGTAAAATCTCTTAATCGGTATACGAAGGTGGCAGGGGGATTTGCAAGTGTTAGAGATGTGACGACCATGCAACTGGAAGATCATCAGCACAGTTTCTTTCTCGCTGAAACGTAAGATTACCATTCCCTCCACGATTCAGAAGTCAGCTCATCATATTGTTTTTTTATTTGACATTTGCAGGTGCAAGTACTTGTATCTCCTCTTTGATGATTCATTCGTGGCCAAAAGGAATTATATATTTACAACCGAGGGCCATCCTATACAGGTTATGAGCTCCTGGCATGAGAAACTACCAGAAAGTTATTTCTCTGGCAACTGGACGTTTTCAAAGGTTTGGCTCTTGTTCTAGTTGTGATCGTTTTTAAAGATATAAGACATATGCATAGTTGGCACTGTCTATTTAGTGTGCATTGGCGATTGGCGATGCTGTTTTTTTAGTTGATATATTAAACGAATCGAATCTGAGTCTTTATGGAATATTAGTCATTTCTCTGTTTGTAACTAGAAATTTACTGCAGAGTGGAGAATGGGAAAGTGGAGCAAGTGCATTGTCAATGAAGGTCTGTCCATCGGTAGCTCCAAACTCTAGACTTCGTGAGCAACATAGAGAGAGTGTTTGCCATGTTCCTGACCAGAAAATAGATCATAAGTGTTGGAGCAACAGAGAGTGTGGAGTCGACGCCACTACTTGTAGACAAAGATCCTGCAGCGAAGTTGGATTCTGCGGCTTGTGGAACCCCTTATAAGTTAGTTACATACTACAACTTCTGACTTAAAAACAGAATACAAGGAAAGAAGTGGGGGCTTATCAATAGAAACTGTAAAGTAATACGGAAAGACAAGTTTTGGTGGACAGGAAAATTATAGAGTTGTTGTATCACTGTCTAATGTATTATTATCAGATCTTGACATGGATTTTTATGTCTTTCTATTTACTATGGGATTAACATACAAGTGTCGTTTCAGTTCACCATTGCATGAACCAATTCCAAAGTATGAACAAACATCAAATACTCTCAAGTTGCTTAAAATCTTTATTGGGTTTAATGTAAACTAGATTTTAACCCGCGCACCCGCGCGGGTGTATTTTTCAAAAATATTTTGCTACTTGTTTTTTATGTTAATATTAGTGCTTGAAAAAAATCAAAATCTGAAGAATGAAACCGATCTTGATCTGAAAGTGTAATACCAAACCCGAACCAAAATTGATAGCAAAATATTTTGAAAAATATGTTAATATTTAATCTGCGCGCCTGCACGGATGTATATTTTGAAAAATATGTTGATATTTGTTTTTCATGTAATTATTAGGGTTTGGCAAAATGAATCCGAGGAACAGACCCGATACCGATCCGAAAATATAGTACCAAACCCGAACATAAATTGATTAAATATTCAAATTATTCAAAGTTTTGTTATTTAGAGATTCAAATCTGATCCGAACCGAAGTATTCAGATACTTATATATTTAATTATATTTAGATTTAACATATATAAAACATCAAGAATTATACTTTTAAATTGGTTTAAATACTTGAAAATATATATAGATAGTCAAAAGTAAATATCTGAAATAGTTAAGGTATACTCAAATCACCAAAAATACTTAAAATATTTATTGATTTTGTATCCAAAAATTTTAAATGCCAATTGATATGTTAAGCTTAGGTATTCTGACATATGTTATTTAAATTTATAGGAAATATATTATTTTATTTATAGATTTTGAGAAATTTAAAATATATAATGATTTAAAACTTTAAAAATAATTTAAATGGATCCAAACTCGAACCAAACCCGCAAAGGTCTGAATCACACTCAAACCAAAATTTAGAAACATCCTAATAGGGCTGAAATCTTTGACCCCGGAAATCTGAAATGCAAATCGATCAGAACCAAACTCGTATGGGTAACCGAAAGTCTATCCCTAGTCATTATTATGTATCGTATATTGTCATCATATAATTAATCATATTTTATATGTACCATCATATAAATAATTACATATATTATATTTTTAAAACTTAATATGAAATATAAAAACTATAATTTGAGTTGGTATTTCAAATTGGGCTTCGTATTGTATTTTTCTTATATATATGTTGACAACATTTTTTATAATGGTTATTGAAAAATAGTTTAGTAAAAATCCATTTTTGAATATATGTATATTTTTCAATCAATTTATGATATAAATCAATTTTGAATTATTATTTTGATTTGAAATATGTATATAAAGTTTAAATTTTGTTTTATGGTTAGTTTAGAAAAAAAAGTTTTAGGCAATTAGATTAACTCATTTTAAAACTGGCTCAAATAGATAGTTTCTTATAATATGATGGATTTTCAATTTTTCTTAATAACATAAGCCCATTAATTTTTTGCTTAATAATACTATCCTTGTTTTCAAACAAAAGTAATGGTTATTGAAAAAGAGTTTAGTAAAAATTCATTTTTGAATATATGTATATTTTTCAATTAATTTATGATGTAAATCAATTTTGAATTATTATTTTGATTTGAAATATGTATATAAAGTTTAAATTTTGTTTTATGGTTAGTTTTGAAAAAAAAGTTTAAATGATTTGACTCATTTTAAAACTGACCCAAATAGATAATTTCTTATAATATGATGGACTTTCAATTTTTCTTAATAACATAAGCCCATTACTTTTTTTGCTAAATACTACTATCTTTATTTCCAAACAAAAGTAATATTTTTTTAAAAGACTACAATCCATGTTACCAAACACTCTTATTTTTTAAACTCATATACATGTTTCCAAACAATCTCATTTTGTACTTCAGTTTTAATAAGATAGATTTCTGGTCTTTTAAAGGGGTTGATTCTTTCTATGAATACCTCATGAAGGCCTATATTCTTTTTGGAAAAGAAGATTACTGGCAAATGTTTCGTTCTGCGTATCTGGCATCTCAGAAGTACTTCAGATATGGGCCTTGGTAATATACTAGCCTGAAGAAATGTACTTCCACAATATCCACTATGAGATTAAGACTTCTATTATTCCAAAATGAAAACTGCTAGATATAGTAATGAGGTGATCTACCTTGTTTAGGTACCATGAAGCTAATATGTGGAGTGGGAAACCAACTTATTGGCAGCTAACAAGTCTTCAGGCGTTTTGGCCTGGTCTACAGGTATAATGAATGAATGGATCACTTAAATGCCTTAGAAAGAACAGATAAAAAGGGGATATTCTGGTTGTCATTCTCAAGTTCTTACTACTAGGTTCTTGTTGGGGATGTCGCAGCTGCAAATTCTTCGCACCGGGAGTTTTTCCATGCATGGGAGAAGTTTGGTGTTATACCTGAAAGGTATGCAATCAGTGATTTCAAGTTTGATGTTTGGGCTAAAGGATGCTGAACAAATCTTTGTTCAGGTATCTACTGGATCATCAAATGATACATCCTACTGAGAGGTACTATCCACTGCGTCCTGAGTTAGCAGAATCCACGTTCTACCTATACCAAGCTACAAAAGGTTTTTGCATTTTTTTTTTCTTTTTGTCTCGCATGATGTTTATAATGTGAACCACCTCATTTGAAGCAACCTCCGTAGACAATAGATCGCTGTTTCATCCCTTTGTTTTTGTTTTTGCAGATCCATGGTACCTAGATGTTGGTGAAGCAATGGTAAAATCTCTTAATCGGTATACGAAGGTGGCAGGGGGATTTGCAAGTGTTAGAGATGTGACGACCATGCAACTGGAAGATCATCAGCACAGTTTCTTTCTCGCTGAAACGTAAGATTACCATTCCCTCCACGATTCAGAAGTCAGCTCATCATATTGTTTTTTTATTTGACATTTGCAGGTGCAAGTACTTGTATCTCCTCTTTGATGATTCATTCGTGGCCAAAAGGAATTATATATTTACAACCGAGGGCCATCCTATACAGGTTATGAGCTCCTGGCAT
Source organism: Brassica napus (assembly GCF_020379485.1). Classification (NCBI taxonomy): domain Eukaryota; kingdom Viridiplantae; phylum Streptophyta; class Magnoliopsida; order Brassicales; family Brassicaceae; genus Brassica; species Brassica napus. Next base: position 29,257,160 of record NC_063442.1, on the reverse strand, counting down.
GAGAAACTACCAGAAAGTTATTTCTCTGGCAACTGGACGTTTTCAAAGGTTTGGCTCTTGTTCTAGTTGTGATCGTTTTTAAAGATATAAGACATATGCATAGTTGGCACTGTCTATTTAGTGTGCATTGGCGATTGGCGATGCTGTTTTTTTAGTTGATATATTAAACGAATCGAATCTGAGTCTTTATGGAATATTAGTCATTTCTCTGTTTGTAACTAGAAATTTACTGCAGAGTGGAGAATGGGAAAGTGGAGCAAGTGCATTGTCAATGAAGGTCTGTCCATCGGTAGCTCCAAACTCTAGACTTCGTGAGCAACATAGAGAGAGTGTTTGCCATGTTCCTGACCAGAAAATAGATCATAAGTGTTGGAGCAACAGAGAGTGTGGAGTCGACGCCACTACTTGTAGACAAAGATCCTGCAGCGAAGTTGGATTCTGCGGCTTGTGGAACCCCTTATAAGTTAGTTACATACTACAACTTCTGACTTAAAAACAGAATACAAGGAAAGAAGTGGGGGCTTATCAATAGAAACTGTAAAGTAATACGGAAAGACAAGTTTTGGTGGACAGGAAAATTATAGAGTTGTTGTATCACTGTCTAATGTATTATTATCAGATCTTGACATGGATTTTTATGTCTTTCTATTTACTATGGGATTAACATACAAGTGTCGTTTCAGTTCACCATTGCATGAACCAATTCCAAAGTATGAACAAACATCAAATACTCTCAAGTTGCTTAAAATCTTTATTGGGTTTAATGTAAACTAGATTTTAACCCGCGCACCCGCGCGGGTGTATTTTTCAAAAATATTTTGCTACTTGTTTTTTATGTTAATATTAGTGCTTGAAAAAAATCAAAATCTGAAGAATGAAACCGATCTTGATCTGAAAGTGTAATACCAAACCCGAACCAAAATTGATAGCAAAATATTTTGAAAAATATGTTAATATTTAATCTGCGCGCCTGCACGGATGTATATTTTGAAAAATATGTTGATATTTGTTTTTCATGTAATTATTAGGGTTTGGCAAAATGAATCCGAGGAACAGACCCGATACCGATCCGAAAATATAGTACCAAACCCGAACATAAATTGATTAAATATTCAAATTATTCAAAGTTTTGTTATTTAGAGATTCAAATCTGATCCGAACCGAAGTATTCAGATACTTATATATTTAATTATATTTAGATTTAACATATATAAAACATCAAGAATTATACTTTTAAATTGGTTTAAATACTTGAAAATATATATAGATAGTCAAAAGTAAATATCTGAAATAGTTAAGGTATACTCAAATCACCAAAAATACTTAAAATATTTATTGATTTTGTATCCAAAAATTTTAAATGCCAATTGATATGTTAAGCTTAGGTATTCTGACATATGTTATTTAAATTTATAGGAAATATATTATTTTATTTATAGATTTTGAGAAATTTAAAATATATAATGATTTAAAACTTTAAAAATAATTTAAATGGATCCAAACTCGAACCAAACCCGCAAAGGTCTGAATCACACTCAAACCAAAATTTAGAAACATCCTAATAGGGCTGAAATCTTTGACCCCGGAAATCTGAAATGCAAATCGATCAGAACCAAACTCGTATGGGTAACCGAAAGTCTATCCCTAGTCATTATTATGTATCGTATATTGTCATCATATAATTAATCATATTTTATATGTACCATCATATAAATAATTACATATATTATATTTTTAAAACTTAATATGAAATATAAAAACTATAATTTGAGTTGGTATTTCAAATTGGGCTTCGTATTGTATTTTTCTTATATATATGTTGACAACATTTTTTATAATGGTTATTGAAAAATAGTTTAGTAAAAATCCATTTTTGAATATATGTATATTTTTCAATCAATTTATGATATAAATCAATTTTGAATTATTATTTTGATTTGAAATATGTATATAAAGTTTAAATTTTGTTTTATGGTTAGTTTAGAAAAAAAAGTTTTAGGCAATTAGATTAACTCATTTTAAAACTGGCTCAAATAGATAGTTTCTTATAATATGATGGATTTTCAATTTTTCTTAATAACATAAGCCCATTAATTTTTTGCTTAATAATACTATCCTTGTTTTCAAACAAAAGTAATGGTTATTGAAAAAGAGTTTAGTAAAAATTCATTTTTGAATATATGTATATTTTTCAATTAATTTATGATGTAAATCAATTTTGAATTATTATTTTGATTTGAAATATGTATATAAAGTTTAAATTTTGTTTTATGGTTAGTTTTGAAAAAAAAGTTTAAATGATTTGACTCATTTTAAAACTGACCCAAATAGATAATTTCTTATAATATGATGGACTTTCAATTTTTCTTAATAACATAAGCCCATTACTTTTTTTGCTAAATACTACTATCTTTATTTCCAAACAAAAGTAATATTTTTTTAAAAGACTACAATCCATGTTACCAAACACTCTTATTTTTTAAACTCATATACATGTTTCCAAACAATCTCATTTTGTACTTCAGTTTTAATAAGATAGATATTGTAGAGGGCAGACGCATTAACCTCAGTCATTTCTGAGTTCACCTTCCATCTTGTTAAAAATAGACTAAGATTCAGCAGATGGGGCTGCGTCATCTTTGTGCTTAATCATGCCGGAGTCCACAAGAATTGGAATATCTGCAGCAAGCCATGGAGCAAGCCCCAAACAAAGTGCATGTGCTATGCCAAACCTAGGACTGCATAAGCAAACCAAAAAAAAAGAGCCATTCATCAGTGGCAAGAAACCGAGTAATGTGCTTAACATATAAAGAAATAGATATGCGTAAACCCAAACTCGTTTTTAACAAGATGGAAGCCAAAACACACAAAGAAAAATTAGCTAGATTAGATGTTCACTTCAGGACAATAACTTTCATTTGGACCAGATTGATAGAACTAACAAACCAATCTAATTAACATGTCAGGACAACGAGTTCTTTCGTAATCCTTGTAACAGTAAAATGATCTAAAACAATGCATGCTTCTCTAGCAATGTCAATGCAGCCACAAAGCATAACAAAGTTACCAGTTTTTAGCCCAGAGCGGCTTGAAATGCACAGTCAAGCAAATTTTCCCAATAAGTTAATCTCACCCTAATTCAAATAGGTCCATTTAACGAAGAAATAAATATGTCCATCTAGAAAGAAAGAAAAGTCCATCTGGTCCACTAGGACTAGCCATCAACAAAACTTACTGGATAGTTATGACCACTTAATCAATAAAGAAGTGTGATTTGTGTGAAAATATATAGTACTAATCAATAAAAGAAGTGTGACTCAGTACCCAAGCTGTGCGAAATTATTCTGTTACTGAACTAAATGAGTAATTAAGCTGTTTGAACGAATTTGGTTAATTTTTATGCTATGTCTTATGTTTATTTTATTAAATTCCAGTTGAACATGCATAATCTATGTCGTTTTAGACGCACAGAGAGAGAGAAAAACATAGCAGAGAGAGAGAAAGTGAGATCTGGTTTCCGACCGATGGAAGGGCTTCCACAGCTATCATCGGTCCGGCGTTGAGTTCTCTGTCCGTTTTTGGATCCTTTGCTTGATTTGATGTGCCTGTTTTGGAGAGGTAGAAAGCGTTTTTTCCTTTTAGCTTGGTTTTCAAGTTGTGGAGGTTTATATAGCTCCGCTGTCGCCGGCTCTTGTTTCTGGGGGGCGGAGGCTCTCTGCGTCGTCGGCATCTGTGGCCTTTGTCTATGAAGGCGTTTGGTGGTTTTGGCTCTGCGGAAGTCGTTGTAGTCGGCTCAGGATGTCCCGTGAGAAGAAGACAATGTTTCTAGGGCTTCCAATTTTATTTCTTTTTTCTATATGTGTTAATGGTTGGATGAGATCTCGATTCGTTTGATGATGCTCTCCGGCGGACTGAAGATGATTCTTAGTGTGGTGGCTTTGTTTGTGTTAAGGATGAGATTTCGATCTAGATCGATTGATGCTCTCCGTTGGAAGAAGCGATGATGATGAAGTGGTGGTCTTTGAGCGCCCTGCGCGGTGTAGAGGCAAGGGTTTTGGGCGTGGTGGTCAAGTTGCGACGGTCACGGAATGCAGGTTTCCCCTTGATACGTAGTTGGTGGCACCCGTTCAATTAGGGTTTTCGTTTTATTGGTTTTGGGCCCAAGTGAGTTTTTCTCTTACACTTTCAGATTTGTAGTTTTTCTTTGAGCTTCGGCTTTGTAACTGGGCTTGGCCCTTTTATCATCAATATTAAAAATATTAACGGAAAAGAAAAAGAACATGCATAATTTATGAATCTTTGTATGCAGCTTTTTATGTTGATTGGTAAAAAAGAAAAAAGAGCTGATTAAAAAAAAAAAGAGCTGATTTGGTTTAAGTAGTTCAAAACGGCGCTCTTTGCAGATTCGGAAACGTAAACAACATGATGTTTTCGTATCTTGCGGACCTAGAAAATTTTAAGAAATGAATTGAATCCATCCCGGTTCTACCGAGTTGCATCAACCTCTTTTTCCTTTGTTTGTTTTCTCCCATGCCTAATTGCTGTGTGCTCCTCCTCCTCTTCTGTCTCGCCGAGATTCTTCTTCTTCTTCTTCTCCAACCTTGAAAAACCCTAGAACCGCGAGTGGCACACACACTATTTCCCCAATTCCGCCATCCGAATCTCGAATTCAGTAATGGCTACCGCCGCGGCGACAGCCAGGGCGCAGGCGCTCTCTCTCCTCGCCGCTGCCAACAACCACGGCGATTTAGCGGTGAAGCTCTCGTCTCTAAGGCAGGTGAAGGAGATGTTGCTGTCCCTGGAGCCGTCTCTCTCCGCTGAGATTTTCCCCTATCTCGCGGAACTCCACTCGTCGCCTGAAACTCTAGTCCGCAAATCCCTTATCGAGTGAGTCCTCTAGCAATTCCACTCTTCGTTCTCTCCAGTTTTCTATTTCCCCGCGTCCTTCGCACGAACTCGTTGAAGATTTTTTTAGGGTTCTTCTGCCATAGAACTGTTATAATCAATTCCTTAATACGGCGTTATGTATTTGAAACTTCTATAGGAGTTTAGTCTAAGGGGTGCTCTGATTTAATTCTGTTGATTTAATGGATTTGTTTTGGGTGACAGGATCATTGAAGAGGTTGGTTTGAGGATGCTTGATCATTCTGATGTTCTTCTGACTGTCTTACTAGTCTTAGCGAAGGACGAGGATCCCCTTGTTGCAAAGAAAGCTATTTCTGTTGGAACAGCTTTCTATTGCACCATCTTGGAAGAGATGGCAATGCAGGTCCGTTATGTTTCTCAAGTTGGATGCGTTGTAGTATACTGATTTGGTGTTTAATAGTTAGTTTTATATGTTAGTAGAACCTTTGTGGGTATATTCACACGAGCAATATTCATAATTCTTCTCATTAAGTCTCCCGTTTGTCTCGCTGATGTATATTCTTGATGATCTCTACAGTTTCATCATCATGGTAAAGTTGATCGTTGGGTTGGGGAACTATGGAAATGGATGGTTAAGTTCAAAGACTCTGTCTTTTCTACTGCTTTGGAGGTATGCTGGCTGTGGATAGTCTTTTTTTTTCCTGTCTGTTCCTCTCTCGAGTAATGGTCTTTGGTTGAGTATTTGTTCTGCTACTCCGTCAATTTAAGCTTTTCTAACTTAACCCTGCCCTTTCGTTCATGATAGCCTGGTTGTGTAGGGGTGAAAGTTTTGGCGCTAAAGTTTATGGAGACATTTATTTTGCTTTTTACTCCTGATGCATCTGATCCTGAGAATATTTTCAACGAAGGTAATCTTGCAGTATGAATCTGAAATAGCACAATACATGATTTGTTTATTTTGTTTCGAGCATGTCAACTTTTTCTATTCTACTACAGGAAGTAGACAGATGTTTAACATTTCCTGGCTAGTTGGCGGTCACCCCATTCTAAATTCAGCAATGCTCATGTCTGAAGCAAGTAGGACATTTGGCATCTTACTAGATCTCATACAAGCGGCTGGTCGTTTACCCGGTGCACTGACGATAACTGTTGTTAGTTGGTATGTTTCTGGATGCATCCACTATTCATGTGTTTTCACCTTTCTCTCTGTTCTTCATGATGTTAGTTTTGCTTGGTGCTAGCTAGATAAAATGATTGCCAGATGTTTGTTTCTTGCAAGTAAGTTGAAATAGTTGCTTTGGTGCTCTCAAATTTTAGTTACTTATTGTTATGTTTTTCTGTGTTTTTTATTCTTTTACATGTGTAGTACGTAATGTGAAACACTCATTCTCACGTGCATGTTGGTGATAAAACAAACCCTTCAGTATGTATCTTGCTGCACTAAGAGTTAAGATGAGCTGATATGGGTTTAAACGTTGAGGTGTGTGCCTCATGTTTGTGAGATAGAACAATAAGCAGATGATTGTCTACCTTAAAGTGATTTCATTTTTTATTTATTTACTAAACTTTTGGCTGATAGAGATAAAGCATGGAAACAGGTTATAGCGCCTGTTCAACCCATTTGTTATAGTTGCAGCTAACTGAATTATAGTCTGGGGGAAAAAGGCTCGGCTGAAGCTGCATCAGTTATCGAATTTTGAAGTTGCCTGGTCATATGGTGCCCGAGTTTTTGGGTTCTGTGGAGCTCCGATCCAAATTAGAAGGGTCAGATCTAGTAGTTAGAAATGCTGTTTCCAAGTTACGCAGAAACATGGTAGAGGAAAGTTTTATATCGTTATGTGAACTGGATGTGTATAATACACGTATGACTGTTATGTTGGGATATTAAAAATGTATACACTACAGTATTACGGTATACACAGTATAATTTGGCAGTCAAAGATATTTTATGGTGAATTCTAGCCTAACATTTACATGTTGCTGTGATGAATATTTCTTCTGTATACATTTTTGGTGGATATTTGATATGAATATTAATGAGTTAAATACATGCTGCGTGATGTTATGTCATGTCTTACTCTTAAAATGTGCGTAGAAGTTATCTCGTGGTTGTTATGTCCACTAGGTGCCATATCTATAGTCACTTTGAACTATCAAAGTGCCTTTATCTGTTTTGGGGCAGCTTCAGCTTATCTTGGGAAATTATATATGCTTCGCAAACTAACTTGTCATTATTGACAGATATTCAAAAACTAGTACTTACCTGGCAGATGATTGTTTTTGCTTGAACTGATATTAACTTTTAGTGTCTGAGACCATTGATCTTCTAGAAAGATCAATGCTAAACTCTGAGAGGAAAGACATTTTCCACAGAGATGGTTTTGATTTTCCATTCGGTTTTACGTTCCCCTTAATTGATGAAGTTGTAATTAAGAATATGTGAAATAGATCATCTTATTGTAAATGGAGGAAGTCGTTAGGATATGCTAGCTTTGCAGAGTTTTTCTTATGTTGATATGTTTCCAGGAAAGAATTTCTGACTGCTTGATAATGTGATATGTAAACAATTTGTCTGTGGAAAGTTTCTCACAGGAATGGTTGCTCAATAAAATTCTAAATACTCTAGTATTTTTTGCGTTAGATAATAAGGCTGCATATGTTAAATGCAGCTGTTTGCATACGAAGAACCTTAGGGCAGTTTCTTTGACGCAAGTGTCATTCTTCTGTTTTCTGAGATGTGCAGTGATCCATTAGCTTGTAGAAGCATAACTGAACCATTTGCAGTTTTGAATATTTCATATGTAAGCACTGGTCTCGTATCTGACAGTATCTTATCTTTCGCAGTCTTGCGGTGGTAGCAAGGAAGAGGCCTGTCCACTACAACAGTGTCCTTTCCGTCCTACTGGATTTTCACCCAAATCTTGAGTCGGTAAAGGGGTGCCATGCTGCAAGCGTTCAGTATTCTATAAGAACTGCCTTACTGGGATTCCTTAGATGTACTTCCTCACCTATGATAGAGGTAGGGCGTTCATAATTTATTGTCTTATTTCTCTATGAAGTGTGTCTATTACCCTCAATCTTCCCTGTATTGTTTTATCTGATTAACATTTGAAATCATTATCAAACATCGATTTTAAGTATCTTTATGCTAATAATTTTTGTGTTGGTTGTTTCTGTTATCTGATCTCATTGTAGTCCGCTGAAATCCAGTGCTCAATTTATTTGCTTGATCATACCATGTGTCAAAAACATCGTATTTCATTATGTTAGCTGATATTTGTTTTGTTACTGGTTATTTTTATTTGTGCATTTATAGTCAAGAGACAAGCTTCTTAGAGCATTACGAGCAATGAATGCTGCAGACGTCGCTGATCAAGTTCTCCGCCAAGTGGATAAATTGATCAGAAATAATGAGCGCGCTGCACGTGAAAAATGGTCTGGCAAGGTAAGAAATTTTATTTCTTCCTACGCGTCTATACCTATCAGTTTTGGTCACTGTAACCAGTAACTTCTCTTGATGAACCTACTTTCCAGAACAACCAGGCGGTAAATCATCAGAATTCTTGGGATTTGTCAAAGAAACGAATAATGCCCCAGGGTGAAGATGATACAGTCAATGGTGAGGTTGCTCCGAAGCGCTTACGCCATAATAATAACATGCATTTGACTCCGCAAGGTCAAATAAGTGATTCTCCACATGGAACTGTCTCTATCAATGGCATAGCTTCTGGTAACCATCCTTCAGACAGTGAGCCGACTCCAGTGGAACAAATGGTTTCAATGATTGGTGCTTTGCTTGCTGAAGGAGACAGAGGAGCTGCATCACTTGAAATTCTCATTTCTAAGCTTCATCCAGATATGCTTGCTGATATTGTTATTACAAGCATGAAGCATTTGCCTAGTAGCCCTCCTACGTCGACAACTTCACTGGCTACTCCAGCAGATATTGTCGTTTCTTCTTCCATAAATCCCATGCGTTCTCCGACTCGTCAGCCACAACTTCCTTTCGATTCAACCCTTCCTGTTGGGTCATCATTATCCGATGTGCCTAGCTTGAACGCGGGTGTCGACCCTAGACGCGACCCAAGAAGGGTACAAACTTCCGTTTGCTTGATTCTATCTTTAATGTTTTTCTCCTGTTTGATTCGATATTTAATGTTTTTCTCCAAGATAACTTACACGTAGCGATGCAGGACCCTCGTCGCATGGATCCAAGACGTTCAAATCCATCTGTGGGACCAACATCACTACCTGTAGGTGAGGGTAAAGAAACAGTCCCAGTTCAGATAGACATCTCGACCTTAGCGAGCAAGCCACTTTCGGTTCCTGCTGCAGGGGCTAGTGGTTCAGTACATCCAATAACAGTAGAGGATAGCCAAAACAAGGTGATGGGAAGTTCGGTAATCAGAAGAATCGATCAGCCTGATTGCAGAGAGGAATTGTTGCCTATTCCCAAGGAGTATAGTTACCTCTCAAAGGGCAAATCATCTTTAGATGTTCCACTATCTCCTTGCAGGGATGATGAAGGCATCAGAAAAACAAAGTTTGATTTGGATCCAGTGTCCGTTCCAGATTTTAATCAACACTCGCCTTCAGAAGCAGGACCGGATTTTGATCTACACCCTCCTGTAGACTCAAATATTACTGCAGCAGAGGAAAGCTACCGAGAGTTGGCACCTGTTCCATCACATGTTGAACTTACCAAAGAGCAAAGCAACACTGTAGGAAAGTTGGCTTTAGAAAGGATAATTGAATCAAATAGACATGTCTGTGGCTTTGATTGTAACAAGATTCGCATGGCATTGATTGCCCGATTGATTGCTCAGGTGAATGCCTATTTGATACTTATTACTTGTGGTTTTCCTGTTCCATATTGAATCCTATTTTCAAGTTTTTCTTTAAGTTTTTTGTTTACAAGGATAAATGTTATTTATGTTCTTATTTCCAGATTGATGCTGGCAATGATGTTGCAGCCATACTAAAAGAGCATATTAGTGTGGATCATCGAGAATTCAAGGTACGTGTCACTAGTATTTGACTGCAGTGTTCATCAAAATCAGTCGTCTCTTTTTTATTTGGGTTTGGATTCTTAATCTCTTTTTCCATATCTGAGAAAGTATTGGCTGTCATTAATTTTGTAGCATCTTAGAAGTGCACAATACTGTTACAGCGCGAGTGTTTATGTGTCTGCATAAACTTTTTCGTCTCCAACTCTATATCTAGAGGAACCGCTAATCTGTTTGTTACTTTGTTTCTAGGGGCATGAACTTGTTTTACATGTTCTGTACCATCTGCATTCAAGGGCGAATCTGGACACTGATGAATCCTCTTCCTATGCTAGTGTTTACGAAAATTTTCTCATAGCAGTGGTGAGCATTTATTCAACTTTTTCCGTTTCTTGTTTCTGAATCTCGCTTACTAACATACTTGCTGTAGGCAAGATCATTTCTGGATACTCTTCCTCCTTTCGACAAGTCTTTTAGCAGACTTTTTGGAGAAGCTCCACATCTACCTGATTCTGCCATAAAGCTACTGAATGAACTCTGCTCCACTCGTCCTGACCCAGTTGGAGGAGAAGCCTGTGATAGTGAACGTGTTACCCAAGGGCTTGGTGTAGTTTGGAGCTTAATTCTAGTGCGTCCAAATGAGCGAAAAGCATGCTTAGCTATAGCATTGAATGTAAGAATCGGTAGTCAGACTTTATTATTTTGTTTCTTACAAGCCTTGTCACAGAGTTACATTATAGTCTCAGTGATGGAGAATGTAAGAATTCAGATAATGTAAGTTTTAAAGTGGCTAGATAGTTCCTTCCTCATAACTTAGATATCTACATGTTGCCTTTAAAATCCCCAGTTTCTGTTGACTAGTCCCACGAAATAGTTGCAGCATATTAGTTCTGTTGCTATAATTTGGTCAAGTTAAGCTGTTTACTGCATTGAGGATTAACCAGCCCTATTTATCAGGGCCTGGGATGCAGTTTACCCTGTATACAGATCACATTATGAATTTCTAAAACTTTGATATTAGGATAATTGTTTAGAATGCACAGAAAATTGCAATTTCAAAAGCATTGTGTTTTGATCTCTAAGTCCAGAAAGGAATTCATGAGCTTCTACAGTAAAAGAATGTTGTGCTTGAAAGTTGAAACTTTCTTTGTATCTTCATACTTAGATTCATGGTCATGTCCTATTGATTTTTCCATGTTCTTCACGCATGTTTTAATCCTTTTATGGCAGTGTTCAGTTCATTATGAAGAAGACATCCGTGCAAAGGCCATCCGACTTGTAAGGAAACTAGTCTCATTATTTTAACATGGTTCTTATTAACTGCTGGTACAGTAATTCTAATTTATATTTCTGAAATGCGTGCATAGGTCACGAACAAACTATATCACCTTAGATACATATCAGAGCATGTTGAGCAATTTGCAACAGATAGGCTGCTGACTGCTGTGAACTCTGAGACAGATTTCTCGCAGACTGCAGAAGGAACAAAAATAGAGGTAATAGCATATAGTCTTAATCTGGTAGTTGAGTGAATATCATTCTTGAAAAGGTAGTAAAGCTTCAAAAGCCATTAACAGTTCTCTAGAGGGCGTTTAGCTGCCTTAGTTCTCTTCGAATTATATATAGAAAAGCTTACTACTCTTTAGAACCTATAAGATGCTAGTTGCTTTTTGTGTCTTCTCGTAAGCCTCTGAATTTTCCCTTGCGAGGATTGCCTAGTCGATGAATTAGGCATGCTTTAGTTTATAAACCTTGACTTTTTATGGGTTGATTTGCTGACTTATCTCCAGGCTAAAAGTCAGATAACTTCGACAAGTGACTCTCCAAGGTCTGGAAACTCCGAAATTCACTCTCAGCAGGATCTACAAACTTCTCGTGATGTTTCTGTTTTATCATTTTCTGATGCTCAGAGACTAATTTCTCTGTTCTTCGCTTTATGTAAAAAGGTTTGCTCCTAATGCTCAGAATATTCTCTCCTTGAATATTCCCATTGTTCTGATGAATACTGTCAATTTTCCAGAAACCTAGTCTCCTTCGACTTGTCTTTGAAGTTTACGGGAAAGCTCCAAAAACAGTAATTCAGGTGAGTTAGCCTCCCTCCTTAATAAATGCTCACGCCACTTATATGCATAACGAGTGGCGTGGTACTGAATATTCTCCGTAATGTAATCGGAGTATAAAATGTTAATATTCACAAACATCAAACTGACTTATTTTGTTTTTTGTTTTTTTTAATTGGTTCAGGCTTTTCATCGACATATGCCTATCCTGATACGAGAATTAGGTTCATCTTATATTGAACTGCTCCCTATAATATCTGATCCTCCTAAGGGAAGTGAAAATTTATTGACATTGGTAAGTGGCTTCCGTGTTACCCTGTAGTATATCCACGTTGCTTTAAAAGTATTTTCTAATTTTGAACCAGCTCGTTGTTTATTTTGTATGTCTAGGTGTTGCAAATATTGACACAAGAATTGGCACCTTCGTTGGATTTGATTGCTACTGTAAAGCATTTATATGAAACGAAGCTAAAGGTTTGATTTTGTTATGAAGATCTTTCTAATAAATTTTCTTTGTTTGTATATATTTATGAAAATCAAAATTGCAAATCCTTACAAAAAGTTGTCTGCTGCAGGATGTTTCAATTCTTATCCCATTGCTTTCTTCACTCACTAAAGACGAGGTTATTTTCTAAATTCTTTCCATGGATTCTGCTCTTTCCATTTTCCACTACTTTACTGTGAAGGGAGATGAAGAGACTTGTAATTTTTGTCCGTTTGCACCCTATTATGTTGCCTACCCTAAAATGTGGAAATTTAAGTAGTAACTATTGAAGTATTCTGAAAATTGTCTGGTCTTTTACTGGTGGATGCAAAAATGACGTCTGAAATTGCTCATGAGTGGTACAGTTCCTTACTTCTTATGCAGACATTCTTTTTCGTTGTAACAGGTTTTGCCTATCTTTCCGCCGCTTCTTAATCTTCCACCTGATAAGTTCCAACTTGCACTTGCTCATATATTACAGGTATAATCCTTTTTCTGGTGGTCCATCCCGTAGTTGCTATCTTAGATATGTTAGAAGGATGTTGCGTATAATTCATTTCATGCATTGTTGTTTTTAGTTTCATATTGAACTTCTTACGGTGATCTTTTTGTCTGAGAAGTGGTGCGCTCTCTGGCAGAATATATCCTTTCTTCCGCTGTAACAACATGTCAGATCATTTTGGTTATATCTGTGACAGGGTTCTGCTCACACTGGCCCTGCGCTAACACCTGCCGAGGTACTGATTGCTATTCACGAGGTTGTTCCTGATAAAGATGGGCCAACACTGAAAAAGGTATTTCCTGATTTTCCATCTAAAGTGCTTTTGAAGGACCTTGTTGCGTGCAATTGTTTGCTCGAAATCAGTTATAGTGCTAGATCTACACTGCTGTGTACCTTTTCCTCATGTAAGCTGTTTATGCAAGGTCGATGATGCATTCTCATGCCATATGCTGCTAGGAAACTAGTGGCAACTAGCAACTGAGTAGTTAGAATGTCAGTCTTGCTATAGACCTGATTAACCTGTTCAGCAAGCAATGGACCCTTTATGCATTTTTGAAAGTTTTCTAGCTGTTTGACCTACTCTCTCGCCTTGTTAGCAGCGTCTCATTTGGCTGTGTTTTGTTTTCAGATAACAGATGCATGTTCAGCTTGCTTTGAACAACGCACAGTTTTCACGCAGCAAGTCTTAGCAAAGGCCCTCGGTCAGATGGTAAGTCAAAAGCGACCATATCTGTTGTAGAAAAGAACTAGTGGTTTAGATATTTACATCTGTGATACTTTATGGTTTCAGGTTGATCGAACACCTCTGCCTTTACTTTTCATGAGAACAGTAATTCAGGCAATCGATGCTTTTCCAACACTGGTAAGTGTCGTAATGGGTAGAGTAAAGAACAAAGTGACGTAAAAACCCAAAAGCTATTTTATAAAACCGAATCGAAGTAACATATATAGAATTCGAAAACATCCACGATATAGAAAGAACATGCATCACGCACATGATTATCTGTAATTCTGTGGTTGCTATCCAAGAGGACGAACATGTAGCTAGCAAGTTAATTTGACATGAACAAAAAATCTACAGACAAGGCAATAAGATGTTCAACACTAGTATGATGAAGCCTCATATATGAGGTTAAGGTTGCATTAGATTCTTTTAGTCCGAATACAGAAATTTCTGACTATTTATTTTTGGCCAGGTTGACTTTGTCATGGGAATCCTTTCAAAGTTGGTGAGTAGGGAGGTGAGTAATTTTAAGATCAAAGACAAGCATCAGCTTTGAGATTATTTTCCGTCTGGTGTGCTTATGATACTATTTCTTTTGGATGCATGCAGATATGGAGACTACCAAAACTGTGGCCTGGCTTCTTGAAATGTGTGTCTCAGACACAGCCACATTCTTTCCCTGTCTTGTTGGAGGTACAAGAAATGTGATAGAATAGAAGAACATATGAGTTTTAGTGTATTTACAGAAATTCTGAACGACTTTTTGGTATTGTTCTGCAGTTACCAATGCCGCAACTTGAAAGTATCATGAAGAAGTTTCCCGATCTAAGACCACCTCTTACTGCTTATGCGAATCAGCCAACTATCAGAGCTTCTCTACCAAAGTACGTCCTCTAAAATCAAATAAACATTTCGTTATCCGGTCTTTTATAAAGTGAAAACAACAGGTCTCACATACTGAATCTTCATGCATGTTTTACCAGTTCAGCCTTTTCAGTTCTTGGGCTTGACAATGGGCAAGATTCGCGGTCACAAATGCACCCTTAGGATGCAGCCTTAACGTGACCCTCTCTGGAAGAATAGCGGAAGGAGACAAGGCACTGATACTGAAATCGAGAATGGCTACCACACGTATATCTGGCCTACTAACTACATGTGCGGCTGTGTTTGCGATAAGTAGCAAGACGAGTTTTGTAGGCCAGCGTGTGTGGGTTATTCATATTTTCTTATTTCTTCCCCTTTTTTTCTGTGTATATTTTTTATAAGCCTTCACCGTGCCCGTGAGAGGGGGGGTCACCTGTAGTGAGTGTACAATCGCTTCAACTTTGTTTCCTATATAGAGAAGATAATAGAGTTTTAAAAGGCAAATATTATATATCACTAGTGGTATTCCGGCGCTACGCGCCGGGTTCATATGTTTTATTCTCTACTAATTTTCAAATGAATTTAATTTTTTTATCTATTCATTGGATAGTGGTTAGAGATAGTAGTTTATTACTTTATTTTGTAGTTGTTTATGTCAAAAATGAATAGTATAAGTGGTTTCACTGATCGATTCAATAAAAATAGAATAAATAGCTGATAACTGCACCAAAATAAATATCGTTGAACTTAAAACATAAAGTAAAATTGATGTTCCAAAAAAACATGTAAATGCATGTGTTTGTTTTTGTTTATGAGAAAGTTCACATGTATGACATAATGAAATTAAAATTTTGGAAAAAGATGACATAGACAATTTAGTTCGTAGGAGATATAAATCTCCAAAGAAGATGCTCTTTCGCTGCTTGGAGTATTATTTTTATCGTAAAAGAGCGATGTAATTTTTTAATTCGTAGGAGATATAAATCTCACATATATTACTTATTTAAATTAATAATATGAACATTCCCTATATTTATGGTAATTAATACTTTCCATATTTTGTGAATTATAATAATTCTAATTTTTATGCAAACTATACACTCCATTAAATTTAAATATATTTTTTTCATGCATAGTATTATTTAACGATCGAACATGAATATATAAATAATTTTATTTTGAAAAAAATATTTATTATATTGTTTTTACATAATAATGATATCAGATCGTACATATTTTTAGATTTTTACTGGTTTTCTAGAATTTTTAATTAAAATTATTTTTATTAAATTTGAACCGGATTATACACAGGTCACTGGATCTATCGATTCACGGGTCTTTCGGATAAGAAAATCAAATAGTATAATAGAACATTTTTTTTTAAATTCAAATAGAAAAACTTGAAAATTATTATTTTAAAATAAAAGTTATAAACTCAATCGAATTTTATTAGAATAGTAAAAAGTTATCGGCGCTTTTAGAGAGCGGATCAAAATCTAGTTCTCTTATAAAATAATAGCAGTGGTGGTATCTCTTAGTGATCTTGTTTGGATGACATATTATTGTAGACTTAATAACTCCCACTTAGTTGTTTGTAGAGGGGTGGGTGAGGTAACAGCTGAGTAGCTCATAATTGAGAGTTTGTGTTATTGTCTATTTATTGTGACCCTTTTTTGGAATATGCTATGTTCTTATGAGGGCTTGTGGCAGCCCTAACGAAGAAGACCCATGGGTGAGCGGAGCCACTTATAGGTAAAATACATTGTGTTTGTAGGTTTGTTATATTTTCCTGTAAATTTTTATGCTATAGATTTCTCATACAATTAAGTTATAATATATGCGGGACGTAGTCAAAAACACGTCAAAACACACACAAACGCACAAACATTAAACCAATATCTTTATGTGTACTTTTGAATGTTTCTAGTGACAGGGGAATGTAAACCTATGAAGAAAAAATCACAGAAGAATTGCAGGAACGTATTCAATGTTTCTAACAATATGAAAACAATAAGGAAGCTGTTTTGTAAATGCATATTTGTTCTTCTCATGAAAAAGCTTGTTAATACAAAGCTGAGTCTGTAGAGATACATAGTGAAATAAACTAACAACAGTCGTTTGTCTCAAACATTTGCGGGGTCTCAGAGACAACATTTCGTAGCTATGTGCGTCTCTGTTTTAGATTCCTGGCCTGTGAAGTATGGAAAGATATCTGGTTGAAAAGGCTCTGGAGCTTTGACCTGAAAATTGATGAACAAAATATGAGACAAACAACAAACTATCTATGTAGATCTACGGTTCAAGTTGGTTACTCACAGAGACCATAAGCTTCTCCACAAGTGTCTGAGATAAGGACATTTGGTAGAGACGGTAAACTCAAGGCAGCCATTGAAGAACAACAGCCTGGAAGAAGATCAAAATCAAGCAAAGGACCACTGTGGAGTAACGCTAATGGAGAAATGTGCCAATCTCCCACATTTTCAGTATCTATATTATACATAAACCTGTGAGCGTGTGAGTTTGGTTTGGTGCAGGTGGGCAGAGTGATATACCCATTTAGATATATATTAGTATATAAAAATAGAATTTAACTAATCATATTATTAAAGTCTGACCTTTTCAAGATCTAAACGATTGCATTTTCAGCACTTTATCAATTGGCCCTTTGGTTGTGTCTTTCCCTTTTCCATCACTTTTCTCTTCTAACTGAGTGTGTCTTGTTGAGATGCACTGACAATCTGGTTCATCTCAGGTGTCCAGTCCAAAGAATAAACCTGTGAATCCACACATGTTAACGTTAAGAAGTTGGGATCTTTACCAAATCCTTCAAAAATGAAAACTATTCAAATCTTAAAGAACGTTCAGACTTAAACTCCAGACTTAAACTCCTCCACGAATGAAGCTTTAAGATTGGCTACACTAAACACTTAATCACAAGCTACAAAACTCCATAAAGATGCATACTTGGATGAATAAAAAGATATACCTTGCAGTGGAGGAATAAAAAGATATATTTGCAGAATATATGTAACCAATGAGATGAAACTTCTCACTCACCTTTCTGGCAATAGTTTGAAACCAACAACCATTACTCGGTGGCAATAGTTCACATCCTGTAGTCCGTCTGTAAAAGCAGCTGCGTGGTGGGAGACAGCCATCGACATTGCGTCCCGAACAGCTCCCACATCTGTGTCTGAACTCTGAAGCTCTCTCCAGCTTCTACGCTGCCATTAACGTCCACGGCTTGGCCTCCGTGTCAGACCTCATCACTCAAAACTGATTTTACAAAGATCTCGTCCTCTCATCACTGTAGAATATAGATAAACATAGAATGTATATATTAAAACAGGTTTACAAAATATTTGAACCGGTTTATACCATTAAACAAAATTAAAAAAAAAAATACAACACTAAACCTAATCTAGAGGCCGCCATGTTCTTGTTGATCTCTCCACCGCTGGCAAACTTGAGCGTCATGCCTCCTCCTCCGCCTTTTCATCTCTCCTCTTCCGCTGTCTGTTCGTTCAGCTTCCTCCACCTCGCTTCCTCCACCTCGTGAATTCTCCGTCCTCCTCCATCAAGCTTCTCTGCCTCCTCCAACTTTCTTTACCAACACAAAAACAGATCGAAATCAAAACTCACAGAGAGAGAGAGAGAGAGAGAGAGAGAGAGAGAGAGAGAGAGAGAGAGAGAGAGAGAGAGAGAGAGAGAGAGAGAGAGAGAGAGAGAGAGAGAGAGAGAGAGAGAGAGAGAGAGAGAGAGAAGAGAGAGAGAGAGAGAGAGAGAGAGAGAGAGAGAGGAGAGAGATCTCTCTCTCTCTCTCTTGTCCCCGTGACAGAGCCAGGCACGGGAGAGAGAGAGAGAGATCCGGCATGGCAGAGAGGAGAGAGGAGACCGGTGGTGGCTCTCGCCTTCTCTAGAGCGAGGCATGTGAGAGAGAGAGAGAGATCCGGCATGGCAGAGAGGAGAGAGGAGACCGGTGGTGTTTCTCGCGTTCTCTAGAGCGAGGCACGGGATAGATCTCGAGAGAGAGAGAGATCCGGCATGGCAGAGAGGAGAGAGGAGACCAGTGAAATCGGATAAGGGGAAAAAACAAAAAAAACGTAACCAATTAAGCGCCGACACGTGGCGACATATGCCCACCCTTAAAGAAGGACGTGGCTGCAGGAGGTGGGAGAAAGCTCTCCTTTATTATTATAGATTTGACCATTAGATATTACATGGATTCAAGTTGGGTATTTGCCCATCACAATCGCTTCCTAAAGGGTATCGATTTGTACAATATTCAATCTCTTCCTAAAGGGTATCGATTTGTAAAATATTCAATTACACTTGGACACCATAAGAATCAATAATACCCAAAACCACTGTTCTTGAATAAGTCTAGGATACCAACTAGCCATATTTCAGCAACAAATTAAGAATATAACAATGATTTTGACATTATTAGATCTCATAGTATTTGTGCAACCACCTGCTCTATAAATGTTGTCTCCTGCTTGGAAACACACACGTTGTCATGCTATAATAAGATTACACAGGCGGTTCACTCCGCACCCATAGATAAAAGGAGAAACTCATACTTGAAAACCTTCCTTTACGGTGGTGTCTAGTTGGCGGGTTGGATGGGAAACGGGACGTCTCCACCTTTTAGGGTCCCAGAGTATAGTGCTGTTGAAAGCAAATCCGGACATATCGACATGGAACCTCCTAAGTCTTTTACTCTTCTCATTAGTGTGTCATCCAATGACTTGACTTCCGTTGCATATTGGACCCTCAAGGATGGCCTTGTTTTTGCTTGGCGCAAGCATTGCAACAGGCCACGTTCCAAATCGTCTACACAGAAGAAGAAGAAAGTATAGCAAATTAAAATGGGGGACATATATACTTTAGAAGAAGTTAGGCTTTGGTTATGATGCCGTCAGAATTGACAAGCATGGAAAGAAGGGAATGGTCAGAAGACCAAGACCAAGACCAGGACAAAGAGAAGTTCAACAAGAAGACCCTAATCAATGACAAGAAATGAACAAATCTCTCAAACAAAATGTAGACTGAGCACTTGGAAGAGTAAGCAGCAAAGCATAGAAAGTAAACAGTCCAGGTTTTGTGCATAATACACTTCAAATTCATATATGTTTCAACAACAGAGTCATACGAGTATGCTACCAACGACACTAGAGAATCACAAAGTGAAGACAAAAGAGTTCTCCTCAACGAACGCTTCAAAATTCAATCAATCTCTCAGAAGAATCCAACAATCTAACCATATCCTCATCCATTACCACAATTCAAAAGCAAAGCAAAGTTCCACTCTTTTTTATTTAACTCACATGATCTGTCTCAAGCTCTGAAACAGCTCAAGCGAGTACAAATTGTCATCATCCGCAAAGTAAAGAACCCCATCGAGCTTATGCAATTCTATATGTTCCAAAGCAGTGTTCCTCTGGTGAACTCCACTGTCCTTTAAACTCGCCATGTTCCTCTTGCAAACCAAGTGTCTATACCCCCGCCTTTCTCAGAATCTCCGAGGTCTCAAACGACGCCGCATTGCCCTCCACCACTATCCAAAAGCACAGGAGACTCCACCAGCCTCAGAGTGTGAGCAATTTTGTTCAAGTAATACGCCTGCATCGCTCGATTGTACGTTGGTGTCACCACAATGATGAGCTTCCTCGGCACAAACTCCATCTCCTCCTCCTTCTTCTCAATCTCCACGAAACTTACTCCATCTACGGCTACCTCTTCCCGTTGCGGTTTGAAGGAGAGGACGAGAGGGAGCATGGGGAGAGAGTTCGCCGGATTGAAGGCATCTCGGATTACGTTGAACCCCTCACTCACTCACATGCTCCAAATCAGATTATAAGAGCACCCATTCGTATGATGATTTTAAGCTCGACTCGGTCTTCGTTCGTTCAGCTCTAGGCTCTCTAGCTCGCCGAGATCTGAACGTTAATCGGGTTCGTGGACACGTGGCTATAATATGGCTCGGAGAGGACAGGAGCAGTCTGTTAAACATTGGATTGGAGTAATAATTTGGGTGATGATGTCATCATTAACTCCTATGATATGTTTCTAGTACGTATGCGAGAGAGTTCGAAGAAGATACATATTCTGGTTTGTGTCGGATCTTTGAATTTTTTAAATTTTTTGTTCAGTTTTGTAATTTTCATTTGATTTTTTTTTTGTAATAGTTTTATTGGATTCTGCTTATAACATTTTGGGTTTGTATAGATTTTATTAATTTAAGTAAGATTTATTATGAATCTAAACTCATTTCTAAAATATCCGTAAATTAAAATCAATAAAATAACACTAACTAATATAATTTAAAAAACTTAAAATTTTTATATATGACTAAATACTAAAAATAAGCATTAGACTAAATATTTAATCTAATCTATTAAAACACAAATACAATTAATATTTAGTCCTCACTTTTTCTAAATATTTACAAAAAATGCCACTAGTCTTATTTTTTATTTAACAACATTAAATAACCAACATTAAAACATAAATCAATTGAGATATTCAAACAAAATCTCGAATCTCTTTAAAATAAGCATGAAATATTTCATTCTTATACAAAACATCAGTTTTCATTGCTTTATATTCCACATATCGATTTATACATACATATATCAATTATAAAATGCTAAATATACAAAAATAATAAGAAAGTAAACCACATTCTTCATAAGCTATTTTATTGTTATCAATCTATTTCTCTGTTCTTAATTACCAAATATGATAAACTATTAAAATTAAAAAGAACGATTTTCAATTACTTAAAATGCTTATATTTCTTTTTTTAAACGTGTAAATCACGCTTGGTTAATGTTTTGTTAAGTTTTCTTCTTAACCTACACTAGATTTTTAACCGCGCTACGCGCGGTTTATATTTCGTATTGTTTTTTGCATTTATTTTTAAAAATTCATTAACTTTATGCAATTTTATTTATTGAACTCAATTGTTTTGTCCTACAATTTTACGTGTTACTTGTAATTTTAAATTTTATAACTTTGCATATTTATCTATTCCTTTAAAATAGTGGTCTATTATTTGAACATATTATTCCATATACTATGTGGGTATTTACACGCGAATGATATGGTATAATTTGGTAAAACTTTTCATTTTTGTATGTATATTTTTGCATTCTAGATTGTATTTAGTATATATTTAGGATATATTCATGTATGACACATTTAAACCAAATGTTTTTTACTATGTTCTGCATATATTTTGTAGTACAGAGTTTTCTATTTTTATTTTTTATTTCTGAAAATGGCGTAAGTTTTTATTTTTAGTTTCTCAAATATATCATGGATTATGTGTTGTAAAATAGGTTTCCATCATACGAAACCAAAAAAGAATAACATGATTAACACAATAAAGATGAGAATGTAGTGTATGGTTATTTTATTTCGTTTTGTAAACTAAATATTACATCTAAAATTTAGCAGGATTTCAAATTATAAGAAGTGATACCTTTGGCTAAGATTCAGCGAAAGAGTTATAAAGAAAAACAACAGAAGGTGAAACATCATCGTCTCTCATCTTGCAAGGATCAACGAAGAGAATTAAGTTTTAAAAAATAGAGGTTCTTAAATGTAGGATAACAACAATTTCAGAGACTTCAATAAGAACAATGAAGATGAAGTGTTTTATTGGATTCAATAAATAGTAGGGGTGGACACTTCGGTTATTTTCTCGGTTCGGTTTGGTTAGTTCGGTTCTAGTATTTTTCGAATTGAAATAAACCATAGTTAGTTTGGTTCGGTTCGGTTCGGTTTGTGTTCATTTGATTTATATTCGGTTCGGTTTAATTTATTTTTTGGATCAGTTTATTTAGGTTCTTCTTAGTTAGGTTCTTCTTAGTTTAATTTTTTAAGAGAAATCTTATATATTAAAACAGAAGTCACAATTTTGATTCATGTGTGATTTTTTTTTAAAAAATGTACCTAATGGACCTATTCATAGAAAGTCATGTTACATCTAATCTCTAATCTTATCATTTAAATTTTAGGCATACCAGAAATTTTTATTGGGCTATGAATAATTGGATTTAAAAAATAGATGATCTATTGGATTTATGGATAGTATAAATTAAATATATATAATTTAATATTGTAATGTTATACCTCCATATGTTAATTATTTAAATATTTGTCGATGTTAACTTTTAAAATTATAAATATTCTTTTTAAATAACAAAAATCATATTATCTAACAATGATTAATATTTACTACATTAAACCAATGTTTAATTATTTACTCGATAATATAAATCTATGAAGCGAAAAATAATTTTTTTAAAAAACTTTCTAAATTTGTGAAATGTTACAATATTTTTGAATATGATAATAAAATAATATTTTACTAATCTTTATATATATAGTTACAATTTTAATAATGAAATAATAATCCAAAATATATACATAGAAAAAGATACAAATACATGTGTAAGTTTGAAAATATATATTCAATGAAAAAAATACCGTAAACGTATTATGTTTTAAAAATTGATATATACATATATATTATAATATATACTAATTTAGAATTGAAAAAAAATTATATAAAAATAATTGAAAACAAAAACCCGTGCGGTTGCACGGATCGAGATCTAGTTATGTTTTAAATCATAAATTACGTAAACATAAACTATGTGAACTAAACTCAATATAAAAGTGAAAAAAAACATTTAAAAAGTCACAAAAATATATAAGAATTAAAAAAAATGAAAGCTAACTAAAAAAAACTAACATCATTAGTAATGTCTCTTATATCATTATTAAAAAGCTTGCAATGAATCATCTTCCATGTGACGATGTGAAAAAGAACTTTTGTTTTTAATAAAATTTTCTTTAGATTTTAGGTTTTAGGTTTATATTTAACATTCATGTTTACATTTATATAAGAATATAAAGATAAATACTTTTCTATTTTTTTAAATCAAATATTTAATGAAAACATATTTGGTTAGAAGAATATATGTTAATAAATGAAAGTTGAAAATATGTGGTATGGTATTAAAATTTTGGTATATTGGTATTACTAATATTTTTAATTTAAATAATTACAAAAATACATCGGTTTTTTGGTTCGGTTCGGTTTAAAACCAAACCATTCGGGTTAGAAAAATCTTCAACCAAATGGTTGAAATAGACTTCGGTTCGGTTTGAATCGGTTTCGGTACGGTTGGTTTGGTTTAACTCAGTTTGGTTCGGTTTTTTTGTCCACCCCTAATAAATAGTGACATGACAAAAAAATCTTGTCAATAAATAGTGACACGGCAAAAAAATCATAATTTATTGGCTGATTTAATTTGCTGAGGTGGATAGGCTCAATGAAGATTATACTCCCCTTTTAATAGAGTAAGATATCAAAAACTATAGAATCCATTTTTAAGATAAACAAATTCATTAAAAAAAACAAAATTCAAAAATACCTATAAATCCAAAGATTAGCATATCATCCAAAACGATCATAAATGATGGGCATGACACAAATGACTATTATTTTGCTTACAGTCAGTATGTGTTGTAGTGGTACATATAGTTGTAAGTAAAATTTGATGATAAAAAAATGTAAGAAAGTTATGTTCTTAACATATATTTGTAAAATTAATATGCTTAAAATTAAAATGTAAGTGTAAATGAAATAATCATTTTAGATGTATAACATAAACTAATTAATAAATATGATACTGTTATAAATTTATTTAATTTTATGTTGGGTCAATTCAAAATATAATATAATTTAATAATAGATTAATTAAAAAGACTTATATAACTATATGTTTATTTAAAATCTTAAATTAATAATTCTTATCTTTAAATTTTATAAATTTACATAAGTATTACCAAAAATTTGTGTTTATATCTTTTAACATCAAATTCATTTTAGCTTTTTATGTTTTTCTTTATATTTAAATGTTCTATTATATTCTCGGATCACATACATAATTAGGTGTATAAGATATTGATACAACAATAAATAGCAAAGAATTTAATATAAGTAAATGCTTGAGTTTTATTACTATTGTTATTTTATTTTGGATTTGTTTTTATAATAATTTTTATTATGTGGATTTCATGTAGAATTTTATAGTTTTCTATTTTGAAATTTGTTTAGTAATTAAAAAATAACGGTTAATTTTAAAGTATAATATCTGAATTATGTGTTGTAAATTTTTCTTTTTGTTATACTCAAGTGATTTAAAATTTGTTTATATTTTTTAAAAAGGTTTAGTAATTTATTTTGGTAGTTATTTTACAACTCTTAAAAATTTGTTAGTGTTATATTGTATTAAGCTACTCGCATTGTCTTACTTAAAGTCGCTCATATTTAAACTATTTTATTTTGTATGTTCTCTAACAATATCAGTTCATATGTAAATCATGAATTTTACATACGTAAAATTTGTTAGTGTTATATTGTATTAATCTACTCGCATTATCATACGTAAAGTCTCTCAGATTCGAACTATTTTATTTTGTATATTCTCTAACAATATCAGTTCATATGTAAATCATGAATTTTTGTATATCTTGACGACAGTTTGGCATGTACTCAAAGACTAATAATAACTCATGTTCTCTTATAGAGTACACGAAAAGTGAAACCACACTTCGGTGTTTTAGACTCCTTACGCAAACTATCTCAGCAATAAATTTATTGAAAGCTGCTGCATCTTTCACTCTTCAAAAAATCATGACATATGAAGATAACCAAGTTTTTCATTTCTGTAAAACCAAATTTCCGCTCGCACAATCTATGCTTATCACATTTCTCTATTTGCAAAACAGAGTGTAGTTTAACGTTTAAATAATTTCAAATAAATACAATAAAGTAATCCCAAATGAAGTTTTGTAAAAATATTATGAAACAAACAAACAAATATAAATTGATATTATGATTTACGACATGTGATTACTCTAAATACTAAAACTACGTATATAATTTTAAAAACTAAGTAATTTTTAACTTGGAGAAAAATGGAATATCAGAGAAGGAATGAATAAAATAAGATCTAGTCCAGTAAAAGTTATATATAAGATAAGTGTTTTAACAAATACAAAGAAAATATGGTTGAGCTTTTTTGAAAACCATGGCTTAACTTTAAGTTTTTGTTGTACATTTGTAAAGAGAAACAAAATTTATTCCAATTAAGAGAATAACTAGGTGATTTTCCCGTGCTCATGCACGGATATAAATGTTTTTGAAGTAAATATACTATAATAATTAATTACTATTTACTTTTAATTTTAAATTAATTTATAATTTGTATGCATCATTTATATTTATAATATTATATTACTTTAATAATACATATGATTTTATATATGTTATATTTAATCGGTTTTGTTGTTTTTACAGTCAATTTAGTTATAATTTGCGTAATTTGGAATGCATCTCTGAATTCAACTATAATATTTTTTATTCTAAATATATTAAAATTTTGATTAATTTCTTATTTGCATTTAGGTGGTTATTGTCTTAAATATATAAATATATTTTATGAATATTATGTATAACTTCAAATATTTTGTGCTTGGACTAAAAAAAATAAAATAAACTAAAGTGTATGATTCCATTTTACATAAATTAATATAATGATAATATTCTGAAGTCTCATGCATATATATATAAATTTTAGAAAAGAACTAAATTGTAACAGTTGTTTAATATTTTATTTTCATTTTAATATGTTTTGAGTTGTTCTATGATTTATATTTATAAAATAAATTACTATTCTTATAAAATTATATATTCTTATTTTAGTTAAATCTATAATTTTATATATAAGTTAGATTAGTCGAATCACTCATGTTGTGAGTATATTGATTTATTGTTATTCTTTCAAATTCAAATGATATATTTTTATTTTTATTATAATCAAGTCAAATCAAATCAATTTTATTTATCGTTTACACATGCATGTATTTTCATAATATTTATCAAATTATATATTGATGTTTTTAAAAATAAATTATAAAAGAAAGTGATGCTCAATAGGAAGTTACATACATAAGTAGGTGATACATTTCTAGAAGCTCATGAACACATATTAATATTTATAATAATTAAAATATTCTATAAATTCTAAATAACTTTATGCTTTTAATTTATTGAATGGAAACTAAAATTTAATTAAATTAATATTAAAAATGAGAATTCATATTTGCTTTGGTATTTTGATTATAGTTATATTAAGTTCCACAAACATAAAATTTAAAAGAAAATTTAATATTAAGAAAACAAATAACTTTAATAATGATAAATTATAATATATCTATTTTACAACTATTTGATTTTTTTTTGTTTTCAATATCTCTTAAAAATAACAGTACACAAAATTGTAATTTTATTTGAAAATAATATTATATAAGTAAAATATAATTTATCGATATTGTTTTTGATGTAATTGGAAGCTATTATAGTCAACAAAATATATGAAAAATATATAAATAATACTAATTATAAACTATTTTTAGTCAATTAAACATATATCAATTTATGTTTCTCAATTATTTTGTGTAATCTTCTAAGAAAATAGTTAGATATTTAAAAATACTTCTATTATTTTGAATTTTTTTTTTGTATTGTTTAAAATTATGTTCTGAAAGAAATGTTATTTCTTTTTCTAATATCAAGATTATCTGTGTAAATTTTTTTAATAAAATCACATTATATACAAATTTATGTTTTTCATCTAAAAAAATATAGATATAAATAAAGTATTTTATTACTTCAAAACTATATTTTGTTTATTTAAAAATATTTTTTAAATGTAATATTACTATTTTGTGAACTTTCCTTTTTTCGAAATCATATTATATATACATATATTTTCGTTTTCAATTTTTTTTAACTTTATAAAAAAATTCCTTTTTTTATTATATGTATATGTTTTGGAAATTTTTTAAAAGGAAACTAAGTAAAAAAAATAATAGTGTTTAATATTTTTAATTCATTAAGGGTATCAGTGTAATCAACCATCGTGAGAGTTAATATGGGAGCGACACATAGGAAACTGACTTCTCAAATAATATTATAGAGATAGCTGTAAACATATATATCCTTTAGTTTTACATCAAATAAACGTAAGCTATAATTGTTTAGAGTTTTATTGAATATGCACGGTTCTAGGATAAAGGAGTCTTCTCTACTACAAATCGTTACTCGTTCTACCAGTCATAGTCACCATCTCTACTACAGATTAGTATAGAAATCTAAACATAAATCGATATGCAGATTTTTAAAATCACATAGATTACCGTAGAGATCACCCCTGAGCCTCATGTTAGCTTGGAAATCCACATGTGTGTGGAACCTGAACCTGTCTGGGGGAAAAGAGACAGAGCCGGGGATGTGGTAGTCGTCAAGGGAGAGAGAACAGATTCGGTGAGGAATGAAACTGTCAAACTCGGATCAGCAACGCGATAAATCTCCTTGCTTTTGGTAGCAGAAAAATTCTCATAGGATCCTCCAGTATCTCGTTTTACTCTCTGCAATGGACTAAGGCTCACGCTGTTACTTCTATCCCCTGTAGGAAGCATAAGTACGATGTCATCATATCGATAAACAAAAGAAGCTAACTTCCCAGCGTATTCATTTTCACTAAGATGTTGAATATCTTCCTTGGAATTCCATATTAAAACATGTTTTCCACCTGAACTACTCTTTTTCACTCACCTGTAGTGCGGCGAAATATAATTGAATATCTAAAAAGATAATTTGCAGAGAGATTTGTAGGAAAAAAAAGGAAAGATTAAATAGGCTTCAATTCAAGTAAGAGAAAACTTATTATCAAAAGGATCATTACGCACTAAACTGAGCTAGTCTCATGATCTTTCCTAAATTGGAGCATCTTCTAGGTTTGGCTAACCAGTATTAGGACATAGAGTGAGAGTAGAAGAAGGAAACTTACGTAAATTCATAAGCCTTGTTGTTATTCAGGGAAACCAAGCTCCACTTTAGGGAAAATAGCTGTTTTTTCTACGAAGAAACCTGCGGGACTGGAAGGATTTGTTCAATGGGTACAACAACTTTCTTTGCATATACTCCTCCAGAAAGAAGAGCACAGACCTGAGACAAATAGAGCAGTGTCATAAAGTTTAAGACTTTAATCTAAAGCCTACATAGAGGATTTGAAGGCAATCCAACATAGACTGGACAAAGCTTTTTAATCAACAGTTAAACAGATGAAAAAGATTGCAAGCAAAAACTTCTCCAATACAATCTCAGTTGTTTTATCAGTGTATACTAAGTCAATAAGAACATGAAATGAGCACCGAGCAGCATATTCACACCAATCCTATAATCAATCTCACATATATCAAAGGAACTGAACACAGGCTGAGTATTATAACTCCTAACCACAATCTTGTAAATTTAGTAATCTCTACCTGGTTTCCGGCGAGTGATAGACATGATGATGGATTCGATGGTTCTGGAGCATTGGAGACCAATGGCAAACGATAAATCAGTTCGTCTCAGAGCACGTCCTTGAACTATAATAAGAACATCATCTTCTGGGTCTTCCACTTCTCGGACTCGAGATCACGATCGCCTTCATTCTCTGTCAATGAAAACGATCGCCTTCATTCTCTGTCAATGAAAACCAAAGCAAGGGCTTTGAAAGCACTTTATAAAGCCAGATGACGATTAAAAGAGCAAAAGACAACATTCTTCATAACTGAAACTCACCAGAGAGAAAATTATATTGACGATTTTGTTTGCCATCAATTGCTGGGATTATTTGGTTTCTGCGGATGTGGTGAAGGGGAGTAGCTAAAAGCAGAAGGATATATAAGGTATACAGATGAAGGAATAGAAAGAGTTTCGTGATGTTAGATTGCTGCCGTAAAGAATGTGGTTTTGTGACTGATTATTAATGGGATTTATGATATTAGAGAAGAGAAACCGAAGGGATGATAACAGTACGCTCAAGTGAGAATCAGGAAGACGGAGCATTTGTGTAATAGGAAAGCTGGGCTCTCGCAAAAAGCCTGTTTGTGATTGAGATTTTTTTTTTAACTCTACGAAAACTGTTTTGACGTGGCAAAATAACTCTTTTTTATTGGTTGATTTTTTTTGCCTACGTAGATGGCTAACTTCCCAGCGTATTCATTTTCACTAAGATGTTGAATATCTTCCTTGGAATTCCATATTAAAACATGTTTTCCACCTGAACTACTCTTTTTCACTCACCTGTAGTGCGGCGAAATATAATTGAATATCTAAAAAGATAATTTGCAGAGAGATTTGTAGGAAAAAAAAGGAAAGATTAAATAGGCTTCAATTCAAGTAAGAGAAAACTTATTATCAAAAGGATCATTACGCACTAAACTGAGCTAGTCTCATGATCTTTCCTAAATTGGAGCATCTTCTAGGTTTGGCTAACCAGTATTAGGACATAGAGTGAGAGTAGAAGAAGGAAACTTACGTAAATTCATAAGCCTTGTTGTTATTCAGGGAAACCAAGCTCCACTTTAGGGAAAATAGCTGTTTTTTCTACGAAGAAACCTGCGGGACTGGAAGGATTTGTTCAATGGGTACAACAACTTTCTTTGCATATACTCCTCCAGAAAGAAGAGCACAGACCTGAGACAAATAGAGCAGTGTCATAAAGTTTAAGACTTTAATCTAAAGCCTACATAGAGGATTTGAAGGCAATCCAACATAGACTGGACAAAGCTTTTTAATCAACAGTTAAACAGATGAAAAAGATTGCAAGCAAAAACTTCTCCAATACAATCTCAGTTGTTTTATCAGTGTATACTAAGTCAATAAGAACATGAAATGAGCACCGAGCAGCATATTCACACCAATCCTATAATCAATCTCACATATATCAAAGGAACTGAACACAGGCTGAGTATTATAACTCCTAACCACAATCTTGTAAATTTAGTAATCTCTACCTGGTTTCCGGCGAGTGATAGACATGATGATGGATTCGATGGTTCTGGAGCATTGGAGACCAATGGCAAACGATAAATCAGTTCGTCTCAGAGCACGTCCTTGAACTATAATAAGAACATCATCTTCTGGGTCTTCCACTTCTCGGACTCGAGATCACGATCGCCTTCATTCTCTGTCAATGAAAACGATCGCCTTCATTCTCTGTCAATGAAAACCAAAGCAAGGGCTTTGAAAGCACTTTATAAAGCCAGATGACGATTAAAAGAGCAAAAGACAACATTCTTCATAACTGAAACTCACCAGAGAGAAAATTATATTGACGATTTTGTTTGCCATCAATTGCTGGGATTATTTGGTTTCTGCGGATGTGGTGAAGGGGAGTAGCTAAAAGCAGAAGGATATATAAGGTATACAGATGAAGGAATAGAAAGAGTTTCGTGATGTTAGATTGCTGCCGTAAAGAATGTGGTTTTGTGACTGATTATTAATGGGATTTATGATATTAGAGAAGAGAAACCGAAGGGATGATAACAGTACGCTCAAGTGAGAATCAGGAAGACGGAGCATTTGTGTAATAGGAAAGCTGGGCTCTCGCAAAAAGCCTGTTTGTGATTGAGATTTTTTTTTTAACTCTACGAAAACTGTTTTGACGTGGCAAAATAACTCTTTTTTATTGGTTGATTTTTTTTGCCTACGTAGATGGCTTAGCTGATCAGCATATTTCCCTTTTAGTATAGTTTAGATACTAAGACTAACAAAGCACATTAGATTCATATATGTAGCTTCAAAGCATATTAAAATTCACATAACAACTAAATATGTCTGCCTAAACAATTTTTACTTTTTTCAAAAATGTCAAACCTCTTAAACCCACACAGTAAATTCAAGTAAAAATGCTTCATTTGTGGAAATAGTTACTCTATCATTTCAATGTTAAACCAACAAGATAAATATATATATATATAAAAATAATTTAAACAATTTACATTTCAAAATAATTAATAAAATTTCTGCATATAAACTATAAAACATACTAATCATTGAGAAAATATTGGAAAGAATAAAAAATAGTTACCAAAAATTATGTATGATAAATTTTTAACAAGGTAAAAGATTTAAAAAAAACACCTATGCAGATGCACGGATCAATATCTAGTTATTTATTTAAGTTATGAACATTCATTTTGAAATCAAATTTTGATTTGGATCTATAGCTATTTTCATATACTTCTTTGATTTAGATAATATCTTAAGTCAAAACTATTTTATTGTAAAATCCGGTTGGATGCTTTTATTGATCAAATCAGATTTGGATTCAATTCAGATTTTGAGTTTAATTACAAATGTCTTGACCTAGTTCAAAGTTCAAACCCACATATACTCCAATGAATTATGGTGAATAACTAAGGAAAAAGGACAAAAACTAATGTATTTTTTTTTAGTTTTAATATTTTAAAATGGTATTTAGGGATGAACCTAAGTTTTGTTCGTATTGAATCCCATTATCAATTATTGGTAAATATAAATCTAAACCCATTATTATCTTAAGTAGCAACGAAGTGGTGTAGCTGGAAAATTTCATAATGAAAATTTACCAATGATTGAGTCCTGACATACTTTGGGACCATTGTATCTAATCTTCTCAAAGTATTAGCAAGTCATCAAA
This sequence comes from Brassica napus, assembly GCF_020379485.1. NCBI lineage: Eukaryota > Viridiplantae > Streptophyta > Magnoliopsida > Brassicales > Brassicaceae > Brassica > Brassica napus. Next base: position 29,225,054 of record NC_063442.1, on the reverse strand, counting down.
AAGTGTTCCAATCACCACCATTAAACAATGTTTTGATACATCCTGCCTAACAATCCATGACTGAGGTATTGCACCAAAGGTCCCACAAAAGAATCCAATTTCTTCTCCGACCACTAGATTGTTATGGGTGCTGATTAGTTAAACTTCCGGCCCATATTCCGGTTCCCACCACCACGACTAAAGATATTCTGGTGAATCCTTCCGGCTTTTCAAAATCCCATCCATCACGTAGACTATTAACACATGACTCAGTCAAATAAACATTGTTTTTCTGTGCATTCTTTCAAATAGTTTAGGGGTTGTATGTATATTGTCATGAGGGCAAGGCCGAAACCCTCGGTTCTAGAATATGAATTCCACAAAAAACTAAGTTATTATTTGTTTGACCAGACGACATACTGGATACTGTTTTACGCCTCATTTGAAAATCTGAAGCTGAACTATTTGTGGATACTGTTCTTCTGGATGATTAGTTGTGATTCGGCCCAAACACCCGATCAATAATTTATTTTATATATTTACTCTACATATATTTACTACTCTATAAAATCTTTAGATTGTAAATTTGTATAGTTTAAAATAGCATCTATATATTTGAGGGCAGACGCTGCATGTCTAAGAGGATTCCAAGTAATACCACTACTTATCTTTCCAATTCACATATCTTGCTTCTTAGTTTCCATTTCCACCATCTCTATCTCTCTTTCTCTCTCAAAAGACAAACAAGAAAAAAAGTGGAAGATGCAAGAACTTCCAGATTGCTTGTACGAGGGAAAGCAACCAACCTTAATCACTCCATCTTCTCCCACGCCAAATCACACTCTCTACCTTTCCAACCTCGACGACCATCATTTTCTCAGATTCTCTATCAAGTACCTCTACCTTTTCCAAAAGTCTCCCTCCTCTCTAGCCCTCAAAGATTCTCTATCTAGGGTTCTAGTCGATTACTACCCGTTCGCTGGTCGGATCAAGGTCTCCGCTGACAAGACCAAGCTCGAGGTTGACTGTAATGGGGAGGGGGCAGTTTTCGCAGAAGCGTCCATGGATATAACTCGTCAAGAGTTTCTTGAAATTTCACGCAAACCAAAAAGCTCTTGGAGGAAGCTCTTGTTTAAGGTTCAAGCTACAGGTTTCTTGGATATCCCTCCTCTTATCATACAGGTTCCTTTTCCTTCTTTTATCTTCGTATTTCAATTATTTTTTTTTTCTTGCTTTAAACTTGATTTCGATATCAAAATCATGCATAACTTAAAACGTTTCCATACATATTATTTGATACTTTGTAAATAGACCATTTATTCCTTTTTGATGGGTATAATTGTATAAACATAGCTCGAATAATTTAGATGCCATAAAGTTGGATGGATCAGTTAGTAAGACAAAACAAAAAATTCAGATGTATATGATCCTTGACTCCTAAATTGATTCGGCTACTTTATTCTTTTCAAATAAGAAATGCATATTTTTTAGGCTGTGCAATGCATTTGATGTCTGAATGATATAAAGTCTTTTCCTACCACATTTTTCCTTAAAATATGTGAACTTTAATAATTAGATTTGATAAATGTCATCAGAATAATAATAATATATCAAAAAGGAGATCTGATGGATAAAAAAAAGAAGGGCACATAGAGAATAACATGTCGATCTATCTATGGTTCTATATTACTCTTTTTCGTTTCTTGGTAACAAAGAAGATCAGAACTTCTTTTACTTGCCTAGTTTATTTTACAAGTGTGTTCAACTGATGCTATGACTTGTATTTCAAATACGTTATACGAATTTGTAATGTTTTGATATATATTAAGTTAATCTAGTGACTAAAACTCTTAAATCACTTAATAAATGTTTAAGAGGTCATAATTCGATATTTTAATTTAGCAGGGGATGAACTTGTATTGTTTTTTTTTTTATATTAAACTACGGGTATTCCGAACCTATTGAAAATCCCAGACCAATCTTCAGACTTTTCTCTAGATATTCAAATGATGTCCAAATTATAACATCATATCTGTATGACAACACATATTTAGTATCGTGTAGTTGATTCGAACCTAGTCGATTTCTCAAAGTTTGTCTACTAGTAGACCACCTATGGGTTTAGCTCTTAAACTATTATTTGAATTCAATGCAATAGAAGAAAGACTAAACATAGAAAACCTTATGAATTTGTTGATGTATGACACAGGTGACGTATCTCCGTTGCGGAGGTATGATCCTCTGCACTGCGATCAATCATTGCCTTTGTGACGGCATCGGCACATCCCAGTTCCTACATGCATGGGCCCATGCCAACACCACCAGTGCTCCGCTTCCCATCCAACCGTTCCACTCTCGACACATGTTAGAACCACGAGATCCACCGCATGTCACACACTCACATCCCAGTTTCACCCGGACCACCGTAAACAAAACCTCCACCTTCAACATTTGCAAGTATTTACAGTCTCAACCACTGGCTCCCACCACTCTAACCTTCACACCATCCCTTATCCTACGCTTAAAGAAAATATGCGCTCCCTCGCTAGAATGCACCACGTTCGAGGCACTAGCGGCTCACACATGGTGCTCTTGGGCTCGATCTCTCGACTTGCCGTTGACCATGGAGGTCAAACTTTTGTTCTCTGTCAATATGAGGAAAAAGCTGACTCCAGAACTTCCCCAAGGGTATTATGGTAACGGATTCGTGCTAGCTTGCGCCGAGAGCAAAGTACAAGACCTAGTCAATGGTAATATTTACCACGCGGTAAAATTAATACAAGACGCGAAAGCGAGAATCACCGACGAATATGTAAGATCAACAATAGATTTACTGGAGGATAAAACTGTAAAAACAGACCTCACAAGCAGTTTGGTTATTTCACAATGGGCGAGATTGGGATTAGAGGAGTTGGATTTTGGAGAAGGGAAGCCAATGTATATGGGCTCTTTGACGAGTGACATCTACTGTTTATTTTTACCGGTGGCCGGAAACTATGATGCCATTAGGGTTCAGGTGTCGATGCCGGAGGATGTTTTGAGGAGGCTGGAGTATTACATGGTTAAGTTTCTTGACGAAAAAGGTAAGATAGAAGCTAAAACTTTTGCATAATGAAGTTAATTATTGGTTTTTGGTTAAATAAAGTTTATTTTCTTAACAGTTTCAATGATCTATCACCTATAAAGTAGTCGTGGGAGTAAAAGATAATTCAGTGGATTCTATGACGAAGAAAAAGGCGTGGACGTGTCGATTTTCAAGTGATTTAAGTTTTCTACTGTTCAGTGGAGTAGTTACTCTATATACATCTTTGTAGAAGATGAAACCATATTTGTAAAAGAGTTTAAAATACAAAAAAGAGGTTAAACAAAAAACCATGTTAGTAATATTTCTGTGAGCTAAAAGCTTAATAGATGGAAAATTTGCAACGGAGAGTGAATGTTCAAAAATGTTTAATTAATTTTGAATTCAAATTATTGAAAGTTAAACAAAAAAAGCAAGCTAGGAAGTACCGAATAATGTGAAAATAGACGTCAGCAAGTGATGTGGGTGTCCTGATTCGTGATGACAATGCTACACATTGTCAGCACCAATACAACACGACAAGCATCCAACTTTTGTGACAACTAGTGTGCAAGTTCTATAGACTATGCAGCAGTAGCTTCTGATTCTGTTCTCTGCCATACTAAGGTTCTTGTTTATGCTGAGGCCACAAATAATTTGCAAGTCCATGTTCCGCTGTTACAACTCAAGCTGCAGATTCTGAAGCTTTGAACATTGACTTTATAATCGACATAAAGGTAATCTCAACTGCTCGAACAGATACAACATTAATCGAACATGTCTAATTCTAAAAAAAGACGGAGTTTACTCTTCCAACTGCTGCAGTTGCGGCTTATGCTATCTGCTTCCCAAGCGCTTACTGATTTTTTATTGAATATTTTATTTTTGTATTTATACTGTTTAAAAAAAAAATTATTCCCGTAAACGCTAGCTGAAACTATCTTTTGAATTTATGAAGTTTAGAGCGGTTTAAAGCGGTTTGAGTGATTGTTAGAAATCACCAACAACCGCTACCAACCGCAAAAGCTGCGTTTACGGGTGGTAGCAGGGAAACCAATCATACTCTTAAACTCATCCTTTTCATGCTTAAGAGTTTCAAAACTTATTTTTTACTTTTCTTTTATTAAAACATAATCATTTCTATGGATCCAACGGTATTTTTGTAAGTTTTTAAATTAAATACACATTTTTACTATATAGTTGAAGGCACCTAAATTAATTAATACTCCCTCCCTTATACTACTGCTAAATTTGTTTATATATATTTTTTTTGTATCAACTTATACAGACTCATACAGACTCTGTAAACTAAACCGGGTGATATGTATCAATGTAGACTTTTTTCAGCCATTTTTTTTTTAAAAAACAAACAAAGCAATGTCGTTCTAAAACCCATTCTTCAGATTCTCTCCATGCAGTTACGGTAACGTGTCCAAAATCATGTGGATGAGATATAGCTTCAATGGCATCTCCACATCTGAAACAAAAATCTACCTTCTTCAACATGGAAAATTATACATTTTGTTCAAAAATATGAAAATGATAGTTCTGACTTCTGGGGATGGTAGCTGTTATTTTTCGATTACATTTATCTTAAATTTTGACCAAGGAAGTGAAAATGCTAATGGAACGTACGACAAACTCACTAATAATCACAAGAAATTATATAATATGTATCCAAAATGAAACGTTAAAGCCTCTGGTAGAAGTCGTGTTCCTAATAATATTTCACGGCTTCATCCATTCCTTCAACAGCATCTTCTTCTTCCCAGCTATAAATGTCTCCACAGTCGATCTAAACTCATCACTACTCAGATCATCCATGTCACACAACCGTCTCATGCTCCTACGAAACTCTCCCCGCACATCAAGCCTCTCTGATCTCGACCTCCTGTAAACCTGATGATCACTACTACTCTCAGTAGCGACTGGGGGCAGAAAAGTCATTTCATTCTTCCTTCTTATGGCATGAGCTGTCTCCGCCACGGAACTGACCGCCCGGACCATCTCTCGCCTCACCGGTCGAGCCTCTTCGGCGGTTAGTGTAACGGAGCTCAAGTCCGTCCCTGACTTTTCACCTGAAGTCTTTTCTTCGTTTTCTGACTCCGGCTGTTTAGAGACGACGGCGGAGGAGGAAGAATAACCACCGAGAGGAGTGGTGGTGGTTGCGGAGGATAAACCACTGAGAGTATTGGTGGTTGCGGAGGAAGAAACGTATTGAAAATACAGATCAGGTTCGGTTACTTTTTGGTGGTGGTTAGATAAGGAGAAAATAAGGGCGATGAGAACGTTCACAATGACGAATATGAATACACCACCGGTCCAGCCACCGGAAAGAATCCGCTGGAGGTACTCACCCACGGAAAGAGACGGCGTCAACCAAGAGAGGAGAAGTAACACGACGACAAGAGCTTCAATCACTGGAAGAAACTTCCAAAAGTATCTCGTTCTCTCGAACCTCCTCATGGCGTCAACTTTCTCAGCGGCAACATCTTGGGAGACAAACGAAGCCATGTTTTTTGTAATTCCAACCGGAAAAAAACTTTATGGATAATCACTTTGACTAGTCTGAACAATTAATTGAGGGTTTTATATAGAGATGCAAAGACTCTATAATTGGTTGAATTATTGAAACCAATGGATATATCATCATCATCTATTTCTTTATAGGTTGGTCGTGGAAATTTCATGACTACAAGCATTAGGTGAATAAGTACAATTCCAGAAAGAAAAAAAATGATCGCATTATTGGGGACAACTTGAATAAAGTGATTAAGTAATATACTAAAAAAAGTGAAGAATGGTTGGAACGAGTTGGCGAGTAATAAAAGAGCAGGTGAAGCTGCAGCGAACAACGACCGGGCCAATGTAAGCACGCTTGGGCAACGTACACCGCCGGACAAAACTTGACACGTGTTTGTTGGAACCATTTACTTTATTTTTATTTTGGTAATAGTGTTAAGATTACCCATATTATATTTGTTTGTACTCTTCAAACTACTACATTCATTGTACGTTTTCAAAAATAATAATAGAGTGGCTAGATTCATCATTTGATACATTTTCTTGCATTGTTTTTTTTTTTAAATAGTAGAGTATCAGCGACAGGATTTATCATAAGAGAAACTTCCTTGCATTGTTAAATAAAAGAGTTCGTCACTAGATTTTCATTTTGGAAGTAAGATTTCAGTTATGGAGGTAGAATTAGTTGCGTGTTCGATCATTGAGACGTATAAGTTTGATGCCAAAAAAGACGTATAAGTTTGGTGTCGGTTCAAAACTGTAATCTCTAAGAACAAAGCAAATCTCAAAAATGTGAATACTACATGTAAGGAAAACAATTATGGACCACTAACCATTGAGTTAAAAAAAAATGATACTAAATTAAACGGCAGCTAAATTACATAATACCATATAATTCTTGCAGCAAATTAACAGTAATAGTTGTAATACTTTTAATTCAATTACAGAGTACCGTTTCTACACTTTGTACTTATGGTATCAATATCAAGTTATATGGTTTTAAACTAAAAGAAATTGTAACAAGTAAGTAACATGATTGGTTTTGGGTTTTGAGATTATAAAGAAGCTAAGCCTAAGGTGAAAGATCGGGTGTGAAACGATCATGAGCTAAACATATATTCAAATTTTTATCAAGCCCGAGTCTAGAACTCAAAATACACAAAAAAAATTGATCCACTTTCGTGGTATCTCTCATTTTATCAATTGATCTCAATATTTACATTTTCATTTGGATTAAAACTCGATGATAAACATTATGTCCAGATTGGATTAGTTCACAAATTTTCCTAATATATAATTTCGCCGATTAGGGACAAAATGCACATTCATGCACTTTTGATGATTAGATTAAGCCTAATTTCAAGCATTAAGTGACCGGTTAAATACAGGCAGTAAGCGTGACAATGAATGGAGACAATAAATCAATGACCTTATTTTTGTTTAACTCACCGATGTAAACACCCTAGCACCGTAGACTAAGCAAATAGACTATTCAACCTTAAAGAAAGAAAATACAGAGAGGGATGATGAAGAAAACATGAATAACAATTGCAAGAATGAAAATAGGGTTCATGGGTTCTTCTCTAGGATGTGAAAGATCCTTCTCCCTTACAAAGAAGCAAATCGTAAGTAATTTCCTTAGAATATGTGTTCTACGTAAAAACTGAAGTGATTATTAAAAAGAGAATGAAAGAATATATAGAAGAGGTCGCAGGCGGCTGGAAAAAAGAGAGGGGATCCCTAGATAAAGTTTCTGATTCTTTGAAACTTTTGTTAAAAATCTTAAGTGATGGAGCGGCTGCTCCATTCGGCTGCTCCGCACGGAATTCTCCCAAATTACATTCTTCCCTGCATCCGTCCCTCCAAATGTTCCACAACTACTCCAAACATGTAATGACTCAAAAAAAAGAACTCGATAAGGATTTGAAAACCATTTAGAAAACATATATACAAAGTGTCAAAAACACAATATATCACAAATCCAAACTTAGCTGGTTTACACATCACATGGATGGTTGTAGTTTTTCGTTTTTATTAGGTTTTTCAGCATTCAGTGTACATTCTTGTCTTCCCATGGATGAGAGGTGTGTCTGAGGATCATGAAACATATCATATTATTCAGTATATGTGTCTGAGATCGAGTTATCCTGAATCCAACGACTTTGGTTTTGAGATCATCCCATTGGCCGTGAAAGAGCATAATATCCAGGTTTCTTTAATTTTGTGTTTAGCATTTCATATTATTCAGTATATATGCTTCCTCTCTGACGTTTATTTTATTTTGTTGGCTAGGCATTTTTGTTCAATGACTTTTGGCAGGATATCGAAAAAATAGGATCATTCTTTGATTCCAACTTTACTCTCACGGAGCAGGTGACTCTTATTCTTATCGACAAGAACAGTCTAGTGATTTTTCTAAAAAAAAGGAACAGTGTAGTGACTCAGTGAAATATAATCACACCGTTTATCTCTGTTCCTGGCAGCGTCCCAAGAGCACCTTCATCGGGAATATCTCTTTTAGAATACCTGATCTGAAAATATTATTTTATTATTTAGTTAAATAATTACATCTTAATTTTAATGAAAACTAAAACCAATAAAAGTCGACATGTGTACTGAGAAATCATTGTTTGAGATGTTTCTACCAAAGTCTCTTCCTCTTTCTTTTAATTTTGATTTTTTAATATATTTTTATCTAGATATTGGAGTAAGAACTCCACGTTGAACATGTTATAAGTTCCAGTTTTACGATACAAAAACTCTCTTCGTCACGTCTCCATGGTTTCTGCCACCTACCAAAGTTGATAAATGCAGGGTACGGTTCTTGAATGTGTTTACTACCGTTGTTTCAGCTGATAGTAATATTTATCGATCCTAGCTTTTTCAAAATGTGTTCTTGAATTGTGAGAATACGATCAACCACTACAAGAAAACAGCGGTATTCTGACGGACGTTTCGACGGAAAATAAAATCCTCGCAAAATTCCGAGGAATTTCCGAGGATATTCTGAGGAAACACAAAATTTGGTTTCCTCGGAATTTCCTCGAAATATACCGACGGAATTCCGAAGAAATATCATTCCGTCGGAATATTCTTATGGAATATCGAGGAAAATTGTATTCCTCGGAAAAAACCGATGAATTCCGAGGAAATATTATAGACGTTAGAGAGCCGTTGGAGAGCCGTTGGGGATTTTAAAAATTCCGAGGAAATTCCGACGAACTAGCCGTTGGCCTCGGAATTCCGTCGAAATTTCCTCGGTCTGTCGGCAGGATTTCAACTATAAATACAAGCACCCCTCTTCCTCTTCATTCACTCCATATCTTCATCCTCCCTCTCACTCTCTTTACACACGAATTTTATTCATAAAAAACATGTCTTCTTCAAATTATTTTCGTTCTTGGATCGATCGACCTCATTTGGATCCGAACACGAGATTGCTTACGGAAGAATACCAACGAGGTATAACCGAATTCATGGGGTTAGTTCACCGACAACCGGAAGCAAAAACAGGTATGTTAAGATGTTCTTGCTCTAATTGTAAAAATAAAAAGGTTATTAAAGAGTGGGATGTTTGGACTCATCTATATTTGAGTGGGTTTACACGAAGTTACAAAATTTGGTATCATCATGGGGAAACTGATTATGAACATGGTAGTACTAGCGAACCTCAGCCAGCGGTTAGATTAGAAGAACCAATTAGAACATATGTAGATTATGGTGTAGGTACTGAGCAGATGGTAAATGATCATTTTAGAGGAGAAGATTTACCCAATGCAGAAGCTAGGAGATTTTATGATATGTTGGATGCTGGAAAGTAACCATTGTACGAAGGTTGCAGAGATGGTCATTCAGCTTTATCATCTGCTACAAGATTGATGGGCATTAAAACAGATTATAATTTGGCTGAAGACTGTGTGGATGCGATTGCTGATTATGTAAAAGGTATTCTACCCGAAGATAATGTAGCTCCTGGCTCATACTACGAGGTTCAGAAACTCGTAGCTGGTCTTGGTTTATCGTATCAGGTAATAGATGTATGCAGAGACAACTGCATGATTTATTGGAGGGCGGATGAACATCGGGTTTCATGCAAATTTTGTGGGAAGCCTCGTTATAAAGATACGAGTGGAAGAGTTCCAGTACTATATAAAAGGATGTGGTATTTGCCTTTGACAGAAAGGTTGCAGAGGTTGTATCTGTCTGAACGCACAGCGCAACCAATGAGATGGCATGCGGATCACTCAACAGATGGTGAGATCAGACATCCTTCAGATGCAAAAGCGTGGAAGCATTTCCAATCAAAGTATCCCGACTTTGCGTATGAGAGAAGAAATGTCTACCTTGGATTATGTACTGATGGTTTCAGCCCGTTTGGCAAGAGTGGAAGACAGTATTCTCTATGGCCAGTCATTCTTACACCATACAACCTACTCCCAAACTTGTGCTTGCGACGAGAGTTTTTGTTTCTCTCGATTCTCGTTCCCGGACCAGAGCATCCTAAGAGATCACTTGATGTGTTTCTTCAGCCACTAATATATGAGTTGCAACAACTATGGGCTCAAGGTGCTGAAACATACGATGTTTCGTATAAAGAAAACTTTCAAATGCGGGCAGTACTAATGTGGACAATAAGTAATTTTCCAGCATATGGTATGTTATCTGGATGGACAACACATGGAAGGCTATCATGTCCATATTGTCAAGATAACACTGATGCTTTCCAACTAAAACACGGAAGGAAAACGTGTTGGTTTGACTGTCACAAGAGATTCCTACCACAAGATCATCCATATCGTAGAAGTAGGAATTTGTTTACGAAGAACAAGAGGGTGTTTGACAGTCCACCTCCGGAAATTCGTGGGAAAGATTTGAAGACACAACTTAGAGATTTTGGTGCAGAAAGGACGCCAGACGTCGGTGGACAAGCGTTTTCCGGTAGATGGTGTTGGAGACCTACATAACTGGCACAAAAAAGTATTTTCTGGGATCTGCCATACTGGGAGGATCATCTACTAAGGCATAATTTAGATGTCATGCATATTGAGAAGAACTTTTTTGACAATCTCATGAACACGATCCTTAATGTTCAAGGTAAAACAAAGGATAATTTGAAGTCAAGACTGGATTTAGTCGATATATGTGCTCGTTCAGAACTTCATGTTGATGAGAATGGTAAGGCTCCTTTTCCCATATACCGACTTGATGCAGCGGGAAATGATGCGTTCTTTGATTGGATTTCAAACGATGTGGAATTTCTAGACGGTTACGCATCTAATTTGCGTAACTGTATCGACAGAAAGGAAGGAAAGGTTACTGGCTTGAAAAGCCACGATTGCCATGTAATGATGCAGCGCCTCCTTCCGTTTGCCTTCAAGGAACTATTACCACGAAATGTTCATGAAGCAATTGCATAGATAAGTGGTTTCTTCCGCGATTTATGCACGAGATCAGTGACTCTTGAAGGTATTGAAAATTTGAAGACTAACATAGCCATGATTCAGTGCAACCTTGAGAAGATATTTCCTCCCTCATTTTTTGATGTTATGGAGCATCTTGTTATTCACCTGGTAAGAGAATTGGAACTTGGTGGTCCTGTGCAGTATAGATGGATGTATCTGTATGAGCGGTATATGTTCCATTTGAAGAAAATGGTGAAAAATTTAAGTAGGGTGGAAGGTTCTATAGTCGCTAAGATGATCAATGAAGAAACTTCAAACTTTGCCGAGTACTACTTTCCAGCAGAAGTTCAGACCAAAAACAGAAGACCTGCTCGGCATGATGATAGAGGCGAACGGGCAACATATCATGTTACGGTTCCAGACATTTTCACAGACGTTGGACGATTTAGCGGAAAACCAAATGACCGTCAACTTACTGAGCAGGAGCGCAGTCATTTGCAAACATATTTTCTCACCAACTGCGAAGATGTTCTTCAATACGAGAGGATTTTCATGGCAGAAAAGCGGTTCGAATATATATACGCCACAGAGGACGAACTAGAAGAAATGAAGCAGAGAGAATTTGCTGGATGGATGTTTACTTATGTGAGTGCTGGTTTGGCCAGAGGTGAAACATTTGACGATTGGATACGCGAGATGGTCGTTGGACCAAACTTTGTTGTGAAGTCATATCCGAGATTTTGTACTCGAGGATATGCATTCACAACTCAGAAGAGGAGACGTTCGAGTACGACTTATGATGCTGGCGTTTGTTCTGCATCATGAGATGATGTATACTACGGACACATACATGAGATTTTGGAAATCAAGTATTTGGGCATGGTTGGATTGCGCTGTACTGTTTTCTATTGTGATTGGCACGACAACACTCCAGATCGAGGTGTGAGAACATATGCATTTGGTGTTACATTAGTAAATTCGAGACGGAAGCTGCAATATTTTGATCCTTTTATTCTTGCTTCTCAGGCCGATCAGGTTTGTTATATCAAGTACCCCCGGGTAAGGAACAAAGATGATCCATGGGTTACTGTTACAAGACTCAACCCGAGAGACCGAGTTCAGGGAAGTTCTGAGCTGGAAGACCCACTACAACCAAACACATCCGGCAACTTAAGTGCAGCAGAAGATTTAGGTGGAGTTGGCCTTGTAGTCGATTTAACCGACTTCGGAGAGGAAGCCGCCGTTCACGTAGAGGATGAACCAGTGATTGGAGAGTTTCACCGAGATCCAGATTCAGATTCATCTGGTGATGATGACTCGGAAACAGACTAGCGACGACTTTTTTTTTTTTTTTAAGATAAATACCGAGGAAATTCCAAGGGCATATAGGTTTTCCTCGGAATTTCCTCGGAATAGACCTTGTCGATTTAGGGATTCGATTATTAAAACTTTTTTTGTAATTATTAAACTATTTATATTTTTGTGATTAAAAACTATTTTTTAACTATTTTTTATTTAAACTGTTTTTTTATTAAAATTATTAGAACTAATTTTTAAATATGTTTTTTTTTTAATTTACAGGTCTAATGATGATCAGACCCGTCCTCGACCGCATCGTAGCCGGGGTGGTATGGAGAGCCAGTCTCGGGGTTCGTCCGGCCATAATTAGGATTCCCTTTCGCCCCACAGCTCCTACCATACATCTCCCTCTCCATTACCCGCTCCTGCTGCTCCCGCTCCCGCTGCTGCACCCGCTCCTGCTCCTCCGGGTCCTCCGGGAGTGATGAGTGTTGCGGAGTTGGTTCGACAGCCCGGTCGTGACCATCTTCTTTATCTCACTCCGTATCCACATGGACAGGGTCAAACATGGTAATTAAACTTTTATTTTTTTCTTTAAAATTTTATTCATTATTAATAATTTGTTCTTTTTATTAGGTTCAACCGATCCGGGAACGGGATCAGCGCATGGATCAACCGTATGATGTATTCGGCCCAAGACAAGGGACATCCGACTTTTACTGACTTTCCTACCGAGAAGCAGCATTTGTAGTTTCATCAGTTTGCGGTAAGTATTATAATTTTTTACTTATATTTTTTATTTATTAAAACTATTTTTTGTAATTATTAAACTATTTTCTATATTTATTAAACATTCTATTAATAAATTAGCAGTTACAAATTTGAAATTTTTAGAAATATCAAAAGTTTTATATTAGTTAATTATCTTCTAAATGATATTTATTTTTAATTCTTTTTGGATGAGAATATTTTGGCTGAGGTGGATAGTTTCAAAAGTCTTGAATTTAGTCCATTTTATATAGTAGGATTATCATTTACTTATTCCATTGACATTTCTGTTTCAGGCTAAGTGCTGTTAATTTCCAATAATACCCTTAGAGATTACTACTTTTTTCAGCTAAAAGCGGGCACCGTTTTCAAAACCCTTAAGATTTAGTATTTCTTTTTTTTTAATTGCTTAAGAAAAATCTGAGGGATTGGCGGTGTTGTCGTCAGATGATTCACGAGGATCACACTGTTACTCTCTTTGATCTCTTGTCACTTTTCCGTTTCTCTTGTGCCTAAAAAGTTAAAAAAGATCACACTCCACTTGAGAGAGAGAACTTTAAACTAGTCGACTTCTCGATTGTCTTCGCTTTAAACACCGTACAATCGAATCTCTGTGTCTGAAAGTTTCCATTTTTCGATCTGGGTATTTTCTAAAGCTCATCTTTTTTTAGTTTCTCATCTAAGCTTCTTTTCCTTCAATTCCCTTTTGAGTTTTCAAATAGTACTTACACAGGTAGAAGCTAGGTTGTTCTGCAAATATGGCGGCCATGATGAAGCTTCAGTGTACTAGTAGTAGTCCCTTTGGTCTGAACAGAAAGGTTGTTTCTGACTCTGGAAGAGATAGTTCCTTCTGGGGAGCGGAGGTTGTCAAGGCTAATCATCTGAAGGCACAGAGTGGTGGACCTCAGAAGATTCAGACAAGGCTCATTCGCTCTGTTCTCACCCCATCTGTTGATCAAGAGTCTCATGTATGTTTTCACACATTTGCAATTGTTCACGAGAAAACTTATTGAGAAGTCTTTCAGTGGATTTAGTTTATGTTTTGCTTGGAAATGAACTCAAGTAAGCTCTACTGGTGAATTTTTATACGGCTGCATCTGATAACTTCGATTTTCTGTCTAGTTTTAGCTGGAATGTGATTTGGACTGTGTTGAAAATGACTTCTTTTGCTATTAAGAATTGCTGTGAGTAAGTGTCAGTGTCTGTTGAATATTAGATCGATGGCTTATTTAGAAGCTAAGACTACTGATGATAAGCCAACACACAGTGGGTTTACTTGAGAAAGTTCATCAGCTGCTCATAGTTTAGCTGCAGGTCTACTATAACTAGCATAGGACTCAATGTAGCAGATTATAGCTATTGTTAGTTTATAAGCATACTGTGTTTTTTTTTTATGTTTTGGTTGGGTAAGAGAATCGAACTCTCATCAATCAAGTTTTCTTCTTTTTGTCTGGTTTGGTGAATTTAATAAGAATATATAGTTTTACAGCTTCTAGTCTTCCCAAGTAGCTTTTTGTTACTTCCAAGTGCTGTTTTGATATATACAGAATGCATTTTTCAGGAGCCTCTGTTGAGAACTCCAAGAGCAGACCCAAAGAATGTGGCATCTATCATACTAGGTGGCGGTGCTGGGACTCGCTTGTTCCCTCTTACAAGCAAGAGAGCTAAACCTGCGGTGCCAATTGGAGGGTGTTACAGGCTGATAGATATACCAATGAGCAATTGCATCAACAGCGGTATTAGGAAGATCTTCATCTTAACTCAGTTCAACTCATTCTCTCTCAATCGCCACCTTTCTCGCACTTACAACTTTGGCAATGGAGTCAACTTCGGTGATGGTTTTGTTGAGGTGAGAAGATAGCATTGCCCCTCCCCACACCATACATTTATTTTATATTCCTGCATGTTGATTTTTCTCTTGGTTAGGTTCTTGCTGCAACCCAAACTTCCGGAGATGCAGGAAAGAAATGGTTTCAGGGAACTGCTGATGCTGTTAGGCAGTTTATATGGGTCTTTGAGGTACTCATTACTGTCTCCTTTTATTCTCATAGTTAGTGTTCTTGTCGTTGCAAGAGAAACATAACTTGGTGGTGTGTTTATGCAGGATGCCAAGACAAAGAATGTGGAACATGTCTTGATCTTGTCTGGTGATCATCTCTATCGGATGGATTACATGAACTTTGTGCAGGTTAGTTTTTGTTCTTCTCATCGCTGAGCTTCATGTGAACGTTTGTTTCATTTATTGTTTGGTTTTTGCAGAAGCACATTGAGTCAAATGCTGATATCACAGTTTCTTGTCTTCCCATGGATGAGAGGTGTGTCTGAGGATCATTACCCTTGTTTATGTGCTTCACTTTTTGTTTGATGATTGATTCCTTTTATTCATAGCCGTGCTTCGGATTATGGCCTGCTTAAAATTGACGAGTCTGGACAAATCGTCCAGTTCTCGGAGAAACCAAAGGGAGATGACTTAAAGGCAATGGTAATGACTTCTTATGTTTTTGTCAAAACGTTCGTTAATGCAAGTTTAACTCAACTAACTTTCTTGATTGTTTGTTTTCAGCAAGTTGACACTACAGTTCTTGGTCTGCCACCAAAAGAAGCTGCAGAGCTCCCATACATTGCATCGATGGGAGTTTATGTGTTTAGAAAAGAGGTTTTGCTAAATCTTCTAAGATCGAGTTATCCTACATCCAACGACTTTGGTTCTGAGATCATCCCGTTGGCCGTGAAAGAGCACAACGTCCAGGTTTCATGTCATTTTTTCTTTAGCATATCATATCATTCAGTATATGTGCTTCCTCTCTGACCTTTGTTTTATTTTGTTGGCTAGGCATTTTTGTTCAACGACTATTGGGAGGATATTGGAACTATAGGATCATTCTTTGATGCCAACTTAGCTCTCACCGAACAGGTGATTCTTATTCTTACCTACAAGAACAGTTTGGTGACGTGGTGAAAAATCTAATCACACCGTTTATCTCTGTTTCTGGCAGCCTCCTAAGTTCCAGTTTTACGATCCGAAAACTCCCTTCTTCACATCTCCACGGTTCTTGCCACCTACCAAAGTTGATAAATGCAGGGTACGGTTCTTGAATCTACGTACACCGTTGTTACAGTTGATTATAATATTCATCGATCCTAGCTTATTTCTTGAATTGCAGATACTCGACTCCATAGTTTCACATGGGTGTTTCTTGAGGGAGTGCAGTGTGCAGCACTCTATTGTGGGAATACGATCACGTGTAGAGTCTGGAGTAGAGCTTCAGGATACAATGATGATGGGAGCAGATTTCTACCAGACAGAAGCTGAAATCGCGTCTCTATTGGCGGAAGGGAAAGTCCCTATAGGTGTAGGCGAGAACACCAAGATCAGGTATCTGATTCCAAACAAAGCAGAGTCCTCTGTTGTAGCCATTCATTGTCTTACTAGTGTTGTATTGTGTAAATGCAGGAACTGTATCATTGACAAGAACGCCAAGATCGGGAAGAACGTGGTCATAGCGAATGCAGATGTATATATATCTTGTTCTCATAAATCTTTTGTTAATAATATTCGATGGACTTTTTTTTCTCAAAACGTTCTCTGTGTTGCAGGGCGTGGAAGAAGGAGATAGGCCAGAGGAAGGGTTTTACATAAGATCAGGCATAACCGTTGTGTTGAAGAACGCTACCATTAGAGATGGTTTGGTTCTTTAATCTAAACCGCCATCGTAGAAGCAGTGTAAATCTCTCCCTTGGACTTTTTAACGAGAGACAAGACGCTATGTTCGATTGAAATAATTTAATAAAACAAGAGGGATAACTTAAGAAATTGTTATCAGATACATTTTAAAATATGTTATTATCCAACAAGTCACTAAAATTTTGGTGATCTTCTAATGGAGAAGTTGTTATAAAGCTGGATTTTCTCTAACTATAACATCAATATATAGTAGATGTTCCTATATATCCCCTATATATTATTTGAAAAACATTGCAACATTTTTTGTAGCCACGTGTCATTACTATAATAATTCTTAAAATCCTTAGAGAAATATGTTGGTTCATCTAAATATACAATAAACTTTTTACTAAACCATGATAAATACATTATAAATGCGCTTCATTATTTCCTTAAATAAGATTACAGAATTGCCTAATGTGGCTAAAGTATATATGATAATTAATGATTTTGAATAATAAAAATTTGATAAAAATAAGTGTGTATTATAATTATATTTGTTTAATTTTAAGCTATTAAAATAAATTTTGTCAATATTTAAAACTTTTGTTATGACATGATACAAATAATTAAAAAATAATATAAGTTGAAAGTCTCATTTAATAAGTATCAAAAATAAAAGATATATAATTATATGCATCATTTTAAATTTAACTATATGCCATATAAAAATACATAAATATCTTAATTTTGAAATTTACTTTGAACATTTTTTTGATAAAAAATTTGAAAAATATTGACAACTTAATTTTTTAAATATTATAAATTACTTAAACCATTAATCCCATAGTGAAAATTTTGTTATCACTAATTTAGACTTTTTGCTATAACAAATACAAATGATAAAAAAATATGAGCAAAAAGCATCATCTAATAAATATTAGTATTAAAATATCATATATATGTTACTATCATTTAAATTTAATTATATATCATATCAAATAGAAAAAATATTTTTTCAATTTTTATTTATATGTTCACACCAATTTAATTATATAAGTAGTAGATAATAACTTTTTAATTATTCAATATATATTTATTATTTTATAATATGTTATAAACATATAATATATAAAATAATTTTTATATATAATGTTCATTCCGCGCTCTTAACCTAGTGTATCATATATATCACCAAAACATATTTTATACCAGGATTGTTTTATTTGTGAAACTTCTAAATAATCTAAATGATTTTTGTCTAATATATAGCAAACTTTCTACTCCTCAAAATCACAATCTTTTGAAACGCCACTAGTTATATAATCAGAATGTTGTTTCAAATGTTTCAATGAATATAATCAGACCCCGCAACCGCTGTTTCTTCGTTTCAGTTTAGTGTTGGCCAATCTGGAACAACTAAGGTGGCGATTGGTTTTCCCGCTACCACCCGCAAACGCAGCTTTTGCGGTCGGTAGCGGTTGTCGGCGGTTTGCAACAATCACTCAAATCGCCCTAAACCGCTTCAAACCGCTCCGAATCTCATAAATTCAAAAGCTGGCTCCAGCTAGCGTTTGCGGTTGCGGGCGGTTGCGGGAGGGTAAAATTTTTTTCTTTTTTTTAAAACAATATATATACAAAGAAATAAATATTTAATAAAAAATTTAAAATTAAAATTATGAAAATATTAAAATATATCTATTTTATTTTAATTAATATTATAAAATTTTATAATAAAAACAATTTCAATAAATTTTCAAAAATTAAAATTATAACTTTCTAAATATAAATTTTATATTTATTATAATTTTATGATTTTTGATATTTTTATAATTATATTAAATGTAAATATTGTTAATTTATTATTTGACTGTTACCGCATTTGGTAGTTAACCAGTCATAAGTCACCCGCAAACGCACAAATTTTTAACCGCAGTACCAGTCGTACAAATCTCTTAAAACCGCTAGAAACCGCAACCGCCCGCATCCACAAACTCCCGCAACCGCAACCGCAACCGCTGCGTTTGAACCAGTCAGGCCCTAATACGACGGTTTGAACGCCTAGGAACGTCACTCTTGCTGCCCCGCAAAAATCGTTATATATAAAACAAAGAAAGACTCAGCTTTGAGTAAGTTTAGTCTTTTGTTAGTGTCCACCATAATGTTTTAAGGTTTCTTTCTTAGTTTTGTTTATTCTTGCTTCTAATATTTCATTCCTTGCTGTTTGTCAGTCACATGGAACATGACATGCACATATTCGCAGTTCCTAGCCCCCCCAAAAAAACTCCAACCTGTTGTGTCTCACTCTGGTCTTTTTACAATCAAACTGTCTTACCATGCTCAACTTGGTCGTCTGGTTTTCAAAACAAGTTTCAAGCTGGTACATGTGTCGAGTTAGTTCCTATTCTCTTAGGAACTCCATAATGGTTTTGTTTTAATATATTTTATTTCTGAGAAAATAGCTTCGGTAGTACCAGCTCTTTCAGGGAAGAACAAACTTGAACCACTCTCGCAAGGACCGGTCATAGACATAACCAAGTGAAACATTGGCCTATACCTCTCTCAATTTTTTTGAAAAAAGTTAGACATAAACCTCCAAATCTGTTTAAATTTTTTTATAGAAACTTTTACTAAATTGTTTACAATCCCCTAAAATCTCACTACCAACTTGCAATGTTGTCCCGTCTGAGTTCATTGGCATGTAAAACTAACTACAAAGAGTAATGGCGAGTGAAGGTCAGCATCACAAAACTTTAAGAACCACTCTCAGTGGAAATTGGTCGTCATGCATCCCAACTTTGAACCGCTAAATCATTACGTAAGTGAGTCCATAGCTGCTTATGTTCCGTTTCTTTATTCGCATATCTTTCTCTTGTTCGTATTATTAGCTCTTGGTAGGCTTCGGGTAAGTTCTAAGTATGAAGATATATGATCAAAGCCTATGACGTTTGGTGTGAAAACGGTATCAAATATTGTTTCTGACCAACAATTTATAATGTTAATTTTATTAGTACCCTTGATCCCTTTAAGCAAAAATTAAACGTGTAATTAGAATGTGATATGGAGGCCTTTTTAAAGTAACTGAATTAATCACCCTTATTTTCCTTCCCACGCTTTCTCTAGATATTAAATATATTCTCTAAATCTTTCATTAATATCTTTCCCATTTTATTTATTAAATTTCCTTACTGATAAATCCAGAAAATAAGTACAAAATCTTTGTTGACCTAGGTCGTCGTTACATTTGGATTTCTCTTCCTTTTTTACCTCTTATTCTCTCCTTTTTGTCTGCTCCACATCGGTCAGCTATGACGACTAACCAAAACGGAAGAGATGGAGACGAGAATCCGGAGGAAGCCTTGCCGCCGTCTCCGTCTCAACAGCTTCTACGTGAAAGACTCAAAGCTTACGAGAATATGTATGGCTCCTTGGATGATCATTACTCACGTAGAACCGGATCTTCACAGTTTGCTCCTTTGTCAGATTTGCGAGCCCTTGAATCTGACTTTAGAAGATTGGGTGTCTATGATTCAAACCCTCGCCAACAGCCGCTACGTGATCAACGTGGAAGCAATCAATTTCCTTTGAATGGTGGAGATCGAGGTATCAATGAATACTTTAACCCTTCGTATTTTCACTCTCAAACTGAACAAGCACAGATTAATCTGGAGAGGATGTGGTTTAGGAAGGATAATCTTGTTAATGGGTATCATGCTTATAAGTCATCTAATTATGGTTCTTATGGGCGTGGCAATAGTGGTATGTCGTTTCGTTCTCCGTACTTTGACCACTGTGAGGTTCCTTTCCCTCAAAGTAATAATCATAATTCTGGTAATCAAAGCCGTTGGAGTTATTCACACGGTTATGTGCCTCGAACCCATGATCTATTCAATATGAATAACTCTAGGGCTACGGATAACACACTGTCTCGTGCTAAAAACCGTGTGGATTCTGTCGAGTTGCAAAACTTGATTGCGGAAGGTTCAAGAGACACTATTGATCAGATATTTGATGAGCTGATATCACATGTTTGTGAGCTGATGACTGATCCTTTTGGCCATCAAGTATTTCAAAAGCTCATGGAGAAATGTACAAATGAACAAATCACTCGGGTTTTGGAAATTTTCATCCAACAACCTAATCAGTTTGTGAGAATTTGTGGCGATATGCATGGGTATACACTTCTTTTTTATATAGTGTACGTATGTTCATTTGATATAATCCAACTTAACTGATTTGTATTTTCTTTTGGAGATCACAGAACGCGTGCAATACAAGATTTGATCCGATGTCTTAGTTCAGAAGAGCAAATATCCCACTTCATGGTAACTATATGCCATGTTGCATTACTTCTGAGCAAGAGCACTAATGCAAATGATGTGATTATGTTTTGCTTCAGCCATTTTTCTCCTTCACAAACAAATGTAAGTATCTCTCATTTCTAAAAAATAAACTTCAATGTGACAATTTATGTGATCTCTGATTTGTTTTATAGGGACTTCTTCAAATGATTGTTCAAAACTGTTATCAAATTGCAATTGATCATTATGGTTCTTGTCTACTTCAACAATGCATTGGAAAATCCCGTCAAGAAATAAGGGAGCCTTTGATTAGAGAGATAATCGCTAATGCTATGAATCTATGTGTGAATCGCTATGGGTATGTATTATACAACTAACATGATTAAGCATTAATCATTTTATATCTTACTCTTGCATGAAATATATTTTTCCATTTGTCAGAAACTATGTGGTCCAGTATGTGTTGGAATTGGAAAATTTTCAAGTGGCAGCAGCTCTGTCAAGATATCTCAGTGGGAATTACGTGCAACTCTCTTGTGACAAGTTTGGAAGTCATGCGGTGCAAAAATGTTTAGAAAGTAGACAATTCAACTCGAGGATGATCATCAACGAGCTGCTTACTGACATTGATTCACTTCTTGTAAATCCTTACGGAAACTATGTAATTCAGACTGCATGGGTTGTATCTCAGGTAACGAAAATAAACATGCTTTTAGATCCATTTTGTGTGAAATCATTAGCTTATTTGTTTACTTTGTCTTGCAGAATGATATGCGAAGTGAATTGTTGTACCATATCAACAGGAATCATCCGTTGTTGAGGTGCAATAGATACGGGAGAAAAGTACTTGAAAAACTTAATCTTTGGACATAAGAGGGCATGTTTGTGGAATTAGATGAGAACCACGCACGATTAGTTATTCATGTTGGTGTTTTTTCTTTTTTCATTTAGACGTTGACTCAATATTGCCGATTCTCTTTTTATTATTAAATGTTTTTAGGTATGTGTTGTAGGTCTCAAATCTCAATAGCTCTCAATAGCTAGAGTCTCTTATCTCTTCAACCGTCAAACGTGCTTTTAGGTCCAAGAGTTTATGTTGACTACTTTCTCTGAGTAAAATCTCATTTGTCTCATGTTAATTTTTATAATTTTTTTATTTGTAATATGGACTTAAAGCTGGTGATCTCATTTATTTAACTTTGTGGCCGAAGAGCTTTATGAATTTAGGAAGAGGACCTGCCCTAGCATCTGGCATTCCTTTGTTTTAGCTTGCGCAACAAAATCATGTTTTTAAATAAAAGCCACAGGATCATAAGTATACATCAGAATGCACAGAATCATCATACTCAATTGCTTTGTTCTGACTTTAATTTTCATCTCTAAGATCATGCCTTTCGTGTTCCTTAAGGCTAATTGGTCCCTAATTTATGCTGCTTTTATATAAAGTATAATATAACTACATGTGGTACAGCTTGTTCCTTGTGGGAGCAAGGTCCTAGCGGGTTCTGATGGGCATCTTGTGTGGAGGCGGCACACACCTAAACAGTTAACTGGGAGACGACCATCAGTTCATACCTTGAAGACTATAATTTGGTGGAAGGTATCTTGATAGCTCATTCTGGTAGATCTGTGGGCCTGTGGCTACACTTTTAAGGTTTGGAGATATGTCAACGGGACATAACACTTTGAACACACGATGAAACAAGCATGTGTGATTGATAAAATTTGGTTCAATGTCCCTTGCTTGTCAATGGATTGCTTTCCACCTTCTGAACTCATATTTGAAGACTTATCTATGGGCCACAATCAAGACATTGCATGCAGGGTTCAGTAGACAGAAAAATGGGTGATGTTTAATGGTTTAAGTAAAAAGCTTATGAAGCAGGAGATCGGTAATGTGATAAATGATTAAGAAACAAAGCCTAGATTATAAGCAGCCAAAATGTTTTTTTTTTTTTTTTGCTTTGCACAACATAACAGCCTAATGTCAGATTGAACCAACAAGTTGCATGTATGATTAGGCCGGTTGGTTTGTGAAATAATCGGTTCATAAAAAACCGGATGAGATAAACCGGGGTAGTTCAATCTTGGTCTAGCAGATAGTTCACCAACCAAGTTAATCCTTCGTTAATTCACATTCAAAATCTCTAACTCTATTTATTGATTATATCTTGTTTGTGAAGATCAGATTATGGTGCGCTCTGACTTCACCGGAGTTGGTGTTGGATTAGGGCTCGGTGTTGGCTGTGGATTTGGCCTTGGTTGGGGTTTTGGAGGTTGCTTCACCACTTCTCTCTAAATATTTTTACTTTAAAACAAGGGTGTAGATTTCACTTAGCTGGACATGAACTTAGTTCCAAGTATTTAAAAAAAAAAAAAAATTCCATGAAACTAAGATATAAATATCATGTTCCTAATCGGTTAAAGATGGATGTTATGTTCATGACATGAGACCAAGGACAATTCTTAGAATATTGTCAACATATTGGAAAGCTATATTATAAAGAAATGAACGCAGACCAATATTTTCAACTATACTCTTGACATGCTTAGAGTGCCATTGACAATAACTCCATCTTACATTTGATGGTAGATTCATACTGGATTGGATTATTTCTGTTGCTTTCTTGCAGGAATGCCTTTGAATGTACTAGGCGTTGGTGTTGGTAAGCTTTAATACATGCGTCTTCTTCTGTGCCTTAATATAATGTCACAAGTAGGGGTACTGCTTCATCTTTCATCAAGTATCAAATAACAAAACGCATGCGTTATTGGTATTTTGAAGGTGGTGGTTGCGGTGTGGGTTTAGGCCTCGGTTGGGGTTTCGGGACAGCCTTTGGTAGTCACTACCCGATCATCTAGACTTACATTTCAAGGCATCCAGTTAGACAAGGCAGATAACACGTCCCAAAACACTTGGCAAGTCTTGTCTACTTTCAGTTATTCGAATTATTAAGTCCCAAATCACTGAGCTCGGATTTTATTGTAAATAGAAAAGATTCTGACATCCAAAACCACTTAGAATTATCGAATAAAAATCCATATTTGTATAACAAAACATCCACTTATACACAATGTTTCACTTTACGATGTGTTTACTCGAATTACTACTGTGTACAGTTGAAAAGTAGTTTTTGCAAAAATCCGTCTCAGTTGAAAAAGCCCGTAGACTTTGCATTTTTAACTGTATAATCACAAAATGCAACAAAACTCAGATCAGGTGTTGAAATTAATCATGCGAATCAGACCCATCACCTGGAAACTCGTTTTGGTGAGCCACCATATACACACCTCTCTTTACTGGCAAACCACCCATGCTAACTCGCTTGTACTAGTTGCATATATATATAGTGATGTGTGTGTGGCTATGTGTTCAATCACAAGTACTACTTTCTTTCTCAGATTCTAACTAAAGCAATTGTGTCAGTAAGTAGCCATTATGGGCAGAGTGATGTTTTGGTTTCTTGTTTCCATGTATCTATGCCTCATTGGCCATATGATTGGTGAGGCTGCAAGAGAAGGTGCCATGATGAGTGAAGCAAAATCCCATGAGATGGGAAAGAGTAACCGACACGTAACCGGGTTTAAGGGTGAACTCACAGCTGGCGGCTATGGGGGCGGGGATCCAGGGTATGGTGGATACGGTCCAGGTGGTGGTGGTGGTGGTGGTGTTGTGATTGGTGGTGGATTTGGTGGTGGTGGTGGTGTGGGTTGGGATGGAGGAAACAGAGGAGGCGGTCCGGGATACGGGTCAGGTGGTATTGGTGGTGGAGTCATCATTGGCGGCGGCGGTGGTGGTGGTGGTGGGTGTGGCGGTTCATGCGGTGGTGGTGGTGGATATGGACACCTTGAAGCCAGCATGATGAAATCAAGAAAAAACTAGAAAAAGCAAGCAGTTTCTTTAGATCGTAGAAGGAAAAAGGGAAGAAATAAGGATGTACTTTAGCATCTTGATCATGCTTAGGAGTTTGTAATGTGGTGTCACGTTTAATGAAATAAGAGTTTTATTTGGTCTTTTAAAAGTTTCTTTGATCTCTCTCTTTACGTCTTCTCTTGGGTTGGAACATCCGAGCAAACTCTATTGTATAAACGATGCAATAGAGTTGATATGGACATCTGAGGCTGTTTTCCACCACATATAATAGTATATTACATCCTCCATAGAGGGACCGGACCACTTTTGGTGAACCTTGGTTCTTCCCAACTCTTCTACCACTTTCATAAAAAAAAATGCATGCAAAGTTGTGATTACTTTCTAAGAAGTTTTTTCAATATACGCATACATGGTTGAGTGTTTTGTTGTAATTATCTACAAATGGTTACCGTTTTAAAACGTTTTGGTGTGGCAGGTAGAATAAATACCCAAGATGCATACAGCGCTTCAGTGTCATGAAAGAAGGTTTTCTTATACTGATTGATTTTTTGGTTTCTTCGTTGTTAATGGGTCCAATCGGTTAACATTTAAAAAAAAAACACTTTTAACTTTTGTAGTTGTTATCCAGAACACACCCGAAGTGGCAGATGCTTCAGCAACTATAAACAATTAGCAAAAATTGGTTATTGCTTGGCTCAAGTTGCTTCTCTAGTGGAATTTTTCTTTTAGCTTATTATCTTTTTTTTTTTTTTTTGAAACACTTTTTAGCTTATTATCTATTGTGGAGGTTTTTTGTTTGTAAAATTTGGTGGCTGGAGGTAGAGCAAGAGAGGCAACCAAACTCCCAACTCCTGAGCATATCCAAGTCCATATGTCTTGTTTCTACCACTAGTCTACCAACCACAAATGGTCCCTTATCACATATTCAAATTTATACGCAAAAAATAAAAAAAATGAGACTTTTAACGGAAGACTAACAAAAGATCGAACACCTATGCATCAAAACAAACAAAAATATGCGTAGGAGTTTGATCATTTATGAAAATGTAAATTTAAAACTAAGAAAAGAGCTGTAGCAGCAAGAGGTATGATATTATTCAAACAAAACTAAAATAACTCTAACATGTATAAATTTAAGAATATTGAAAGGAAAACAACTATTCTGACAAAGAATGAGTCTAGTAATAACTTTAACTGAAAAAAAAGTACAAGGCAGGAGGAATGAATCAATGTGCGAAACTTTTGTCTGTACAACCAACAAACTCCATAAACTCAAAACAGAACACATGAAAAATCTGATTAAGCTTTCTCCGAGAAGTCAAAACGGGGCTTCTTCGCCGGCATCGGGCTCATCACTTCGTCGTCTCCGTTCACCAGCGAGAATTCCGGTACAGGAGGGATGTTAAGGTCAAACCCACGGTGACCGCTGCTGACGTGGCTGGTGGACCCCGCTCCTTCGGAGTTAGCCACGCTGCTGCTACTGTTGTTATTCCCCTCGTAGTGGCACCGCTTGTGTCCGCCGAGAGCTTGGCCGGAAGGAAACGACTTGTGACAGATCGAGCAGACGTGAGACTTCCCACTTCCGGTTGTCACGGCGGATGTGGTCGACGTCGATTGATCGTCTCCTCCGCCGGATAGGGTCTGTGATAAGTTTTTCCGGTGGCTCGCCTTGTGTCCCCCGAGGGCTTGGTAAGACGAGAAGGACTTGTCGCAGACGCTGCACGTGTAGGTTGACGACTTCTCCGCCACCGTCACCGGAGGAGGAGGAAGAGGGTTACGGTTGCTGCGATCGCCGTCACGAGCGAGGAGCAAGAGGCAGAAAGCGAGATACTCTTCTTCTGTGAGGTTCTTGTGGTGGAAGTCGGATCTGGACCGTTTAGATCTTTTACCTTTGGTCCAGTGATCGACGCCGTGGAATCTTGAAGAATCTTCGAACAGAGGAGGGACCGGTGAAGCTAATCTCGGTGAACTGATAGCCTCGAGCGCCATTAGTAGATTAGAATCTGAAGATCTTTCTGGTAAGAAACAAGAAGGGGAATTTAGAGAGGCTTTTTTTGTGATGAAATGAATTGAAAAGGGGAGAATTGTTTTATGTTGAAGAGGAAGTGAAAGAGTGTGAATACATATATAGAGTGAAAGGTGAAGGGAGTGTGGAAAGGAAGTTGCGTGACAAGTGGTGGGAAAGTACAAAGAGTGAAGGTGGTGTTTGGTTCGACTTAGTACACGTGTGGAAAGAGTGGTGATGAGATGAAAAAAAAAGGAAGAGATCGACTATAAAAGACTTTTTCTTCATTTACTTTTTGATGCCATGCCGCCTTGCAAGTTGCAATATTCTAGAGAGTTTCTCTCTGTTTTGTTATGGTCATAGTCATGGTCATCCTATGCTACACGTTTCGAGTTTTTCTATTTATTTTCAAGAAGATAGACAATTCTAACTTATAACTACTACTAGGAGCTAGTTGACCAAAAAAAAACAGTTATATCTACTAACCAATACTGATTTGAAAAGCATCTACATACAGAGATTCATTTGAGATGGACAAGTTCTAGATGAATATGAATGGGAAATGTTGACTATATAGAAGTTTTGAACAGTATTGATAGTGAAAAGGTAAAGTTTAAGGAATAAAAGAGAAGGTTGAGACGGTGCATGAACAAAGACTAGAAGAAGAATGCTATTCCAAGTCTAGACGGTCAAAACCCAAAATTAGAATAAAAGTATATTTAAATCGAACGAACCAACTTGTTTTTATGGAAACGAACTACATTTGACTTAAACACAAAAGAACCATCTTTTACTTTTCTTCACGCGGTGCTTTTCAAACCGTCCGGTTTAATTGCTTTTATTTGACGCAAACACCTAACCGGATGACGGCATTGAGTAGTGGCTAAAGATGAAGTCGGAAGATATGTATGGATTGGAGGACCCCAAATTCACATTGAAATGCTGGAAAACAACGGATAATCATCGACGTATAAACTATATACACTGCACATTACGTGTCAATTACTTTAACCTTTGATTATCACACAATAAACGAATGGGTTTTGTCGTTATTTTCCGGGTTTCTCACCATCGAAGTGTCGGCCACAAATTATTATGGTCACGTTTTGATCATGTTATTGTTTTTCAGTTCTCTAACTTCTATCGTAAAGTTCCTCACTGAATTTATTATATAAAAGATATTATGTGTATTATTATATGGAAGAAAAAAAATTTGACAACTTCTTTTTTTGTTACAAATGGAACTCGAAAAAGAAAACCATTACATTAAATCATTTAAGAAGAAGCAATTTGAACAGATTCGGTAATAAGAGGATCACCTTCTAATCATCGAATCTGTTTGAGCATAGCCGCTATAAATTCTCTTTGGAGCTATGTTGCAGTTTATGCTATTTGAAATTTAAATTTGGTTTTCAGCCAAAATATGGTTTATAATTGACGTTAACGCTGGTAAAATAGTTGTGGTATCACAAGTTCTCACTGTGGTATGCGTCTCTGTTTTGGATGGTTTACATAATTAGATCCAGGTTCGAACAGTGCATGACACAGACACGTGAGTGTTTGTGTATAAAGAAAAACTTGAAACTTGTGACGACTTGTGAGGAAAATATGTGATGCAGAGAAACAAAAATGTGTTTGTCGGCGTGTCATCATGCATGGGTCACGCATTACCTTTTGAAAGAAAACAAAACTCACACAAACTTCCAACCTCTAACATGTAAAAAGTGCCAAGACATTAGACACACTCAAAAGTGATTCTTATAACTCAACTATTTTTATGCGGTTGGTGTCTAGCTTTTTTTGGATTAGAAACGAAGATAAACGAAAAAATTTGGACGGTGGATGCTATCAATTGGATAGTGTTTGTTGTACAGTGGGCGTTAAATGATTAATTGCATGTAGTCATCCCCTATATTTTAGGGGTGTATTTAGTGTATCATGTACAGTAGTCGGCATTAATATGATACTGTTAGATTTTTTTATTTATATTTTGTAACAATACTGTTAGATTAAAACTAAATGATTGGAATTGATAAATGTATCTGTCTCCATCATTTTCAAACGCTAGTTCTTATTCCATTTATCGTATTCAAATTCTAGTTATATATTGTTGCAAGTATCCGCTGGAAATGTGATTTTCTCGAATACTTATAATTGTTGTTTTGAAGGTTTCTCAGAGACAAAATGGAGATTTTGAAGAATAACTAGTTATATTTTGTTTCAGAGTAACTAAATCTAAAGTGGAGATGATTGTGTGTATATAGGTTCTAAGATCATTTGACAATCAGAAATGGAAAGAATGAGCATTAGAGATGTAAGTAGGGCCTTTGGGTCAGTGGAGGTATTCTGTGGGCAATGCGCGTTGGGTTTAAATATATGGGGTCTATTCGGCCCACTCTGATTATTTTTGGGGTCAACCCTTGTAAAAGTTACTTATTTTCTCAAAAAAATATTCGCTTTCTCATGTACTTATGAATTTTATAATCGTTAATGTTCGACGATAAGTAATAGTCATTCTGTTTCGAATTATATGATGTCTCAAAAAAGTTTATGTTGTTTCAAAATATAAAATGTTTTGAGGTTTTAAAGCTAATTCTAATTTTATTTGAAACTGTTCAATCAAATAGATTTTATATTCTTTTTATAATTGGTTAAATAATTTTAAAACTATTTTTTTAAAGTACATATTTAAAGAAAAATAAGTATTTTTAGTTTTTGTACCAAAACATCGTAAATTATAAAACTGATGTAGTATATGTTTGACTGACGATAAAACATCACGGTTTCTTTTACATCACGAATGTTACTATGAAATATTTTGAAGTTTGAACACATGAGAAAGCAGGTTTAAACTAATCTCATACTCATTGTGGTCCAATGTACATTGAGGTTTCGGTTAGGTAGCGTTGGGTCCAAGCAAGTGATCCAGGGTGTTACTAGATCGCTCAATGTATGTGTGGTATAAGTCTCTTGTGGTCAAGTTCTTGTATCCATATATTTGGTGAATGAAAGTTGAAGTTGAGTTAAAAAAAAAAAAAAAAAAAAAAAAAAAAAAAAAAAAAAAAGAAAGAACTAAGCGACCCTATTTATAACCCCCAAAACCTTGGTCCCGTAAGACTAAAAAAAGATTTGTTGTGCCATCATCACTTTTGTCGTTTGCTATGTTCTGGTAAGGGAAAGTAGAGTTCTATCAAAATGACTTACTGTTGTTTGTTTCATTGAGTAGCTTTAATGTGTCTTTTTGAAGAAACTTAAGGATAGAGATGTGAGGAACGAGGATCAAGATTTTAAAGGGTGCACGGTTTGAGCTCGAGTAAGAAATTTCAATGGATTTCGGAAGTCTATTATACCTAAAACCTAAAGTACCTCATGTCAGTTGAGAAGCTAAGACCAGCTCCATTGAGGGGATTTAAAGAGGAGTTCTAAAAACATGCCAAAAAATAAATTAGAAAATAGGAAAAATCATAGAACCGGATCTTAGAGCACATGCAACGCAGGGTCCATAGGAGAAATATTAAAAAATTGATTTTTTTGGTTTTCGTGTCGGATCGGAGCCGAAAACTCCCAAGCTAAGGATTGATCTCAGCTGAATTTTGTTACTGTGTCGCGGGCCCCACGGCACGTGGCGGCCTACGATTAGCTTTTTTTTTTTTTAATTAGATGAAAAAAAAAATTAATAAAAAAATAAAAAAAAGCATTGGAAATCGAGCCTGGTGAAACTCAGTGTTGCATGTGCTCTAGGAAGGGATTTTAAAGCTTTCAAATCAACTTTTTAACTTTTAAGGGTCCGAATGGTGACCGCAGAATTGGTAATATTAGCGGGACGGAATTTAAGTGCGGTACGGTCCAACTGTGGTTCGTGCGGTTTGCGGGACAAGTGCGGTTTTGAACAAATTAGCGGTGCGGAATTGTGTTGACTGGTGAACATGTATAGCTTGCAGAATTGGACAATAAAAAAAATAATATTAAAAAAAAATCACAGAAATCAATATAATTTAAAGTTAAAATAATCTATTTACTGTTATTGATGTATTTTTTTTTCTTATTTAGAAAATTTTAATACCAAAATTCATCTGAATTAAAAATTTAAATTACATACATATATATTAAAAAAATTAAAATCTTGGAAAATGAGATAGAATTTTTTTC
This sequence comes from Brassica napus, assembly GCF_020379485.1. Lineage (NCBI taxonomy): Eukaryota > Viridiplantae > Streptophyta > Magnoliopsida > Brassicales > Brassicaceae > Brassica > Brassica napus. Next base: position 29,194,029 of record NC_063442.1, on the reverse strand, counting down.
TTTCAAACTCTAAATGTTCTCTCCATAACGGAACGTAAAGACGCATGATACTGGTTGAATAATTCTTGTTTATTTATAGGATCAGGACCAGAGTTGAACCGAACATATGATATCTCACAACTCAATTATTAAAATATCTTAAAATAATCCAAATAGTATATTAACATAATTAAATTCAATTATTAAAATATCTTTTATCCCAAATATTTAAATTTATCTGAATTATCAGAATTTTATCTGAAAATCTCCAAAATATAATATTAATTTGAAAATTTTATTTTTAAAATTTTAACATGAATTAACCAAAAAAATCTGGAATCGAATGGGATCAAAAATAATTTGAAAACAAAATAGTTCTCAACTTTGTTATCCGAACCAAATCAAAAATAGAAATAACCAAACCGAAACTGAACCAAACTTTCTAAATAACGTATGAATCCTAAACTTATAAATCAAGAAAACCGAAGAACTAAAATAACTAAGCCAGAATCGAACCGAGAACCAAATCCTCATGGCTATACAGTGGTATAGTTTTATTTTAATTTTTAAATGAAACTAACTAGCTTTTTGAAAACAAAATAATAAAATTATATTAAACTTTATTAAAGAACAAAATAGTTAAGCATAAAATTATATAAAGTTTAACACGTTTTTTTGTAAAATAAAATTTAACATATGAGAAAAGGTAAAAAAAAATACAGTTTTGAAGAAGCCCAAAAAAAACTTTATTAGCATGCTTCTACGTACACAAACATGCATATGACTATCCAGATATATTGTTTGTGTTGTCGAAAAAAAATTTATGTGTTAAAAAAAAAGAAGAGTGCGCGTTATTTACAAAACCACACCTTTTTTCATGTGTTCACGGTTTTCACTGCTAATGCAATATTATGTGAGTTATAGGTTTCCGTGCGCGGTTTTCAATTCCTATCTTGTGGTTTTTATAAATTACGCAGATAGAAACAACATTTGTATGATTGGTGAACAGAGTGCGGTTTTCAAAATTCCGCATTGAAAAACGCGAATCAATTGTCACCATTCATAACCTAAATTAATCTAAAGAACTTATAAGGGGTTCCTATGGACGGAGGTGCTCTAACTTCAATTATGTACATCATTCAGAAAAGTCAACAATTTAATGGCGATGGGATTGTCTAAAACTGTTTGATTAATGGATAAAGACAAGTAAACGCTGCTAAAAGTGTATTCCAATAATGTATCACAATGAATTCATTATTACTTGACTTTAACGTATAACAAAAAAACCTTATACGATTAGTATAATCAATTAACGAGTTCATTCTCATTGCAGGGATGTGTACATTTGTCTTCCACCAAATATAAAATAACGTGTCTTATTCGAAGTTCAGTTAATCTATCAATCATACTTTTTATACCTTACAATTATCATACATCGGATCATATTATATAAGTATCGAACCGCAACTACTAGTTCGTAACTATGTACTTCTCAATTTAATGGAATATGTATACGAAGATATTCTGACTTTAAACCAGACAAGAAAACCAGCAGCGATCATGCCACAACAATTTAGTTTCATTTTAAAATATTTTTATAAAACATGCATGCTACAATAGGCCGGAGAATCATTTCATTTGGTAGTTAAAAATAAAATGTGATTATACCATTAAGATTTAAGAGTATCAAATGGTATAGTGTAAAACGACACATTCCATGAACCCGTGCGTATATGCACGGAACTCGAATGTTAAGAGGAGTAATCAGTTTAAGAAGGAATGAAACAGGTAGGCAAATCCGTAAGATGCATTGTACATTAATAACCCGTCCTCTTAAGATCGAAACTTGGAGACAACTTAACATATCTTCAAGCTGTGATTTTATTTTAAAGTTATGAAGAAGATTTTATGTGGGGATGATCTTAAGACAAACGAACCAGTTTGAATCTCATCTTGTCGGAATCTCCAACTCTATTTTGTGCCGTCCTAATATATTTTATATATGTTTATTTATCTTTTAACTCATCGATGTACATACCTAACTTGACTTTTTATAACTTACAATTTGCCTCTCTGCCATACCAAAAAGATAAGAAGCTAAGATAATTTTTTAAAATTAATAAACAGTCAACTATGATACATACAAACAAAGCTTATTCTTAATTTTGGCATGCCCATAACAAGGTTAAATAATTTATGCATATATATAAACATATGATAGAGAATGTTGAATTTCCTCTTATTTGCATCTAATAAATGTTAAGTTTTTATAGTGGACAGTATTTTAATGTATAAAACTAAATTCATACAAAGTTTCTGTACTTGGCGTTTTTATATTCCCTGGTTTTGTGTTCTAACTGTTTAATCCGTAAAAACTATACTGTCTCGAGTAATAACGCGCCCACGCGCCCCTCTTCGTGCGACCTAGAAAGCGAAACCTAAAACCTTAATTCGATCTCGTCTCTCGACGGCTCAGCCGTTGACGCCTCCTCCTTCCGGTGAATCACCAAGCTATTACCGGCGGGGAACTCTCTCGATCAACTCCTCTCACATCTCCGGCGATCTCTCATCATGGAGCTTCTTGAGACTCTACGTTCCGGAATCGAAGGTGTTAATGGTGAAGAGGATCAAGTGGAGGTTCAGACCAACATCATCTCTGACTCAGGAACTAGGATCTCTTGCAAGGAGAAGATTAACACCCTGAACTCCGACAAGCTTCAAGTCCCTTTGACGGTCACGCCTGACTCTTCTTTACCAACTTCTTGTGCTTTTGGAGAAGCATCAACGGAGGTGGGCCACACGATTTCAAAAGCTACTTCTTCTGTGCTCGCGGGTCTGGCTTTGCCTCAGCCTCAGCTCCAAGGAGCTTGGACTAAACCGCTGTTAATAACTGGAGCTACAGAAAGTTCAACTTTGTTTTCTGATAGCCCTGCAGCGGAAAACTCTGAATGGCCGGCTCTTTCAACCAGGGATATAGGTAGGAAGAAGAATCAGTCTTCCGTAGACAGAACAAAGGCTGTGCAACAAACGAAACGAGTTGATTCTTCCTCGACTCAAAGAGTAAAGCTTCCTACTGATAAGACCCGGTTTCCTTGGGCTGCTCGAATGAACCCACAAACAAGGAATCTCCATCGCGTGACAGTACCCGAATATATGGAGGATGGCACTCCTAAGGTAACTATTCCGGATCATGTACTACTCCATGGTTTACAAAACCATAGGGAATATGTGATAGGACAGTTTTACCGCTGTCTGGTACCATCTGGTGGGTTAGTGTATGCTGTTCTGAATAGGATTTGGGGTAGAAAATGTGAGATTTTCGTCAGGAAGATTAGTGAATTCTCTTATATCTTCCACATCCCAGATGAATCTACTAGAAAATTTGTTCTCCAGCGTAGCTTATGGCATGTGGATGATTGCCTCATGTTTGTTGCTCCTTGGACTTCTTCGGAAACTTTAACCCTTCCTGAAATTTCATCAATTCCGATTTGGGTCACGCTCAAAAACATCCCCAGCACTCTATATTCCATCCTAGGAATCGAATGGATTGCTTCAGGAGTAGGAGAACCAATGTTATCTTACAAACCGTGGTTAGATCCAACTATGATAGGAGAAGCTAAGATTATGGTGGAAGTTGAGTTAGATAAACCTTTCCCACAGAAAGTTGCTGCTTGGGATAAGCAAGGGAACTTTTCTTTGGTTGATGTGGAATACTCTTGGCTTCCTACATCCTGTGAGATATGTGGTCAGATTGGTCATAAATCAAGGAGATGTTTGTCTATTTCTGGTCTTAAGGCAGCTACACCAGCTACTAAGAGAAAGGATTCAGTAGTCGCCCATGTCTTTGCATCTGCTGATGCTTCACCACCCGAAATGAATATTCAGAAGGTCATTGAGGTCTCTTCAGAAACATCACAGGAAGCTGCTGTGGCTAAAAGAGATGCAACACTTTCAGATATTCCAATCCCTTCTCAAATTAAAGAAGCTATGTCAATGGCAACGGTACAAGCATCTAACTCTCAGCAATATATTTCGCATGCTCCTGTTTCAGATAAGCCAGCTACACCAAAAGAAGATACATCTTGCATTTGTGATGAGGTGATCGACAAGATTAATTCTACTGATGTGGATGATCTAGTTTCTTTAGCTACTGTTTCAGTGCTAGAGAACTTGTACGAGTCACCAACAGTTATTTGTGTCAATGAAACAATTGAGTCTTCCCCTACGGAGTCTGCCCCAACAAAGCAACATATAGAGTCTTCCATCACTCAAACCTCAACCGAGGTTAGCAAGGAAAGTATCAGAATGCAGGAGATTGATTTGGGCTCAAATCAGTTTGCCTCTTTAACTTCCTTAGAAGGAGAAGAAGAATATCAATTGGATTTGGATGAAAGTTCTGGTCCAATAGATATTTTGACACCTTTGGGGAAAAGACTCCTTCGTGAAAGACCTGTTAAACCCTCGGCAAAAGGTATGGAATGGCAATTGCAATCCTCATCTCGCGGACGAGGAAATAGAGGACGTGGAAATCGTGGGAAACTACGGTAGAAGCGACTTTTACCCCTCTCTAAAGTCAACCAAAGTAATGCTTTGGTAGTCTCTTGTTTAACTATGTTTATTGCATGTTACAATCTTCTCTTGAAACTGTATATGACTTCAGTCATAGCCTACTATGTAACCGTCTTTTCAAATAAAAGTATGTTAAAAAAAAAAAAAAAAAAAAAAAAAAAAAAAAAACTGTTTAATCCAACACAAAACCAATTACAAACATGCATATTGTTTGCGTTAAAAATGAGCTACGCAAACTAAATCATTGATGATCAATATATTATATATTGATTACACTTTGACTTCTGATTTTGTATTCTAAACTTACATGATTGTAGAGAATTGAGTACCGTGAAAACATTTCTCCATCAATTTATATCTCATATTATCCACATTGTGTTTTTCTAGAGTGTAGTTTATAAATATATCTACGCAATTATCAGTATAACTTTGGATCATTCTTACAAGTGAGGTTTTTATATGTATATATTCCCTGACAAAATGAAAAAGAAAAAACTCACAACTTCAACTAAATGAGTTATCGGTGCCGGATAAACCATGCTGCATCTTCTCCGAGAAAACAAATTAGCTAAGAGAGACCTACCGGACAATTAATAATTTAAGGTTTAATACGGCATGGATTAACAAATTTAATTATTTTCTTGTTCTTTGAGTGTTGTTGATGTTGCGATAATGATTCCATTAATCGTGCATTGGTGTGGCTATATCTTTATTCTTCAGTTTCTCTTGTGTGGCCAATCTAAACTCTCTCTCATTATTTTACTAATCTCTAACCAGCTTATACATATATATGAATGGATGGTTATATAGAAAAAGATTATATTATAATGTGTCGTGAAGGAACAAAGCTGGTTTCATCTTTCATTGTCGACCCCACAAGTTGACTGATCGTGTTCATCATCATGCATGGCTTCATTTCATTTATTTTATTACGACTTGTTCACGACACAAATGATTGTAACAGTTTAAGAATCTCTTGATTTCTCTTCATCATCACCAAATCTTCCTCAACTGAAATATTCTCTTCATCATCAAGTGCATCTCCAACCTATATATATAGTTGCACAAGAACAAGAACTATCATAGCAACAAACAAACAAAAACACAAGAAAAAAACAAGGAGAAAGACAAGAGTTGAAGGTTAGAGCGATGGATGTTTTTGTTGATGGTGAATTGGAGTCTCTCTTAGGTATGTTCAACTTTGATCAATGTTCATCATCTAAGGAGGAGAGACCACGAGATGAGATGCTTGGCCTCGCTAGCCTTTACAATGATCATCTTCATCATCAGAACAATCTCCCGCCTTCTGATCATCATGCTCTCCTAAATCCTGATATGTTCCCATTTAGTGCAATGATGATGGGAGGGAACCTTCCGACCATGCTTGATTCTTGGGATCAAAACCAACTCCAAGAAACGGCAACGCTCAAGAGGAAACAACTTAACGTAGATAATCTACACAATTCTAACTGTGACATCACAAGACAAGTAAGTGCAAGATCAATAATGTTTATGATTTTACTTTTATTCATTATTACAACGCATTAAACTAAATACAACATCATTAATGCAAATATAGGAGCTTGTCAAAGCCAAGAAAAAGCAGAGGGTAAGCCAGGAAAGCAATACAGTCGACGAAAGCAACAGCTCAGATGATGAGAAGGCTTCGGTCACAAGTGTTAAAGGCAAAACAAGAGCCACCAAAGGGACAGCCACTGATCCTCAAAGCCTTTATGCTCGGGTAAGGACACGTGTGAAAATTTCTACGACTTGTTTCTTAAAACTACTTCACAACAATTAAAAGTTTTAGTGGGGTTTTAATTAATTATATATGGTATTGATTTTTGCAGAAACGTAGAGAGAAGATTAACGAAAGGCTCAAGACATTACAAAACCTTGTACCAAACGGGACAAAAGTCGATATAAGCACTATGCTTGAAGAAGCTGTCCACTACGTAAAGTTCCTGCAGCTTCAAATCAAGGTATGCAATTTTTTTAGGGTTTTGTTTTTGTTAAGTCTTTATAACACATCTATACATGTTGTAACTAACCAAAATACATATGTTATAAATATAGTTGTTGAGCTCGGATGATCTATGGATGTACGCACCGTTGGCTTACAATGGACTCGACATGGGATTCCATCACAACCTTTTGTCTCGGCTTATGTGAAGGACTTACACAAAGTTACAATCTAATTGTAAAGAAACCGATTTAGAACATATGAATCCCTTTAATTTGGCCCTACCCTAGTGGTCTAATTACATTCTGAGATTTTTTTTGTTATTAATTTATAACTTCTTTCTGTCTTTTTCTTCATTATGGTTCTAAGAACTTTTGGTACTTTATTCTAATGTAATTATTTCATTACAATATGAAAAAGTCAACTGGACTAATAAAATAACTGTCTTTTGTCTTTTTCTAATAACAGTCTTTATATAAATTTGAAAGTTAATAGGGTGATAATATGATTGAAGTATTCAGCCGACAAAACCCTTTGCACCGAGGTAAATTTAATTATTTTTTGCAAAGGATGCCAAACGAGCTAAAGTCTTTTGATACAAAAATCAAATAATATCAGTCTTCATTTCCACATAGTACTATGAATAATCGTTCTTTGAGTTTTAGAGAAAAAAAAGATTGATGAACAAATCCACAGATGCTTTAGACGTGAAGAGGAACTAGTACTAACTCAAACCCCCCAAGTACTGGTACTTGCCTGTAGGATCATAATACAAAAATATCATTAACCTCAAAGCAACATCTTTCCCCTGTGTTTTTAGCAGTGGCGGATGTACAGCTAACAAGGGTGGGGCATCTGCCCCCTATGGATTTAAAAAAAAAAGGTTTTTCTATACTATTTTTAACAAATTTTGGAGAAACTGGATAAATTTGCCCTCCATAAAATCTCAAACCTAGGGTTAAGTGTGCTTCCTTTTTCTATGGAGAATTTGGAAAATCCTTAAATGCGTATATGAAATTTTTTAGTGAAGTATATACCAAACATAATTAACAAGTTTATTGTACATATATATACTAGGTTTGCGAGGAAGCAAATAACAATCAAATACGTAAGGAACCAAAGTTGGCTGATTGTTCCAACAAAAGAAAAAACTAGAAAACTAGAGCACATTTAGACGGTTAAAGGCGTATTAATTCCGGTTTGGTTCGATGTTTAAAGGAAAAGACGATTTCGGTTTAGTGAAACCAGATCGTGTATCGTGACCCTCTGCGCGAGAAAGAAGGTCTTAAAACATTAAGAAAGAGGAAAGTGAACAACACATCTCTCTCTCTCTCTCTCCCTCTCCGTAGATGCCATGGCTTGCGCTGAGCAGCCTCTCAAGAAGCGTCGGCTGTATGACACAGTCCCTGAATCGCAGCCTCCGCGAGTAGAATCCCCATCCACTTCTACGCCCGCGAGCTCGATCCCCGCCCCGGTGACGCCGCCGCCTCCATCTCAGGAGGAAGTTCAAACGAGAAGCAGGAACAGAGAAGAGATTCGGAGAGTGCATGAGTGCTATAAGCGTCTCAAATCTTGTATCGGCCACAGAGATGGCAGCCGCTACGCGACTCTTGAGCAAGCGTATCGATCCCTAATCTCCGCCTCTAAAGGTTCGTTCTTTCTCGCGTTCTTAGGCCTCTTTTCTTAATATTAGGGTTAGGATTCGGAATATTGTGGCTTTCGATTTACTTTACTATAATCAGTTTGCTCTTAGCATTATGATTGTTGTGTCTGAAGTCTTAGTTATGGAGCATACAAATGTGGATTCAAAGTTCAATCCTTTTAACTTATATAGAGTCCGATATTGTTCTTAGTACTCTGCATTTAACTGTGTATCTCTAGTTATGATAATACATAAGGTTCTGTTCTAGATTATCGTGTCTGGAATTGGATTTCTCAACCATCCTTGAAGCTAGATAAACCCATGCATATGTTTAGGTGGGGGGTATTTTTGTTGCTCATATAACACTGTGTTCAATTTCATTTGATGTCATGTTACCCTTCTCTAGATTCCTTATGTATGTGCCCAAAAGTCTCAGTACTTGGGGTTATATACGTTTCTCAAGGAAGCCTGCTCTTGTGGGGTTTGTTATATTGTTATGTTTAAATGAAAGGTGTGTAGGTGTGTGGAAACCATTCTGTGACAGGAAACTAGCTCAACGGATGACAGTTACGAAACTTAGTTCTAAAAGTAGAGTTTGCACTCTCCTAGAGTCATTTTTTAGCTGTAAAGGAATAGAAGCGTTATAATGAAGTTTACTGGAGTAATGATTTAGTTAGTTACTTTTAATCGCAGGTTGTACTAGCGTTAAGCGCCTTGTGGCTGATTTTGTTCCGCGATATGCACTGTACTGCCCTACTGCTATTGGTGATGCAGTGCAAGCTGTCATCGACATGCACAACTTCAGCTTGGAAGAATTAGTTAAAGGACAAGATGCTGATGGTGTTGCTTTTCAAACCGCTAAAGCCTGCATATTTGGTCTGCTTGATTTATGTTCTGCCGCTTCTTCAAACAGAAGATCATCACCAGAGGCTCGGGATATCTGCTCTACTGTTTTCAGAAATGTGTTAACCTTCTTTGTGCTATCCTTTGAGGGTAAAGAAATCTTCCAGATAGTTGATAAGAGCGATTTGAAGGTGCAAGATCCTAATGAAGACTTTTCCCAGCTGATGCAAAAACTTTCAGATGGAAACTCCTTACCTCTGATCAAGCTATCCCAGTTTCGTGTCTTAGCTTTACTCAAAGTATTCTTCAGCTTCCCTAAAAATTCAATTGCCACTTGTTTTGGATTCTTCAATTCGTCATCAACGGAGGATGTAGCCACGGGGAAGTATCTTATTACTAATATGACAGAAACGATTAGTGATATTGATGCCGCTAGTAATGAACCTGAACCAGATGAGAATTCTGGTCAGACAGATTCTAACAAAATAGAAGCTACTGTCAAGAATGCGGATGGGTTGAGTGGGATCCAAGAAGCATCCTACAGTCTAAAGAGCTGCTTGTTAGGAATGGTAATACTCTGAGTAGTGTAGAATCAATTTTAAGTTGCATTTTTTTTGTTATTGACTTTCTGTTATTTACCGCTTGAGCATCAACCATGTCATTCATTTTATTTGCTTGACTATAGTGGAATGGCTGTGTATTGCTAAAAATCTAATAGTTTCTAAAATCATTCATGCAGGTTCTTGGGAGTAGTCTCTCCATTGGTAGGTGGGCCTTCTTTAAGTACAAGAATATATGCAGCCTGTCATCCTTCATAGATATATCCAGCGCTATTCCTTCTCTAGAGGCAATGTTTGCACTTGTAGGAAAAGATATCAAGGCAGACGATTATCAAATGGAGAGTGACGACGATGATTGTGGAAAATTTTCAGCTTCACATGTGAAACCTCACAGTTCTACGGAAAATGATGTCCGCTCTAGTGCTGGATCGGTTTATGATGCTGGAGGTTCACGATCTATGGATTTTGAGACTGCTGACCAGAGAGATTTGTCATGCGGTAGATCTTCGGTCCCAAGGGGATTAATAAATCATCATACACCATCTCCTTCCGCAAGAGTGCCTTCAGACTTAAGGAGTAACTCTGCAGATGGTAGGAACAATTTTATTGTTGGAGGGTCACCTGCTATTCAAGCAGCGCCCCGTGGACCTTCATCAGGGAAAATTATTTGGTATTTGGACGGAGACCCCACAGCTTATGACATTTATCCCGCTTCGGGGCAGCTGTGGTTGGGGTATTTAGGACCAGAAGAAACTGAAGGTCATCTAAGGTTTCAGCTTGATAGGTACGGTCCAGTAGACCGTTTCTTTTTTGATCCAGTGAAAGGATTTGCCCTAGCTGAATATAGAAGTATAATTGATGCAATCAGAGCACGAGAATATCTGCGAGCCGAATTTCCTTGGCGGATTAAGTTTATGGATATAGGAGTTGGTGCAAGAGGGTCTTTCAACGGGGTAGCGTATGGTTATTGTACTCATCTGTATATTGGAAGCATCTCTAGCCAGTGGGAGAGGGATGAAATTGTTCATGAGTCACGGCAAGCCCTTTATAAGGGACCTCGCATGGTGACTGACCTGTACTATGAACATGCCCTTTTGATGGAGTTTGATACACCGGATGATGCTGCCGTTGTCATGGCCCATCTCAGGTTTTATCGTGGAGAAAAGAGTAAATTTAACATGTCGTCAGTCAATTGTCCTTTGCCTCATGAAGGTGTAGGAAGGTTTGTCTCTTTTCCAAACTATAATTTCTTTGTTGATTCTGAATTATTGACGTTTTTAGTTATACCTAAATATCCGTAAAAGTTATTTAGTATCTTCTCACACACTCTGCAGCGTCCTTATTTTTGGTATATTTATGCAATTAGTGTCTTTTTTTGGTCTGTTTTGTTTGACGTGGAACTTTCTTGTCTTAACAGTCATTCAGAGAGGCACCTTCAGATGCCTCCGATATCAAAACCGGATAGTGGATCAGGGGAATATGTATCCCCCTTAATGAGCACGGATCCTGGAGTTACCTTTCAGCAAAATTGGCCTGCTTCTGGTAGCACTCTTGTGAATCCTGCACAAGGAGGTTAGTCTTCTATCTTATATCTTATGGATCATGAATGATGGTTTCTTGTGATTGTGTATGAATTTAAGACCAGCATTTCTCTGTCTCAGGGACTCCTTCATGTGTGCCCATGCCAGCTCCAGGACAGGCTGCTACACCGACATCTCAAATTCCTCCATCTCCGTTTGTCCAACAACCCATTCACCCTCCTCCAAACACCTCTTGGGACACAAGATCTCTAGGCCACCAAATCTCTCCAAGTGGTACTGCAATAGCAACATCGTCACAGGCTCAAGGACCTCCACCGCAGCAGGTTTCAGGTCCATTTGTGCCGCCTCCCGTGCATCCAGTCTCTCAGTCACAAGAACCATATGTTCAGCATTTTGATCAGGTGTATCCACCTCCGCCTTCAGGACATTCATTACCCTCTGTGACACAGCCACCGCCACCAGAAATGATGCCACCTCCGCCTCAAGCTCAACCACCTCCTTTGCCTTACGCACATCCACCTATGGTTCCTCCGCCTCCTTGTAATCCACAATCTCCTCCGCCCTTACCTCCAACGGTCACACAATTGTCTGAACCGGATGCTTATGATCATAAGGCAGAGCACCATTGGCAGGGTGTTTTGTCCAAAAGTGGAGTTCATTACTCCACGATTGTTGCTCAGAGATTGGAATCAGACATTTGCAAATATACAAATGGATTTTCAGAGGCTGTGCAGTGAGTGGCAACACCTCACTCTAATTTGATGCATTATACTAAACTTATGTGCAATTAACATTCGTTTTCTGGCTTCTTACTTTCTGCAGATGGCCAGTTAAATTGGACATGACCAAGCGCACAGATATGAAGAAAGTAAAATCGAGTTTCACAAACACTCAGCCACACCAAGTGAGTTTCTATTCTCTTGGTTCTCTCCCATGACAAAGCTATCTAACTTCTTACGGTTTGAGGAATTTTTGTTTTGCAGCGAGAGGTTTGTCAGTTAATTCCCGCAACTTTCAGCGACCGTAAAGGGGTAAAAATTAAAGTTTTAGTTTGGCTGCATCAAGTAAACATATATCGTCTTGCTTTGTAATATAACTAATCCAAACTCACATTTTTTGGTTGTCTTGCGGCAGCTCCAAGATTTCATATCATACTTGAAGCAGAGAGATTGTGCAGGAGTGATAAAGATACCTGTAACAAGCCTTATGTGGGCGAGGCATCTCTTCATTCTTCCCTACTCGGAAGAGACATGTTCCATGCTTTCAGTCACCCCGAGCTCCTCTGAATGTTTGATCGGTTTGGTTTTGCCCAAGGAACCTAACGCTGAGTGCTCGTGACATATAATATATTCTCATGTATCCCATGACAAAGCAGAGTCATTGCCTAAGATAGTTCGGAATCAGTTTGTAAATGATGATATATACTAATGGTGTAATCTCACTCTTTGTTTCACCCTTTTAAGGGAGCCAATTGTAGATTGGTGTGAACTATTATTAGCTGTTGAAGTTTCGTTAGCATATTTCCTCTATATATACACGCAAACGAGGCTTCATTTACCAATGAAGCTCAGAAAGATATGATACTTGGTTCGGGACGTGGAGGAAACGTTCCTCTCGGAGCGGTTAGAAAGCTGACAGAGTATCAAGCAGAAAGAGATGAGAAACGTCTAATATGAACACGAACGCAGGAACGGAAGAGAGGAAGGTAGAGATGCAAGAGGAAGGGGGTAGAGGAAGAGGAACGGTGAGAGAGCAGCCTCAAGAGAAGAATAATGAGAACAATAACAACTCTGAGGCTATTACAGAGGCGTATAATGGAGAAGGAAGAGGTCGAGGGAGGGAATGAAGAGGAGGCGTTGGAGGAAGAAATCATAACCATAAAGATAGAGCTATGAAGAAACACATTGCTAGTGTTTCTGGTTTCTAAAGTTATAGGAACATAACAAAAGCACAAGATGTTATTTTGGGGTCTTTTTCTTGGAGTACGGGAAACAGATTTTATGGTTACAATAGTTGGTGTACATCCTTGCCATGACCAACCTAATGTTTGAGGTTTTCTTCTTCTCTGCACCTTCCACACTTTCAGAAGCCTCTTCTCCATCCTGAAAATCAATCTTGACATATCACAAAGTAAGGAGAAGTACAATCCTTTGAGGTGGTCTTCTTCTTTGCACCTTTCATACTCTCAGGAGCCTCTTCTCCATTCTGAAGATTAACACAGATGACCAAGTAAAAGGAAGAAGAAGAAATAGAATGGAATAAGAACAAGAATAAAATATGATCTTACGTCCTTGCATGATCAGTCTCAGTCTTTTGGTACCATTAATCAGCAAATCTATCAAGAATGATGTGCAAGACATGAGCATGAAATTGCAGATATCATCAAGAGTTCTCGTCTCCTTTCCCAGGGCTCGGCTTGTTATCCCAAGTCGGCATTTTTTCATTACCATATACAGACATGATTAATTGTACATGATTAAACATTTTAAGCAGCAAATATAATTCTAATCTAAATACTTTTGAGTTTTATAATCTGAAAAGAATTTTTAAATATATTTTACTTGTGGTATTAAAAGCAACTACACGGTTTGTGAGGTCTACGTTTTGCAAGAGATGAGGGATCCTAATGGCACACACTCAGATCCTCTTTTTGTCACATCTAAATTTAGCTCTTCCCACATTTTATGTCTTACCTCCATTGCATTTAAATATGCATAGAATTAAGAATTTACATCTATATCTTTTTTTTGTTGGATAAAAGACAGTAAAATATTAATTGTTGGATAAAAGTTGAGTGAAATTAAAACGTAAAAGTAGAGGAAATACTAATTATTTTGAGTGAAAAAATCTCTATCATGTAAATTACTTATTAGATTTTAGTGGATTTAAAAATCCAAATAAAATATTAGATTAGTAGTTTTGAAATCATTATTTAACTCACATTTATGAATGCTAGTTGGAATTCAGTGTTATTCAATCTCATAGATTATTTATAGACTAGATTTAATTTAAGAGTGTATTTTAATAGATTTGGGGAAAATTATGTTAAAAATATAATACCACTTAAATTTTATAACTTAAAACTGATACTAACTGATAAACCTTATATATTTTTTTATAAAGTAATTAAAATATATAAGCAAAACAAGATACCCGAAAACTAAAACAAGATCTAATAAAACATGCTACACGAGGACTATAAATTATAAAATGTAGGTGTGTCCAAAATTAAATGAAATCATAGTCACGTCGGCATGAGAGGATCCAACGGCATAAAAAGTGCCACGTGGGAGAGCATATTCCGTAGATGTGAAAGGTTTGATTCTTCTTCGAAATCACCGAGTCGAGAGTCCTCTACGCCTCTTATAAAAAACTCGCCGCTCTCATCCTCACGTTTCTCTTCCTTCGTTCCTTTCCTTGGCCCCCAAAGTCTGAATCTTTCTCTCTCTCTCTCCCTGAAAAGAACCCTCTCTTTAATGGACATATCGCCTCTCCGATCTCATTCTTCCTCCAGGCTTTTGTTGCTCTTCTTCTATAGTATTCGTGCTTCGATTCCCTCTTCTTCTGTTGTTGCTTCCCATCGTAATTGTCGTTAGTCCTTTTGTCAAACTCGGAAGCCTCTATATCGATTCGTCAATAGTTGATTTGGATTTGATATAGGAAACCATGGGGAGGAGTAAGCCTCTCTTCTTGATTTTCAATCTTTATTGATTTTAAGTGGTTGGGAATGTTGATTTCTTGTGATAAATTGCAGAGTCTCAGCGTAAGAACGTCCCCATGGATTTGTTTGATAGTGATGATGATACAAGTAGTATTAGCTCCTCCTCCACCATGCGTTCTGAGAGACCCGGCATGGATGATGTTCAGGTTCACAAAGATTTGATGCTCGATCAATCCCTTGATGCTCTCTATGAGAAAAGGTTGTTTCTTTCGTTGTGGGTTTTCTTGCTTCATTTTGTTTGAAAACTGATTTTGTGGATTCCTTTCTGGTTGTGAAGGACTTCGACTAGAGAGCAAGCTTTGGCCTCCATTGTTGATGCTTTCAACAGCGACTTGCAGCATGAGTTTGTCGAAAAGAAGTAACCAACTCGTTTCTTGTTTAGTTTAGCATTCCACTTTGAGTTCCTATGTTGTTAATCATACTAAGGAGTGTCTAATGTTTCTTCTCAATGATGCAGGTTTGCCACATTATTGCATCAGTGCTTACACTGCACCAAGAAAGGGTCCAGCAAGGAGACCTCTTTAGCATCACATGTTATTGGTTAGTCTTTGAGTAAAACAGGCAACTTATGCATCATTTTCACTAGTTTTTTTTTTTAATTGAGCTATACTGACAGTTAATGTGGCGTTTGCAGGGTTGCTAGCATTGACTGTTGGACTTGGGGATCAAGCACAAGAGATTCTTGAAGAATCCGTCACTCCTCTTTCTCAGGCCCTTAAATCTGGTCGTGAAGTGTTAAAAATAACTTCGGTATGGATGAGCTGATGACTAGTAGTTTTTTATTTTGTTAAAGGTCTGGTTTCTAAGTAAGGCCATTTCATTGCAGATTCTTGAGTGTTTGGCAGTTATAACCTTTGTTGGTGGGACCAATCCGGAGCAAACTGAGACATCTATGCAAATAATATGGCAAATGATTCACCCCAAACTAGGTTCTAATGTATGCATCTTACTCTTTTCTCATGTTAAACCGAGAAATCTATGCAAATTATTTGCTATTTCATTACTACTACTAATATGGTTTATTAAGAAAGTATGTTGTTTAATCTAAAGTATGTAGGAGGCTCACATGTAAGTTGGCATTTTGTGTAGGTTGTTGCAACCAAACCTTCACCTGCTGTGATAACTACTGTTGTCTCTTCCTGGGCGTTTCTGCTCACAACAGTTGACCGATGGACCCTAAGTCCCAAACTTTGGCAAGAGTAAGTGGAACTTGTTGCATTTATTTGACCTAGTGTCACTTATTACTGGATTTATAATCTCATTAGAGATATTGATGCTACTGCAGGATCGTTACTTATCTCTCCTCACTGTTGGAAAAAGATGACCGATCTGTACGTATAGCTGCTGGTGAAGCGCTTGCTCTGATATTTGAGTCGGGAACTCTGGAGAAGTTTGCTGCTGAAGCCAAAGAGTCTGCTAATAATGGATCAGTGAAAGAAGGAAGCGTGTCTCAGGAGGCATTGATTCACATGCATGGCCTGAAATCCAAAGTCGTTAACCAAGTTAGGGACCTCTCTGTAGAGGCAGGTGGTAAAGGTTCTGCTAAGAAAGATCTCAACTCACAACGGAATTTGTTCAAAGATCTTGTTGAATTTCTTGAGGTATGAGTTCATCTTTTCTGTGATCTTTTGCTCATGATGAGGCTAATCTTTGACTCTTCTGGTTGGATTTTTATATATATGATTTGTTTTAATTAATGATGATTAGGATGGATACGCACCTGAAACCTCTACAAAGGTTGGAGGGGACTATTTGCTGACGACAACGTGGTATCAGATGATACAGGTTTCTCTCAAATCTTTATATTACTATCTACAGACGTCAACATTATATGTGTTGTTTGTCTCTATCTTCTTGTGACTGGTTTTTAACATATGCATGATTTTCCACAGTTGAACTTTTTGAAGCATTTCCTTGGGGGTGGCTTTATCAAGCATATGCAGGTCGGTTTTCTTATTTGCCAAGCTTTCCACTCTCTTAGTCTTAGGTTTTCTTTCTCTAGAAGCTGGCTGTTTACTGTTACTTCATTCAATTTTGGCAACAACAGGAGAATGAGTTCCTTCACGATGTATTCAGCTTCACTCCAAAGAAGGTTGGTGGGCGAGGTTCTGGCATGTCAAGTGAAGAAAAGGTTTGTTTTGCGACTCTGCATGCTCTCCTCTTTGTTCTTTGATTGTTTCCGGTTTTAACCATCAGTTGGTGTTCATTAATGGCAGAGGATGTTTAAATCACCAAACTCAGCTCTCAACAAAGCAAGGACGCAATTCCTGAACAAGCAGAGGATGCTAGCTAAGGTATTATATAAAACTGTGGGTGATTACAGAATTTGTTGCGGAGGGTATTATAACGAATTTGTTTCGAACTGTGATTACAGAACATGAACGATGGGCATTATGCAGCGACGGTGGAGAACGAATGATGGCTTCTCAATATTGATTTTAAAGCTATGCAAACTTGCCTGCTGCCTTGTTGTTGACGATTGATGTACCATAGAATCACTTTTGCTGTTTCATCATTATACTTTTATGTCACTTTTACCGTCGAATGTTATTACTGTGACAATACAGTTGTTGCTCTTAGAGAGCCATTGAACAATTGTACTTCAATAACCAACCATTTTTAGTTGAGTCTCAAATTCGAATCGCAGATTTTTAGCAATTTGTGTAACCAATAATCATTTATCTCGTAGTTCTGCTTCGGACATGCAGTACAAAACAGGTTCTGGGCATGCACTCATATGATCTTTTTATCTTACAAAAACCAAGATTTTTTTTTCCATCGAGTTTTAATGTTCATAGGTCATAAACTGCATTGTAGTAGTATGAACAAACTCTATTTAACTAGCAAACATTTCGTTTTACACAACACACCATCGAAAACTGCATTGTAGAGTTGAGTTGCGAAGATTAAACATGGTACAGCGAACATGGAAGAAAGAAGACTGCCCGAGACTTTGATTCTTAGTCGCTCCAATTGTCTTTATCTTCGGCAACTTCTTCATCTTGGTCCTGCCATTGACACAATCTTTGATCAGAAACACATACACAACAAGAAAGGATTTGAAGTTCAAGTAGCGATAAAATTTAATAGCTCAACCATTTCTCCTTCGAGGGATCCACCTGGTGACCACACGAGTATTTGTCTATCTGCACCACTTGTGTATAGTTCCTATGAGGCAAGCATAACAAGTCATTCGGATTTAGTGGTGTTTTCAACAAGGAGATTTGAGAAGATTCCAGTGATTGAGATATACCTGATCAGTGGAATTAAAGCAGCAAGTGTTCACGCTTTCGTAGTGTCCACGAAACATCAGTGTTGTTCTACCCGACCACATGCCAAAAGCCTTATATACAAATTGCATCACGATTCAATGTATAATGCAAGTAATGAAATGAAAAGATTTGAGGATAATATAGTAAGTTGATGACTACCTTCACAGTCTTCATGCATGGAACAAATAAAAGAGCTGGATCATCACTTGTAGCCATCTGAATCGCTTTGCTGGTATGAAGGCGTCCAGTTTCAAAGTTCAAAAGGGTATTGCATCCAGATTGTGTATCCCACAGCCTTATTCTTGAATCCGACCCTGAAACATAATATGCAAATGCAATAGTACATTAGAGTCTAAACGTGGAGGCACTTAATCCCACATAGCAGCACCAAATGCGTACAATAGTAATCAGTTCTCGCAACGAATTGATGTTTAAACCCCTAAGATATTACATCCACTTCACGTTGGGTCACTACTAGCTAAAGACTTGTCATGAGGTTACAATTCCTAATACACTAATCAATGAATGTTGCATTACTAATTTATGGCAGTTCAAATAGAAACCCTAAAGTACAAAGAAAGTAGCCATGACCATAAGAACCTTACCAGCACTAAGAAGATACATCCCATCGTTAGTTGCCTTTAATCCAGTAACAACACCATAATGAGCCGTAGCACGATCTAGCGTAGACAACATTCCAGGATGAAGTCTCTTCTGTCTAGATTTTTCCACTGAAGCTTTAACGCTCGATGATCCCTTCATACTCTGGCTACCCGTGTGTTTACTCTGCAGCGTCTTCAGCCTATTTTTGCCCCCTGAAGAAGATTTTTCGGCTGAAACCTGTATGAAAAGATAATAAAATAACTAAAGGATTCCCCATTCAAACAGAGATATTGATAATCCTTTATTCCTGTCACATGAAGTTCCTTAGACATGCAGAGCTAACTAGATATACAATGACAAGAATAAATTTTAAAAGAGTCATTCAGTCTTGAACAAACCTTACTGTTTACCGCTGTATGCTTTAAAATCGGTGGACGAACCCCAAGTTGCGTAACTGATTGATCCAAAACACGGAAACATCCAGCACGTCTAATGTCCCAAAAGCGTATAGCACCATCACATCCCCCAGTGTACAAAACCCACTCGCTGGAAGTAGACCATTCCACCGACATAACACCATCTTGCGTACCATGAAAACAACAAGACAACTCAGTAGCCTGTTTATGTGTGAGAGAATGCTCAAAGGAAAAGTAAAAAAGAAGCATACCACGGTGACCAGATAAGGTGTGAGAGAAAGCTCCAGAAGCTATATCACAAAGTCGAACCTGCACATCCTCAGTTCCAGCAGCAATAAGCGTGTGAGACATCGCCAAAGAAGACATGGCAGTTCTATAAACCTTCCCAGGCATCTTAAAATCCACAACCGCCTACAACAAAACAAAAAATCAGATTTTAAAAAAAAGTCTAAATCTTGAAAGTAGCTAAACTTTGAACAAATCAAAAATCACCTGAGCAGTATTGGTATCCCAGACTTTGATGAGATGATCAAAAGAACCTGTAACGAAGAGCCCAGTGTCAATTGGATACCAAACAGCAGAAGAAACGGCAAATCTATGCCCATGTTCATGTCCCTTGTCCACACTAAATATACACTTGTGCTTCGCTATAAGACCACTTGCCTCGGAATCAGTCGCGCGCTGCGTATCGAACACGGCAGCTGAGCCATCTGATGCTCCTGAGAGCAAGTACCTCCCTTCCGTCAAATCAACCTTTTAAGTTAGTTAGTTAGTTAGTTAGTTAAGACTTGTAAGTGAACAACAACAAACTACAAAGTTGGAAGGTACCTGAAGGGAGTTGACGGAGGCACGGTGAGGAGAAACGAAATCTTTGCGATTAGAGAGTTGGAGAGAGGAGATGCGGCGTGATTTGAGTTGGTTCGCGAAGGAATTGGAAGGGGTTCGACCGGTTTCTCGGGATTGGATGGCTTGCCACATTCTCCTAGCATCTCCACTTTTGATTCGATTGCAAAAAGTTTGAAGCTTTGATCATGCTCCACCTCGATAAGCCCTCTTTTGTGATTGATGACAAATCTGATTCCACAAAAAAAAACACTTCGAGAGAATATAACTATTTTTGCGTCGGTTAAAAACTAAAAAAAACAACAGTTTGACCCATTGATAAAAGTAGGGTCCAATTATTATTATTTTTATTCCTATCATTATTTGGAATATTATTTATTATACCGTTAGACCTATATTTAAATTACCAATTGAAAATCTGAATATTTTGTAACTTCCCTTTCAAGTTCCAAAATTCTCGGGCTCCTCTCCTACGCGACGGTTATCAGAGTATTTGAACATATAAAAATAAATTATTAAATATATGCTTCACTAACGTATAATAGTAGACAGTTCCAAGTTAAAACTAAATTCTAATGCTAAGTGTTACGACACTCTTCGTGGTCAGAGAAGGTCACTATCAAGTTTCAGAGACCCATGGTATAATGTTTTTGTTTTGAAATTGGGACCATGGTATTTATTTTTAACCATTAAGGGACCATGGTATTTATCATCCACGGAATATTAAAGCAAATTCTTTTATTTATGATATTTAGTTCTTTGGTTCATGTTTTTTGTTTTATAGTTAACCTATCAAATATTTAATGTAACCATTATCTGTATTCTCTTTTTTTTTTACAACAATCAAACGACGAACATTTCAAATTTAGATCAATATATGATTTAATTGAATTTAAGTTATTTGTTTAATATAACATGGTCACAATTAAAATTATTATCTATTTTTAATAAAAAATATCTAAAGTTAGTTAATATTTATAATATCTTACTTTTATAGTGTACCAGATAATTATTTATGTTTTCACGGGTTATTAAATCAAATATACAAAACATTTATCAAATATAAACCAAGTTAAACTAATAAATTAATTTTATTTTATTAAAAATATCAAAACAAATTTAAAGTAAATAGACTAAAAATGGATTGATCCGCTTTAGTATCTATTTATAAATGTTATGTCTAATTATTTATTCCATTTATTTAATGAGCCACTTATTATTCTCTTTACATAACTGTATTTGATTTTATTTAAACAATAACCAATACATTAGGGTGGTTATCAACAAGTAAAAAAAATTTAACCCTATGTTATATAACTCTACCTTTTTCAGTTAATATATACTTACCACTACGTTAGGATAATCCTACTAGAATTCCGAGGAACACCTTTCGTTCATTCTTATTCTTACTTACCATAAGTGTATATAAATTAAATTTCTTTAACATATTAAAAAAATTACAGAAAAATGTTGCATATTTACAGAAACATAAAAAACCAAAAATTACAAACCAACAATATATTCACGGGTCAAGACCTAGAACAAAAAAAATATGATTACAAAAAAACGGCTATATCGGCATATGATTACAAAGAACCAAGCGTATGCCGGATCAACTTTTGAATTGATATTATTTCATAAAATAGATTTTGATTAAGATTTACACACAAATATAATTACAAAGAAAATACAAATATAATTACAAAGAAATAAAAAATATGAAAATCAAATTTCTAAAATTAAAATTTAAAACACAAAATATAAAAATTAAATTTCTAAAAAAATGTAAAACAAAAAATATACCCGCCCTTTTAAGGGCGGGTCAGAATCTAGTTATAAATAAAAGGGCAAATCTCCAAAATAGCACATTTCTAAGTTTATATCACAAAAATAGCACTCAAAAACTAAAATGACCAAAATAGCATTTTATCTTTTAAAAAATTTAAATTTTTTTATTTTTCAAAATTTGAAATCTTATCCCCAAAACCTCACTTCTCAACTCTAAACCCTAAACCCAAATTCTAAACCTTAAACCCTAAATTTTAAACCCTAAACCCCACTCCTTGAGTGTTATTTTGTGACTTTTGGCCTTGAGTGCTAGTTTGGGAACAAAAACTTGATTTAGTGCTATTTTGATCTTTTTCTCTAAATAAAAGCCGCTATTGACTTTTTATGCACGTTTTTAGTTATTGTGTATTTATTTTCTTATGAAAATAAAATTAAATATTTTATATTAGGGTTTGACCCACAGACGGAAAATTATAATAAAAACTATTTTATTTTGTCGAATAGTGTTTATCTTTTTATTTAAAAACTAATTTTAAGTTAACTCAAAAATAGTACTTAAGAGTTATGATATAAGATAATTATATTTGTAACAGTTTTCTAATGGTGTGATGATTTTGTATTTAGTCGTTTGATGATGTTGGAATTTGTTTAAACTGAGGAAGTTAGTATTAGAACAGTCTCAACACTTTTGAGAATCACATATTTAGTTATTATTATGAATTCTATAATGTATGTGAGGAAATATTATTTTATTGAGAAATGCAATATATATTTTTTGTGTAAACGAATAATTTAAGTAATATTTGAAAACGTAAACGGCTAATAGAGAGACGATTAAATAAGAACTTGTTGAATAAGGTTCATATGAACTTTTTTAGCCTATCTTCTTAAACTAAAATTATAGAAAGTGTGTATATTCACCGGTTATTTTTGCTTACAACTTTATGCCTTGAACATTTGCACCATTTTAAGTGATTTTGATGGGAGATCTCAAAAGTTAGAGTAAAAATTGGGTGTTTAGAGTTTTGCTTACCAAGGTGGCGTATTTGACCAATTAGATTTAGCTACTGATCCCAAAGTTTTTATATGAGAAAATTGATTATGTTCTCTATGTTTAATTTTTTTAAATATCCAAAAATAGAAGATTCAAAAATTTACTATGTTCATTATGTCTGGCAACTAGATTATATATCTGAAATAAATATATAGACCAAGTTCGGTTATACCATGTTACCATTTACCAACACAACACTCAGTGCTGGCCCTGGCCACAAGCAGAGGAAGCATGGGTTTTTGGCCGACACGATAATATGTATTTTAGCGGCCATTAATTTTCAGAAAGTGACGTTAGCCTAGTGGTTCTAAGAAAAATTACTAATGTTGGAGGTTTGGGTTCAAACATCCCTGACTGCATTCATTTATTTTCAGCCTTTTATTTTATTTTGACTTTCATAAGTATAGGACAGGCTCTGACGACACTTGATCCAATAGCCATTGACCCGACTTGATATTCAAACTCGAACCATCAGCCATGTAAACTCTATAAATATAAGTTCAACATGAGAGGATTCACATATTTTTTACTCTCTTAGCACAACAAACCCTCTGATTATCTACCTTTTGTTATCATTTTTTAAAAACCACTTGTGTCATTTTTCTTTATTCTGAGATTCAATATCTCATTTCTGAACTCTTATAAGTTACTTCTTTTATTGTTCTTTAACGGATTCTTCTCACCAAACTCTTCTTTTTCTCTTTTTTTCTTCCACCATATAATCCCAGCCCCTATTCAGAACTACGTTAGGTGCTAGTCGGACGGTAATCTCGGACCTAGCTAGTTACCGAAAAATTGAGGAGTACTCAGGAATTATGCGGGATCTAGTTTTAAATACAATTTAATATATTTATAATATATTTAGCTAATTTTAAACATGATGATACAAGTTCTTAGACATAGTATTTGATCAAAAAAAAGTTATATAATTTTTTATATATAATTTTAAACAATCTCTTTTTTTATTCGTAATGGTGGGTTTGATACGAAAAAATCCCTAAATGTAGTATGTATGTGTTTGTTTTGGGTTTGATAGCTAACTATAATTTTTTAGTAATGAATAATTACACAAAATGTGTCAATAATGAGTAAAAAATAATTAACCGTATTTTAACTTACACGGACGGAAACAAAAATTTAGGCGGTCAACTCGGGATTAGATGGTCAACGCGGAAATTAGGCGGTCTTACGCGGATCAACACCTAGCTACACCGATTTAGGCATAATCGCCGCGGTCAACCTCCAAACAGCACTTAAACGGCCACGTTTTCGAACATTGATCCTAGCTAAGCAGGTTCAGTTGTACGGTCCAAACACTTTTTTAATTATTTATTTATTTTATTTTTTTTATCAACACACTATTATATGGTCTTTTTCGGAAAACTGTAAGAAAATATCCTGCATCATGTTTGTGTGGATTTTGTGTCGCTTGTTGGTTTGTAGGAGCTACCCCTAAAAACGAAAAACTCCTACAATGTTTTTTTCTTTAATTGATTCCGAGACAAATATGTTTTGCTTACTTCGAGTCACCGTCCAACTCCTAAATGTTCATAATAGATTAGTTACACAACATCTCATTTTGTATCTAATTCTGATAATGACGGAGTTATATAATTTTTTTCTGACTGGAGAAACTGATGCATGTAATTTACATGTCACACTAGAATTCTTCTCACTAGTCATTAGCAAAGTAAAATTTGAACATCCCTCTTTGAGAAGAAAGCCCTTTGTAAGCCATCATTACTGATTACCCATAAGACAGATCTAACATCCATTCGTGTTTTGAGAGGAAAAAAGAACAATCAAGATAAAGTTGACATCTCAACAAAAGGTAGCCACATGATTGAAACATACATTTGTCAACTAACACCATTCGGGTTGCCAGAGACAATCATTTGTCACCTTATTTAAATTATTAATGTTTACTTATATTTATGAAAGTTGTACAATGTATTTAATATGTTTGCTTACACACCTAAGCTTAATGATCAAGTGGATTGTCATACGGTCATAATACCTATTGCCGTCGTGTCGACATTTAGAGCTGACCCGGTTCTTCATATCTAGCTGGTAAGCTACATATGATACAGGACATTGATATTTCAATCTCAGAAACATTAAACTTATAACCCATCAACCCTTTTGTTTTATCGTCTTTAACTCCTGAAGTGTAATAATTAGTAATAATTAAGACCATGGTAGACAAAGACCATAACTAGCAAAGAAAAACGACCTAAACTTAAATCCATATGATTAGCATTTCTAAAACGTGTTCAGTTTTGTTTAGTTCATTTTTAAATTAAATGAGCACTTTTGTTTATATTCAGTTAGCAATATCTGCTTACTTATATCAATTTCAACTCAGACTTTATGAAGTCGTTTTTCATTTCAAGACTACACTTTTTTTGCTAACCGCAAGACTACACTTTCAACTCTCTCTCTCTTTTTATGAATCGTCTTTCGCTGCTATGGTTGAACAAATTTCTAAAATTTTCCTCTTATTCTCTCAAGCATCTTTATTTCTACATATTCAGATGTAAAAGTTTTCACTCAAGTTAATACGAGAAAAGTACGACACATGGAGGATATGCATAATGCATGGAGTAATGGACTACAAGTCTACAAGCTTAGTTTCTGCGCAATGTCACTTATATGCTCCTAGGAGGATATGAATGGACCACAAGTCTACAATCCTAACGTAAAAAAAAAAGAACCCAAAATCGTAGCCTGGAATGACAGACAATGCCCAACCCTAGTTAATGCTCATTTCAAAATGTGATTATGAAGATAAAATATAAGAATTATACGTCAGAACTACTTATGTATGACGTTATATATTTTCGATTTACTTTTTTAGTTCACGAACTTCTTTTATTTTTGTCTAAATGTCAGATTTATTTTACGAAGCTTACAAAAAAATTATAGAGTTGGAGGCTTCAATACTTTTATTAACCGTAAGAAAGGTATTTATACAAGTATACAAGTAGGGCTACTGTATTCTAAACTAATTACATAGAGATCCCTTATCTATATATTATTTACTTAACACGCCCCCTCAAGATGGTGGGAGTTGACGCACACCAATCTTGCTTCTCAGGTCTTGAAACCTAGTTCGTGACAATGGTTTTGTGAGGCCATCAGCAAGTTGATCATGTGTGGAAACATGAGACACTCGAAGACGTCCATTCTGAATTTGACAACGAACAAAGTGATAGTCAAGAACAATATGTTTCATACGAGAGTGAAACACCGGATTAGCGCAGAGGTAAGTAGCACCTATGTTGTCACAGTAGACAGTAGGAGCAGTGAGAATCGGAAGGCCAAGTTCGTGTAAGAGAGAGCACACCCATTGGACTTCAGCCGCAGTATTCGCAACAGAACGATATTCCGCTTCAGTGGAAGAGCGAGCAACCCCCTTTTGCTTCTTTGACGTCCAGGAGATAGGCTGACTTCCAAAGTAGATGATATACGCATTGGTCGAGACATAGTCATCAGAATCATCCGCCCAGTCAGCATCAGAGAAGGCATGGAGTACAGGATCCCTCTGTTTCCGGAGAAATATGCCGTGAGTAAGAGTACCAGATAGGTAACGGAGGACTCTCTTAGCAGCTTGCCAGTGATCCGTAGTAGGACGATGCATGTACTGAGAGAGCTTGTTAACTGCATAGGAGATGTCAGGACGTGTAAGAGCTAGATACTGAAGACTACCCACGATCTTCCGATATTCATAGGGATCAGTGTGTAGCGTGCCCGAGTTGAGAGTTAACTTGGGTGAAGATGGCAGAGGCGTAGGAACTGGTTTGGCATGCAACATGTTGACTTTGGTGAGAAGGTCAGTAATGTACTTGCGCTGCATCAGATGCAACCCTTGTGGCGTTCGGATAGCCTCGATGCCAAGGAAGTAGCCAAGCGTTCCCATGTCCTTAATGGAGAACTTTTGAGCGATGGTATCAATGATACGTTGAACCAGCTTCGAGCAACTTCCTGTAACAAGGATATCATCAACATAGACTAGAAGATAAACATATATGCCATTGTGTTTGAGGATGAATAGCGATGTATCAGACAAGGAGTTTCGGAAGCCAATAGAGAGGAGATACTGTTTAAGTTCAGAGTACCAAGCTCTGGGAGCTTGTTTCAAGCCGTAGATCGCTTTCCGAAGGCGACATACATGGGTAGGTTTACTTGGATCTTGAAAACCGGGTGGCTGAGACATGAACACTTCTTCTTTTAAGTGACCTTGTAAGAACGCAGTGTTGACATCTATTTGACGCACGGGCCAGTCACGGTTAACCGCCAACCCCAGTATAAGTCTGATCGTGGTAGCTTTAATTACAGGACTGAATGTGTCCGTGTAATCGACTCCTTGTTGCTGGTGATATCCTTTAGCAACTATGCGGGCTTTGTATTTGTGAATGGTACCATCCGGGTTGTACTTGATAGTGAAGACCCAACGGCATCCTACTACATTCATCCTCTGCGTCACTTCCACTAAATCCCAAGTGTAATTATCAGTTGTGGAAGTGAACTCTCCACTCATTGCTTTACGCCAGTGAGCATGCTTCATCGCCTGTTGCCAAGTTGATGGGATCCAATGAGGATCACACTGAACAGTTGCAGCAAGGTTGTACTTAGTAGCTGGTTTGGTGATGTTGTTCTTTGATCTTGTAGTCATAGGATGACTCGGCTGAGCAGGTTGAACAGGATCCAGTGGAGCAGCTGCAGGTTCCTGTTCCAGTGGTGCAGGAGGCGATGGTGCTGAGGACTCAGAAGATTGAGGCGCAGGCGATGTTGGTTCCTGGTCAGTGTTAGCTGTGTCCACGGAGTTCTCAGGGCTCGCAGAACTTGGAGTGTGCAACACCGTCGCAGGTGGAGTCTCTGAGCCCGGGGGTTGAGCGTTCGAAGCTAACGGAGCAGATTGTATGAGTGGTAATGCCGCAGGGACAGTGGTGAATGGTGGAGCTGGTGTGGGGTTTTGCGGAGGTTCAGGGGAGGTCGTGGGCTTTTGGTGGATGAGGGTAGAGTATGGGAATTGTTTCTCATTAAAACGGACATGTCGGGTAGTGTAGACACGGCCAGTAGCGGGGTCTAAGCACTGATAGGCACTCCGAGTAAGAGAGTAGCTAATAAAGATGCAGGGAAGGGACCTTGTTTCAAGCTTATTTGGAGCATAAGGTCTTAACCACGGGTAAGCAAGGCAGCCAAAGGTTCGCAGTTTAGAGTAATTTGGATGTTGGTTGAAGAGTTTCTGATAGGGAGACTGGTTAGAAAGGTTTGGTGTGGGAAGGCGGTTTATGAGGAAGACCGCTGCAGCGAACGCAAGAGGCCACAGGTGTAGTGGCATATGAGCGGTTGAGAGAAGGCTTAAGCCTGTTTCGACAATATGTCGATGCTTGCGTTCAGATATACCATTGTGTTCTGGGGTGTGAAGAGGACTTGTAAGGTGGGTGATACCGTGGGTGCCGGTGAGCAAGACGGTTTCATTGGAGCTCGAGGACATGATGAGAAACCGTGAAAAAGAAGAAAGATTTTTGAAGAAAAGATTAGGTCAGATTCTTGGCTCTGATACCATATAGAGTTGGAGGCTTCAATACTTTTATTAACCGTAAGAAAGGTATTTATACAAGTATACAAGTAGGGCTACTGTATTCTAAACTAATTACATAGAGATCCCTTATCTATATATTATTTACTTAACAAAAATGTCCAAACGATTTTATATATCATCATTATTCTTGCTACCTATCATATGCATTTGTATATGTAAAGAAAAAAATTAATAGATCACACAGATTTCATATCTATGGAGTTATGACAAAATAAGTTTCCCCGCAAGTCACATCCACACATGTGAACTCAACCATTTCTTTGAACAATATAACATTATACGGGTTACTAAATCATTAGTATGGGAATAAATTATCTTTTGTACTACTATATATCAATTTTCAAAACAGAAATGTTATATAAGAAGTTCAATATTGCATAATGATGACAAACTTGCTTAATAAAACTATAAATAAAATGATGATAACAAACATCATAAAAATTAACCATAAACACGTCGCTGTTATCAGATTTTGAAAATTATGAAATCGACAAATAAATATTTGTGTACAGTAAGTACGAGTGTTAGAAAAATATAAAATAACTTATTTTAATATATTTGGGCTTTTTGGGAAGATTGAGTACAGAGGTAAGTCGCAAACGGCGCAGATGAAAAAACCAGACCATATAAATTTAAATTTAATTACATAATCAGTTATAGATGCCGCCATTATTAGACCAATAATAAAAGAGATAAGATCCATAACTGCGTATTAGTGAATCTTGACCTTATTAATTGAAGTCAGTTCGTTTATAATCGACGTGGAACATAAATAAATATCTGGAGCAAAATTTAAGTCACCTGAAAACAAATTCCATGAAAAGATACTATATTCTTGCAATGTTTATAAAAATTCCCAAACTTAATAACATTCAGAAACAACCCCACTTGCTTGATTAGTATGAAACATAACTACAATCCTTACTAATAAAAGGGACCTTTGGAGGCTCCATAGAGCGTCCACATCAGCAAAAAAAACTTCTCCCAAAAGATGACACGTGGCATAAAATATAGTTTTACACTTTAATATTACTAATTTTTGCAAATTATAAATAATATGTAAACATACAGCATAAAAAATAGAAAAACTACATTAAACATATGTAAGATTACCATTTTTCACTTGAAAAAAAGACGGCTTATCTCCATAATGTAACATTACCATTTTATATAAAAAAACAAAAAACATTATATATAATTTCGAAAATAATAAATATATGTAAACATACAACATAAAAAATGGAACCTTACTAATAAAAGGACCTTTGGAGGCTCCATAGAGCGTCCACATCAGCAAAAAAAATTTCTCCCAAAAGATGACACGTGGCATAAAATATAGTTTTACACTTTAATATTACTAATTTTCGCAAATTATAAATAATATGTAAACATACAGCATAAAAAATAGAAAAACTACATTAAACATATGTAAGATTACCATTTTTCACTTGAAAAAAAGACGGCTTATCTCCATAATGTAACATTACCATTTTATATAAAAAAACAAAAAACATTATATATAATTTCGAAAATAATAAATATATGTAAACATACAACATAAAAAATGGAAATACTACATTAAACATATGTAAGATTACCATTTTACATTTTTAATTTAAAAAAAAATAATATGTAAACATACAACATAAAAATAGAAAAACTACATTAAACATATGTAAGATTACCATTTTTCACTAAAAAAAGACGGTTTATCTCCATAATGTAAAATTACTATTTTGCAAAAAAAACATTATATATAATTTCGAAAATAATAAATAATATGTAAACATACAACATAAAAAAAATGGAAATACTACATTAAACATATGTAAGATTACCATTTTATATTTAAGAATAACAATAATATGTAAACATACAACATAAAAAAATGGAAAAACTACATTAAATATATGTAAGATTTCCATTTTTCACTAAAAAAAGCGGCTTATCTCCATAATGTAACATTACCATTTTATAAAAAAAGAAAAAAAACATAAATATAACTATTTGACTATTTGTCCAAGTTCTTCTATTAAACATTGCCGTTTTACATTAAAAATGTTAAAATACATTAAGATTTAAACATCTATCTTAAAATATAAAATATAGATATTAACTAAATATAAAGTATAAGAAAGAGAAATACTCAATATATATAAAAATAAATAATAAGTAAATATTATAAATATATAAATATACGAATTATATATACAATAATAAGTACATGCACAATTTTTAAAAAATGGAAAGAGTACATTAAATATTAAACATCTATGTAAAATATAGATATTAAGTAAATAAAAAGTATAAGAAAAAGAAATACACAACTTAAAAACAATGGAAAAAGTATATTAAGATTTAAACATCTATCTTAAAATATAAAATATAGATATTACGCAAAAAGAAAGTATAAGAAAAGGAAATACACAATTTAAAAAATGGAAAAAGTACATTAGTATTTAAACATCTATCTTAAAATGTAAATCTATCTTAAATTATAAAATTATTAGTAAATAGAAAGTATAAGAAATAGAAATACACAATATAAAGAAAAATAAATAATAAGTAAATATATATTATAAGAAAATACCCAATTTAAAAAATGTAAAATTACATTAAGATTTAAAAATATATCTTAAAATTTAAAATATAGATATTACGTAAATAGAAAGTATAACAAATGGAAATATACAATTTAAAAAAAAAAGAAAACGTACATTAAGATTTAAACATCTATATTAAAATATAAAATAGAGATGTTAAGTAAATAAAAAGTACAAGAAATGGAAATACATATACAGGAAAATAAATAATAAGTAAATAATATAAATATATAATATATGAATTATATATATAATAATAAGTAAATACACAATTTTTTTAAAAAATGGAAAAAGTTCATTAAGCATTAAACATCTATCTTAAAATATAAAATATATGATAAAAGTAAATACACAATTTAAAAAAAAAATGGAAAAAGTACATTAAGATTTAAATATCTATTTTAAAATATAAAACATAGATATTACGTAAATAAAAAATATAAGAAATGGAAATAAACATTTTAAAAAATGGAAAAAGTACATTAAGATTTAAACATCGATCTTAAAATGTATATCTATCTTAAAATGGTAGTAAATTATATAAAAATGGAAATACCACATTTAACAAAAAAAATAAAAATGTATAGTTTTACATCAAGAAAGTCCCTATAAAACTCATTATTCCATCAACATCAACCTCACACTATCAAGG
Source organism: Brassica napus (assembly GCF_020379485.1). Lineage (NCBI taxonomy): Eukaryota > Viridiplantae > Streptophyta > Magnoliopsida > Brassicales > Brassicaceae > Brassica > Brassica napus. Next base: position 29,162,372 of record NC_063442.1, on the reverse strand, counting down.
AAAACTTCAAAGCACTCGAGCAAAAAAATGGTTCCACCATCAACTCTTGCCGTCCCAAAAACCTTTAATGACCTTGAAAGAGATTTTTTATAACAACGAACTTTTTGTTAGGTGGATTCATTGTTGGAAAACCCGCAACTTTCAAAAACCAAACTTATTCATGGGAATTGAATTGCTTTTCATAGACTCAAAGGTATTCTTACAAATTTAAATTAATCAAATTCATAATTTTATTGTTAATATTCGTACTAACTCTTTCATGATCAAACCATTACAGTTAATAATCATTCAAGCGTTTATCCCGAAACACTTCCTTCCTCGCCAAATCAGGTATTGGTTCATGTTGGTTTAGTATTGTTTTTGGTTTATTAACCAGTTTAGGATGGTCCTATTGTAAATATAATTTAAGTTGGTTTAGCATATATTATGCTTAAAATAACTTAAATTAAATAATAGTAATATTATGCTTAAAATATAATTTTAGAGAGTTTTCAAATATAGTTTACAGAACATTATAGGTGATGAATTTAATTTATTAAATTCGTTTATTACTTAAAACTAAGTTTTTTAAAAACATACTGAGTTATAAATATGAGTACAACATGAAGACAAAAATATAAATATTTGATTTTCAAGATAAGAAATTCAGCTTTTATTCAGTTACTCAATATATAATATCTTAATTTTTTTTTTAAATATACATAATTTATATATATAAATTAATCTTTCAAACTTAAACTAATATATTATATATGAATAATGTTTTTAAATAAAAATAATTTCTGATTTAAAAAAAATAAAAACAACAAATGGTTATTTTCAAATAATGGATGTAATTTACATTATACTATCATTTAACAAGTATTAGATACTTTTTGATATATCATTATTTTCTATTTCCAGAAAACAATAAATTGTTAAACATCAATATCATCTAGGTTAAGTATACGAACAACACAAATTCAAACATCACAAAAAATATTTACATAAACATTATAATACAATAATTTAATCAAAAAATACAATTAAAAAAACAATATTCAAAAGAATAGTTATATACTTAATATTTGAAAATCAAAGATATTTTTGCTAAAATTTTACTTACCTGGCCAAGGAGATCGTCCATCTTTTTACGGATCGATAGATTGTTGAGCATGTGGTCGAACCGAAAATACTCTGCAGTTTAATTAAATATCTAAAACATTTATTCAAATACTCAACAAATAGTTTTGCTAAATATGATAACTAGATAGCCAACAAAATTACAAAAAAATATTTAAACAGTAAAAAATATGTTACTTTAACGTGTTCAAATTTAAAAATAAATTTTAATTATGACATGCATCTTAACATTTATATAAATATATATCATAACCTAAATATAAATAATTTAACAACTTAAATTAGAAAAAAATAAAAATTCCGGGCGTAGCCCGGATTAATCCCTAGTTTAAAATAAAATTCTCCTAATCGGGAGCACAGATACGTACCGACTACATCACTTACCAACTGCATATGATTACATCAACGGTTATATTATTATATTATAATAAGGTCCCTCGTAATATTTGTACTATATATATAGCAAAACAGGTGAATATATTTACATAATGCATATTTATGGTACTGTTACTATCCATAATCTTTATATATTATGGTCAAACAAGCTTAAGAGATTCCAAATTTACCATATGGTTAAAATACATTTTGATAAATGTAAATAGTTCTGTGAATTTTATCCAAAAACCGAACCGAAAAATCAAAACTAAAACTATACCAAAATTCACAAAAATTCGAATGGTTCTTATTTTTTTAAATTTAAAAAATTGAAACCAAACCAGAATCCAACTGAAAACCGTACGAGTATCCGAATATTCAAAATATAATAAAAATATATATTATTTTTATTTTTTATACATAAATATAATTTATAAAAAATCAAAATCCCGAATTACCTAAATATTTTTTCGGATTTTCATGTTTAACTTGGATTTTTGGAGATTTTTCGGTTTTCTTTGCTTAAACACAAACCAAATCTGAATTATTTTCAATTAGGTTCCACTTCGAATTTTATAAAAAAGTAAAAACCTGATCCAAATTTGACATTGCCCGAACTGATCCAATCCAAAAAGAATGTTTGGTTCTTAAACGGATCTTAAACACTTCAACCCGAATAATCCGAATACTGAAAAACTAGAACAGACCCAAGCCGAAATCTCCGACACTAAATATAAAATCCCCATTAAAATAAATGGGTTTCTTTTAGACATTATTGTAAGTCAGTACGATTTAGAAACTTTACCAAGTTTGGAGGGGGTTTAGGGTAATATTCGCAAAAAAAAAAAAAAAACTAGAAAAGGAGAGTTATCAGAATGAGCTCTTTCGTCTGCATCCAAAGCCTCTCTCTCTGCCTTTAATCAGAGAGCTTCGGTCACGGTTTCTAGAAAATCATTACGATCACATAACTCTCTAAACCTCCCCTCCAAAAAGCTCGAGAAAAGAGGACTCTGAATAGTCAGAGAGAGAGAGAAAGAGAAGAGAGAGAGAGAGAAAGAGAAGACAGCTTTGTTGCGGTGCAAAGAAGCAAATCTGACAGTTTTGCAGAAACAAGAGAGAGCAAGGAATCGAAGTTTTGCTTCTTCTCCTTCCACACGAAGCAAACTAAATGCTCTTAGAAAGTTTACATTTTCTTCACTGAGAGAGAGAGATAAAGAAAGAGGAATTGAATCGAATCGATCTCACTTGGGTCTCTCTCTGCTCTTTTGATCTGTACGGAACTACTCTCTCCTCGTTCTTCCAGGACCTGGGTTTGATCCTTAAAGCCGAGATCTTTCTTTTCCTTGAAGTGGGTTCTGCTTAATCTTTGGTAAGTTTCAAGCTTTCCTGCAAAATGTTAGACTTTTGGCGAGCTCCAGTTGCAGTCAGAGCGAGTTATCAGAGAATTGGAGTTAGGGTTTCTCTGTTTCAGGGTTGTTTAGCTAAAAAGTTTGAGTCTTTTAGGTTATACTGCTCAGGCTTTGTTTCTAAAGATTTGACTTTTCCGTCTCCAGAAGCTGATCTCACAATGACTATTGCTTCTTTTCAGGTCAAAGGTCTGAAACCCGTTGGGATTTATGTTTTTTGGATTCATATGTGATAGCAAAAGGCAGTAGAGATGCCTCCTTCCCCGGCATTGAGATGCTCACCTGGCAGGGAGCTACCAGGGAACAAACATAGAAGAGGACACAGCATTGAGTATGGGATACTGTTCAGAGATAAAGACGAAGATCTTACGCTGTTTAATGAGTTGCAAGACAAAGAACGTGATGATTTCTTGCTTCACTCATCTGATGATCTTGAAGATGTATTTTGTAAGTCGATCAAGATTGTTTCTGTTATCTCTCTCAACATACTCCTTCCTTCTAATTTTTGGGCATTTTATCTTGTAGCTACAAAACTGAAGCACTTTTCAGAGTTCAACATTCCTGTTCAAGGAGAGAGTAGCAGATTGCTGACTGCAGAAGGAGATAAGAACGACTATGATTGGTAGCCTTTCTTATCCAACTTCAGCTTCTTTTCTTTTAGTGATACTGAAAGATGTTCCGTTAACTTTATTGTTGGCATTAACTCTAGTAATTTTGTTACAACCTGTTTAGTTTTGCTCTTTTGGATCCCTATATTTGTCTTACAAAGCTTACTGCAAAATCAATGAAAGGTTGCTGACGCCTCCAGACACACCACTTTTTCCTTCTTTGGATGACGAACCGCCAGCAGCTAGTGTTGGGAGGATAGGGAGACCGCAGAGTCAGATCTCCTTATCTAGATCTTCCACGGTATTCATCTCTAACACTGATGGTCTTCAATCAAATCTTGCTGCATTTTTTCTAACTCACTGTGCTGAATATGTAGATGGAGAAGAGACGCCGTAGTAGCAGAGGCAGTGCAAGCCCAAATCGCCTAAGCACATCACCTCGTGCTGACAATATGCAGCAGACAAGGGGAAGGCCATCTTCAGCACGTCATCCTAGTCCCGCTTCTGGTCCACGATCAGTCACCCCACCAGTTAGGAGGATTTCTCCTAGTCCAGGGAAACCCTCAAGATCTTCTACCCCAACTTCCCGAAGGATGAGCACTGGGTCAACAACCACCATTGCATCTCCAGCTCTCAGGGGCACTTCTCCTGTCAGAACTAGTAGTCGTGGCAACTCTGCTTCACCCAAAATAAAAGTGTGGCAGTCAAACATTCCTGGTTTCTCCTTGGACGCACCACCTAATCTCAGAACTTCTTTGGGTGATCGACCGGCTTCCTATGTAAGAGGTTCGTCACCAGCTTCCAGAAATGGCAGGGATGCAGCCTCAACATGCAGCAGACAATCTGTTTCTCCTAGTGCTTCCAGAAGTGTCAGTTCATCTCACAGCCATGAGCGTGACCGGTTGAGTTCTCATAGTAAAGGCTCTGTTGCATCATCCGGAGATGCTGATCTCCAATCTTTGCAGTCTATTCCCGTGCGTAGCTCAGAGCCTGCAGTTTCAAAGAGAGCTAGCCTTTCTCCTAATAGTAGAACTTCGAGATCTTCTAAATTGCAGTCGCCTGGTTCAGCACCAAGAAGACCGTTTGAGGCTGCTCTTCGTCAAATGGATCATCCTAAAAGCCATCATAGCATGTTTAGGCCTCTTGCTTCTAGCCTTCCTAGCACAGGCATCTATTCTGGGAAAAGTAGTTCGTCTTACCATCACTTAATGTTAAGACATTCTTCTCCAACAGTGGGGAGCAATTCAAGTTCTAGCCAAGTTACAGGCTTCATGCCAGATACTAAAGGAAGTGATCCAATCCCTGTTGTCCAGTCTGAAGTTGAAAGTTTGGATTATCCTGATAAACATGGACAAGTTAATGCCTTTGGCATGGTAGATTTATTAAACGAAGGTAGCAGACATGAGAGTTCTTTCAGTGATCAGCTTGGTGATTTGGATATAAGTCAGGCTGTTGAATGCGAGTCTAGTGTGAATGAGGAGGCCAGCCACCATGTTTCTGATGTTGAAAACACTTCGACTCTTGGTAGTCATCATCTACGCAATGACTTTTTAGAGGAGGTCGGTCTTGAAACTATGGAGGTGTGTGTTAGATGTGGCTCCCACTATCGTGTCACTGAAGAAACTAGAAGCGAGATACATATTTGTCCAGATTGCAGGGAGGAACACAATTTTGTGGAAACAGATCCCTCTGGAACAACAAGAGCTCTTGATGGAAACTTCCTGAAACAGCCTCAAGATATTTTTGATGAAAAGGAGTCTTTTGTTGACACAAGTCCTGCCATAGATGTGCTAGAATCTCTGCCTGATGCTATGGTTGAGGCAGAAATCTTAAAGACGGGAGAAGACATTAGGCAGTGTGGTGATTCCTACGAGCAAGAACATAATCATTTGCGCGAGAGCCCTCTTTCCAGGGCTTTGGGAGAGCAAGATGTAGAGACCCTCGATCACCAGGATGAAATTCAGTCTTCCACTAGTCTATCACATACAGGCACAACAGATACTCAGCTTTCTGAGAAGCATCATGATCTGAAGATTGGTTCTTCAGAAGTTAGGGGGGTTCCTTTGCTTATAAAGAGATCGGTTAGTATGAAGTCACCCATAACTAAAGCTAATAGCTCCAGTGGTCTTACCAGATCATACGAGGGCTTTTCTTATTTAAGGGATATAAGTATAAGCCTCAGAAGCTCCACAGAAACTACATCTGCATCTTCATCTTGGGATTATGGTTCCTCTATAAGAAAAGGAAGCCATGTACGACATCAAAGCGGGAGCACACTTGACATGGAGACTCATAGGTATGATACCAACTCTAAGTCCCTGAGCAGCATGTCTTCTTCATCTGGTGTGTCAAGCCACACCTGCAAGGCTCTAAATGTCATGCCAGCGGAGAGTTTTGAAGTGTGTGCTTCCCAAATAACATGTACACCCGATGAAACTCATCAAGAATCTCATCCTGAGCTCCAAGAAACCAATGTGATGAATGCTGATTTTGGTGAAGATGATGGTGCTCTAGCAGAGCAGAAGCTGGTGATAACTGACAAAGAATTTTGTGAAAATGGAGATGGAGATGATGTAGCTAATAATGCGAGTAAAGTAGAGATAAGTGAATCACCGGCACATGTAAGGAGCACATCAGAATTAGGAGCATTACCTGTCACTGATGATCACTCTAGGCTGCAAGAAAAGGGTGGAAACGAATCTCCTCAACACGGTTTGTCCACCATGACAGCCTCAGAAATAGAACTAGAGAGCTGTGCAGCCGAAAAACATGGTATAGGGGTTCATGATGAGATTCTAGAGTCGGAGTGCAACCTAAACGCAGTGGAAGATTGCTCAGAGAAGAGTATGGGACATGATTATTCTTTAGATCACAACTCCTTGGCTCCTGTAAATGAAATTTTAGGTACCTACTCAGATTTCTCATACTGGCATCTCACTGTGCTTTGGTTTTTACAATTTTGTTATTTACATGGTCTCTCTCTCTCTCTCTCTGCAGATGAGTCGACGGTAATAGTGGAGTGTCCAGGTGGAAAAGAGACGAAGAGCCTCACTCTTGAAGAAGCCACTGATACAATACTATTCTGCAGCTCAATCGTCCATGATTTAGTTTACGAGGCTGCAACAATAGCAATGGAGAAAGCAAAGGATGTGGCAGCGGAAGAAGAAATGTTGCATCCAACAGTGACAGTACTTGGAAAGTCGAATCCGAACAGGAGTAGTAATTATGGACGAACAAAGGAGAAGAAGAAACAGAGTTCTAAAGCGAGACGGAAACAAAGGGAGACAGAGGCTAAAACAGAGGTGGATATAGAGAATGATGAAAATGCAAGTGAAGCAGCAGCGATGATGGGTAACGTTGGACTTCCTCCTCCTCCTAGTAAAGGAGAGAGTCTGAAACCTCCTCCTAAGCTGGAGAACAAATGCAATTGCTCCATAATGTGATGTGACCATTTTTTTTACTAGTAAATTTTTGTATGCTTGTTCATAATGTTTGTTGTTGTTGTTGTTGTTGTTTGGGTGTTTTATATGTTTGTATGCTTTAGAGTGTTTTATTGCAGCTAATTTGTGAGAGGAGGAGATCACGATTTCGGTTACCGTTTAGTGGCATGAATTGTAAAGTGTTTTTATTTTATTTTGATTTGATTATTATTATCTTGATGTGTACTTATTTATAGTTTTATATATTTTATTTGAACGTCAACGTTATCATTTTTTTACGGCCTTACTAGAGAATGGCATATACATGATTCAGTTTTAGTTTCTCAACTCAAACTGTATACATACATACTTCACTCTTGTGTCAATTATAGTGTTGCACTTTGTATTCAAAGTTGAAAAGATGTTTTGTCCAAATGAAGAAGATAAATCAATGCTGTTTTACATTTTCCTAATATGTACTTACTAGTTACTAAGTCTGTTGTACAAGTTATCTCCAAACTGCGTGAAATATATGTAAAAGAGAGATAACAAGAAGAAAAATTGAGCTAAGTCAAGATCTTAAATTAAGCTTCTATAATTGACACTTTGTTTATATAACTTTATTTCTGTCCTCAACGAGCGAGAAAGCGTTATCTGTCTGCTTCAATCCTACTCTCCCCATTTTCTGAAACTGCAGGTAGTATTTCTGCATTGTTAATGTTCCTAGACAACACCGTGTTCTTCTCCTCAAATTCGTTGAATGTGTTAGCCGGTGCACCGCTATATATAAGGTAGATTTTACAAGACCAATCAATTACTACATCACCAAACCAGAAGTGAAAGAAAGCTAGAACAAGAATGGAATGAAGTAGGACTGTAGGAGGATTGATCAGTTTTCTGATATTTAGTTTCTCAATCTTTCTTTTGATGTGAGCCACCCATGACATTTCAACTGAACAAACATTGCGCATGATTGGTCGTGTGGTGGAAATAATCAGTCCCTTAATGGTCGACCATTCATGCGCAATGTTTCTCAATCTTTCTTGTCAATCTATTTTACTTTTTTAAAAGAAAAGACTTTATGACTATGATCTAGAAACGAGCAACCTCCCACATCGGCTATGTATCTAGTATCACAAGTGTATAATTATAAGAAACAATCAAAGGGATCAACAACTGTCAGTTGAAGAAGTGATTGGGCAATGGGCTTGTAAAAGCTAGAGTCCAGGAAAGTCGCCGGGCCACCTATCCGCAGAGATGCGGCCTCGGTAACGAGAGAGTCTTGTGCTTGGAGGGGCATAGCGGCTGAGACGCGTGTGTGGAGCCTTCATGGTCTCTCCAGCAAAAAAGATATTATGGCCAATAAACAGTAATTCACTTGGGTCCTTACGGGATTTACCAGAACGGGGCTTACTTCCACTGATGAAAATCTTTTTTGTTCTCTAAAAAAAAATGGAAACAAGAAGTACTAACAAATCTTTAAATTGCATTTTAGCTATAGAGCAAAAAGCATTTATACAAAACAGTTACCAAAAAACTATACAAACTTTGTTTTGTTTCCAAGACTTTCAAAAAGAGATCATAATGTCTTTAAGACTAAAGGAAACACAAACTCTCAACATTGGTAAACTGAGAAGCTCTTGGTTTTCAATAGAAAACTAAATGCTCTTCTCATTTTCTTTCTTGAGGCTGACTTACACTGCGGTTTAGACTCTGTTACAACCGCTGCAGCGACAGTGAATCCACCCTCTTCAGGGCTTGTCAGTGTCACCTCTTCATGCGGTTCTGTTGTAAGATGAGTTTGATCCCTCTGCCTCAGTTCCCTGAACAGTGTCAACAGCTTCTGCGCCCTCTCTCTTCCTCGTTGAGTCCCATTTATAGAAATAGACACCAAAGAAGGTATCACACCTTCTTGTAAAACCATCTGGCTACAAACCTCACTGTGGTTGCATAATATTAGAAGCAAAGAAACTGCTTGTTCTTGCTCATTTGGTTCACCAGTGTCAAGAACAGTGGCGAGGTTGCTCACAAGTCCAGGTACTGAAACCATCTCCTCTTTTCCTGCCTCGTTCAAAACCAGATTTAACAAGACAGCTAGGGACTTCTCCGTCCATCTTTGGTCATCACTGGTGGTGAGTGATTGAAGAGCGTTGACGATGTCAGCTGATAGAAGGCAAGGAATGTTTGGAGGGTAGGTGGAGAGGTGAAAAAGACCGTGAAGGGCGTCTACTTTGCATTGAGTTTCAGTCTCAGTCCAAAGAAGATTCACCATGAAGGGAACTGCAAGACTCGAACCTATGATGGGTTTTGCATCGTCAAGACAAGAGAGGTTCAGATAAAGTGCTGTCACTGAACCATGTGAATGTGGGTTACATAGCATTTCCTCCAGTAGAGGAATGATTCCTGATATTAGCATCAACTCCTTGTTCCTGAAAGTCCCCACAAGAAAAGGAAAAAACCAAACATGAGATCCTCCAGAGTTAATACAAGACAAGATAAAGTAGATAAGGCACTTGTGCAAAACATACTCTTTCTATTTCAAATGATCCATGTTTTTAAGAGAAAAAATTGTTTTAAAAAATACATTTTTATATTTTTAATGTATTTTTATTAGGTAATAATGACAATTAATCGAAGAAAATAATTGTGTTTATTGAATTCTGATTGAATAAAAGTTGTGAAAAATAATTAATCACAAAAATACCACATTTATAATCAAAATTTACTAGGCGTGAAAACTCCAAGACATATATCTATATATATATAAAAATGTTGGTCTCTCTCCTGTGAAGACACCTCAGCGCCACGTAATTAAGTCACTCCCTCACAACTCGCCACGTGTCATGCCTTAAATCTTCTTCATGTTTCGATAATGTATTGTACTTGGGCTTATTAAATTGTTCTGATGGGCTCCTCATACGTTTTCTTTTGGCCTCTTAATGGTATCTTCATCTTCTTCACTTGGTCGGAAAAGTCAGCCAAGGTTTCAGCCGTCGTAAACACACCGAGTCAGGGTTGAAGAACACGTGATCGTCACCATTTCCACTGTACTCACGGCCCCGGGGTTGAATACTCTTCATGTGATTCCAATCCTACCAAAAGAATTCGTTCTTCCTAGGTTTCTATATTGCATTGAATATGAGGCTGTGCATACGGTCGCTGAGAAAGATCGATTAGATGTAGGTTTGGCTCATCGGAAAATTAATTTTAATAATTAATAAGTTTACGGTTTTTAAAATAAATAGTTAAATTGTTTTAATAAAAAAGCATGAAAGTTAATTTTACTTTCAGTTTAAAATAAGATTAATATTTTAAGTAATTTATTTTATTTGTTTATTTGATAACCCGTCCATAGGGCGGGCTACCCTAGTATATTTTTAAAGAAGGGAGTATTTAGTAATACCTGTTGTTGTCCACAGCCAAGTTAAAGAGAGCCATGGCTCCAACTTTCTGAGCTGAATCATTTTTTTCATGGAGAGCTGCTCCTAAAAAAAGAAGCAAAGCTTCCACACAACCATTTCCCCCCATGAGGATCCTGGCCTCTTCATCATCTTTTAGCAGTACTCTTATTTGCTCAACAACTCTGCACTTTTTCCTTAAGTTATCCACTTCACTCAAATTGGTCAACAACTCTGTACACTGTTCAGCAAGAGTAACTTCAGCTTCTTGGTATTCAGATTCATATGTTTCCTCTTTAATAGTTCCACTTTCTTCCAGAGGAAACACCTTCACATCCTTAAACTTACAAGAACCAACACCTTTGGCTGTTCTTGTGTTGTCGGTGGACTCGGACACAGACAATGCCAGCCTCCAGTAGTTAAGATCTAGAGACTCAGGAGGTCCATCAGGTACCTGAACGCCATTCTGTCCACACCAACTAGAGATTAAAGCCTTGACACAGTAGTTAGGAGTCAAGCAGAGATGAGAGAGCTGCTGCTGAGTTTTAGGACATGTGTTGTGTCCATCACTAAACCATTTCTCAATACAAATTCTCTCATACGTTTGTCCAGAGGCGATGATAACAGGATCATACATAAGCTGTAATGATATCGGACACCTCAGTTCTTCTGGAGGAACAGACATCTGTACTGAAGATCTCCTGTTGTTATTACAAGGTCTGAAGTTGAATGAACTCAGTTTTGACAGCTGCCGGTCGAAAGCACGGCCAGGTGGATCATCAAGAGAGCCCTGAATGGTCGGTGAACAAGGCAATGAGCTACTACCTTGTGAATCATTGTCATCCCATATCTCACTTCTGAATAGCTTTGAGTACTTTCTCATGAGATGTAAAAGGTAAGCCACTATTGATTCTTTCCTCTTGTCATCTTCCATACGTGCCCTCTCAATGAGTTTCTTGAGGCATCTTCGCTCTGTTAGTGCTGCTCTTGAAGATGTGATGCCTAGTCTAGTAGCAGCTTGATGGAAAACCTCAAGTTCGTTGTTGTCTGATGAGTTTTCGAAGTTGCCTCCTTGTTGCAGCAGTCCAATGATTTGATCACTGATCTCCTTCTCTAATGGATCAAGTGAGAACTGAGTGCTCTCTAGTTCCATCAAAATCTCCAAAATCTGAAAAATATAAGATATAAAGACAGGAAGTACAAAACAAGAGTACAAAGAGACAGGAACACAGAGAAGTAACTACCTTAGAGCCAAGGGACTGTTGGACTATGTCTTCAACACGCCTAAGGCTATCTATAAGAGAAGATTTGGCCTTGTCAAATTTTAAAACTACTGAATCTCCTGTTATAGCCTACATGACAAAGCAGCTTGTTAGCTAGAGAGTCTCCACAAGAAGGAACTGAATTTTTTTTAAAGAACAGAAAAAGAAAGGTTACCAAATATAGTTTACTAGATTCAGTGCAATGGTGTAGAATGTTCTTCACTTTTTCTAAAACTACGTGAAGTGAACATAAAGCTTGAATTCCAGATTTGCTTCTCGGCCGAGCATCTTCGAGAGAAGGGAAAATAGTCATTATCTTGCAGTAGATCACTGAAAGGGCATTGCACATTTCTCCATGCACCTGAACCAGGAATCTGTTAAGACACTCATTTACAGTTCTTAATTATTAAACTATGATAAATCAAGAACTAAAAGCATAGAATGAAAGTATTAGTTATCAATGTAATACAAGATGTGAACTAGGATAAACAAAGAAGAATATAGATGGAGAGATCTCAACAAAAACTGGATATGGACTTGATTCAGATACCTTGGCATCACCAGGGGCAAAGAAATTTTCTTCAACTTCATTAGCATCCATAGTTTCAATATCCTCGCCGTTTATATTTATCACAATAGCTATATTTAGGCTTATGATTCAATACTACAAGAAGACAAAAAAAAAGACCTGAATCAGTGAGAAGTTAGAAACACAACCCAGGTCAGTGTTGTCTCAACAGCAACGTGTTGTGTCCAGACAAAAACAAAACCAAACGAGACTAAATATGAAAAAGGGAAAAGAAGATAAAAAGATGCAGAATCATCACGATACCAAAACCCATAAATCAACAAAGAAGATTCTTGGATGTCAAGTAAGAGAGGGAAGAAAACAAGAACACAAGAAACAAAAAAAAATTGTTTAACTCCCAGAGAAAAAAAACGCAGATGAACATAAAAATCTGGTGAAACAGAGGAGTACACATACCAATCATGAATCATTGATCTGCATCCGATAGATGTTGATCATAAACCAATAAAAAAAAAGAGCATTAGTATAAATATTATTTCTTCTTGAGATGCTGTTTCTGGTTAGTTTCTACGACTGTATGATACAACAGTTTACGAGATTTTCAAGACAAACTTCTCGATCCCAACAAGCAGAGAGGTGGAGTTTTGGCTATGGCTGTGGCTAATACCGATTGAAATTTTTTTTGAAGAGGAAAAAAATTTATGTTAAGTGGAAAGAAAAGGATGGAGAAGTTCTTCTGAAGTCAATAAAGCCTAAACTTGTGAGTGCACACAATAGATTTGTTTTATAATTTATATAAGTTTATTCTTTTAGTGAAAAGAAAGATTCTGTTTATTGTTTAATCAAAACGATTATAGTATCTTTTTCAAATGGTTTTGAATATTAGATTTGCATTAGCAACGGTATTATTAAGGGGACATTCTAATTATTAAACACACAAAAAGAAACAACTTCTTCAAGATACTCATAATTTCTTTTAAATCATTCTGGTATGGTGTTTGGTTTTTATACAAAATAACAAAATGAAGTGTCAATATTGAAAAATAAATGTAATGTAGCTTTGAAATTTTGAAATGACATAAAATTTAGGTTCCTATTCCTGTTGTATTAGAATTTTGAAATTTCTTACTTTATAGATATATTTCTCTTTTTTTTGTAGTTTGATAGATTTTCTTCTGTTTTTGTCGTAGAGTGAAGATAATAATATGTGATGTATAATAAATAGCTTTTGACACATTGGTTCTTGGTCGAACTACAGTATGGTCAACACAACGAGAGGTCCATTTTTCACCGACATTCACATTGTAACTGAACCCTCTTTATTTCAAGACGGATTATACCACGTCCAACACTGAAATATCCTAACTGGATTTCTCAACTATAAAATTATTATTTTTATATGTTGTATTCAATAATTAAATTTAAACCATTTACATTCTGACAACTGATTAGATGGCTTTTACCAAATATGGATTTTCAAATGAAAAGTTCTTATTATTTTCTCTCCTTTTCTATTTTTATTATAAAGTACTTTAAAAACTCTTAAATATTTTTAATGAAAGATATTTTTAAAAAATTGCTCACATATATGCATATATATTTATATTATAATATAGATATCTCAAAATTATAAAAGACATATTTAAAATATCTCAAATAAAAGATTTTAAAATGGGTCTTTCATCATTTTGAGATATCCATGTTAAAACATAAATATTTACATATACATTTGAGAGATTTTGGTTGAAATCCTCTACACTGATAATGCTATTATACTATAAATACTCACATACCTATCTTCTTACTAAATGTGGCAGCTAATAAAAATAAAACATATATGATGGTCTGCTGTTATTTTTCTTAAATGTTTTTTTTTTGAGAAAGTATCTTTCTTAATGTTGGTAACAATGATTAGTTAGAATTTGGATGGATATGCTTAGATAATAAGTATTCTTAAGATCTGTTTGTTAAAAAACAATTAAATATAAATAAACTTTATGTATTGATTTTAGTTTGAAATTCAATTTTTAAAACGGTTTTAAGAGATTTAATTTTAGAATTTCTCAGTTGCTGTAGAAAACTGCAGATTTGAACGTTTGAATCTGTATTTGAGTTTATGATAGTCATGTGCACAAAAAAGAGAGTTTATGATAGTCATTAAAATCTACAGAAAACCGTACAATAGTTATGAAATATAGTTATAATAAAAGAGTTGGCTAATTAATTAATTAAAGTTCGATATGGTTAATGTTACTTAAAACAAATACTAATATAAGAACAAGACAGATGTTTGAATTGTATTGGATGGAGAGGTTAAGGGGGTTGCCGACTTCGACGGCCGACACGCGCTGACAATACATGCATATGTCGGATCTTAAATTACAGTAATACCTCTTCATTAATATTCTTAAAATCACTTATATTAATTTCTTTTTCATATTTATTTTCAAATGATTTGTTGTCAACCTCAACCATGTTCGCTATTTTCAAATTATTCTTTTTTTTTAAGATGCCAAAACTTGTAGTGATCATAATTTATTCAGTTTTGGGATATATTCCAAAATAATATTCCAAACTTAAAAGCTAAAATTGTCGTTTCTTTATTTCTAAGAAAGAAAATGAGTTATCAACTAATAAAAGCACACAAGTTGATGTTCACAAACCAAAATTTTGTTAGTATATTAATAATAACTACGCACGAGGTGTTTGCTTTAATTTGTAAGAATATTATAAATTCATAATTAATTAATAATTGTTGGATTTTAAAAATTATGGTCCCGTTATATATTATTATTTGACTATTATTGTATTTGTAATACGAAAGGAATACTAATACATTCCTATATTAATTTTTTTGTTTCATTGTTTATTTGATATTGTAACCCAAATATTATAGCTATTTCTATTATTGTATATCTAATTCTATTTTGGTGGTCCTTAAAAAAATTAGAAAGGATGTTTACTCAATCTATTAGTTCATTTGTATTGTATTTTATATATATATTGAAAACAATTTTATAATGGTTATTGGAAAATAAATTAGTAAAAATCAATTTTTGAATACATGTATATTTTTGAATCAATTTTTGTTTTGAATTTTGTTTAATGATTAATTTAGACAAAATATGTTTTTAGTTAATTAGATTGGACCAGTTGCACAAAAAGTAATTAGATTGAATCATTTTCGTATATTTTAAATCTGGTCCAAACATATAATTTTTTAAAATATAATGGACTTCAATTTTTGTAATAACATAAGCCCATTATTTTTTTAATATAATTCTATTCATATTTTCAAACAACATTATATTTCTTTTTAATTATGTTATTCTTGTTTCCAAACATTCCCAAAGCTACTTCTAAGATATAATATTGCAAAAATATGTTGTTTATTTTTTTTCATGTCACTATTAAGTATCATATATGTGTCATCATATAATTAATCATGTTTTTACCTACCATCATATAATTAATAGTATTTTATATGTACCATCATATAAATAATCATATATATTATATTTTAAAACTTAATATGATACTTTATGTGGTGTTCCGTAACCGAAATAAGAAAATTATTCTCCCTCTGTTCCTTAAAGATACATATTCTAGGAAAAAAAAATTTCTAGAAGATTTATTTTTTACATTTTCAATGCATGTTTTATTAATTAATTGCAAACTTCAAAAATATTAATTGCACTAATTAAATTTTTATTAGCTTAAAATTATGGAAAGAAAATAAACACAAAATATTATGTAAATTTAATATGTTTTATTAAAATGTGTGAAAACTAGAATAGGAAACAAAGGGAGTATGTTTTATCAAATTTCAGTTCCAGCCTTCCATGACCTTAGGCCTAAGTCAGATTGGAGTCATTGGGCTGTGAATTTCATTTTTCCAATCCAATAGCTTAAAGTCAAACAAACTCGTTAGCTAATAGATCCTACTAGAGATGTCAAACAGGTTTACCTATCCCGTTCCGTCCCGTACCGTAACGGGTTAGTCATCGAGCGGGTTACAGCGGGCCTGTCCCGCACGGACTGCGGTCTTCAAAATACCGGCCCAAACCCGTACCGCAAAATATATAGGCCTTCGCGGGACGCCTCCTTATCAACTCAAGTATAAGAGTTGTGTAAGAGAGTTGAAGAGAGCTCATTTAGCTTCACTAAAGACTTATCAAAATCAATGCCACAAAGCTCCGTTTGTGCTTGCGTTCTTGAGTTAAAAGCCTTCTTTTGTTATCAGCATAAGCTTTTGTTGAGTTTGAATCTGATTGAATTGTTATCTTTGTAATAAGTTGGCTCAAGTGTTTTATGTCTTCATCAAACCATCTCTCTTTTTAATTATTTGGATTGCAAAGAAAATCGTGAATCACTTTACCAAATTATACAAGTGACGTGTTATACAACTAATTTTTCTCCTAAACAACACCACTGTAACCAAATTTAATTTAAGAAAAACACCACTTCACAATACTGAAAACAAAACCAATCAACTTAAACAAGAAATATCACATTGTAATAAAGCAATTTATAGTTGTGTCTAATAAAAAGAAAAAACCAAATCAAAACAACACCAGAGCTCGAATCGTCATCGCTGGAGCTGGAGTCGTCATCGCCGGAGCTCGAATCATCATCACCGGAGCTCGAATCATGCATCATCGCCGGAACTCCTTATGTTTTATGGAGGGAAAGTCACAAAAATCGTTTTCTCTCTCTCTCTCTCACTCTCTCTCGCTATCTCTCTCTCAATGTTTTAGGCGAAAGCAGAAATGGGGACTTAGGATTACGGGTCTTCAAAATCCCGCAGGTTAAGCCAATCCCGTTTTCGACCCGTCCCGCTTTTGACCCTCCCGCTTTGAACCCGTCCCGCGAGGCCCGCAATTATGCGGGCTTACCAAATGGAGGCCTAATCCCGCCCCGCAGAAAGCCTTTACGGGCCAGGCCTGCGGTCCAGGTCCTTGATTGCCATCCCTAGATCCTACTAATGCCACCGTCACCGATACAATACTACAGAGCGGATTAATTCATGTTTGTAATACGAACACTTTCTTGAATTCAGGAATGCGTTATGCGTCTCCCTCAGTCAGAACATTCTCGTGCTTCAAAAAAAAGTAACGCTAGAGAACAAGGAGAGAGAGACATAAAGTAAGTAAGTTGGATCAGATCAGACTTAACTATAACTGTGTCTCACGTTTGTGTTTTTTTTCATCAAAGAAATAAGATTTGATGCCATGTTCAGTTTGAGAAGAAACAAAGAAAACAGGAGTATTGTGTTTCTGAACGAGTAAATGATTTTTTTTGTAACAAAACGAGTAAAGGATTTGGTAACACAAATGTATGATCTTTCAATCTTTCAAATGTTGTTGAATCATCTTTTGTCAAAGACTTGTATCGTTTTTTTTTTTAACATTAAGACTTGTATCTTTAAAAACGTTTAATTTAGAATAAAAGCATAGGTCGAAACACTTAAAATTCACTTTTCATCAAATATATATTAGAATCTATACTATTAAAAGGGAAGCATTCTTAAAAAATCTACTTATGCAAGGTTGTTTGGACTTATTAGTTAGACTAACACCATATAATTCAGCCTATTTTTAAGCCAAAGTAATATTCCATACATCAACTCATAATTTCCTTAATGTACAAAAAGAGATATTGTAATTAACAACGATATTTTACCTAAAAATTTTATTATTATTTTTTTAATACAGAAAATAACTTAAGGAAATAGTCATAACAAACGGATTAATATTAATGTACATATTTTTAAATATTAATGTCCCATTTTAAAAATAATTTATTTATATATGTAGTAGAAAACAATATTAAATTTTGATGAAATCTTATTAAAATTTGCATTTTTTTTTATTTTTAACTTGAATTTGCATAAACTGGGTTTTAATATTGAACTAGGTCTGATTTAACTCAAATTCGGTTTTTAGCACAACTCAGAATCAGTTAGAAGAGCGAGTCAGGATCCGACTGGTTCGATCGTACGGTCCGATCAGATTTTCAAAACATTGGTTAATACAGTTCAATAATTAAAATATATATTTTTATTAATGAATATCTTTACTACTAAAAACATACATATCATCTTTAAATCTATTTCAAACAAATCTCACACTATAAAAAATAATGAATAATAAAAACATTAAAAGTCAATAATGTGAAACAAAAAAAAATTATACTAAATTTAAAATTTATTAAAGATTAAAAACCTCAAACCCGCGCTTAAGAAGCGCGGGTCGAAATCTAGTCTATTCTATTAAAAAGGAAGCATTCTTGATAAATCTACTTATAAAAGTTGTTTGGACTTTTCCTTTTTTTATTTTTTGGTCTTTCTTATATATTATATGTTATCCCTATTTAATCTCACTTTGTTATCAGCAAAATAAATATTATTAATTGGGCTTTGGGTGTTTAACTTAAAAAAGATAATTTAACTGATACAACCCATTTAGAAAAGAAAATTATAAATCCAATTAACTTTTGTTATAGAAAAAAAAAATTAACCAAATTAACTTTAGACCCTTTTTTTACAAAATCCCAAATTATGAAGACCATTTTATACATAAATACGTATAAATGTAACATTATTTAAATTGTATGGATTTCTAATAATAAAATATCTGTCACAAACTGATTTTTTTTTGAAAAAATTTGATAATAGTTTGATAGAAAATTCAAAAAGGAAAAAATATAATACTTGCTTCACTATTTTGGTAGATTGATAATTAATATATTTATAAATAAACTTAACAATATTTGTTAAAAGAAATTTCTTATACAAGTCAAATATATATTAATATATCAAAAATTTATAAAACAAAAAACAAATTATATTTTTTCTCAATGGGTTAATAACGGTTTTTTTGATTTTCAAATACTTTTACTATATTCATTTTATTATATTCTATTCCACTATATATGAGTTATTAGATCTTATGTTTCGACCACAAGTCTGATTTGGATATAAAAACTCAATGAAAACATTGTACCCGACAGAAATAATAATAATAAAACAGTTTTAAATATTTTAGATATCTAATAATAAACATAAATTTATTTAATATTTGAATTTACGGTCACCAAAAAAATATCTGTGCTTCTTAAGCGCGGGTAAAAATCTAGTCTTCTCTATTAAAAGAGAAGTACCATTTTTATCTATTATTTAGAAGTCTACTAGGACCATTTCATTAATCACTTAATATGACATAATAATTAATAGGAATACTAATAATAAATTAATTTTAACTATAAATTTGAATTTTATTTTCAGTTACAACAAAATCTGCTAAGAAAAATCTAACAAAATCCTACTAAATTTTTAAATAATTTTTATTAAATATTGCATTAATTAATTTCGTAATTAAGTAATATAATGCTTTCATTTAAATAAATTATCATCTACCACTAAAACAGATTCAAATTTGTTAATCAAGTCAAATTTTTTTATACAAATGAAGTTATTAACATATGTTAAAAATTTATTTCTACAGCTATATATTTTCAAAAATCATATGTTGAAGAATATTTTTTATTTGATTATTTTAAATTATGAAAACTCGAAAACGTAATAAAAAAAGGTAAAATGTATAAAACAAACCCCTATATTAAGAAAGTAATAAGAAACTTAAACAATAAAATTAAAGAGTTATAAAATACATAACACTAAGATATAAATTGTATATTTAAATTTATATAATAATATCAAAATTAAATATTTATAAAATAAAAATATACCCGCACTATGTGCGGGATAAACTCTAGTTAGTGAATTACTATAACAGTTTTGGCCTTTGGGTCTAGGGACGGACAATGCAGAAGCTGAAAATCTTTTGAAACCGAAATATAGATATGTTATATCTTCTCTATTAAAAGAGAAGTACCATTTTTATCTACCATAAGAAAGTCATACTAGTCTTATTAGGTCAATTTCATCAATTACATTTATTTAATTATTTACATTAATCTATTAAATACATAAAGATATCAATAATAAATCAATTTTAACTGGAAATTTAAATTTTATTTTTAGTTATAACAAAATGTTGAAAAAATCTAACAAAATCTTCCTAAAAATTTAAAAGATGTTATTTAAACTAATACCATTGATTAATTTCATAACTAATAATATATACTATTCTAAGATAATTTAAATAAAATTTTATTATAAAACAAAATAAAATAAAAATGTATGCTATTTTTTCAAATTTTATAATTATACTCTATATATTATTTATTAAAGGAGATACCATAAAAAATCATACTAGGTCTATTTCATCAATTATATTTATTTGATTATTTAAATTAATTAGTGTTTAAAAAATTATTTAAATTAATCTATTTAATATATATATATATAAATTATATAGATATTAATAAATAAATTTTAATTGTAAATTTAAATTTTACTTTTACTTATAACAAAATTTGCTGAAAAAAAATCTAACAAAATCTTAACAAAGTTTTAAAATACTTTTAAATTAATACAGCGATTGATTTCATAATTAATAATATAGTATTATTATAATGTATTTACTTATAAATTCACAAAATAAACTAAAATAAATAACATAGAAATATAAATTACGTTAAAAATATATAATTTCTATAGTATAACTAAATAAAATTTTAAAATGTATTGTATTCAATCTGTTAAAATTTAGAAAAAATGAAGGAGATTCTCAATTTGATTATATACTATGAATTTATTTTACCAAACTCAAAAATATATTAGTATATAATAACATTAATAATAAAGTAAAATATATAAAACAAATCATTATACATTAATAATATCGAAATAAGAAACATAACCAATAACATTATAGATTTATACAATATATAACACTAAAATATAAATCATATCTTTAAAATATTTGCAAAAATATTTATTATATATTTTTAAAATGATAATCTATCTGCACGGATCTGCGGGCGAAAATCTAGTATTAGGATATAGTATTGGTTAGTTAGTTGAAGGTCTCCTCTACGAATTTATTTAAGAGACGTATAAAACAAGTCATTATAAACTATAAAGGATAATTGTCCACGCGTAACAATTTAAAGAAAATATAATTTTAAGATGGTCTTCCGCAACAGAATTGCAAGGACAGGTTCATCTAGGACGTTTAGAGATCATTGTGGTTGATAATACAGATTTACTGTTATTTGTATTTAATTATAAAATTGAAAGAAAGCAACTTATTAAACACACATACAAATGAAACTGAATTAATCATATGAGCATTCTCTATCTTTGGTACTACAGGAGACAAAATCAAATGAACTTGAACCAGAAAACTTTACCTAATCCATGAAAAGAAAAGGCAAAGATCATTTGTAAGAACCCACATGGTGAAGAAATCAACAGAGATTTTGATTTAATAAGCAAAAAGGTTAGAAACCACCAGAGCTTGCTTAGGAATCAAGTTACTGTTATATAAACAATAACATCTCTCTCTCTCTCTCTCTCTCTCTCTCTGGCTTTTCATATAGCAGAAACAAACGCATCACTAAAGCGACCTCTAAACTTTACCAAATTTAGATAAATAAAAATAAGTTGAGAAAGATAAAGAGAAAGAGACATAAACTGAAGAATCATGGAAGAGGAGGGAGATGCGGAAGAGCAATCACTTAAACAGGAAGTCTCTATAGCAGAATATGTGTCACTTTCACTCTTGTCTTCAAAGCAAAACCAGCACCACCAATACCACAAACCTGATCATACCTCAATCCCAATACGGGAGAATTCATCCATCAGAAGATGGGTTCCCTTCAGATACCTATAGGCATGAGAAGCTCCTCATTGTTAGATATGTCCTGCGGATATTTGCTCAAAGAGTTACAGGCAAGTTTGTTATATTATATGCTTCTTTCAAGTAAAATGGTTCATGTAGTTAAAAGAGTATTGTGACGTAAGGATGCTCTCACTGTTTTGTACACAGATGATATGGGATGAAGTTGGAGAAGATAAGTTTGAGAGAGAGAAAGTGTTACTCGATATTGAGCAGGAATGTGTAGAGGCTTACCGTAGAAAAGTTGACCATGCCAATATTGCAAGGTCTCGTCTACATCAAGAGCTGGCGGAATCTGAAGCTGAACTCACCCATCTTCTTTTGTGCCTCGGTGAAAGATCAGTACCCGGAAGGGTAAAATCTTCATTCTAAAACAAAGCCAAGACTAGGCAACATTTTCAGATAACTTATGTTGTTGTCATTCTTTATACAGCCAGAGAAAAAGGAAGGAACACTGAGGGAGCAGCTGGATGCTATTGCCCCTGCACTGCGTGAGATGAGGCTGAGGAAAGACGAGAGAGTGAAGCAGGTCAGGTCTGTTAAAGGGGAGATTCAGAAGATTTCAGCAGAAATAGCAGGAAGATCAACATATGAAGAGTCATCTACGAATATAAAGATAGACGACAACGATCTTTCTATAAAGAAACTGGAGGAGTATCAGAATGAACTCCATAGACTCCATGATGAGAAGGTACATATGTAATATTCTCTCTGTTTAAAACTGATACATGTTTTAGATTTTTTACACATGTTGATAAAACATTTTAAGTTTCAGTATTAAATGCATAACTTTTTTGTGATTATTTATTTCTCATAATTTTATAGTTATAACCATAATTTTTTTGTAAATGTAATTAAAATTTTGTTGAATTTATAATTAACCATTGTTAGTTGATATAATATGCATTGAAAATACAAAATGCATCATTTTGAAAACATTTTTTTCTTTCTAAAACATGCGTACTAATTTGGTAACACAACGATTTGTGGGTTGTGGGTTGTGCCTTGCTTTAACTATATAAGACTGTTCTGACTTATCCATTATATTGTTTTTGTCTCACCAAGAATGAAAGACTGCAGAAGGTTGAAATATATATATGCGCCATTCGAGACCTGTCAGCAACCTTGGAAACAGAAGCATCTATGATCATAACAAAGATCCATCCAAGCTTGAATGATCTCTATGGAATATCCAAAAACATCAGTGATGATATCTTAAAGAAGCTTAATGGCACTGTTGTGTCTCTTGAAGAGGAAAAACAGAAGCGCCTTGAAAAGGTTGAAGCTAAATACACATGTTTTTAATACATTTTCTAGCACTTTTAGTCAAGAGACTCACATATTTATGAACATGTTACGACTGGCAGATTCACCATCTTGGTAGAGCTTTATCGAACCTGTGGAATCTAATGGATGCATCTTATGAAGATCGTCAGAAGTTTTCTCACGTCATTGAGTTACTGTCATTCGAACCATCAGACGTGTGTGCTCCTGGAAGCATTACATCTGGCATAATTCAGCAGGTACGTGTATATACAAAGGTTGCATACCAATGATAGATGACGTAACATAATTACCTTTACTTTCATGCAAAAGGCTGAGGCTGAAGTCAAGAGACTAGATCAACTGAAAGCAAGCAAAACCAAAGAACTTTTCCTCAAGAAACAAAAGGAGCTAGAGACTACATGCAACATATCACATATGGAAACTCCATCAACAGAAGTGGGAGATATAATAAACCTAGTAGACTCTGGTGAGACTAACTCTAACCTTCGGCAACTGCTTCATGTCTTGTGTATATACCTCAAACTCATTGCAGAGTTTAATATTGATCTATATTAAAGGTGAAATTGACCACATTGAGCTTCTTAATGCCATGGATGAAAAGATAGCGAGAGCAAAGGAAGAAGCAGCAAGTAGAAAAGTAATAATTGAAAAGGTGGATAGGTGGATGTTAGCACGAGATGAAGAGCGTTGGCTAGAAGAATATGACCAGGTTTTGCGTTACACTATTGCTCTTCTGCGACAACAGCTGCATTTCATCTCTGTAGTCTAACTCATGCAACAAACTCTTATCTTGTCACAGGACGAGAACCGATACTCAGTAAGTAGAAATGCTCATAAAAATCTAAGGCGAGCGGAACGGGCACGCAAAGAAGTCAGCAAAATCACAGGTAATAGAAACAGAACAAATGACATTTGGACATGAACATGAACATGTATATACATCTTATTCTTAAGCTTTAGACTTAACATACTATGATGTTGACACCAGGATTAGTGGAATCAATATTGGTAAAGACTAAGATCTGGGAAGCAGAAAGACAGAAGGTCTTCTTGTACAATGAGGTGACACAAATTTATGCCTACATATAATACAATCACTAATGCATTGGATCCCATCAGAACTCTATGTGGTTAAATGTGATTGGAGAGTAGTATTTGGTTCATTCAAAAAAAAAATCAATAAAAATATCCTTTTGTGGCTTCTTTCAGGAACCTCTTATTGCAATGTTACAAGAATACAGTAATCTGAGGCAGGAAAAGGAGGTGGAGAAGCTAAGGCTCCGGGTTAGTCTCTCTCACAAATATGTGAAGATGAATTATATATCTCTACTTGAACCTGCTTGACTATATATTGATTCGGCAATGCAGGAAAAGAAAAAGATCATTCCACCACCTGTAGCCCAGCAAGATAACTTTTATGTGGCAAGACCAGCTAGTAGCAATCGCCGTATCTCGAACCGAAGCATCAATGGTGGATACGGCAGTGCAAGTCCTTTAAACAGAAAACTTTCAAGAGGATTCAACAATAATACTAGTTACACAGCTCTTGGCACATCTTTAAGAAGAGAGTCTTCAGTGATCATCAAAAACACATGGCCTTAGGCGCACAGTCTTGCTTCTTGGCAGCATTCTCCGTGATGAAAACAGAGCTTCTGCTGTATCATATTGTCTCCCTGACTTCATTTGTGTGTGTTTAAATTCGAAAACAAAATAAAAAAAGGTATTATTATCCTGTAACAAGACTTGAGTTATCACTTTCAGGACCAAACATCAATCTGTCTGTTTCATTATGAAAAACACAATCTTGATGATGAGGCGTAGATGAATCCACTCTTTGTTTCGCTTAGAGTTATTCATATATTTTCTTTGAACAAAACTTAGTGAACCTTTAAGTTCATCTCACCTCTAAAAACCAATTATAATGCCACATAAATTAATAGATAAAAACAATTAAATAATTTTTAAAAATCAAAATAGTTAAAAATAATAATAATAACGCCAATTTTAACGACGTTAAAAACGCCAACTAAACCCTAAATCCAAACCGTAATCTTAAACCCTAAATTCTAAATACTAAACCTAAACTCTATACCCTAAAACCCAAACCCTATACCCTAAATCCAAACCGTAACCTTAAACCCTAAACTCTAAACCTTAAACTCAAACTCTATACCCTTAAACCCAAACCTAAACCCTAAACCCAAATCCTATACCCTAAATATAAACCCTGTACGTTAAAACCTAAACCCTAAACCCAAATACTATACCCTAAAACCCGAACCTAAACCTTAAACCCAAACCCTATACTCTAAATCCAAACCTTATACCTTAAAACCTAAACCCTAAACCCAAACTATATACCCTAAATTCAAACTCTAGATCCTAAATTCTAAACCCTAAACCCTAGATCTTAAATCCTAAACCCAAACCTTAAATCCTAAATTTAAACCATAAACCATAAATCCAAACCCTATATCCTAAACTCAAATCCTAGACCCTAAATCTAAATTGTAAATCCTATACCCATATCCAAAACTTAAATATTTAGATTAATGTTGATATTGTTCTTTTAGAATTTAAGGTTTGGATATAGAATCTACAATTTAAGTTCATGATTTAGGGTATAGAATTGGGTTTAGGGTTTAAGGTTGAATTTAGGGTTTAATGTTTGGGTTTAGGATTTAAGATCTAGGGTTTATAGTTTAGGGTATAGGGTTTGGGTTTAGGGTATAGAGTTTGAATCTAGGGTTTAGGTTTTAAGGTATAGGGTTTGGATTTAGAGTATAGGGTTCGGGTTTAGGGTATAGGTTTGTGTTTTAGGGTATAGAATTTGGGTTTTGGGTTTAGGTTTTATGGTATATGGTTTGGATTTAGGGTATAGGTTTGGGTTTAGGGTTTAGGTTTGGGTTTTAGGGTATAGAATTCGGGTTTAGATGTAGGATTTAGGGTTACGGTCTGGATTTAGGGTTTAGTTAGCGTTTTTAATGTCGGTAAAGTTGACGTTATTATTATTATTTTTTAATTATTTTGGTTTTTGAAAAATTATTTAATTATTTTTATTGCTATCTCCTAAAATAACCCATATAATATATCAAATGTAGTATATCTCTATAATATTATTTGAGAAATCAGTTTTTTATGTGTCGCATTCACGTTAATTTTTAAAATGATTAATTACAGTGATATCTTTAGTGAATAAAATTTATTATTAAAATATCATTATTAATATTTAATTAACATTTTTAATATTTGTTTCCAAATCTTTAACAAATATATAACATTTTAAAAACATGTAATTTAATAAAATCGAATTTCCTTTTATATAACTCAAAAACTAAATTTATATAAAAAGACAATATGTTTTTCCTAAATCACGTTGGTTAAATATGTTTTTAATGACATTAAAATTTATAATATCACATTACTAAAATAAATACATCAAATTAATCAGAAATATCTTTTTAAGATATTTTTTTCTTATTTAGAAATTTGGTCATGTTAATTAGAGACATTTTGTTGTAGGATATAATTTTTTAAATCTTATTTATAAATTTTTATGTTACTTGAACATCATAATTACTTTTTAATTTTTAAATCAATAATTTTCCTCTATAATTAAAAATTCTCAACCAAAAATATAGGAGATATGGATGTTCATATCCCTTATATACTAAAGCACAAGTCACTCAACGAATCAAAACTTGACATGTGGAAAATATTTACAAAATAAAAAAATAATCAATTAAAAAAATAATAGTTGGAAAAAAATAACTATCTAACGGTTTCTAAATAACAATTCCACAAATCCACGATCTTGCTCCTTTGTCCATGATCTTTTTTCCATACTTATATATTTCTCAGATCTGGAAACAAACATCTGAGAAACTCTCATCGATCATAACAAAATTAAAAGGTCTATACTCTTTTTAGTTTCAAAACTCTAATCCATAATTTGAGGCGTAGAAAACAGATGCCACCAACCCATATTCCTTCTATTTGTACGGTTTCACTGACTTTTGGAGAGCACTACATATATTTATCAAAACCAGTTTAAAGCTTGGAAGGTTCTAGAGTCAATTTGGTAGATTTGCATTGCTGGAGATATTCAACCAGAAACAAAAAGATTTTGGATAAAAAAGGAGGAAGATAGAAAGAAGACGTGGTGGGATTAGAAGAAAGGCTTTGGATAAAAGGTGAATACCCTTCCACTAATTCATTACTAAAGAATCGACTTAATTATATTGTTGTTTTCCTGTACAATAGGTTGAAAACATCCTTCAGACTACGTGAGTACTTTGCTACTGCCTTAGAGTTTTAGTTTTTCAAATATTCAGTAAAAAGTTTGTTTATGTACAATTAGGACAAGAGAAACATGACCTGTTTAAGATGGCAAAATCAATATTTCATTGGAAGGCTGCTTAAATTCTAAGACAAAATTAACATAGGTATGTAGTAGCAGCTACGTGTTTGTATTATTGTAGTTCTTGCAGTAACTTTGTTTGTATTAGCAGCTACGTGTTAGTAGCAACTTTGATAACTTGATTGTTTAACCGTTTGATTTGCTTTCATGATATGATGTTTCTCTGTTACATATGATTCTTACTGTTTACAGATGGAGATACTATATAAATGACTAGATGTAATAAACTAAGAAGCATAGATTGTATGTTAAGAATTAGGAAAATATGGAAAAAGAACAAGACATAAAAGTAAAACAGGAAAGCATCAAAGTAATATTTGTATCCAACAAGCTAATTAAAATAAATTTAACAAAATTTAAGAAAATCTAATTAATTATAATGTGTTAATACTTATCTCCTGATAAATCAAAGTTACATGTCATTTTTAATTATATGTAATTAAACATTTATTTTACTTTTATTTGTAAGCCAAAAATACTCCCATGCGTAGCATGGGACCAATACTAGTCTTTATATAAATAAACAACTAATTCTTTTAAGTTTGAACCATAAACATAAATCTTTCAATATCTAAGAATTTACTTTATTCACGAAAATTATATTTTCTCTGTTAAAAACACACCCGTCTTTTTGGTATGGAGAATTAATTCATCTTTGAATAAATGAAAAATCAAACTGAATATCATAAAATGACTATATACAAAAGAAGACTTCAAATAACTTAGTTAACTAAACATTTTATGGAGGCAGCATTTATAACATGTAATAGAGCCAGCTAAAGCTTTAGTATTTGTAATTTTTGGTACTCTGCCAAAATTGATATTTCAGTTCAGAATGTGGTTTCATAAAACTTTTACTTAGTGTTGTCTTCACAAGAGAAAACCAAATATTTTATTTACAAGAAATTTTTCTAAAACATTAGATAGCTTTAATTGAATTTATTTTTATGTGTAATTTTTAAATGTAAAGTTATATTTTAATAATGAAATTTTAAACTGATTTTAAACAATATTTTTCAATTTTTCAGTTTTATTTTTTATAAATTTTATACGTGAATTGTGATAATAAAATAAAAACAAAAAACAAAATTATAATTAAATAACCATACAAGAAATAAGAAACTAACTACATCCAATTAAAACCAAACTATAATTTTTAGCAACGAATATCATTTCAAAGTAATATTCTGCAAAATCGAGTACATTTAAACATCACAACTCAATAAATCATAATTAACATGCTTAACTAAAATAATATAAAACTAAACTAAACAAAAATAAATAAATATTATGCATATTTTATTTTCATTTATTTATTTATTTTGGATCAAGTATGCATATTTTATTGGAGAATTGCATTGTATAACCTTCAAACATTTAATAATTCGCTGGATAACTAAAAAAAAGTTGATTGTGATATTCAACGTATTTTGTGTGTTATATACCAAAACACCCTTAACATCTACTGTCTCAACCTCTTCAACTTTTGTTTTCTGTTTTTTTTTTTTTTAATTTCCAAAGATCTCTTAATTAATAAGATTGTTGACAAATTTCTTCACATCTAAAGCCGGATCAGTCGGAAATTGAAACGCGGTCTCTTCATTTTCATCAACAAAGATTTATTTTTTCGTACTATTTTACATTGGTGTTCAATTAATGTAAATGGAATAGACTACATCTTCCATACTATTTGTGGAGGCTTCATATTGTGTCTTATATATAAAAATAGCATATTTCAATATTATATTATTATATTTGGGTTTAGAGTTAGTGATTAGGGTTTAAATTTAGTAATTAGGGATTTGGTTGTGGTTCAGTATTTACGGTGGGGTTGAAGTCCTATACTATTTCGACGATTTGGAATAGAACACTCGTAAACTTTCAAACCATGTGACTATACATTTCAAGTTGTTTGAAGCACAATCAATCTGATCTCTCATAGAATGAATTAATGCTATTCCTTATATGATATGTTACATTCATTTTTAACCATTTATTTTACCGTCTACAATGCATATATATGTGGTAAATAAGTTTATGACGTGTGTGACATTACACGAGGAAATAGCAAATAGCTGTGTTTCATTTGTGTCGTACAATGTCATTCTTTTTTTTCTTTTTTTTTACCGGATACTTACAAAGGATAAAGATATAACCGGATGAAATGATCGTTAAATGTCAATGAGTTAATTATGTCAAAATCATTAACATATTCTTGATTTTTACTTTGAATTTGGCTATACAGCAAATTAACCCTATTTTATTTAAAATACCTAAACAACGTTACAAAAATAGGCACGATCCGAATACGGTGACTGTTTGGGTTGTACGTAAAAGTTAAAAGTTACAAGATATTTTAGGAGACATCTTGTTCGTTTTCATTTCCACTTGAACATTTTTATTTCCTTTCCTTTTGTGTGTTTAATGGTATAGATTCTTGTCGTCATATCTCTAATTTCCTTTTCATTATTTTTCGTAAGGTAAATTACAAAATCAATATGCAAAACCTACTTTTCACATAAAGAAAAGTCTGGCCAAACTAGACTGGTAAAAGTAGAAACGTTTTAATGAGTTAAGACTCGGGCTGATATAAAGTCGTAAACGAGTTGCCAGATTTGCTACTTTACTATTTATGATATATCTAAAGGAAATTATTTAGCTTCCTCTTAAGATATAAATGTCACATTATCATATAGTATGGTGTGAAAAATGCCCTTACAGAAAGTCAACGTCACTAACAATAACGAGACATTAAGCCAAAACACGGGATGTAGATCCAAAACTGTAGGCATTAAATCAGATAATAAGTGAACCCTGTGTAACAAGATCCCCGCAAGTAACGAAAAAAGAGATAATAAAAAGGGCAAAAGAGGAAATAATACAAGACGTGTCACGATCTTAACAAAACCTGTAATCGCCACCGTCGATTGTAGCGTTTGCAGCCACCGGAGGAATCGCGAAATGCCACAACCTCCCGGCGGCATGAACTCTGTACTTCCGGCATAAAAACTCGTTGGCGAAAGTCTTCTCCACCCTCCTGTTAACATCGTGCAAGAACACGTGAGTGACTCCAGGCTTCTTCCTGTTCCTAGCCATAACCGCCGCCGAGTAAATCGCCGCCATTCTTCCCGGAGCTTCGGCGAAGTAGCCTTTAGGAGCGTCGACCATGATCAGATCCCACTCCGTATCGTAGAACTCATCAGGAAGTCCGGTGAGAGCGAGCTTGCAACGCTCGTTCCCTCGGAGATAAGATTTCGCCGGGAAACAGCTCGGCTCCGTTTTGTAAGAGCGTAGAAGCCTGTCGGCTTCTTGTAGCTGCGTCCTGTAACGCACGTGATGCGCACGGAGGAAAGGAGAGTCTTTGGTCACTTTCTGGAACCACTCGAGATCTTCCTCGAGGAACAACGTTTTGCCTCGTGGGTTGAGAGAAGCCCACATGAGCGAGTCGCGGCCCAGTCCGAAGACGAGGAAGTTGGCCGGAGCTAGCTCTTTCAAGACGTTGAAAGAGATCGAGATCTCGGCCATGTTCTGTTGCGGGACCACCGTGGAGGTCGCGTAGTGGACGATGGCTTGGAGCTGGATCGGTGTCGCTGCGTAATCAGCCGCGGCGGCTACAGCTCGGCTTTTGGCGCTGGCGGTGGAGCAGAGGAAGAAAGCGTCGTCCGCGGCTCGTAAGAAGCTTGTGAAGAGTAGAGCGCCGCCTACTAGACCGGCTAGTAATACGGTGGTGATGATCCATCGTTTCTCAGGTGGGATTAAGTTGCTCATCTTTGATCTCAGATCTGACTTATTCTTTTTGTGTGTGTTTTCTCCGGTCAAGACCTCGAAGTGAGGATATAGAAATGTAAATAGAGTTCTTGATTGGGGAGAAATGAGTTAGAAAAATTTTGTGATATTTTTCCTAGGAAGAGGGCGTTTTGTTTAGTGACACGTGTCCGTATCCGACCATTCAAGTAGCTTTAGTTAAAGTAGATGATGTGAGCAAGACATGTAATTCTGGTTCATTCAGCTGACATATGATATTTTATTCAAATATGTCTTTTCGTGCCCACGTTGTCCTGCGAGAGATAACATTTAACAAGATAGTCCACTCCCAAATAAAATAAGATTTGTCACAAGAAAATATCAAGCAAACCCATTCATTTTGAAGAGCAGGCCAATACATTACATTACATCCTGTGCTATTTTATTTTCCTTAAATGTTTTGCAAAAGTTTGTGAGTTTTGATATTTCTTGACACAATAGTATAACCAATCATATAATGTAGTGTGTGTTTGTGTATATATATACTAATCAAATTAAAAATGGCAGAAGAAACTTCAACGGTCGTAAGTCATACCACTTCTTGAAGACTTGTCAATTGCTTATAATGTCCATTAGATATGGAAACAAGCTCTCTATGACTTCCCTTCTCCACAACTCTTCCTTTGTGCAACACAGCGATCGTGTCTGCTTTTCTTATGGTCGAGAGCCTATGAGCCACCAGCACCGTGGTTCGTCCCTTCATAAGCTTGTCAAGCGCCTCTTGGACCAGTTTCTCCGAGGTCGTGTCCAAAGCACTCGTTGCCTCATCAAGGAGAAGCACTGAAGGATTCTTTAGAACAGCCCTAGCGATAGCCACTCTCTGTTTCTGACCACCTGATAACTGCACTCCCTTTTCACCCACGTGCGTCTTGTACCCTTCTTCCATCCTGCTTATGAACTCGTGCGCGTTCGCAGCTTTCGCGGCTTCGATTATCTCCGCCTCCGACGCGTTCTCGTTCCCGTACTTGATGTTCTCGTAAATGGTTGTTGAAAACAGAGCTGGTTCTTGCTGAACTAACGCTAGCTTCTTCCGCAAGCTACGTAGGTTTAGGGTTCTTATGTCTTTCCCATCGATACAGATATTTCCTTTGTCTGCATCATAAAATCTCATAATCAGACCGATCACCGTGCTCTTGCCCGAACCACTAGGTCCCACGACCGCAAGACTTTTCCCGGCTGAGACTCTTAGGTTTAGGTTTTGAAAAATGGGAATATCAAGTCTTGCGGGATACGCAAAGCTCACGTTTCTAAATTCTATATCTCCTTTGATCTGAGTGACCAATCTTGAGTTAGGCTGATCTGGAGGTATCTCAGTCTCTCTATGCAAAACCCTGAAAACCGAGCCGAGTGCTTGCGTGCCCTTCACGATATCTGGTGTCAAAGCAAGGGTTTCCGCTACTGAGAAAGCCGTGACGATCAACACCATGAAAGACTTGATACTATCCGAAAAATTAGTCTCCTTGTGCTTAATCAAAACCGAGACGTACCAGAGACCAAGAGCGTATGAACAGAAGGCAAGAAACTGAGAAAAACCATATCCAATTCCAGAGATATGGCCTCTCAAAAAGGAACTCTTGGTTGGTTTGCTTAGCTCACAAGCAAACTGCTCTGAGATCTGCTTTTCAGCGCCAAAGGAAGCCACAGTTCTTATATTCTCAATAGCCTCACGCGCCACTGAAGTTGCCCTAGAGTAAGCCCTTGTATAATCTCCTCCAAAGCCTTTTAGAAACAGTTGCTGTAACAACATATTTCAAGATTCAAGATTCAGAATATGGTTGACATGATCTTTGTTTTTGTGTGTACCTCGGTAAGTGCAGCAGCAATGAGAAGAGGGAAACAAGAAGTTACTACAGCTGCAACACGCCAACTGTAGTAAAAGGCTATTGCTAGTGCTGTCACTGTAAGAGAGAGGTTCTGAACTATTGTCGAGAGGCGATCAGCTAGAGCACTCCTCACCAAAGTAGCATCGGCAGCCAAGATTGAAGTGAGCGAGCCAGTGTTGTTCTCATCTAAATCAAACCATCCAATCTCATTTGAAAGAATCGCTGTCAAAAAAGACAAACATTCAAGAAACTCTTTCTCAAAGCAAATATGTTTAACTTAACCAACAAGGAGCTGGTCTAGTCGGTAAAACTCTTCGATTACCTAGTAGGGATTTAAAGGGTCATGGGTTCAATTCTCGTTGGAAGGAGTCTACTCTAATAAATAGAGTTAATTTAAAATAGTATAAGCCTCGTCCTAAAGGATGTACGGGCCAGAACCTCTAGACATTCAAAAACAAAGTGTTTAACTTGTATGATTGGTGTTTACCTGAAAAGAGGGATAAGCGCACCCTGGAAGTAAGACGCTCTCCCATAAGTGTGTAGAAGTAATGCTGAAGGAGATAGATAGGAGCTGTTACAACTGCAATCCCAACAAAGACAATAGCTACCTTTTCAACATCACGTTTGATCACACTAGGAGAGGGCGAATAAAACGCGGTTAAGACATAAGCAATCCCCATGGAGAACAATGGAGTTTGTGCTCCAGCAAGAACTGCACCAATTGAGCCAAGTAACGCATATGGCCACTCTGGAGCATTCAGCTTTATTAGTTCCCATATCGTTGAAGACGAGCTTAAATCTTCTCCA
This sequence comes from Brassica napus, assembly GCF_020379485.1. NCBI lineage: Eukaryota > Viridiplantae > Streptophyta > Magnoliopsida > Brassicales > Brassicaceae > Brassica > Brassica napus. The sequence continues at coordinate 29,128,306 of NC_063442.1, read as the reverse complement.
TTAGAATCTTTATCAGTCTTCTCTTGGACTTCCCTGAAGCTTGAGGTCCTTCTTGAGCTAGAAACTCTTCTTGAACTAGAAGAACCAGCTTGAGACTTACCGGTTTCCGACATAATTGATCTAGGGTTTTCTTGAGGCTCTGTCTCTTGGACATTCACAAGAGCCGCGTAATCTCCTCCTCTTGAAAGCAGTTCTGAGTGGCTGCCAGTTTCCACAACCTGACCATTTCTCAATACAACAATCTTGTCCACATTACGGATGGTGGACAATCTATGAGCAACTACTAGTGTTGTTCTTTTCTCCATAACATTGTCAAGTGCTTGCTGCACAATCTTCTCTGACTCAGCATCAAGTGCGCTTGTTGCTTCATCTAATAGTAGTATCTTTGGATTCCTTAGAACCGCTCGAGCAATAGCAATCCTCTGCTTCTGTCCTCCTGAGAGCTGAGTTCCTCCTTCCCCAACCTATTACAATGGTTAGAACAATAAGTAAATATATGAAAAAAGACTATGCAAGTTTAAGTAAATACCTGAGTATTGTAACCATTAGGTAATGATTTAATGAAAGAATCTGCGTTGGCTGCTTTAGAAGCTTCAATGATCTGATCCATATTAGCATTTTCTTTACCAAGAAGAATATTGGAAGCTATAGTTGTGGCGAATAAGGCCGGTTCTTGGCTCACTAAGCCCATCTGCTCCCTCAACCAGTCCAGCTTCAAGCTCTTGATGTCCTTTCCATCCAAGAGAATCTCCCCTGAGTTAGGTTCATAGAAACGTTGTACCATTGATATGATTGTGCTTTTCCCTGAACCACTTGGACCGACAAATGCAAAAGTCTTGCCTGAAGGTATAGTGAAACTAAGATTCTCAAACACCATGTTTGGTCTTGAAGGATAAGCGAAAGACACTTGATGAAACTCAATCTTCCCAGCTACATTTTGCAAAGTTGTTCCGTTGTCTAATCTTTCAGAACCTTCAAGAGTCTTGTTTCCTATCATTCTGAATATATTTGCAGCAGCAACTCTGCCTTTGGAAATAGCTGATATGCTTGGCGCGGCTTGACCTAAGGCACTGGAGACGCAAACAAAATGATTTGTAGTAAGCAGTTTGATGACCAATCAGGAAATATTTTTAGGGTTTTTGGACTTACAATCCGCTGAAAATGACATTGAGGATCGTTGTGAAGGCTTTTGCGCCGTTTGTTTTGCCGTGGCGTACAAGAAGACTAGCGTACCACAAAAGCAAAGCCCAAGCACAAAACAATAGGCTATATGTTAATCCAACTCCTAAGCCTTTAGCAAGACCGCTTCTTTTACAGAGTTTCAGAGCTTTCTTGAGAGAGTTTGAGTAAGTGTTTACAGCTTTCTCTTCTCCTACAAATGCATACACTGTTCTCACCTGTGAAATAACCTGAAGATCCATACACAATTAAGTTTTCCACGATCAGTCCAAGTGTTAAGAGTTGAATAAGAAGAGATTTAGGTCTTGATAGTTTCTTTGTGTTTTGTTTTGCATTTAATACACAATCAAGCTTATACAAAACTCCTTTGTTAATAGTAAGCAAAAGTAGCAAATGCAAGTGAATGCGTTTGAAAAAAAAAATTGTTTATGAAAAATATAATATATTAAATGTTCAAAAAAAATATATATATATAATATTTACTGTTGTTTGCCTTCACATTTTGAAAAAAAAAAGAGTTGTTTATGACAACCTGAAAATGTTACTATATCTTTTACTATTTAAATTTTGTTGGTGGAAACGTTTTGCCCAAGTAAATAAAGAAGTTAACATTTGACACAATCTCAGCGCTGTTATGTAAACAAACCTCTTCAGCTACTTTGCCTGCATCAGCATAAGCAGCTTCGCTCTTTTCTGAGATGGTAGACATGATTATAGCGTACCCTCCACCTGCAATTGCTATCAATGGAACCACTGCTAACGTGAGCAGCGTAAGTTGCCATACCGACAAAAAACCTACCACAAATCCGGCTACGAACTGAGATAGATACCGCAATACATGGCCTGTCTGATACATAACAAAACACTTTTCATTAGTTACATTTTCTGTCCATATAAAGTTAATTCATTTACTTGAATGAGTACCTTATCACCAATTGCATCTTGAACCAATATAGCATCACTTGAGATGTGGAAAATGAGATTTGAATCTCTAGCTTCTGTATCAAAGAAAGTAATGTCTTTTGCTAAGATTGCTTTGAGATAGTTTATGCGCAATCTAGCTGTTTGTCTTTCCCCTGTTTGCGTCCAACATGCAACTCCTGCCAATAAACCACTCATAACTCTATTTTAAAGCTGATTTATAATATAGATTACTAGAAATATTACAAGACGATTAAGAACACTGGTAACACATAAAAACATAACAATCAATGTAGCAAGAAACTAACCAATCCAGGCTGATAGAAAAGTGACCAGTCCTAAGTAGACCAAGTCTAGAGCATTCTGAAAAAGACAAACACTCACCAACTTTCATGAGCTTATGACCATACATCAAATGAGAACATAAAGATTTTCATTCTGAAAGAGACCTTTGAAACGCGGGAAGAGAGGGCTTTAGGATCTGTAGAAAGATTGCCAAGAGAGTCTAGCATTTTCCCGAAGAAGACAAAGAAGAGAGGAAGCGTAGCGCCAAGAGTACACGCTCCTAAACCGCCTAGAATCATCAGAAAGCAATCAAGTTTATCTGCTGCGCCAAACAAACCCATCAATGAAACAGAGTCTTTCTTCTTTGAGTCCGTCTCAGTATGGATGTTTCCACTAGAGGAAGGTTCTGTGCTATCCATTGTCACTGAGAACAGAGACCAAAGAGAAAAGCACCACTGAAGAGCGAATAGATGAGCAGAGAGGGTTTTAAGGTTGTGTGTTTCTTGTGGGGAAAGCAAAGATGAAGGGTACAACGGAATTTACACAAAAGAGCCATCTCCCTCACTTATTTAATGTATAGTGTTAATAAGGAACTCTAATCTCACCTATAAAGCGATCCTTCTAACTGTTTTTGACAACTAAGAGTTAAAGCTTTCACAGAATCATATTAATGGGGGAAGGCTATGAGCAAGCATAATAGGTTGGTGATCATATCAATGTCTTATACATAATCATTGTGGAGCCACTCATTTTATAACGTTTTCATGTGAAAGGATTTGCATATATGTGGTAGCTATTGATAACACAATAAAGTATGGTTTGATATAGTAACATTATGGTCATGCATGATTTTGGTAAATGAATTTAATATGACTGGTCTGAAACTAATGGTGCTACGAACACAACACGCAGCTGCTTTTGATTCGTTGATTTTACACTATCTACACTTTATGAATGGTACATGTCATATTCAGTGCTGGTTGTTAATAATGTTGTGAGAGTTTTTACTCACTGGTAGTTTTTGTTAACACTTTGGTGTTCACTAGCTAGAAAAGTGAAGCAAAGTAGACGAGACCAGTCTTTCACGAGTACGACTTCCGGCGTTGATGTTAAGTATACATCCCGCTGGGAAATTTTCCGAGAGACACTCGGCGTTGATGTTAAGTATACATATAAACGTGATGGCTAAGCAATACAACTTAGATCATCTCCAAAAGACACTCTGTTTCGAAGTTTCTAAAATTCTATATTGGAAGTTTAAATGTGTTTTTCTCTAAAAGTAAAACTTCAAAACTATATATTTTATACTATGATCCTTATATTTGTCATAATTCATTTAAATTCATAAAAAAATTGTAAAAAATAGCACATATATAAAATATTACAACCATATTAATTAATAAAATGTTACATTTAAATATAAGATTTAAAATTGTGTTAAAAATATACAAGATTTTAAATAGAAATACATAATTAATATTATGCTTCAAGCAAAATATCGTATTATTCCATAAATCATGTCTCGTAATGGATATATGATCAATTAGTGCATTTCGAAGTAGAAATGACTTTTTTTTTTAATTTGTAGATTACGAACTAAAAAATTATTGAAATCAGGTGATATTAATACTTGTAAGTAAATTAGATCTGAATAAGAAAGTAAAAGAGGAAAAAAATTAACTTCTTTTGATGATATTAATACTCACGAATACAATCGATCTGAACAAGAAAGAGTCATACGGAAAAACATCAAAACAACCACAACAACCATCTTCGTTTATACAAAATTTGTTTGAACATTATTTTGGAGATTTTGGAGGTTCCGGATCAAATTTAGCTGATTATTAGTGTTTATGTAATATTTAAACTTGTGTAATAGTAATGTCTGCATATTTTGTTTTAAAAAGCTTTGTTTTGTTAAGTTTCTTTTGTATATTGTTGTAGTCTAAATCTAGTTTAAAAATATTTAAATTTTATTTTTAAAATTTATTTAATTTTATGTGTAAAACTTAAATTTATAAAAAAAGGTTGAAATGTTTATGATATATAAAAATTTTAAGGATTAAACGATAAACGGGAAATATTTAAGAATCATGAACGTGATATTGTAAGACCCAAAATACAAACAAAAATATGAAACTTTAAATTTGAAGTTTTGAATAGTAAAACTTCAAATATAAAGTTCCACTCCTCAAACCTTCAAGTTTCTTTTTGAAAAAGAAAAAACTTTGTATTTGAAGTTATAGAATTTATTTTGGAAATGTACTTACCCACCCAGTGCCGGCTTAACCATGGCACTTAACCATGTGGACTAGTAGTGCCACCACCCTGGAGACCATACAAAAACCATAGTTTTCCATTTTAAAAAACTTTTAACTACATTTTGTTTTATATATTTTTATCACTTAATTTATTAACAATTCTCATACAAAATATTTTTTGAAAAATTATTACAAATGCTTAGAAATTAATTGTTGACCAGGCACCCCAGAAACCGTGAGCCCACACTGTGATTAATAATTATCCGACAGGAATAACACACCAAATAAACTTTCAGAAAAAAACAACACACCAAATTATCAACAGTGAAGTGATATTGAGATACAAAACACTAAACCGTGTTTATTCTGCTAACCAGGCCCCACTTACATTAAACCGAGTCCTGATTTGAATTTACTAAACCAGACCAGACCTAATCAATACTAATAACTAAAAGAATTCGCAAATACTGTATGGATCATTTAAAAAGTTGTAACCTTAATTTTGTACTAATTAAAAAAGAGACCATGCTTAGATGTCACTTAATTAGGATATCAATTTAGTTTACGTGACTGCTTAAAAATCAATTGAAGAAAATGTTGATCCAAATTCAATTACTAAGAAACATTATATTAACTCAAAATATAAGAAGCTACAGAATTACCTAATATAAAGCTACGGAATTACCAAATATGATTAACATATATATGACAATTAATGACTATGAATAATAAAGATTTGATAACAATTTTTGCGTCTTTCTTCATTTTTGTTTAATTTTATATTATTAAAAAAAAATTAAACAATCACACTAACCATATAATACACAAATTAGATTTTTTCTTATATTTTATATTTTGAATTTTTAAATAAATTTAAATTACAAAAATGAGGAAACCTTATATGTTATATTTTTCTTATATGTTAGATTTTTTCTTATATGTTATATTTTTAATTTCTTAAAACGACTTTAAATTTCAAAAATGTAAGTTTTCCTTCAATATACGACTAAAAGCATTAAAATTACATGTATCAATTTGATGGTTGATCTTAAACCATTTAAAACCGTATGAAAGATAAATATCAAAATAATTCAACTGTGGAAACAATACTGTTCATTTTATTCAAGAATGTATTCGGTGAAAAAAATAAAGATGTTATGTCATAATTTGTTTAATGTTCAATCCGATCAACCCATGATATATTAATTATAGTTTAGTTTCACAATTCTTAATTAAAATTGATCCGGTCCATCAAAAATAAATTATATAATAACAACAAAAAACATTGTATATGTGTAAATAAAATGATCAAATATATAAAAATATTATCGATAATATATACAAATAAACTCATCATGATCTTATCCTAGTGTATAATTTTTTTTTTTTTTTGTAAAACAAGTGTATAAATATTAAACCAAACTATATTTACAATTTGTGTGATTTTTTTCTTTTTCTATATCATGTCAGATGATACAGCCAGCTTCGCGAATATGTGATATAAAGTGGACCAGTAAGTGAAGTAGATCCGAAATTTATTTCCAACTAAAGTTAAAGATAGTCGAATCGCCTATGTAAACTGTTTGGGCTGAATCCCAAACTCAGTTTGTGTAATTGAATGGATCTAAATATATACTCTTGAGAAGATTTGTGGTTTGATTTGATCGATCAAACATACAACACAAAGACGAAGAAGGTTCGGGTTAGTAATTGTGTAAGCAAAAAACTTAGATGTAGTTTCAGCGGGTGAACTAAATTTAAAAAATAAAACGAATATATCGAAAGTAATCGAGTCTGAGACAAAAATTATGTTTATGCTTACAAGAAAGAATACCGCAAACTTTATCAAAAAAAAAAAAAAAGAATACCGCAAACGTATATTACTATAATCTTACGAAATGGCATCTCTTAGCTAGATGTCTAGTGAGTTGACAAAAAAACTAAAAAAGAAGAAGCTAGATGTCTAGTGAACTAGTGAAGAACTACGTACAATACCGACAATATTTGTAGTTACAATTTGCTAATTGTGAAAATCCTGACTCTTGTTAACTTTAAATCACATTAATCATTCTCTGATTTTGACTTGAGTTTGACTTGAGCTATGCTTTTCTCTTGAATCGATGCAGAGGCGGCCCTGGATAGAAGCAGAACCAGGAAGCAGAAGAAGCGGGTGCTTCCAGCCGCTAATAATTTATCAAAATCCTTAAGAAGTTTGATATGAATGAATTATTCCTCTTCTTTGTTCTGAGGGTTTCTGTGAACATGTTATGAGCCAGACCTCAGGTAAAACATATCAAGTCTTCAGGATGACAGGTGCTTTATTACTATCTTAAACGTGAAAGCGGAAATAAAAAAACTGTTGCTGAAGTCCTAACTCTTCGTAAATTCCATGTTAAATTCAGTACTAATGAAAATCATGGTCTAAGTTTTATTGTCCACCACAATATCGTAGCAAATCCCTTACGAAAACCCTGTAACTTTCACTCGCTAGTCTTCATTATTGTTGTAAACCCTACTAATTAATTTTTGTGGACCAACTTCATCAGTACATGTTCTGCAGTAATGGAAAATGAGTTTGAAGACTTTGCTCGAATTAATTTGCATGCAGTGTGGAATCTGATGTCGATCGCTCTATCATGAAATTTTAGAAAAGCTTTGTGAGGAGAGTGTTGAATCCGGATTCATTATATTCTGCAACCAAAAAAATCACTTTTTAATCCCAAAGTTATGGTAAGAATTTTTGTTAATTGCTGTTGAGATGAAATATGAGTAGTAGGGATAACATCGGCAAGAATAGCATCATGGATATAGTAACAATCAACTTCAGTATGTGTTTATGAACATTTATTAAACTAGATTAACATTGAGAGATGGGTGATTTACACATTAGTTGATTGTGAGTAGAACTGGAAATTTGAGTTATAATTGCGGGACCTATCCCATTTGACCCATTGCATGACAGGTGCAAATCGATTGAAAAATCTAAACCATGTGTGGGAATGAGGATTGAGTTTATTTTATGTGGTGCAAATGTGGATTGGATGAATTTTAACTGCATGCATTATTGGCAATCCATAAAAATTTCATAATTTTTCTTTTAAAAAACTTAGAAAAGATAAAATCAAAACATTTACAAAAAATTTAGTTATAGTTATATTATTTACATTATCCCACTATATAAAAGGGGCTATTTTTAAGCTTCCTAAAGCTATCCACAAGGTCAAAATATTCAGGACCAATGAAATTGCCACGTCACTGGCTGATTGGGTTTCAAATTAAAATCACATGATTCACGATTGGGCTTCGTGGGCGCAACCTCATTCTCCGACTCCGTAATTTCGTTTCCAGCCATCATCCGAACTCAAGCCAAAATGTATTTAATATGAGTTAAATGTTGTACACGTGAAGTCACTAGGTGTGATGTAATATCAAGCTAATTATGTTATCTCATATAATGGTGGTGATGTTAGTCGTAGGGATTGGTTGAATAAGAGTAAATTCTTTTGTCATGAATAGGAGTAGATTAATGGGGACAAAATGATATAACTGAACCAAAAAACATAACTTTATCCTACTATAGAAAAGCTACTAATTTTGAGGTTTTGTAGGAGTGCCACATAAGATAAAATATTCTCTACCAATTAAACTGTCACGTCATCGCGAATGTTTAGATGATGGGTCTCGAACCATCCAAACCCATCAAAATAGCCAGCCCATTGTATAACTTATAGCTTCCTTTTCTTTAGCCTACTTGCCTCAGACGTCTCCAGCGACTCCAAATCTGTTCATCTATCCAACTTCACCGGTGTAACTCCTACGACTACAACAATGGCACTTCAATGCTCCATTATAACTCATCAAGTGAAGACTCTTTGTACCTCTCCACATCCCTCTTCTCAATCTATTGCCCAGTTCCTTAAATTTGATTTGTCACAAAAAGTTAGTGCATCAGATAGTTTTTGAAATTCAAATAATACTAGGTGTTTTTCTGCACCATGTGCAATGATAAATTTTTTAAAAGTTAAATTATATTTAAAATGAAATTTATTAATATTATATATTTTATTATTTTTGACTAATATTTAATATAAAGTTGACTATTTTTGAGACTATAATGTTTGCTATTTTTTTTTTTGAAAAAAGGTTTTCATATTTAAATTGCAATGCTGAAAATAAAGTTACAAGGCTATGAGTTTTGACATCATAGAGATCAAAGTAAAGCTTGGGAAAGAAAAATGATTGACAAAATCATATGGAGCTAGAGAATTAAAGCAAAACACTCTGAGCATTTGAAGAAATTGAGAGAGGGATTATTAGCTCACTAAATAACTTTAGTTTTGGTCTCCGTGACGACCTCTGCCTCGGCAGCCCCGGCTTTTGCGACCTCTTACCGTGTGCCATTGCATATCTTGGACCTTCTGAGATGGTTTGCTATTGTGATCAACACCTTTTTACAGTACTCTGTTTGTATCTTTTTTTATTAGTCATCTTCCTGTTATTTTTTTCTTTTTGATAAAATGATTAAAAAAAAAAGACTGAAGCAAAAATTGATCTTTTTGTTCTTGATCATCACGTTATCTTCAAAGTTAATAACATAGCCAACGTAAATGATCGACGTTGAGATTTCATCTTTTCTGATTTTTACTATTCTAATGTTCAATATAATTTGAATATTCTCTTTGTTTTATAATATAATGGTTTAAAAGTATTTTTTGTTTCACTATATAAATTGTTTTTATATTTCAATGTAACTTTATATTTATTGGATATTGTGTAGCCAATTAAATTATGTAAATTACTGTGTAATTGATTAAATTTATATATTAAATGACAGATTTATAAAGTAATAACTTTTAAATATTACAGATTTTAATTAAAATTGATTACATTTTGAAACAGATAGAGTAATCTATAAACTAACTCTATATAGATATGAGGACAAAATTGTAAACTGGTCTCATCTTGAATTTCTCTCATTCTGTGCATTCCTAATTGGGAGGAGATAATCAACATCTAATTTTATGTTACTCTTAGTATGTTAGAAATAGTCGAACCGTAAACCAATTAAGGATGATGTAAGGAAGACATAAATATGTATTTCCAGTTATCACAAATATAGAATCAATTGACAACAAATTAATTATGTCCAGCGTATGACAACATAGAAGAGTTTCCATACCTTCTAATATTATAATATCTCACTATATTATTGGTTAAATCAGTTTTCTCTAGCACAAATACTCACTCAATTCTTAGAGTTTAAGCTTTTCTATCTGATGATATTAGTAGTTTGATCCAAAATAAAAAGAAACGGTCGAACTGTACACTATAATTGGAGAAAGAAAATAAACAAAAATCAACCGAAGACTTTTAAGGTATATGAAACAAAAATTGGAAATATCAATTCTCTGCATTTAAAGAATAATGCAATAAAATTGTAAAAATACAAAATAAAACAAAAAAATACACAGAAAGAAAGATTTAGTAAAATAAAATCATAATATAAAATTGATAGTGCTCAGCTACACTAAAAATGCTAAATTTACAACATACACAGTTTTATTTACATCTTGAAACCTATTATCTAATTAAAATGATTCTAAAAAAGTGCCAGCACGAAGAGTTAAAAAATTACAATAAAATACAATACATAACTTTAAAATACATTATCACTGATCACTAAAAAATCATGTTAGTAGTAATAAAAATGAGATGACAACACATTTATTAAAACCATAGAACGACACGCAATAAAGTGTTATTAAATATACAAATTACAAATTAAATATGCTCAACGCAAACACACATAAAAATGAGACATCATATTTGGATATATTTAAATAAATAATTTTAAATATATTATATTCTTGATAATTTTAAAATTACTTAAAAAGAAACTAAATTATTAAAAAAATAATATACAAATAAAACTAAAGCAATATTTTGTAACATAAAAATAATAAATGAATAAAAATGTAGTATGTTAATAAAATCGATTTTAGATTTTAATGACTTCTAATTCATGTAATATTACAAAATTCAAAATTTGTTTATTACAATTAATATTTTACATTAGATATATTAAAATAATATTCTAGATCGATATTCAATTGTCAGTTTTCAACTATTACACGTAAAAAAATATTATTAAGTACGCTTTTTTTTAAAAGGAGGTTTTATATTTTAAGTAGGTTATTGGAGTACTTTTTCTTTTCGTAAATTTATTCGAGATGAGATTCTGATCTTTTAAACTAAGATAATTTGTGTTCTATACATAATTATATTTTTTTTACATAACTCTAAAATCTCGGACTTGATTCTTTATATTTTATTAGTTAATTGTGTTACATATAATAGAAATATTTACTTCAAACTAAAAATATAAAAAAAAAATCAAATTTAAAAATTAGTTATATATAATTTAATATAGAAAAATTTACATACAAATAAAAATGATAAATGTAACAAATTTAAATATATTATCCGCGCGTAGCGCGGAGAAATGATCTAGTTTGTTATAATATCATTAAATATTATTTTTATTACAATTTAAATTATTTTTACTCACAAATTTTAGCGAGAATGATATGGATATCATATTTTGTGGGTTATATAAGCCGGCAGATTTTGAATTTAAAACTCATTCAACCCATAAAGAAAAAAAAGATCAAATGAGATAAATTAGATCCGGTTCCCTACACTAATTATAAGAAAAACTAAAATTACATAACAATTGTTTAATTCAGATAAATTTTGAATAAAATTGTCATTATCTGATATATTCGAGCTTAGCCAAAAGAACGACTAATTAGACACACTATGATCAACGATATCTAATAAATATTTGTAGCCAGCTTTTTCATCTTATTATTTTTTCAGTCCGGTCTTGTGTTGCTCCAAACAAGTGTGAATACAAATTATGTATTACTTCTGCTTTAAAATATCTATGTTTTAGAAAAAAAGTTGTATAAAAAATAGTTATATTTTCAATGTATTTTATTAAATAATAATAATAAATTATTAACTTCAAGAAAATAGCTATTTTATTAAACTTCCAATTGAATAAAAATTATGGAAAATAATAAATTTTGTTAATAGGTGTGAAATGTCTAAACATGAATAATATTGAAACAAATGGAATATGTTCTAACGTTTTTTTCTGGGTAACAGTTCTGAATAAATAACTACACTGTACGCGATCTGGCGAGAACGCAACAACAGAAACATGGAGACACGATCTGGCGAGAACTCAACAACAGAAAACATGGAAAACCACTAGTGATACCATCCCAGCTGATCGGAGTGGTGGAAAAAATTGTCCGTAGCAGGCTATATACTCCATACAGAGCATCACGCTTATGAAGAGGACTAGCTCGTTAGTTTGCTACAAGATAGTGATAGTTCTACAGTTTTTAAATCATGTTGTATAAAAAAAACTAAGCAATCCATGCAACAAAGAGTGTAAAACAGTTTTTTTTTGTTTGAATTAATTTAATATTTTTTTCTAAAAAATATTAATAATTTTGAATTTTATGTATTTAGCTTTCCAATAGGAGAGAGTTTGAGAAGTGACCCAACAGACCGACATAAAGAATCACATGCATGTTGGGATCAAAAACGGTAATCTCGAAATCAATGGCTAGGATCACTACTAATGTAAAACTTCCCCGGAACTACTTCGAGAGTTGAAAGTCTACGAAGACCTGACTTCTTTAGAGTAACTTCCGGGAAAGAAAGTGAATAAAGCCGAGGTATGATCTGTCCCAGCCAACTCGACGAGAAAGGCAGTTCATCCCGGCCACTCGCCATATGGCAATTGCGGTCTGTCCCGACGCAATCCGAAACATTAGTGCCATGCGTCCTCGTAGCTCTACTCTCTGAATCCATGGCCGCACTATCCCTTGCTTCGTCTCGATCAGAGTTACCGTTAAAACTTTACGACAAAAACCGTGAAAGCTTGTTTTCTCGTATAAATTCGAATCGATCGTATAAAACGGCAACAATTAACTTAAAACACCAATGGCCTCAGCTATATGATTGATTTGAATTCTCTTAAACCGGCGTCATACCAAAAGGTGATTTCTCAAAGAAATCGTAAAAACACTTAAAGTCGTAAAATGGCCCAAAGAGGTCTAAAGACGTGGCTAGAACCCCACTTGCAATTTTAGACGAGAATGAGCCCAAGACTACTATGACGGTTTATCTTTTACTCGCATGAGAAGATAAATGTCAAGTTTCAAAGATAAATGTCAAGTTTTCGAAGATAATTACGAAGATGGGAGAAAAATGGGATATTTCCGCAAATGGATAAACTTGGGCCCATAGGCAAAAATGGAAGAGGCCACCGACCTTGGATACATATAAAAGGAGAGCTGGAGCAAAGGACGCAAAGGACCCGAGATTTGAGACATAGAGAACTCTTGTTAGCATAGAATACTTAGAATTTTTGTGGCTCGACTAGCGAGGTCATACGTAGGACGATTTTCCGCTTTATTCTAGGGTTCTTTTTTTAGCAATTCTCTATCATCTTTTTCTCGGCGAAATTATGTAACTTTATTCTTATCAATCAATAAAATGCCTTTGAGCGACATTCTATCGATATCTTGTTATTTATCTCTTTTTTGATTTCTTGTGATTACGCAGATAGTTCGGACCTTCAGGGAAAGTTAGGTTTACTCCTTGTTCAAAAACGCGGCTGCCTAGCCGCTTAAGCGTTACTCGGAGTCCGACCGTGGCGGTTATGACCAGATCGGTCATGCTAGGCGCTGGGCCGCGTATATCCGCATTAATCCAAATAAACTGTGTTGACCACGTAATCACCGCGTAATAAATTTTGAACTAACGGGTTTACAGTGGGCTTTATGGAAACCCAATTGCAAGATATGATGAAAGCAAATCTCAGTGACTATTATAGGGCATCTTCATCATCTCTCCTCTCCTTATATTTAACCGATGTGGAACTTTGTTTCATAGGTGTTTTAATTTTTTTTTTGTCTAAAACTGAATACGCCCTGCCGGAGAATCGGACCCTGTACCTCATACGGCACTGACAACATCAAACACAAATAGACCACGACTTGTTTTGATGTTTATAAATATGTTGTCATGTATATAATCATACTTTTAATAAATAATAAAAATATGACACTAACAATAATTTTTGTTACACCAATAAATATAAATTTCAATAATAATATACAAAAAAACTATTACATTCTAATATATTTATAATATATTTAATTTAAATATTATAATAAATATAATAATAATAAAAACTAGTCTCCGCGTATGCCCCGATTAATCTCTGATTTTTTGGTAATTCGTTAGGTCCGGTATCACCGTCCGACTAGCGCCTAGCATAGTTCCAAACAAGGGTTTTCTTGACTTTCCTTATTTTGGTTCCCACAATACACATAGTTGTTAATACAATGAACATAGCCCATTGTTCTAAGAATTCTGTAGCTCAAGATATATTTCCGTATAACAAAAAAACAGAGAAAAGAAAAGAAGACTGAGTAGGTTTTTAGGCCAATTTCAGAAAAATCAAGAGTAGGTTTCTGTAGAAATCGTATGAATGAAAGCAACAAAAGAACAATTTTTGTCGTAAGAAATTGTATTTTGTTAGTTAAATTATATACGTTGTTATCATATGTCCGCTACTTGTATTTGTCAGTATCTTGTGTCACAAAATAAAAAATGGTATAGAATTTAATATTTATTATTGCGTTTCCAATCAATACTATTAAAACAAGATCATTTCTAAATTATAGCTTTAATGAAAATTGCATTTTTCTCAAAAATACCTTTATTTTTACAAGAGATTACTAAAATTCATTAATGGCATTTAAGTCTTTTGGTTTTAGGCTTACATATACATCTAAATGGATCTATAAATAATGAGCCTATATATATATTTAAAAGATATACTAACTTTAAATTTAATATAAGTATAAATATATTGAGTACTAGAAATAAATTAACGAACGTGAAAATATTATTTTCTTAAATATACGTATCAATATTCAAAATAGATCATTTGAATATTATACAGATTTTCAATACAAACCAAAATCATATATCCTACACCATATATCATATACATATTTGAATATCATTTTTTCATGTATAATGTTATTTTATACATAATATTGATATGACAATTACGAGTGTTCAACAATATTTTAAAAACTATCTTAAAATCAAATTTTAAATCTAAAATAAACACACAAACATATAATAGATTATTAATAACGAAAATAAACTAATATTGTCATATCTAGTGCTGGGCATTCGGGTTTTCGGTTCGGGTCGGTTCGGTTTATTCGGTTTTCGGGTTATTCGGATTGGGATGTTTAGGAACCGTTTAGGAACCGGACATTTTTGGGATCGGTTCGGTTTGGATAATGTCGGGTTCGGGTCGGGTTTCTATTTTTTTATAAAACCCGAAATGGAACCGTATTACAAATAATTCGGGTTTGGTTCGGGTTTAAAACTCAAAAACCGAAAAAACCCCGAAAACCGGAGCTAAACCCGAAAAAAACCGAAAATATATTCGGGTTATTCGGGTAGTTCGGATTTTTTAAGATATTTTTTATTTATAAATTATATTTTATATATGTTAAAATTTAAAATAATAAAAAAATTCAATATATTCAATATATTCGGGTACCCGTTCGGTTCTCGGTTCGGTCCCGGTTCGGTTTCGGTTTTTCGGATTTAGAAATATAGGAACCGTTCGGGTTTTTGTAATTTTCGGTCCGGTTTCGGTCCCGGTTTTTTTGGTTCGGTTCCGGTTCGGTTTTCGGGTTTCGGATAATATGCCCAGGACTAGTCATATCAATAAGATTTTTTATAATATCAGTTTTTATTTGGATAATATAATAAAATTTCATCAAATTCTAAGAAATCACTAATTTATGTAATATTAAAAAATATATGGGTAATTTAATCATTTAAAAAATACTATCAGATATTTTGTGTTTTATCGGACCAGTGGTATCAGATCGCAGGTTAATAGTGAATTTTTAGGGTTTTTTACCGGATTATATCAGATTATTAATTAACTAATTTTTCATTAAGTCTGAACCGGATTACATACAATGTATCGGGTCTACAGGTTCAATCATGAATCTAAGTAGGATATGAAAACAAATCTTAAAACTCAAACATTATTATAGAACAACTACCATATTTCGAACAAATATCATATTTTAAAGAAAAAAAAATCAAATGATAAAAATCTAAAAAATCAGTTGTTATGAATCGAAACAAAAATAATAGTAGTTTGTAAATCAGTTTTTTTTTTTTTTTTTTTTGGTAAAATGTTAAATATTATACCAATTTTTCAATTTTGACAGACATTACAATAGACGACTGGTAGCAGAAAATAAACGACAAAATGACACCATAACAAACTACGGACAACACCAAAGACCGAACCTAAGAGCAATACAACACAAGCGATAAAACAGAGTGATAACGAGACAGCCTCAGACCAAACTACTCTAGAACTATATGAAGAAACCGACCGGTTACCGCGAGCTACCGAGAGAAGGGTGCCCTCAAACCCTGATTGCAACGGCTCCTACAGCTTCCAACTGATACTCCATCGCGAACTAAAGCAAAGAATCCAAGCTCGAGCCCCAAAGTAGGCCTGGTAAAAGAGACCACCGACGGTACGAGGAGAAGCCGAAGTCCGACGATGCCGTCGTTCGATGGTTTGCGCCGAAGAATACCGCCTCCATTGCATTCCACCAAGACCGTATACACCCATCTAACCGGACTCCATATAGAAGTAACGGATCGGAAGACGGACAACCCTCCGGAAGAGACAAAACCAAAGCCATACTTGGTGCATGTAGCCGAATCATCGCACCAAAAAACCCACTCGAGCTGAAGAGGCCCGCAAGCCACAGAGACAATGATGTTGCGATTATTGGAGAAGAGCAAGCAGCAGAGCAGGCCACTTCGCCGACACCACACCATCTGAGGACAGGAATTAGCAGCAACCAGCAGCTAGAGCCGAAACTAGAGCGAACCAGAGCCACCAACGACCATCCACGCACAGCCACAGAGAGTCACTGACAGAGAGCCAAAGCACCACCACCAACGAAACCATGTGCGCTACCACCACTGGAGAACGCAGCGGAGGTTCCTCAAAGAAGCAGAGGAAACCGGCAAGAAACCAGATCCCCAACACCACATGCAGATTCACCCACCACCGGACGAACCAGAAGAAGAACGAAGCCGACTTGGCGCTTGAAGGCGCAGCACCACTACCACGCTCGGAGAAACAAGTCTACGTCACGGGAAAACTTCTGAGAACCCCAAAACCAGACCAGGGGCAACAGCGACGCCGGAAAAGCCGTCCTCAAGCGAGTCCGTACACCGAGAGCCTAGATCTGAGAAGTGGAGCACCAGATCTGAGACGAGGCAAGCGACTCCCTCCACCGAGAACAACGAAGAAGACGGGAGAGAGACAGAAACAGAGAGAAACAGGAAGACGGAGGTCCGGCGGCCGCGAGAGGAGGCGGCGGCCGCCGGAGAGAACTAGGCAATTAGGGTTTTGCTCTTAGAGAGAAGGTAGAGGGTCTGGCTTAGAGAGAGAGTTCCACACCACTGTAAACATCTCCTTGTAAATCAGTTTTCAATCAATAAATGAAAAAAAAAACAAACTCTTCAAAATCTAGTATTTATATTAAAATAAAAACAAAAGATCTATTTTATTTTCAAAAGGCTTCCAAAAAAAAGTATTAGAAATTAAGACATTGTTAACCACGTTATGGTAGTCTACTAGTAAGTAAATTTTGGGTTGCTAAGCAATTTATGTTCGAATGCATTTCATTTTACTTCATCATGTGATCACACAGATATAAAATCATGCTTTAAGTCATATATAGAAAAAAAGTTCATTCGTGAGTCGCATAGCCTCTTTGATGATTAGTTTGGTTATTTCCATGGGTTTGGGATATCAAAAAAATAAAAATTAAGACGTCGTTCTTTGTTCATACGTGAACGGCAAACCAGTCAATGGTAACCACGTCGTAGCCACTACTCTCGTGTGGATTCATATTTATCATTTTCCATCGCACTCAACTCGGACTTTTATTTTCTTTTGTTTTACACTTATCATGAATCCTCTCTTTTTTTGAAAAAAAAAACAATCCTTCCCTTTTACACGTTCCATATACATATTCTAGTAAAGTATCAATCTAGATAATAAATAAATATATATATATATATATATATATATATATATATATATATTGCATATACATAGAACTAGTAAAGTATCAATCTAGATAATAAAAAAAAAAAAATCTAACATGGTGAAATGGAGAAAAGACCTTCTTTTAAACTATGCCGAATGATTAATATATATATTCTTCCAAAATTGTGAACAAAAAAAAATATTCTTCCAAAATTATTTATATAGGAAATTTGAATTAAAAAAAATCAATCCTTGTTTGACACACAGAGAGCGTGTGGGATAGTTATAGATAATTAGATACGAGGTCGGAAATTAAGTATCTGGATGTCTCCAAGAAAATTAAATCTAGACACAGTATGCTAGGAAAGACATCAGTACCATACTATTACTACTACTAGGGGTAAGCAAGAATCGGATATTCAATTTTTTGGAAGTATTCGTGATTCGATCTGTTTTGTCCGAATAATCAATTATCTTATCCGATTCGATCCGCAACCATCTAGATATTTGGTGTTCTGGATATCCGATTTTTTTTAGATTTTTGACCAGATATCTGATTCGATTCGTAAAAATAAATTAAAAATTAAAAATTAAAAAAATCCTATAATAATAATATTTTATTACAAAAATAAAAAAGTTATTTTTATAAAATTTTAACAGCTAATATAATAAATTTAGCAAATAAAAATTTGTAAAATTTAAATAAAATGTAACATATATATAACTTATATTATAATTCTTTAGATATATATATATATATATATATATATATATATATATATATATATATATGCGTATAACGGACTCGATCAAATATTCATTCATAAAAATATTAGTATTTGTGATTTAGTTCGATTCTTATGGATATTGCAGTTTAGTATTTGTTTTGCTTCGTAGAGTTACATATATCCAGTTTTTCAGTTTGAATTAAAACAGATAATAAATTAAATCAAAATTTACGAATATTTTGCTCAGCCCTAACTACTACTATGTTAAGAGAGTACGTTCCAGTACATCTAAAACCAATTGATACAAAAGAATGAATACAAATAGAATAAAGGAGGTCGGTGCAAAATTGAAAAATAAATGATAAGATTGCCAAAAGATGATAAATTCACTTCTTTTCTTTTTCAAAAAAAAAAATCACTTTTTTGCTAAGATAATATGCATGCTTTTTCTGGATATAGGTGGTAGGTTATTAGTACGGTTACGATTCATTTCACATATTTACACACCTAATAGGTCAAACAAAGCTAAGTGAAACAACATAAAACAATACCTTTTTCTGATCATCCACCAGAATTTAGGATGTAATACACTGGCAGCAAACAAGACCGTGCAGAACTTAATAAACAAGTTACAAACAATTTGTTATTTTATATCATGGCATCCTATTTTAGATATATATATCTGTTGACAAAATAATATTACATATATATTTATTTTTAAAAAACGTATGTTTTATTTGTCAAAAAACGTATGTTTTAGACTTTTAGTTATGATTTGGCTTGATGTGTTAATTACTTAATGGGAAAACTGTTTTTTTAGAGCAAAAAAATGGTAACTATGTCCCTTTAGACTAATCTATATTTTGTGTCATATTTTCCTATAACACCCTTTAATATTTTTGAAAATAAATTTAATAAATAGTTTTACAAACAAAAAAAATTTAGAAAAATAGTAATTTTTGATAAAATACCTATATGAACTTAGTGATATTTTTTTCCAGTTATAAAAAAATTAAAATTATAAATTTCATATTATGTTCTAAATAAAGTAGAAATGACATTCTACGAAGTAGAAAACGAAATCTACTTTTTTCATTGAATCTACAATGTTTAGAATACGTGATCTACGTAAATAGGAGTATTCTAAAAATATTTAGAATACATATTCTGCGTTTAACCTATCGTTCTAAAATCTTTAAAAATCAAAATCTACACATTAATATAAATCTAAAACACGTAGAAACCGACTTCTACAGATTTACTATAAATCTAAAACATGTAGAAATCAAAATCTAAACATTACTATAATTCTAAAAAACTGTAGAAACCGATTTCTACATATTAGTTGTATTCTACGGATAAGAAATCAGTTCCTAAAAATATGGAAACAAAATATTTGGGAATATTCACTTTTATATTTTGAAAAAAAAAATTGATTTTTAAAAAAAAAAATAAAAAAACGAAAAAGGAACAAAAAAATAAAAAAAAACGAAAAATGAATAAAAATTTACAATTTTAAGCGCATTACTGTCATTTTGAAAAAAATTAGTCTAATGGAACATAAAGTAGTATAGATTAATATAAATGGACATAGTTACCATTTTTTTGCTCTAAAAAAACAATTTTCCCAGTCCCTTACTTAATTCACTCTTGCGTTGCGTCAGTTCCATAGTACTACCACATGTAAACAAAAGAAACGTCAATAAGTCAATTGCTATATCAGCGTCGTTAATGTTACTATGTATAGGTGTCGATCTAAGCTCCCAACTACACATACCACCGTGGCATTTAATACACACCTCAATGCCATTTTTTGCTTTTAAATACAATCAAGTCCATCAAATCGCCAACAGAAAAAAAGAAAGCAAGGAAGAAATAAATAAATAAACAAAAGAAAGCATCTGATAATGAAGGATCTTCATTTCCACATCTTCCTAGTCACCATGACGGTCATTGCATCCATCTCCGCGGCAACACCGACGGCTCCTGCGGCCGGAGGAGCATTGTCGGACGAATGTAACCAAGATTTTCAAAAGGTGACTTTGTGTTTGGACTTCGCGACCGGGAAGGCACCAACTCCGTCTAAGAAGTGTTGTGACGCTATTGAAGATATAAAAGAGAGAGATCCAAAGTGTTTGTGTTACGTGATACAACAAGCCAAGACAGGAGGACAAGCTTTGAAGGATCTTGGTGTTCAAGAAGCCAAACTTATTCAACTTCCAACAGCTTGTCAGCTCCACAACGCTAGCATCTCCAATTGTCCAAGTACGTTTCTCGTTATTTTGGCTGTTTTCCTTATATTTACTTCTAATTTTTAGTTCTTATCCCGTTTTTCTTTAATTGAGATCTGATTATGACGTCTTTCATGTGTGTGAATGCTAATCAACGACATGCAAATTAGTTAGATATTAAGGATATCTAGAGAAATTGTACATTAGCTTTTGATGAGTTTAAGATGAACAGCAGGTGAAAAAGCATGAACCGGTAGAAGTAGAACTATCTATATGATACTTATTGTTTCGACTAAAACAAGTAGTTCAGTGATTTATATTACTGGCATTATTGTGTTATCGTTGTATATTTGAAACCTGTAGAATTTATGTTGTTGACAAACAAACAAAAAGGAAAGAATATTTTTTGTTGATATATACATGGTTTTGCTCAGATTTGAATATCCTATTGCATCTTGAGATTCAGTTTCTCACAATTGCACATTTGAGGAGAGTTAAAAACATATTACTGAAATTATTATCCTTTTAATTTTTCATATAAATAATTGAGTCATTTTCAAGCTATATTTAAATGAAGCGCCATGCATGTCACATAATTAGTTTTATTTTTATTGTTAC
This sequence comes from Brassica napus, assembly GCF_020379485.1. Classification (NCBI taxonomy): domain Eukaryota; kingdom Viridiplantae; phylum Streptophyta; class Magnoliopsida; order Brassicales; family Brassicaceae; genus Brassica; species Brassica napus. Next base: position 29,106,873 of record NC_063442.1, on the reverse strand, counting down.
AAGTTTTAATTTTCCAGGGCGAGTGACCTTTTTATAATTGAACTGATGATTTAATCATAAGTTTAATTTCGTTGTCAGAATTACATATAAAATTGTTTTCTTATGATAAGAGAACGAGAAACCAACCAGTAACCAATTTTTGCTATAAATACTTTAATGCGACTGGTACCTCGGGTTGCAACTTGCAACTATTTTACAGAATGGCATTTAATTTGTCGAACATTTATCATTATAACATACCGCCATTTTTTCCAAAGTAGAGTCAAATTTTTATCTTTACAATTAAATAAGAAACTCGCGGGTGAATTTTTTTAAAAATTATACTGTACTTAAATATTATAAATTTATATAACAATATACATTCTGTTACCAATAACTTTTTTTTAGATTTGATTAGAAGTGGACTTTTGAGCACCATTTAGTTCAAAGGAAACTAAATAGGGTTTGGATCGGTTCAGATCTTTACAGGTTTGGTTCGAGTTTGGGTTCGGATAACCTATTTAAATTTTTTTCAAAAATTAAAGTTCTTATATACTTTAAATTTTTCAAAATCTAAAAATAAAAATAAAAAATAACATATAAATTTTAATAATGTATGCCAAAATACTTAAACTTAACATTAAAATTGGTTTAGCTTAAATATTTGGATAGGAAATCAATAGATATTTTTAGTATTTTAGGTATTATAAGTATTGTTTAGCTATTTAAAACATGTACTTATAATTATTTGTATATATTTTCAAGTATTCTGGACAACTTAAAAACGTCTTATATATTTTTATTTTTAGATATTAAATTTATAAATAATTAATATATTTAAATATATAAATCTTGTTTGGATATATTCAGATGCCTAAAATATTTGGGTTTGGATCGGGTTCGGTTCTGATTCTCTAGATACCAAATTTTGAACACATTCGGATATCTAACCAATTTTCATTAAAGTTCAGTACTATTCTTTGGATCGGTTTTGATTCGTTTTTTTGGATTCTAATTTTTTGCCCAATCCTATATTTTTATTGTGACAAAATTTTAAACAAAAATGATAATGGTTCACGTTGATTTTGGGTATGCAATAATTTTTAAACCAAAACACATTTTACTACGTATGTGACCCATTTAGTTAATCATTAAAAACGGTTCTAGACCGATTTAAGAAAAATAAGGGATTGAACTTACAAAATGTTACAATTTCAGATTGTCAATCGACACTTCCAAATATTCTCGGTCGGTATTGTGACGAATAGAAAGGGGGTTAGGGTTAGGAAAGAAAATTAATCCATGTTCTAGCTAGGTGATTTCAATAACTTCTAATCAAATCTTAGTTGTATCGATTTCTTGTAAGATTTTCGAACAATCTTAATTAATAAAATCTTACACTTGCTAAGTAATAATTTTTTCTCAATTAATATATGGGAGATTATAGTAATCACATAAATCAAAACACTACCTCTTATTAATTTACAATATATTTATGGTAAATAAATTAAAATAATTATTTTATTTATTTTCTATGGTATATAATTATATTTCAAAGATATTGACATACATATATACTATAATTTAATATAAATATTTATTATTGAGACTTCCTATATGGTTTTGTATTAAAATTTATATATGTGATGTAATAAAAAATTTAAACCATTAATATCAAAATTTTCGATGTGGTATTTTTCGATGCAAATTTTCCAAATTAAATTATTAAGTTCTCAATACTCTTTCAATGAAAATTTAAAAATTAACATATTTATGTATTTTTAAATGGTACATAATTTAATTTAAACGTAATTCATATTAAATAATATATAATATGAATACATTAAGTTGTTGATCACAAAATTTTCAAAGGGATTTTTAACATTTTTTGTAATTTAAAATCATTTTAAAAAATTCAAAATATAACATATAAGAAAATATCTAATTTTTACTATATGGTTAATGTGATTGTTTAATTTTATTTAATAACATAAAATAAAACAAAAATGAGAAATTATGCAAAAATTGTTATCAAATCTTTATTATTCATAATTATTAATTGTCGAGATATATGTTAATCATATTAGGTAACTCCATAGTTTTTATTTAAGGAAATAATACACGTTTCTTATATTTTGGGTTGATATAATGTTCTCTAGTAATTAGATTTTGGACCAATTTTTTTCAATTGATTGTAATGTTGTAACGTAAGATAAATTGACATCTAATATATTAAAAGAGAAGTAAAAAAATAAAATATCCCTTAGTTTTTCAATTTATTTACAATGATATGCCACTGAAATCATTAATTAACTTACCTTTTATGGGTTTTTTTGTCTTTTCTTCTTTAATTAATATATTTCTAAAATCAAATTCTAACTAAAAATTTATGGCAACAATAATTAATAAACCTATGTTTTGTATTCTTTGTCTTTTCCTATTTATTTTATATAAGTGTGTTTGGAAATAACTAAAATATAAATTTCATAATTAAATACATACATTATACGATAACTATTTTACTAATTCCATATATACATAATATATAGTATATACAACAATTTTACTATACATTATCATAAAAATTGAATCCATAAAAATAGTATATACAACAATTTTATTATATATTATCATAAAAAATTTGATCTATAAAAAAATAAAAATACATTTGTGCGGATATACGGGTCATATTTTAAAAATATAGATCATACAACTGATAGTTTACATGATAAAATAAAATTACTCAATATAAACTATAAAATTATTGTGTTTAGAAATGTCATATTAAACAATTATTTAAATGGGTAAATTTAAAAATATATATTATAACTAATACAAATAAAATTTTATTTATAAAAAATAAAAACAAACATCCACGCGGGCGCGGAGGTCAAGCTCTAGTCTTAATTAATTGACAAATCAGCAAAGTTCTTGGTAGTTATTACAAATTTAAGATTATAATTTTTTAATGTTATTCTATTAATATATAGTTGATTTTGCTGGTAGCTTCCTGAATAACGTCATGTGAAATGAAGATAAATTTTCGTTAAATTTTCAAGAAGTATTCTTCTTGTAATACAATCATCTTTTGGTCAGTTGACATTTCTAATTAAATGACGCTGTGTTGAAATGTGCATGAATGAACAGAGCTTCTTGGGATTTCGCCGAGTTCGCCAGACGCAGCCGTATTCACAAGCAATGCCACAACAATAACACCGGAGGCACCGGCAGGGAAGTCTCCGGCAACTCCAGCGACGTCTAGTGAGAAAGGAGGATCAGCTTCTATAAGAGATGGTCACGCCGTTGTGGCTCTAGCCATCACTTTGCTTACCGTCTCCTTCGTCTCGACCTTGCCTATGATGGCTTTGGCTTAGACTGTAAACATATGGGGCTTTGCTGAGGCACACGTGATATTAGGGATGTAATCATTTTCTTTATTATGTTGTGGTGCTTTTGTTTCAAACGTTCAAGACTTTCTTTTCATGTTGTTTCGTGCTTCGAACCATTTGTTTTAATGAGTAACTTTCCCACGTTATTGGATCTGTTTTCGCACATAACGTTATGTTATACTGTATTAATTTGAGCTTTCACATGCTAGCTGTCGAGCAACATTTTTACAAAATAGAAGCTTTTCTCAAGACTGTGGTCAGTAGTACCAAATGAACTGTATAACATAATTTTAATCCCCTTTCCAAGTTCCAATACAAAGCCTAAAAAAGGAGATATGATTTTAACTTAACTGAGTTTGTGTTGCAAGGCCAAAGCCTCCGCAAAGCTATTATATATTTTCTTTTCTTTTTTTTTGAAAAAAGGCTTAGCTATTATATATTTTCCTGGCAAACTTGTGTGATGTGTTGGGACATAGGTTGGAGAGGCTATGAGATTTTAAGGAATATCACGTGTCTGCCGTTTCTGTCTTGAATAGCTCTATGTCTCTCCTCGTAGAAGCTGAAGCCATCTAGGATCCGTGAAGAATGAACCCACAACTTTTGCAAGATTTTTCGTGAATTGGAGAATTTTTTTTTTTTTTTTTTTTGGAATTTGTTAATTCTTGAAGTGATTTAAATTTCATTGCACCAATAATAAAAACACTAGGATAAGAACCGCGCTTTGCGCGGATTGAGTTATATTATTAAAATTAGGGGTTGGTCCGTTCTACGGGCGAAAGTTTATAATAAAATTCTTTATAGTAAAATATAATTTAATTTTATAAAACATTTAAAACTACTTTAAATTTAATATAATAAATATATTATTTGTTTTCTAAGATGATGTTGTAAATTTTATTTGTTAACATTTAACGTTTGAACAATTGTTATAATTTCTTTTCTAAGATCATTCACTACCTTATTTGTTATTTGAGGTTTTTGTTAAATTCTTAGTAGGCAGTGCATTAGGTTTGGATTTGGAATTCACGTGTGATAATGATGTTAGCTTTTTAAAAATGTTGTGCGCCAGGAAGTGATTGCATGACGTTATTTGGAGGAACTAAATGTGATGTGAGTGAGTTTGTATGCTTCCGAAACTGATTTATAGTATACAATACTGGTAAATTTGATTTGTATGAACAATTTGGATAGGTGAAGAAGTGTTCGGCAAATATATTTCAAAAACGTTGTGGGCTTTCAAAGATTTTTGTGTTGTTGGCCGTTTAAGTTTGGAATCTATAGTCCGTTGAGTAAATGATGTTTTTTGCGTTTAAGAGTTTGTCATCGTTTTGCATGGGGTACTTTTTTTCCAAAATGGTTGAGATTTATTTTTGTATCAAATGATTCGTAATAAATTTATGTTTAAACATTTTGGCCTCACACTGTTTTTTTTAGCTATTTCAATCTCATAGTGATGAGTTTTTTTGTTTTACACAAACAATTCTCATAGTTTAATGTGGGTGATATTTATCCTACATGAAAGTTACGAGGCCAATTGGCTGAGGTAAAATAGTGAGTACGATGAGGTGAATCTAAGAAAATTGGCGCGGAAAAGTACTTATGGACTTAGATTTTATTTCAACACAAAACATGGCCCAATTTCAACACAAAACATTGCCCAATTTCTGAAAAAAACAATGGACTTAGATTTTATTTATTTCAACGTTAAACTTATACGGCCCAACTAAATATTGCATAAAATTGTGTTATTCTAAACAAAAAAAAAGATTTAGTGGTACTTTTGCCAATGCATCTGATATATGATTTTCTCTACTTGACGATTTTGTAAAACAAGCAAAGCAATTTTATATGGCCCACCACTTCATATTCTGGACCACAACAACTATATTGTAAAAGAAGTTATGATCATTTATCAACTTTACCAAGTTAAGACAATCACGTTAAATACTATCCAAGCAAAACCTCTGAAATATAATAGTTGTGCTACAGCAATTCGTGCAAGTGCTTCAGCCTCTAATGCAGAAGATACTATCACCAAATACGAACTGCCCCAAAAGATAGCATCACCATTAGAATTACAAACCATCAATCCTGCGTTGACGATATCCTCCACAACACTTCCTATAACATTTTAAAAGTATTATAACACATCTAATTTTTTATGGTGCTTTCTTCATCCACTATAATGATTTAAAATAAAATATATATTCACATAAATAAGTCAATATTTGTTGTTTTTTTTTGGTAAGATGTTAAGATTATCATTTTTTGAAAGGTTACACTGTTGTTCTTAAACAACTTATTACAGCAAGGAAACAAAAACAACCAACAACAACTCAAGGTAAAAAAAGCCTTAAGGAGGTCTTATACAAGAAAGATAAAAAGAAGTAGAGAAGAGGAGAAAGAAGAACTTGTCGGGTAAGAGAGGAGACGGTCACGCATCATACGGCCGAGAGAGGCTAGGATGACTGATGAAGGTGATGAGACAGCTGTGAACACTCGAGCATTACGCTCTTTCCACAACAGGTAGATGGCTAACTGAAAGTAGAGCTTGATGACTGGAGTAGCATGTGCATCTGCGTTGACGTGAGGTTGATTGATCCAGGCTGCAATAGAGTGAAGATCAGCCGGAGGAGAAATCCAAACTTCAGCAGCAAAAGACTCCCATATCAAGCGAGAGAAATAGCACTCAAAGAAGAGATGATGGTGAGTCTCTATTTCCAGATTACAAAAAACGCACGTTCCTGAGACATTTAACCTCCAACGCCTCAAGCGATCCTTGGTTGGCAGTCTTCTCCGCAAAGCCAGCCATGATATAAACGTATTACGTGGAATATGTTCCTTGAACCAAATAGTCTTGTGCCAATATTTGCTTTTGATAGTGTTTATATTCTTTTCTGACATTAGTATCCATATTTTTTAGTAAACTGATCCAAAGAGATTAGTTTGTAGAGGTAACCAAACGAGGATTATAGTGTTTACTTTGGAAAAATTAATAGGTTGAATGATAGATGGCGTGCGTGCTTTTTCACATGGAAATCTGCACATATATTAAAATTGTAATATTTGAATCATAGAGAAAATATAATGTATATGACTGAAGTTGGTCCATTCCGAAACTAAAGATGGCTAAAATTCTTCTTTGTCAAAATGCATAGATGTGAATCTTATATGAATATAGTTCTCCATTGCTTATAGCAGTGTAATAAACTCCGTGTGTAAAGAAGAAAAAGTGTTATATAAGTGAAAACAAAAATTACGATTTTTTTTCTTGTGCCTATAGGCTCTTCGCAATTAGAAGAAGAAAGAACATATTGTGTGAAAATCTTTGGCTCGGTCAAATTTTATGCAGTTATTTATAAAACTGTTGTTATCTGATTCATGTAATTTTTCAGTGTTGATTTAAAAGCCCAAAAAACCCATCTATACTGACTTTTTGATATTTTTTTCTGTGATTTGAATTTAAAGAGAGATAAAACTTTCGATAAGTTATGTAAACTCAGAACAATTATTTAGCTTTAGAAAGTATTTACATGTTTCAAACTTATAATATATACATATATAATGTTTAAAACTATGCATATAAAACCTGTGTAAAATATGCTTGAATATGTTTCTCTTCTTTAATGTGTTAATCGTACTATATATAACATTATTTTAAAATTTCAAAAAGTTTATGTCACATACAAAAAAACCATCAATAAAAAATATAATTCTCCATCTACAACAAGAAAAATGAAAAATTATAAACATATAAATTTAAATTAAGAAAAACTAACATTGGAAAAATTAATGTAAAAGAAAAAAACCGACAAATAATATTATAAATAAAATAAATTTATAAGACACAATCCGCGCGAAGCGCGAAAAAAATCTCTAGTAGGAGTAATGTATACTTTGTTTAATCATTTATAATCACTTAGTGTATTTTTCTCTTTTTCATAGTGGGATAATTGGTTTAAGGAACCTTAATAGCAAAAAAGGAACCTTAATGGCAATCTGAATTACGTCAATTGAATGATGATCTAAGGCATAACAGCTTCAGACACAAAAGAATGATAATATTCGATTTGAAGAATTTTTTGTTTGATTTAGAAAAAATTAAAGATAAAAAATTCATTTCATACTCTGAAATTCGTTAATTGATCACTTGTGGGAAAAATATACTAATGGAGATGTTTACGTTAAAATGTATTATGTTATTAGTAAAATGTAATATAAGTTTTAATATAATAAATGTTTGGTATAAATATATAATTTATGAAACTTTTGTGAAAATAAAATATAAAGAGTCAATTTATAAATTTTGTAAGTAAACGATATTAGTTATAAAATAAAAAAGATTATATTTAAGAATATTCTTTTTTAGAATCAAATATAGAGTAAATTATTAGAAAAAAACTCTATTCTATTTTAGAATAACACTGTTTTAGAGGTAAAAACTATTCTAAAATAGAGTAAATTATTGAAAATGGTCTAAAAGCAGAGTAAATCATTGAAAATGGTCTAAGTAGGAAATAGAGGACGTGGAAGCAGAGGAAGAAACAGGCAGATGTGTTCGGCCTCTTGATATCGTCAACTAAATGTTTGGACCGTTTTTTTATGGTTCTTTTTGAATCATCGTATTTCGGTCATAGCAAAAACTGTAATCGTATTATTGAACGAAAAAACAATTAAAAAAAAAGGAACCGTTGGCAGTCACACAATCGCCATCAGGTGAAGCTAAATTATAAGTGCATATATATTTTTGACAAAGATATAAATTTTGTGTTTTGAATTCCAATCAGTGCCGGACATATGATTAAATAGATTCCAGAGCATGTCAAAAGTATATATTATCAGTTTATATTTACAAATAAAACATATAATTATCTGAAATTTATATTTTTCATTTTATTTTATAGAGTAATACATGCATGTGAGCTATATTTTGTTTCTGTTTTTACGTAATTAAAATTTTAAGAGTATTTTGTTTATAACTGATATTCACATTAAAATGAGATTTTATATATTTTTAACTGCAAACATACAATTACCTGAGATATATTGTGACATCCGCTTTTTCCAAAATAATATAATAAATAATAATATCAAATTTTTTTATTTATAAATACTTAAAAGTCAACATCCACGCTAGAAATCTAATACATAAAATAGATATCTGAAATATAATAAAGTCCGTAAATATTGATAACAACACAAAAACAAAAGTATAAAACAGAAAATAAACCAAAACGCGCAAAAACCCAAATGCCCAAAACACCCAATATCCCAAAAGCAACACTAGTCCGATACAATCACTCATGGTACTCGATCTCATCTGCAGGAGGAAAAAAGGGAAGGGTGAGAAATAGGACAGTCACTCAATAAGGTATGAAATGCTAAACCGCAAACCATTGATTCGGTACATAGCACTACAACTATGTAGACCTATCTCTAGCATGAAACAAACAAAGTGCCTATTACACTACACACATCAATCAATATATCTCTAGTGCCTTAGACATCTACAATAAATGCAATGATAGTACATAACTATTCTTTACACTCATCATTTTCCTCATACGAACATATGTATATAACTCTACATGTATCGCTAGTACAGTAGTCCATTCTGTACCCCACAAATCTCTAAGGCATCGCATAGGCGTCGTAAGCACATACGTCATGTGCCCCCGCAAATCTCCTCAAACATAGGCAGCCTAGTACAAATGTCTTTGTACCCTGCAAATCTCTGCACATGGACTTGTATGTATACATATTTATATATATATATAACAGTTCTTAACATTATCCTCTATTATTTTAACCTCTGCAAATCTCCATTATTTTAATCAATCGTTTAATCCTCTGTTATCCTACTTCCAGTTTAACAATCAATCCCTTATACATTATTTACCATGTGATTTTGACACATGTCATCACCCCATTAATTTTAAAAGCAAAATTATGACATAGCGTACTAATAAAGATGACATGGCTTGTACATTTAATGTTGTTTTATAATTTTGGTAAGTTTTTAGAATAAGTTAATAACTTATAAATCATCATCGATATAACAATAATAGTAAAGTTAGAAATATAGAAATATATAATAATTTTCGAAAATATTACTTAATTTTATTTAAATAATTTTATAATTTTTATTACTAAAACAAATCTTAAAAAATTTAAAAGAAATCTTAAAAAAATTGTGCATTTTCAAAAATTAGTTTTCTAATCATATTATGATTATTTCTTTTTAATATTTACAAATTTAGAAATGTTATTTAATTTTATGTTTTGTTAATTATACATAAAAAAACTTTCTCTTAATTTTATGGAATTTTATTTAATATATATTAACCAAATCAATAAATAAAAATACTTCCTAGATATACATATATATTATTAAATATAAATGTAAATATAAATATTTATTTTATCTTAATTTTTACATATAATTAAAATATTGTATGCCAATAATAAAACAAAAAAAGTTAACAAACATTTATTTATAAATATAATTTTTAAACTTTATATCTGCACATGGTGCAAAAAACACCTAGTAATAATAATAAACAAACAAGACTTTAAAACAGACTCGAATCATAGAGGTAGATCATGTTTTGAAACTAAACTTTCCATAACACTAGTACTAAACCAGTTCAGTATTTAAACGGAGTGTCCCTCACCTTAGCAATGAAGAGAATTGGTATCTATGAACTTCACCTGCTCAAATAGACTTTTAATCTGAAACAATAGCAAAAAATCGAGTCAAAATGCCATTCGAATAGTTTAACGGGTCTGGTCAAGGTCTACAGAAAAGTCAACCTGCTTTGCCAAAGATCAACCCGGTCAACCTTTGACCAAAATCAATTTGACTTAACCGATCGGTTTACCCTAACCAAAATCTAATTAATTTTAACCGATCGGTTTACCCTAACCAAAATCTAATTGATTTTAACCGATCGGTTTACCCTAACAAACAAAAATTAATTTAAACTGCTCACCTTGGCCGACGGCAGAGGGCAGCAGCGACGTAGGGCAGCAAGGCGGGATAAGCGATTTCCGGCAGCGGTGCGTGTAATGCATGTGCATGGCCTGACGGCGTATACGGCTTCATCTGGTGACTCCGATTGCGACATGGTCAGCAGCTACAACTTCGTCTCGCCAAGAAGAACACGGTGGTGGCCTTGCATGCACGAAATTCTCAACGGTTAGAAAGTTGTGGACGATATACTAAAACGGCTGAAACTAAACTTAAATGCACAGTAGTTTGCGGCGTTACCTATTGCTATGAACAGTGGTGGCAAGGCTGGCGTGGACACGGCGTGCGGTGACTCCGGTGACGGCGATGATCTGATAGTTTTGACTCTACAACAGTTCCACATTCCCATTTCATAAACTTTTTTTACTTTCTTTTTTTCTTTTTGATGTTACGGTGAAGAAAACAAAGTGAAAAGTGGATATTTTTTTAAAAAAATACCATGGACCTGCAAAAATAGATTTGGGCCTTGATGGGTTTGAATTTGATGGGCCGGAAATAGATCATTATATATATATATATATTTTTTTTTTTTCTATTTAATAGTTTAAACTATTATTGTATCCACTATTCACATTAAAATAATATTCTTACAAAACAAATACAAAGTTACAAATTATGTAAGAGCATCTTTATCCCACAAACTCATAAAGAGTTTCTTAATTTTTTTTTTACATTTTTTCTAAAAAAAACAAAATTAAAAAACGCACCAGCGAGTCGCTACGTGTTGGTGGGGCCCGCGAACAGTGCAAAAGACACAACAAACGTCTCCTATTTGGTGACTTTTGGCAACATTTTTCCTTGTTTCAGTGGGGCCCACACCCACTTTTTGTTAAAAACTCTATCTAAAGATTAGAGATAAAGATGCTCTAAGTTTTCAAATGTTCTCATGTGGTTTTCTCTCTCCACTCTGTTCTCTTTTCCAATCTTTTCACGGAGTTGGATGATTGAGAAAGCGAAGCTGAATGGTCTCTTTCTTAAGTTGAATGGTCTCTCTCTTCCTTCAGAGAGAGAGAGAGAGGTTCGGTCAAGCTGGCCGGATCTGTTACCGGAGCTTGACTCCGACGTTCGGGCTATGTCTCTAGCAAGCAGTGGTTTTCAAAGCACTGTCTTGGCCGACTTCTGATTCCGGCAAGTAGGTGGTTCTCATAACACAATCTTGTCCGGCTTTAATCTGAGATTCATCTCCATCTTCAATGGTTTTGAGCTTTGTTTTATCTGTTTTTTATAAATATTTTTTTTTGTTTTCAGCTTCTTTTATCTTCTCCCGATTTGGAATTGCTGAGTATATTTTTGGATTGTTGAGATCTTTTCCTTTTTTTAAGTTAACACAAAACTCTTTATTATCACTCAAAATATAAATTAAAAAAAAAACTGAAGCTTGTTAGCTCCACACAAAACCAAAACTGTAAAAAATTCATACATGCATATATATATATATATATATAATCCACAATCATACAAAGTAATTGATGAAAAGACTGAACAAATTGTTTTATCAGGTGTCGCAATTACAGTAATAAGGATTAACATACCTTTGGCAGAACCATACAACTCTCTACATGATCGAAAATGATTTGGATATTATCACGAGAGTCCCCTCCCATTCCATGAATCACAATTTCTCTGACCTTTTTTGACTTGGGATCAAAACAAACAAAAAAGAACGAAGGAGATGAGCGCGATGCGAATATCATCTCCCCAGTACCAAGTATACCCATGGACACAAGGTCACAAAACCTTCCAAAAAAATCTATCGACAGAGGAGGAACCACAAAATTTTTTGACCATACTTCTTTGCTGGCATCTTCCAGAACCCATAGGTCAACGTTGCGGTTATAAGCCTGATGCGCTATGGTTATCTTTCCAGCGTGATTCACCAGCTCACCATACTGTTGAAGCATCTGATCCTCAGGTAGCTTAGTGACATTAAACTCTTCAAAACTCAGATCAAAGCTCATTAGAGATCGCTTTTTATCGCAAGTAGCTAAATAATACATAAACCCATCCTTGCATATCCCTTTACATCCAGAGTTATGACGATGTGGATACTTACACTCGATCATTCTCCATTTTTCTTTAGCTCCTAGAGTGATCACTTGATGCTCCTCCGACACAATATCCTCCCACGGCACAGCATTACCATTACTAGACATGTGACTACGTTTAAGTACCACCGTCATGCACAACACTTTGTATACATCATTAACTGGATCATATCCAAAAACAGGCAATATATCTTGCCTCCTCGTTTTGACTCTAGGTAACAATACGAACTGACCCGTACTAGGGTTTCCGACAATCATCTTGGTAAAGTCCCGACCGCAGATCAAGCCGCGAACAGGTGGAGTAAATTCATACAGTACATTGGGTTCCATTTCATAACTAACCATGTTATGATTATACGGATGGTCTTGAGACAAGGATTGAAAGTGATGCATCTGCATGTATCCGCCACGGTGCAGTGAGATAAGATAACGTGGCTGAGTTAAAGATCGGGTCATGTACCACTGGATGAACTTTTTGTCGAGGATTATCGATGGCAATTGTTTAGAAGCGAAATGGAGCCTGGTTATGGATCTCGGCGGCAGATTCATGAGAATCTCTATGATCATGTCATTAGCAAGGTTCGTAAATGAAACGTTTACAATCCTTTCGTCTTGATTCGTAGACCTCTTGACCCTTTTCATGATTGTTTTCAACTCTGCCTCTCACTGTTGGATTCTTTTGACTCTTAACCCTAATATCTTTCTTAAACCTAGAGATAACTTTTATATATACTCGTAGATATGTGGGCCAAGATCCAAATAATTCTCTAAAAATCGAAACTGACTAGTAATCCAAACTTGTTTTTCTAAATGAGGTGAGCAAGGTTTCGAATGTATGGGCCGATGCCCAAATAATCTTCTAAAGTTTGAAATTTACTAGTAATTCAAACATTTTTTTCCTAAATGAAGCAAGTAAAGCTTTGAAGATGTATGGACCGAAACCCAAATAATTTTAAAATGTCAAAGCCAACTTATAATTCGAATCTATTTTTCTAAATGAGGCATACAAAATTTCATTTCGCAATCAAATAACATTTTAGTTTCTAATAGAAATGAAATCTTGAACAGACGAATATATATTTTATCCCAAATTCGTTTTTTATCACTAGGCTACCACCGTTTCTATGCCGACAATACCAATTCCTTGACGTGTTAATACTTTATAGATTTGTAAATGAAACCTCATATTTTGAAAATGTAACAAGCAAATACTCTTCTTTATTATGTGAATGGAAAAATCCTTAAACCATATTTTGTGGCAGCAAGTTTTAGTGATTACATAATTGGGGAAACTAATGTAAAAATCAGTGTTTTGAAACACGACCCGGACCCGCGGTTGAACCGGTAAACCCGACAATCCAGAAAATATCCGGTTTGGGTTTTGTGAAAACTCCAATATTTAAAAACCCGCAAAAACTCACAAAAACCCAAAAGAACCCGAAATCCGATACCGGTTGAACCAATAAATAACTTTTATTTCTTTTTTAATTTTTACTTATGTTTTTAGATTATGTTTTATATTCTAAATTTCTAATTAAGAAGTTATATACTGACAAAAACAGTTAGGCTTTTCCTTTTCAGTTTTATATTTGTGATTTTTAGATTTTAATGAAGATTTCACTATGCCACTTGAAGAAAATAAAGTGAACGGTGGTTTAGAGAACCAAAACTAGTTAATGTGATTTGGTGTTAGTTTATTTCCGTTATTGATAATTTATTATAATGATATTTTTTACTTTTGGTTTATTTTATATTTGAAATTTAATTTATCTTTCACATTAAACATTTAAATATTTATAAATTTTATGTCTTGATTTTTTTAGATGTCATTAGTTTTACCTTGTTAGTCAAAATTATAAATAGTCTAAACTATTTTTTGATATTTTGTATATCAAATGAAAATAAAAATATAGAAATTAAAGTTAAGTATTTTCTAAATGTTATTAAACATAAAAATATACATATCCAAACTATTATTTTATTTTTATAAAAACATTAACTTTAGTTTCTATATTTTTATTTACATAGCTGATATATTATTATATAATAAAATTAATTTATTTATTAATCTGCGGTTCGTCCGCGGTCGACCCAGTGACCCAACGATCCGGTAAGTCGTCTGGTTCAGTGTCCGGGTCGGGTTTAAAAACATTGGTAAAAATAGAAGGAAATGAGATACAATATCTCTCTCCTAGAAACTCTGCCAGCAGTTTAATACTTTTAACGGGTGGTTCCATTTGCAAGCTTATTTTTTTTTATCATTAAAGATGGCTTTTTAAAAGTAAAAAAATAAAATAAAAAGTTTAGATTTTCAGCTTTCCTCGGGTAGATCTTGGTTTGTTCAAGTTCAAATCGATTGTCTTTGAAGCGTTGTTACGGTTATGGCTACTGATCTCGAGCTTTCATGTTGGCTTGCTGTTTTAATCATGTGTCTCCTGTTCCGTTGGAACCGGTTAGTTTTTCCGGCAACGATTTCAAAATCGGCGAAGTTAGAGCAACTCCATCCATTAGAACCCATTATGGGTTCTAATGATTAAAATAGTTGGTTTAAAGGTGATTTGATAAGTTGAAGAACCTTGGATAATGGAATTAACTTTTTTCTTCCTCCAATGGGAGAACCACATAGAGGTTCTTAAATATTTTTTTACTTCCTCCAATGGGATAAACAATACAACATATTACACAATACAACAACTTGTCTTCTTCTGTCACAAGACATCAGACGCTTCGACCTGCAATAAAAACAAAGAGAGCAAAAGATATATCAGACGACCAGGGATACACATCAACACAACACGAGATACACATCAGGACAACACGCTTCCAACTCTAACTACACATCAAAGACCATAATCTTACAGACACAATCAGACACATCAAAGACCATAATCTTACCGACTCTAACTACACGTCAAAGACCAGTGATCATGAGTTAATAGTTTTGCATTAATAGACCACAATCTTACAGACTCCAGAAACACAAAGCATAAGCATTAAACTAAATGTTCACTACCATAACAGACACTACAAAATAACAGAACAAAGAGTAAGAAACGGGTTACACGAACCTTTGTTGTGCAGCTTCAAAGGACCTCTCCCGAATGTATAGTTGAGTGAAACCATGTTGCCTCATAGAACCACGAAGCAGCGAGGTGCTCGCTACTGTGTTTAAAACCTATCAGAGAGCAAAAGATTTAAAGCTGAGAGTAGAACCAATCAAACTAATCAAATTAATATACACTGATAAAGAACAAATCTTTGATAAATCCATTCTAAACCCAATTGGTACAGAACAAAACAATACACAAACTCAGGAACTAAGCAACACCCAAAGAGCTCGATGATGCATGCAACAACAAAACAAGTCTAAACACTAATACAGTAAGAGTTAAGGTATCTTTGCTATCATCAAGGTATCTGTGGATTAAGAGTTAAGGATTCTCCATGCAATTTTCCAACATATAAAGGCAACATAATTAAGACAGGAGGTAGTTAAATTCTCATTTTATGTCTATGTAAAAACAAAAAGGATACTCAAATAAAGCAAAGAGAGTGAACAATTCTAAAAGATGCAGGAAGCTGTGAATGTGTCGCTTGGGAACTTGCTTTCGTACCCATTTGTGAGAGCTGCAGTAGTGAAGAACACGCTTGCTATAAGAGGAGCTCACTATAAGAGGAAAAGATCCGGTTCGTGACGAGAACGCCGTCGACGGCGAAACCGGAAACAGAGTTGTTCGTGCCGACGATCAAGTTTCCGGCGAGGAGAGTCGGGAGGCGAGAGAGAGGCTGCAAGAGACGGAGATCGGTGAAGGAGAGACGTTGAGGAACGATGTGATAAGCGACGGAGAGACGACGACAGTTGGTGGAGGATGAGGGGAGATTTCGACAGAATCGACGACGAACCAACGGATCAAACATCATCAAGCTTTGGAGATTTCGACAGAATCGAACACGAAGAGTCGATGACATCGAAGAGGAGAACGAGAGAGAGAGACGCGACTTTTTCCCTTTCGTCTAAAAAACCAACCAATACCCTGCTGCCACGTCTGGGGTTTTTACCAATCCTAAAAACATCCCCATTGAAAGTTCACGGGGAGAGTTCACACAGAAATCAAAAAAAAAAAAAAATAATTCAATCCCATGAACCCCTCTCTCCTAAAGCTCTTTTGGCTGAACCCCTCTCTCCTAAAGTTCATCACTGTAGCACGGGCCCCACGTGCCGTGGCAGTCCGCGATTGGTCTAGTTTTTTTTTTTTTTTTTTTTTAAACCAAAAAGAAAAAAAAAATTTTAATAATAAAAAACTGAAAATATGAATCCCAAGAAGAAGTTCATTGATGTGTATGCTCTTAGAGATTTGTTCGAATAATCAGTAGGATCCAAACTCACCTAATTCAGGACCGGTTCTACATAAGGGCATCCTCAAAGGGGGAGCAGTTAGGTGTGTGCTTAGAGTGAAAATAGTAGTATAATATTGTATTTAGGCTAGGAACATGGGACATCCTCAAAGGGAGATTACTTAATTAAGGGTATGCTTAACCAAATAAAATTAATTAAATAATGTAACAAAAAAACTTATTTTAAAATTGATTCCAAAAAAAAAAGAAACACAAAATACAATTGGAAATTTGTATGAAACAAACATATTATTTAATTAAACAAACAAACATTTTATTTAATTAATACAAAGTTTAATATCCAAATTTATTCCATATATTCTCAATCAAATCCTCTTTCAATTGGTGATGTGCTTGTCTATCACGAATTCTTGTGTGACCATCACCAAAACCCTCGAGATTTGAAGCCATACTTACTGAAAACGAACGACCCGGAGTAGTTCCGGTTCCATTTTCTTGTTCCAATTCTTGTTCGACAGTGTATGAATCTCGTTCATCTTCAACAATCATATTATGGAGTATGAGACATGCTCGCATAATATATGCTATTTTACCTTTCGACCATAAAAGAGATGGATTTTTAATTATCGCGAATCTAGATTGGAGGACTCCGAATGCACGCTCAACATCTTTTCGCACACCTTCTTGATGTTCTGCAAACGATGTTTCGGGTGTTGTGGTTGTGGGATGGATTTAACAAATGTCGCCCATTCGGGGTAAATGCCATCCGTCAGGTAGTAAGCCAAATTATACTCCCTTCCGTTGACATTGTACTTCAGTTCGGGAGCTCGACCGTAAATAATGTCATTAAATACTGGTGATTGGTCAAGTACATTTAAATCGTTACAAGTACCTGGCGCTCCAAAAAATGCGTGCCATATCCATAGATCTTCTGAAGCCACCGCCTCCAAAACAATTGTTGGTTTATCGGTGCCTCGTGAATACATTCCTTTCCAAGCGGTTGGGCAATTTTTCCATTTCCAGTGCATACAGTCGATGCTGCCAACCATCCCGGGAAAACCCCGTCGTTCTCCATAAAAGAGTAGCCTTCGCAGATCATCTTCTGTGGGTCGGCGTAGGTATTCATCGCCAAACAAGTCAACTATTCCGACGACGAAGTGTTCCAAACATTCACGAGCCGTTGTTTCGCCAATACGTATATATTCGTCAACACCATCCGCCGCACCCCCATATGCTAATAGTCGAATAGCTGCAGTACATTGTTGTAACGGTGATACACCATCCCGGAAGGTTGCATCCTTTTTTGGTCGAAAATATGGAACTTCTGCAGTGAGACGATTGACAATACGCAAGAACAATGATTTGTTCATTCGAAATCGTCTACGAAATAACTTCTCTGGGTAAGTCGGATTATCACTAAAATAATCGTTCCATAACCGATTGTGACCTTCTTCCCGCTTTCTATCGATATAGATACGTTTATTCTTTGGGGCCGGCATTTCCTCTGCAGCAGCTTCTAATTCTTTATCAAATTGCTCTTGAAAAATTTGATCTAAACTATCATCATTTGCATCATAATGATAGTGAAAATTGTTGGAAGAAGATGCCATGAAAGCAAAATATTATTAAGATAGAGAAAGGAGTAAGTGAGAGAAGAGAATTGTATGTTCATTAGGAAAGAAGAGACTTGTATTTATAGGTATTATAGAAGCTCAATTATTTGGGACAACTCGATGTGATTCTGATTCAAAGTGATTCTTCGTTTATAACTACATGCCAACTACATGTGATTCTGAAAATAGTTCCACACAACAATCCAAATGCATGTGATAGTTGCTACTATACTAGGTTCCAAAATACATGTCATTACATGACAATAGATCCGACATACAAGACCAGTTCATACTACACGTGATAGTTGCTACTCCGACAGTACATGTCACAAAATACAAGTCACTACATGATTACTAATCCGACAGTACATGATACACAAAATATAATAGATCATTTCACCTTCTTAAACTAAATACAATAGCGCCACAGCCATTGCTACCACAATGCAGCAAACACAATAAGCCCACATCAATGGTTTCTTCTCACCTAACTCAGCAACAACACTCTCCAGGTTGACCAACCTCTGCTCTGAAACCCTCTCCAGGTGCACCACCCTCTGCTCTGCAAGGCTTTGCAGATCCCTGAGCTGCATCAGTTGTGTTCCGTAATCAGGTTCAGCTTGAGCCTCCTCTTCACAGCCAGTGTATCCAACCTCAGCAAGACCAAGTTGCAGAGCATAGTAACTGCTATCAGCCTCGTCTTCAGAACTATAGTCTAATGGGTTGTTTATTCCATAGTCGTAGATAGAGTCAAGTCCCATGTCTTCTTCAACCTGAAACCAAAAAACAGAGTTTGTTATTAGTTTAGAAGTTTACACTTGTGCAAGAATGAAACTAAAACATAATTCATCAAAACAAGAGAAGACAATACTGATTCATTAAAACATATCCAGAAACCAAACTGGTTCATTACAAGACTCGTTTCCTAAAGCATAAAACATATCAAAGACAGACGCAAACAAACTTGCAACAAACAGTTCAAAGTTCCTTAAATAGTTGACGCATTAGGCTCTTTTTAATGACTTTCTCATCTTCATCAAGAGTGTCATTGCGGGCAATGAGGGTATCAAGAAGTGACATCTTTTGGAGTTCTTTCTTCACGTCCAAATCTATCTGTTTCATCTCCCATATCTGACTAATGTTCGAAGCTGGGGCATCCTTGTCTTTCCCTTTGTTCCTTAACCTTTTCATGGCCTTTATACCAGGAGGCCTGCTCTCATGCTCACCAACAACAGATTCTGTAGATGGTGCTGCATCATCGGCTTTTCTCTTGTTAGAGCTGGTTGTCTTCGGAGTTGGGTTCATAGGGGTGTGGTCGCACCATTTCTGTTCAAACCGCAGGACATTCCACGCATACTCCAGACCAAACTTCTTCTTATACATCAAAGTGAAGATTTGGTGAACATTCTGCAGAATGTCCAAATCATTCATCCCACTAGCTTTCTCACCCTTTGCATCTGCATAGGTTCCACAGAACCTGCTCACTTCGCGAGAAATCTTTTGCCACCGTTGTCTACAATGCTCATGGTTTCTTGGCTCAGCACCATCAAGTACATGAGTACTTGATGCATAATAATCGGCTATACGCTTCCAAAAGCACCCACCCCTTTGGTCATTGCCAACAATGGAATCCTTCGATGTGTTTAACCAGCCACTTATTAGGACTAAGTCATCTTGGGTGGACCATATCCTTCTCTCTCTACGCTCTTCTGGTGTCTCTTCTGCTTGACTAGGAGGTTGACTCGGCTGGGAACTCGGTTGTGAACTAAGAAAAGGGGTTTGGGTTTGAGAAGAGGAGAAGTTTACACTGGGAGAGAATCTATCATAAGAGAAGTTAAGAAGACTAAAGTATGATTGAGACTGACTAGGATTATTGTTTGAATCCATAGGAAACGATTTCATACAAAGAAGAAGATGATGAAGAGAGATTGAGTTCACAATCTCAGGTTTAAATGGTAGTAGTTGTAGTTAATTCTTAACTAATAACCATTACCTACTTCCATCAACTCAGACACTTATTGCAGACATTAGAGTGTTTTGTTAAAGCTTACAATATCATTTCCAGTGCAAGTTTTGTTGGTTAGCTTTCATATCACTTTAGCTTTCATATCACTTTATAGTTTTGTGAGTTAAACCATGAAACTAGTTAACTCAAAGCAAACTGATACACGAGAAGAGAAAGACGAAATCAAAAGCTAACTAAACTATTCAACTAAACACAACAACAACTCAATTCAAGCATTGGCTATTGAAAACACATATGACTAACCTTGTACTTTCGATAGAGGCTTGTTTGTTGTTGCTTAGCCGGTTTAACTCTCGGCCTGACTATCCGCAACTTCAATCCTCAGAAACAAAACAAAAGAGAATCTTAAGCTTCCAATTTTCTTAAGAACCTAAACGAAGCCATAAACAAGATCGACTTCCTATTTTCTTAAGAATCTAACCGTAAACAATGTATATGATCGATTAAAACGCTTAACCCATACCAACAAACCTAAACCGATGAGAACGATAAACGAAGGAGACGAGGAGACGAGGAGAGAAAAGATCAGAGACAAAATTTTGTTAACAATCTAACCGTAAACAATGGATAAGATCGATTAAAACGCTTAACCCATACCTACAAACCTAAATCGATGAGAACGATAAACGAAGGAGACGAGGAGACGAGGAGAGAAAAGAGCAGAGACAAAACATCGGTCATACCTTCAAAGGTGATACAGAAGATCGGTGAGGAGGAGATAAAAGATCGATTCACGGTGTGCTTCGGTCGGAAATCGAACGGAACTGGCTTCTCCCGTTCGTCGCCGTTTGTGGATTCGAGAGATAGATCGCAAACCCTAGGAAATGGGGAAAAGAAAAACCCGTGTTCCCTTTCTTTTTTTTCGACCAATACACACTTGCCACGTCGACCAGCACTTCCCTTAAGCACAGCTCTTCGACAAGCCCTCTCAAACTGCTCTTAGCCCACTTTTGGATTAAATCCAAATATATTAAGCCCAAGCACACCCTATGTGCTCCCCTTTTGAGGATGGCCTAATAACACTATTTTTTATTTATTTTTTTTTTTTATTACTTTAGAACCTCCTCCTCAACCTACCGCTGGAGGTGGTCTTAGGGAAGGTTCTGCTCTTTCGACACGCGTCCACCTTCCGCATGCGTTTGACGCATCTCCCTGAGCTGTTGTGATTGAGCTTCTTTCTTCCTTTCGGCTTGACGTTACTGGGCCTTGTGGGTGGCCCTATAAGACTTGTATGTTTGGCCCTACATATATGTTGTTTTTTGGTCTTTTAGTAAAATGAGATGATAAAAAAAAAATACAAAGTTGACAAGAAAATAAAACAGAGAAAAAGAAGAAAAAAAATGAGCGTCGTTGCAACGCGACGTTGATGCGTATCATTTCTCTGAATAAATACAATACCAAAACCCTTTCCGGCTCTAATACTTGCCTCTGCCTCATCGTCTTCTCTCTCTCTCTCTATCTCTAATGGCGGCGCAGATGGATCCCGATGCAGTGGCCAAGGCCTTCGTCGAGCATTACTACTCGACCTTCGACAATAACCGTGTCGGTCTGGGCGGTCTCTACCAGGAAGCTTCCATGCTCACCTTCGAGGGTCAGAAGATCCAAGGAGTCCAGAGCATCGTCGCCAAGCTCACCTCTCTCCCTTTCCAGCAGTGCAAACACAACATCTCCACTGTCGATTGTCAGCCTTCTGGTCCCGCCTCCGGTATGCTCGTTTTCGTCTCCGGGAACCTCCAGCTCGCCGGCGAAGAGCACGCTCTCAAGTTCAGCCAGGTGTCTCTCTCTCTCTCTCTCTCTCTCTCTCTCTCTCTCTTTCTTTGAATAGTTAGATCGTTAGGGTTTAAAATGGCTGATAGATCTGTAAGCATGTGATAGATCTGTTTGGCATGTGCTTGTTTCAGACATTTGAGTTAATGTCAAGTTTGTTTAGTTCAAGATCTTTTATATCAGTTTCGTGCATCCTAGAACTTTTGTTTGGTTTTTGGTGTCTTTGTCTGTTTGTTATGATTTATCTTTGATGACGTTGTTTTAAGACATAAGCCTATAAACTAATTTCATTTTTTCTTTTATGTGATGCAGATGTTTCACTTGATGCCAACGCCACAAGGAAGCTTTTACGTGTTCAACGATATATTCAGGTTGAACTACGCCTGAAGAAGAATCTCAGATACTATACACTATTTAATCAATGATTTGTCTCTTTTGTATTTGAATGGGGTTTGTTCGTTTGTCATTTACATTCCAGTGACTTGATATGACAAATTAAAATTGTTTCCAATATGCTATTTTCATCTGAATGTTTCTCTATCCTTTGTTGTTTCTCTATCCTCTGACCACTGGCCACATCTCCCGGTCCAAGCTTAGCCTATCAAAGTGTTTTTTTTCTTAACCATATCTTATTTTCTTTTCTTCGATCCAAGTCTTGATTGGATGATTCTGTGGGAAAAGAAAATGAAACAGAATGATTCCCGGAGTTCAAAAGTACATAGATGCTCAGAAACAAAAGGTGTGTTGTGTTTGAATCTCTATGAAGATTGCTCGTGTAATGACCATTTTTAATGCGTTACTCCTATTAAAATAATTTTGGGAAAAAGTTTTTAGCTTTTGAGTTTCTCTGTTCTAAATGTCTGCCATCATTAGTAAGGACTGTGATATTATGTGGCAGAGAAGCAGTAGAAATGCCATGGACACATGTTTATTTGTAGCATTGAGACATAAGGCTGGTAAAGTTCAAAATTTTACTAGACACTTAGGTTTAGATGGGACCATACTAGCTTCTTTTTAAGGGAGACTTTAGAAGTTTATCTGACTTTGCGGAAGTAGCATCAGTGCTATAGCTAGTTTGATTGTTGTTTCTACTAATTCACAGGTTGTTGATCAATTACAATCTTGTGGGAGCTCTAATAAAAAGAACTGCAAGTAAAAGGTCTAGGAGTCCAAGTTCTGGATAAAATGGAGATTGAAAAGAGGAATGATGCTCTTTGGCAAGGCAAATGCTCTGGAACTGTGTATGTCTGTGGTAGCTTATGCTTTTTATATATGTCCTCCAAGTTTTCTTTGTTTGATTTCTTCTACCTTTTTCTAACAGATACCATAGGTGGAAGCACAAGAATGGTAAGAAATGTATGTCTTGAGGAGGCTATGAGGAGGCACGTTAACAGAAACACACCATCATGGTATTGTCTTGAGATGCCAGTTATAATATGTTTTTTTTTTTGCTATAGTATGTTTTGATATTTTTCCCATGGTTTGATATTCTTCCCATGGTTTGAAACTTCTGTTTCACAGGGGTACTCACCTTTTATATGTGCCATGTTCATGCAGCTTTAAAGTTAAGGTGTGTGATTTGTTTTCCTTTTCATGATTTTAAAAATCATTTTGTTTCAGATTGTTGGATCAGCACGAGGATTCCCTCATGGCATCATCTATCCTGTTGAGGTAGACTTTGTTTCTGACTACTGTAATTTTTAGGACGTTTATGTTCTTCTACAAACCTTTTTTTCATTATAGGCGCTTGGTCAACTGGCTCTTAGCTATGGAATATGCTTTTATGACCTTTGCCTTGGTGGTTTTGTGTTACCTTTCGCTTGTGAACTTGGGGCCCAACAGAGACCCAACAGGTAATAATCTTAAACACCAAAACGTTGCAGTTAATGACATCATGTTTTATTAAGACATGTTTCTGGTCAGGTGAAAGCAAACCCAGGACCGATCAAAGGAGGCTTGGCTCCAATCTATGGAGCGGCAGGGAAGATGCCGGACCCAGGCATGGTCTGGTTAGTACAAGTGGGGACTTAAACTTTGTACAACCACAACCTCACTGTTTCATTATCCTTACTAATATTTCATCATAGTATCTATAATAAACAACTTAATTCGTTACATTACACATTCAGAAGAAACAAAAGAGATTTATCAATCAGATTTGTGGTCTGAAACTCTTTCTCTAGGAACTTGAACTGGCTTGTCTTCTTGGCTTTTAGCAAGGATCTCATCTCTTTCTCTGAAGTAACGGTCAAAAGCACGAGGTAGGAATCTAGGGATCAAGAAACAGAGTAGATTCACTCCAAAGTATACTAAATTCGCTACTGCTAAATAACGTCCAAACCAGAACCACGCAGCCACCTACAAATAATGAACTCAAACAGGTTATAAACGGTAAGAAGACTTGTATTCTAGTTAAAAATGTGTATAAGCCATTTACATTGGGTGTAGCATTGACTGGTAAAGATTTGTTGAACCAAACATCTTTACACCAATCAATGATGACAAAGATTCTCCAGACTGTGTAGAGCAGTGGCACCAGAGCTCTTACAGGCGGCGAGAAGAGAGATAGGCCACTTATTACATTCTCTGTCAGGATTTGACATGACAGTAGAAACAAGTGTGGTGTTGCTGATCTCACCGCTTGATCGTCTCCTCTTGCGAAACCACCTAACACATAAGCTAGAGGCAAGAACAGACCAATCGTCGTCCCGGAAATCACATAAACCCTTGCAATATCGGTAAAAATGGTCAGAATCTCATCAAGAAAGTTAACAAAAAGAATTATTAAAAAAAGAATTAAAAAGAGTTTTTTTTAGTATCACATTTTTGAAATTTGTTCAATTTATTCAAAATTTTGCATATTTAGAAAAAAAAAATATTTCCAAAATAACATATAGTAAAGAGTAAAATTACTTCAAACCTTAGATCTTCACTTTATTAATCTCCATCCACTAAATGCTACTCTAAATTCTATAATATTTTAATAAATAAATGGTAAATCTTATCCATAAAATAGTTTTTTTAATTTCAAATAAATACTATTTTAGAAAATTTTCTGCTATTTCAAGGTATTTCTTTTATTTTTATTTCTTGTGATGGATATGGAACCTGAAGAGTTTGCTGCCGTGAAAAACTTCAGGTGTAGTGGAGGAAACTCTGTGAGAAGGGAAAGCCAAACGCGAGAGGGCTATTATATAGAGAGACGCAAACGCTGGAAACAGCATGTCGAGTAGCGGTACGAGACCGCTTGCTGAGAAGACTAGTATGAACGCGACTAGCTGTAGCTCTATTACCCTCAGTGATCCCATCAAACCACCGCCGCCACCTCCGGCTGCCGTCATCTCCGACCACCGTCCCTTTTCACTTGACGACGACGTTGTTTTGTCCCTATCGGTTCTTGGACCCACCGCAAGAGATACGCCTGACATGATTCTGTTCCTTTTATTGTAAACACTTTGGTGCGATTATGATTTTAACGGATAAGTACTTGACTGTTGATAACGCAGAAGCTGCAGGAACATGATTTATGAAGAGAGGAACTCTTATTGACGTAGTTCCACGTGAAGCTTGGGTGATCTGCA
Organism: Brassica napus; assembly: GCF_020379485.1. Taxonomy (NCBI): domain Eukaryota; kingdom Viridiplantae; phylum Streptophyta; class Magnoliopsida; order Brassicales; family Brassicaceae; genus Brassica; species Brassica napus. The sequence continues at coordinate 29,081,087 of NC_063442.1, read as the reverse complement.
CGTGTCAAAGTGAAGTCGTGAGTGTTCGTTACCTGCCTTTCAACGTGTCATGTCTTATGTTGCAATATAATTAAATTATTGAAAACTAAATTAAGTTCGATCAGATGGTGATGAGCCTCTTAAAGAAAGATCGATTAAGGGTTATGTTTAGTCTTGGTTTTAGTATTTCTTTGTTTTTCATTATTTTTTAACTACTATGCTTCTGAGTCAAGATTTTTCTTTGACCGCACGCTGGTTGGTTTTAAGGTTTTAAAATCATTTTTATATTTTAGTCCAGTTATTTGATTTAGAGTCCATGTTTACAGTAGATTTTTAAAATGGTGAAAGTAAAACTGTCAAAAAGTGTTTTGTTACAAAAGTGATTTGGTTGCTAAAGTTTCATTGGATTCAGACCTCTATATTGGACGCATGGGTCACCCAACATAGAGAATACATCATAAAGTTCATGTGATTTGAATGCAAATGTTGCCTATAGGTGCTTTATTAATATCCTACAAATTGATGGTCAAGATGTACAACACAATGTTAGACAATATGGTAAAGCCATATCACCAATAAGTAAAACATTTGACTGTAGTATCACCAATAAGTAAAACATTTGACTGTAGTTAAGTAACCATTATTTTGACTAAACACATGACCAATGACTCTCTACTTTGTTATCTACTCTCAATCCTAGCTACCACCACCACATCCACCGCCACATCCACCACCACCACTATCACATCCACCGCCAATCCCACCGTCAGTATCAGCACCGATACCACCACCGTTATCATCAGCGCGGCTACCATCCCCACCACCACATCCACCATAGTATCCCGGGTGGTGAGAGCTTCGTCCACCACTTCCTTTTCTCTGTCCTTGCTTAGCATTCTGATTGATACGCCTATAGAGGCGGGACTCATCTTGCTTAGCTCCAGCCTCCCCATACATCTCCATCAACACCTTGCTCGCTGCGTCTTTCGACTTTGCATCAACCACTAGTTCTGTTCTGCGCAACATCTCTATCGCTTTTCCATTTGAACCGCATTTTAAGTAAGCCTTTGCATGCTTATTCCTGTTTGCCAAGCCAATACAAACGGTAGCGTTTCATCTTCGATTCTTTTCAGAAATAACTTCTCCATTGCCTCCACGTCAGCAGGTACACTCGCGTAAGCCTTCAAAACGTTATTCTCCGTCAGAGTCTTGTCATGGACAACTTCGTTCTCCTCCATCTGCCTCAGAACCTCGTCGACCATATTTGTTTCCCCAAGAAGGCCGTAGAGAGAGATCATCTCGTAGTAAGGGTTAGGTATGAAGAGAAGATCTTTCTCCTTCATCTTCTCGTAAGTGGCTTCGGCTTTGTGCCTTGTTTTCTTGGACTTTGTGTAGAAGCTTAAGAGAGTGGTGTAGACTGAGTCGTTTTTCATGTTCTCAGGAATGCTTTTGAATAACTTCTCTGCTTCGCTCAGCCCTGAATTGATCTCAATAAGATAAAGCCGAGATGCAAAATCTTCAGTGCTTAGCTCGAACACCCCTCGTTTAGTTATCCACTCTGAGACCTAAATACATCACCAAGATCATATATATATATATTCTTTCATGAGATCTAAGTGATAAAGACTTAGAAATATTGAAGAAACGGAGAGACCTGGAGAGCGTGATCGAATCGCTGAGACTGGCAGAGAGCGTTGATGACGGCTCTCAGATCCGTAGGGTTTGTTTCATTGCCTTGTTTCAGCCATTCGTCAAGCACAGGTGTGACCTTAACCCTCCTTAGGAATCTTTTCTCCACCGCCATGACCCGACTATGTAAAGTGTCATTCAGATTCGCTGACGTTACGGTACGCAAGAATTGAATCGGCTGTGTTTTCCCGAACAAGAGAAATCGTTTTGAGTGTCGTCCAAGGCTTTGCATCATTCTCTAATCGTTTTGAGATCAGGCAGGAGAGAGATGCGATGTGAGAAGCGCAAAATATTAAGCGGCCCGAGTGGTTGAGAGAACATGTATGAATTTATATGTTACCTAATTCTCCATGCAAATCCCTTGCAAATCGGAGATTTGTTATGTTTTTGGTGGAGTAATATGTATTTTTCTGTACCGGAAAAATTATTTAACATGAAAATATGTTAAAAATTAGTGTCAATTTGATGACGTATGTTGATTGTATAGTTTTATATGGTTCTGATATAAGTAATTCGTAATTTTTTTTTTTTTTGGTAAAATGTTAAGTAATTCGTAATATTAGTTCAAGTGTTGGAAAGTTATCCACATTCGGTTTTTGAATCAGTTATTTCAGGTGAAAATATGTTCAAACACTTTAGAATCACACAAGTAATAAAAGGGAAATAAGCTCATCATAGAGACTGTCCACGTAGGACAAAATAATCCACCAATCAGAAGTTCTTTTTTTGACACGTCAGATCGGATATGTGATGCTGGGCTACGATTTTTTTTTTTAAAATGAAAGAATGTTAATGTGTTGGCCCAGCAAGCCCATCTCTGTTCCTATGGCTTCTTCTTCATGCCGTCAAAATCTGATATGCGAGAACCTCGACGTTTCCTTTTCTCTTTACTCCAGATCCTGTTTTGCTTTATTTTTTCTCTAGATCCCCTTTTGCTCGATCGAATCGTGAGACCCTTTGCTTTACCTCCCCTCTTTCCGTTTCACGATCTCATCAATCAATACGTTCCACACTTCCTTTCTCCATTTAATCTGATTTATGGATTATCTCATCCTTTCGCGTTCTGAATCCATTTATAAAACTCTTATTCCGAGTTTTATTTCGACCGAACTTGATTATCGCGATGAGTTCGAACGGAAAACTGACGTTGTCCGGTGATCTGAATTCGAAGAAACAAAGAGGCGTTGGGGCTGACTCCTTTCCCGGTGGCTCTTCGGGCATCTCAATCGGCGATCCCCATTCGAAAAAATGCAAAGGCGATGCGTCTGTCTCTTCTCCCGGTCTGAACAAACCCATCGGCGCGACGGGTGACTCTTCCGGCGTCCCCACCGGCGTATCTAATTTGAAGAAACCTAATGGTAAGAGGACCCGTGTATTTCGTTATCTTATTATAATATCGGAGGCTTTGTGATTTCTCAGACAATGATAACGATCATACATATTCTGCAGGTCCGATAGTTGAAAGGGCGAAGTCAGTTGTATCCTCCGGCGTTAGGGGCAAAGCCGCTGTCTCCTCTGACGTCAGGGGTAAAGCTATTGTCTCCGTCAATGTTAGGGAAGTGATGTTCTTCAAAGATGTGAATTTCGGTCCTCATGAAGGCGAGGTGAGGTTTCGGTTGATCCACTTTTGGGAAGCTCGAAATGTTCTGACGAAGCTTCTTTTCGGTCTCGAGATGCTTCTCATCGACGAAGAGGTATAAACCGAGTTATTTTTTATGTTATAAGTTAATAAATTGTTTAAACTACAAGCTAAGATATCATTTTAGCTTCAAACTTATCTGTATATTCCAAGTTGATATTTTTTAGAAGCAAATATATATTGATGCACTTTTTTTAGAATTGAATATTCGTGCTTGATATTTTAATCACGTAAGCTAATTCTTTTTACTGTCTCGCTTGTGTGATTTGCTCTACGTTTTTAGATTGTTCCATAGTCCAACAAAAACGTTTTTGAACTTACTGAATTCATATTGCCTGTTGAGTATCTTTAATATCTTTGTTCACCTTTCAAAGAATTCGTGACTTTCTTTTCTAATATAACTCTTTCATGTTGTTAACAGGGCACTGTTATACAGGGCTTCATCCCATCTGCACGGATTGAAACCTACTTGCCACACATGAAAGCGGGTGGCATTTACAGACTCAACAATTTTTTCGGGTCTAGAAATAAGACTCTGTACCGAGTAGCTGAGCCAAGTGTCGTTATCACCTTCTCATCAACATCCGCTCTCTCTGTTCTGGAGAACAGTCCGGTCTGTTTCCCTGATGACCGTTTCCGATTCCATGGATATGAAGAATTCGATGCTGCCTGCGACTTGAAAGGAGATCTCTATGGTAAGTTCTCACAATCATTCCACCTCATCATCATCTGTATACGATGATGTTTAGTTTCTTTTTGGGTTTGTCCAATCTTATATATATAGGTTTCATTGCTGCGAATATAGTATATAAAGTATTGACTTTGAATGATGTCTTTTGTAGATTATGTTGGCCACATCAAGCTTGTGAATGGGCAGGTTCTCAATGACAGTCTCGTGCTAGATGAATCTGAGATAGCTTCAACTCGCCGCATTTTGCTTCATGTTCAAACACATGAGTAAGCTAATACATATCTTCTTCTATTTTCATATATTGTTTCCCTTACCACGCGTGTTTTGGATGTTGTAGAGGCCCCGTTATGAAGCTATACCTGTGGGACAAAGCTGCTTTCGACTTCAGTGAAAAATTTAAAGCATCTGGAGGAACTGCAAAAGTTATTTTAGTCACCACGCTAAACCCGAAACGCTTTGGAGGTTTGTATATCAATTTTTATTTTATTGTTAAAGAAAATACATAGGATGGGAGTGATTCTTATCTGTGTAGTTTAGCTTTGATGAATAGAACTGCAGCCGATTGGATTTGTAGTTTAACAGCTTTGAGCGTTTGTAAAGTCTGTGAAGCATTAGGTGTTGAGTAACTCGATAGGTTATGGGTATCATAAATTATAGATGTGCATAGTCTTCATCTTAATTTATTAAGATTTTGATCTGTATTACATCATTGGAACTGGTATAGGTGCCCTATCTCTATCTTCCATGGCCTCATCACGTGTATTCATGGACAGTGATGTCCAAGCAACCCGAGATTATCTTGCTTGGTAAGCATACTGTTTAACAAATATTCATTGTCTTCCAGAATAGTATTTATGCTTTGACATTGTCTTCAGGTTGGTCTCAAACTCGGATGTCGCCAACAGAGTTGATGCAGACGTTGTCACTAAGACTGAGACAGTGACCATAGGCGAGCTCTTTTCTTATATGAAGCAAGCAGCTGCCAAGGTAGTTTATTACCAATGGATAACACATTAACTATGATAGTCTCTGTTTCTCACTTAATTTTAAAACTTTTTTTGCAGGTTGCTTGGTTTGAGTGCATAGCGACCGTTGCTGATGTTGTGCACGGTTTAAGCTGGTATTACATAGGCTGCGGTGTGTGCCACACTAAGGCAACCAAAGGGCCTACCACCCTTATGTGTAAGAAATGTGGGAAGAGTGATATTGTCGGTGTTCCACAGTAAGTGAACCAAATTTGCCTATACTCATTCTTTTAAAGGATTCATTATTAATCTGCTAACTGCACAGGTTTCTGGCCAAGATCTCTGTGTACGATAAGAGTGACCAGGCGTTTTTTTTTCTCATTGGTGATGCTGGTCACGAGTTGACTGGAAAGAAAGCTTCTGAATTGGTTGAGAGCTATTTTGAGGTAATTACAGACCCACCATCTTTGTTTTTTGAAACTGTATTCTTACAATATAGTTAGAAATGTGTAGTGACAATTGTTTGAATGTATGTTAGGCCAATGAGAGTGTAAGAGATGATCACATAGTTCCAGTGCCTCAAGCTCTGTCAGATACCATAGGACAGACTCGCAAGTTCATTGTGAAGGTCTCAAATCATAATTTGACTGGCAAGACCCAATCTTTGACTGTGACAAAGGTTCTCCATTCAGACGATCCAGAACTTGAAGGCGAGCTGGAGGAAGATGTGATTATCCCAGCCGCCCAGAAAACTTTGGATGATGGAGGTGCTGAGGATGATCCTTCCATGGACTCTAAGGGCGAAAAGGTGAAAAGAGCTGCTCAAAATGATGAAGCAGGTGATCCTAAACGAGCCAAATGTGGCTAGGATGTTTTAAGTGGTGGTGTTTATGGTTACTAGACATTTATGCGTTTTTACTTTTCAATTTCAAACTTCATATTTGCAACAATTGAATGTCTTTCTTGAAAACTCTTTTTGGTTAACTTATGTTATTGCTTTCTTTTTAAGTTTGGTTTTGCTCCATATATTTGTTTCGATACTCAGCTTACAAAGCATAAAATGTTTGATATATACTATATCTGAACATGCACCAAAGCCCTACAAAGGGCTAATACCATATCAACAAGTTAATGAACTGAAGCTCATGATCATATTTTTGAATTTTCTATTTCTTGCTAATCAAAATCTGTACGATAGGTTTTAAATTGAGGCGTCTTTCACATGCTGTTCTGTTCCTCTATTAATGTTCTTTTCATTGACTTAATCCATAATTTGTTATCATAACTATAATTTGATTAATTTCCGTTTCTTACTAACATTGGAACCAGACATATCATCACCAATGCATTTTAGTCTGGAATAAAATTATCTTAAGCACCACAATATGAATATCAACACTTACTTAGCATAAAAGTAACACACTATCTCATCTTATGTGGTTATCGACTTTCCATATTATATTATAAATAGTTTGTAACTGTTTTCCTTATCAAAACATCGTTACAATAATAATAAAATTTAACTCATTTTAGATATGCTTATAGTATTTTTTTTTTTTGCAAACACTGGAACAAAGTATAGACATATTTTGAACCAAATACTATACATTAGCCAAAATCAACATAATCTAATATAACACCAACTATATAATAAATGATCTATTTATTAAAACTGCTTAAATACAAAAAAAAAAAAAATATACACCGTAGATTCAAGTTCAAACACAATATTTTATGTAGTCATTCAATTTAATAATACTCTTTTTTTTTCCAACATAATAATACTCTTTACATACACAATATAATATACAAATATCTGTTTTCCTAATTCTAAAACATATTATGGACATGGGCTGACCCATTTACAAATCACAACAATGTAAACCATAAAAATCCAACACTCAGCTAAATCTCTGGCCAGACCCAATATAAAATGTTGATCGATTCAAATTTCTATAAATAAACATAACAATGATACTTAATTGTAATAGTTTGGTAATACATTTTAATATTTTTGATAATCTCATTGTTATTTTGTATATTTTTATATTTTTAATCATATTTATTGTGTTCATTGCATAGTTTGATTTCCATTATAAAAATAAAGTAATGATAGGTACGAAATTGCATTAACCAAAACTGCTATATTCTAAAAAGAAGACTAATTTTTTTACCTTAATATCAAGATTTTTTTCTGAACTTTCGTTTTATGAGATCATTATGAATATAAAAAAAAATATTTCGTTTGAATTTTTGTGAATATTTTCTTTAACATATATTTTAATTGAGAAATATAAAAGGGGAAAAAAAGATAAACTCGAATTTTCTTAGTTTTGGAGATACATTCCTTTCAATCCAAACAAAAACATTAGAAGTTATTATTATTAAAATCGACTATCAACACACTTTTCCGCGCATCGCGCGGAGAAAGAATCTAGTTTAATTAGTTGATGGATATATTGATATTTAGATTGAACTTGAAGGGTTTTGATGTTAAGTACTTCGTAACATTAGTCATGTGTCAGGATTTGAGTTCATAACCGTAGTTGATTAAATTTTCCAAAATATTATCTACGTGCATGTTAAGCATTATATGTCAAAATTAAATGTGTAATCCAACACAAAGATATAAGCATGAACACATTTATTCAGAACAGAAACTGAACCTAAAAAAGATTTAGTTCGAGTTTGGATCCTACCGATTATTCGAACAAATCTCTACAACCAAGAAACTAGAACCGAAACGGAACCGAATCAAAACTGAACTGGAACCGAATCAAGAACGAATATAAACCTAAATTTCTATAATATAATTTACATACTTATAAAAATTAATTGTACTGTATTTACTTTTAAGATAATCAAATAATTTAAAAATACTATTTATAAACTGAAATACCCAAAACCCGAATTACTAAAATATTTTTAAATGAAATATTTAAAAGTAACAGAACTATCCAAATTTTTATTTGAAACCCCAAAAATCAGATATTTAATCCAAAAATCCAAAATTTTCTAATTGTTAACCCGTATTAACCGAAAAATCGTAACCGAATAGAATCTAAAAATATTCTGGACATGATCCGGTTTCCAAATTTTTCATCCGAACCGAGAACCAAAGAAACCGAAACCGAACCATATTGAATTTTATAAATACTCGAACATATCCTAAAATTTAGAACCAAAGAACCGAAAAAACGAAGAACTGATCTGGAACCAATACCGAGAACAAATGCCCATGACTAAGATCCTTGACAAAACCTCTCGCAATTCCCTTGAAAATTTGTGAGAGGTCGTAATGTAGTACCCTGGGTTTGTGGTAGTAGATTAAGTGAAAATGGCTTATAAGAATTGATTTGGCTATCTATGATACAAAATGTACTTACCTTTTCGGTTAACCATCCAGAGATAACTCTAGAGTTACGCGTGGTTGAGCTGGAGCAAACAAATGATGGGTGACGTATCAGGAAGCTGCTGCAGGTTGGTCAATCCTGGTACCGTGTAAGTAAGGACAAAGCACATGGACCATATCGTGTTTGCTGGGTCAGTAGATCAAGTCTACTGAGCCTTTTCGATAACGCACCAGACGTCAAATGAGGGTGAGACTCATGGGCCGAGAGAGGACGTGGGGGCTCACGAACATTGGGGGGTCGGACCTTATAATTGCTATCAGAGCTGAAACCTGTTGAGACTGTTTAGTCGAGTGGACTCACAACATCGGAGGTGACAATCAATATGTGCAACGAGGACGTTCCACTCTCTTAGTGAGGGTGAATGTAGTACCCCGGGTTTGTGGTGGTAGATAGGTGGAAAAGGCTTATAAGAACTGATTTGGCTATCTATGACACAAAGTGCACTTACCTTTTCGGTTAACCATCTGGAGAGAACTCCAAAGTTAAGCGTGCTTAAGTTGAAGAAATCAAAGGATGGGTAACCTATCAAGAAACTGGTGCAGGCTGGCTAATCATGGTACCTTGTGAGTGAGGACAAGGAACGAGGAACGGTATCGTTTTTGCAGGGTTAGTATATCATGTTTACCGAATCTCTCCAACAACGCACCGGACGTCAAATGAGAGTGAAGCTCACAAACCAAGAGTGGACGTGGAGGCTCACGAATATTTTCGGGTCGGGGTGTTACATCGTACCTATAATGGTGAGTTGAACCCGTCTTTGTGCCTAGATGAAGGCGAGTTTACTTAGAAATATTTTTAGTCATTCAATTCGGCGAGTTATTCGTACATGTCAAGGTGAGTTGAAATCGTCTTAAATTGTGATGATCAACTAAGCGAGTAACTCGAACCTGTCAAGGTGAGTTGTACTCGGCTTCTCCTTTCAGCCTTGGTGGAATGCTGCCTAGATGATAGGCGATATACGTAGATGATTGGCGAGGTGCTTAAATGTTAGGTGATGTGTCTAGATGAGTCTCTTTCCTTTTAGTCTTTGAGGAGTTTCTTTATTTATATATGATTGAATTCAAGGTCTAATTCCTTTTTCTAAGATTTGACCGATTTTTTTGTGATTTCCATTCTTCAGTGTTTTTAAACTTGGACCGGCGGTCGGACCGGGTAAATCACGAACCGGAGACCAGTCCGGGTTGAGTTAATAGCAAAACCCAGTTAAAATTGAACTAGTTAAAAATATGTATTAAACCGTTTAAAACTTGAAAGCCGACGATCCAATGAAATGGCCAAACCGAGGTTCGTATGTAAACCAAAGTTTTGTTAATAGGATAATTAAATTTTCTTCTTTAAATAAGGATGAATTTTGTAAGAAATTAATAAATCAACGGCGTAACTCGTTTTTTTCCTTCTTTGCAACTCACAAATTACAAGATTCACAAACATAAATTTTCATGCCAATGCCAAGATATCATTTATGTCTACTTCTCACTTTATTTAAATATTATTACATGATCTCTTGTGTTGAAGACTTTAATTAACATTCATGAAATTCTAAATTTGTATAAAAACAAAGCATTGTACTTATTCTTTCTTCTCATTACACGAGTAAATAAAAACATAGTTTACATGATTTTTTTTTTTTTGACAAAAGGGCTTTTTACATGATTTTTTTAAAGATGAAGAATATTTGGAGTGATGGTTGGAGAATGAAGTTTAAATGTGTTTTTTATTGATTTTAGATTTGAACTATTAAATTATTTTATAACTTTGTATTACATTTGGTTACTGAAACATTTTATTTGATATGATTTTTGTAAATAATATGTATATTATTTACAAAATATCATTAAATTGAATTTGGTTGAATTTGGTTGAACCTAATTGAACCCGTTCCAACCATATTAAACTGTAATCCAGATATTAAACCGTAACCGGATCTGGTTTTAAAAACATTGCCATTCTTTTAGATATACCGAATCCATTGTTTAATAAGTTCTATTGATGGAGTGAAGCCCATCTCCAATATTTTGGTTGCTAAAGTTCAGTGGGATTCAAAGCAATGGTATTTACAATATGAACATCTACTTGAGAATTGAAGTTGTTGACGATTTTATTCAGACCTCTATACATAAATAATAAGTCTTCTGGGATTTGAATCCAAATGTTGCGTATTGGTGCATTAAAAATATCTTAAAGTTGCTGGACAAGATGTAGAACACGATGTTGGTAATATGGTTAAGTCATATTATATATTAAAACATTCGACGGTAATTAAGTAAACCATTATTTTAACGAAAACATGACCAATGACTCTCTACTTGGTTTTCTACTCTCAATCCCAGCTACCACATCCACCGCAACCACCACCACCGTCACCGTCATTATCAGCACCGACACCACCACCGTTATCATCAGCGCGGGTACCATCACCACCACCGTCATCATCAGCGCGGCTATCATCACCACCACCGTTATCATCAGCGCGGCTACCATCCCCACCACCACGTATACTGCCACATCCACCACCACAGCCACCATAGTAATATCCCGGGTGGTGAGAGCTTCGTCCGCCACTTCCTTTACATCGACACGCCCCCTTTCTCTGTCTTTGCTTAGCATTCTGACTGATATAGAGGCGGGCCTCATCTCGTTTAGCTCCAGCCTCGCCATACATCTCCATTAACACCTTGTTCGCCACGTCTTTCGACTTTGCATCAACTACTTGTTCTGTTCTACGCAACATCTCTATCGCTTTTCTATTTGAACCACATTTTAAGTAAGCCCTCGCCATGCTTATCCCCGTTTGCCAAGCCAACGCAAACGGTGGCATTTCATATTCGATTCTTTTCAGAAACTTCTCCATTGCCTCCACATCAGGGACACTCGCGTAAGCCTTCAAAACGTTATTGGACGTGAGAGTTATGTCATGCTGAACTCCGTTTTCTATCATCTGCCTCAGAATCTCGTCGACCTTATTTGTTTCTCCAAGAAGGCCGTATAGAGAGATCATCTTGTAGTAAGGGTTAGGCTTGAAGAGCATATTATTCTCCCTCATTTTCTGGTAAGTGGCTTCGGCTTCGTGTCGTGTTTCCTTGTCTTTTGTGTAGAAGCTTAAGAGAGTGGTGTAGACTAAGTCGTCTTTCATGTTCTCAGGAATGCTTTTGAAGAAGTTCTCTGCTTCACTCAACCCTGAATGAATCTCAATGAGATAAAGCCGAGATGCAACATCTTCAGTGCTTATCTCAAAAACCCCTCGTTTTGTTATCCACTCCGAGACCTACATCACCAATAACAGACTTTGTAACAGGTAGGTAGTAGCTTATAACATTAAGATTTGATGCTACAATAGTTGTATTTTATTAGGACATTATAAAAATTTATCACCAAAAACAGATTTTGTAACAGGCCAGGGGCATAATAGGTAAAAGAACCGGTAGCTTAGGGCATCTCTAACCCTACTCCATTTTTGACTTCAAACTCAATTATAGAGTAAAATCTTCTCCAACCCCACTCCATATTCAACTCCAAAATGGAGTAATAGTTAGGGTTACTCCATTTATGGAGTAAACCTACCCATTACTCCATTTTGGAGTTGAACTTTTTATATTTATGAAATGGTCCTTTTGATTTTTAATGTTTTTATTTCATACTTAAAATAACATAATAACATAAAAAAATATAATACTCCACAAAAGATTACTACTTTATAGTTTACAGAAAATATGCATAAACTTATAAAAGTCAAAACTAAGAATAAAAATATAAAATAAATATAATATAATGTAAATAAGTAATTTAATAATTAATTCGGTAAATTGTTTTCGAAACTACCAAAAGCGGTGAAGTATTATTCAAACGGAATAAATGAGTTTTTTAATTTTATGGGTCAAAATTTTGATTGATAACATTTGTACTTGTTGAACTTGATATATGCACAAACAAACTTGATCTAGTTGTATTTTTAATGATAAATATTTAATTTAAATAAAATATTTTATTATAGAAATTTTGTAAACATAAAATAGTTGGGTTAATTGTTAATTTTTTATAAGTTGAAGGTACTAATAACAATTATTAACTAAATGAAAAAATAATCTTTTTGTTTGCAGTAAAAAATGGAGTAATACATTGGAGTAAAATTCAACTCCATTTTGGAGTTACACCATTTTGGAGTTACACCATTTTGGAGTAAAATTTGGAGTAATACATTGGAGATGCTCTTAGAACATTAAGATTTTATGCTACAATTTTAGTTGTATTTAATTAGGACATTATAAAGAAAGTTACTATGAATAATTTTTTTTTTTTTTTAAAGTGTCATACCAGCATTGTTCTGTAAAGTAAGAGTTAGAATTAGACCCAAAGAAAAAAAACAAAGAGTTAGAAGCCTAGAAGAGAGAAAGTAAGTGAGACCTGGAGGGCGTGGTCGAATCGCTGAGACTCGCAGAGAGCTTTGATGACGGCTCTAAGATCCGTAGGGTTTATTTCATTGCCTTGTTTCAGCCATTCGTTCAGCACAGGTGTGACCTTAACTCTCCATAGGAACGGGAACCTGTTTTCCACCGCCATGACCCGACTATGTAAAGTGTCATTCAGCTTCGCCGACGTTAGGGTACGCGTGAACTGAATAATCGCCTGTGTTTTCCTGAACGAGAGAAATCGTTTTGAGTATTGTCCAAGGTTTTGCATCATTCTCTAATCGTTTTGAGAGTGACAGAGAGAGAGATGCGGCGTATCTGGTGATAGAGAGCTTGGGTCTGACGTGAGAAAAGAGCCAAGGATTAAGCCCATTGGGCCCGGCGAAAGAAAAGAGCTCTCAAGTCGGTAAAATATGGGAGATGTTTTTTTTTTCTTTTGTGAGAAAGGACCTTCTATTAAAATAAAGAGAATAAAAATGAGTTAAGCCCATTGGGTAGAGTTGCATTCAGCCTATACACTGTTAATAGCTACGGGCCTAGGCCAATCCAAAATTAAGAAAATAATCTGAACCTATTAGACAGATCAGTCGAGAGAGACAACATGCACAGAGGCGTGCCTACAGTGTATTGAAAAAGGCATTCGCCTTAGGCCCCCGAATAATATTACGTTTTCTAGGGTCCTAAAATTTAAAATAATTTCTAGTTTAGTTGCTTAAACGTATTTCTAAAAAAAGCTTTCCACGAGAATCGAATAACTCAATTTCTAAATCTTTATACTTTTTTCTTATAGGACATAATATAGCATATTTACGTAATAAACTTATTCTTGTAAGTGTTAAACTTATGTATTTCGAGAATGTGATATATCGTATTAAATTTTTTTTTCTTTATGATTGTATATAAATTTATTTTTAAAACTTGCCTTATGCCCCTAAAACCCTTCGCACGGCACTGAACATGCAAGGCGGAGAGCTTTGGTAGACGGGCAAAATCCCTAGAAAGATGAAGACAGAAGATGCTTAGAAGATCCAAAGCGAGTGATGTATTAGAGAGCCAGGCTACACCAGTAGGAGAGCATATCAGACGAAGCGGTAGGGTTTGAATAAATCATAGTAGATGTTATTCGGGTGTTTTGTTCCTGCGTCCTTTTCTATGTAACATGTGTGCTACAAGCCTACAAGCGTGAAGGTGACTTAGTTAGACGCTAAAAAAATTATTAAGGGTTTTTTTCCTTTCAGGAGAACTGAAAAAAATATGAAGTGCTCAACCATGAATCGCTTATGGAATATATCCCAAGAAAGTAAATAAAATGTGTCCAATGAACTTTGACTAAATCTTATTTAGTTAATTATATTTCTAACTATATATACTGAAATTCACTAATCTATTATATTTTTTGCGAAGTGACTTTTCGAATTGGAGCGCTTACGTTAAAATTAGAGTGGTTAATATTGTTTATACATTTAATGAATAAAATATATATATTAGTCACAAAATAAAAAAAAATATTAGATAAGTGATTAAAATTAATTATAATAAGAATTATCCAAAATATAAATATATTTTAAAAGAAAAGATAATTATTATATATACGTTTTTCAAAAGATAATTTCTATATATATTGTGTTGTTATCTAAAAAATCTTTTAATTAAAAATTTAAAACAGAAACCAAATAACTAAATATTAATCATGTAAAATTCTTAATTTTATAGAATTGAAAAGAGAATATTGAATGATTTTAAAGATTTTACTATATGATAAATATAGTGTACAAAGAAATTTTCAAAAATATAATAATTAAAAAGATAATTTTTTTATTAAAAAATAATTATAGTTATAGCTTTCTATTAAAAATCAAACAAACCAAAACCTAAAGGTATCCAAACTAAACTATAGTACATATGTTTTTAATTTGGTAGTTAAATTGTGTAAGATGAAAATTGAAAACTGAACCAAAATTCAACTAACCGAATTAAACACCTTAAATCCTGCCCGTTCAAAGTAAATAATACTTATAGTTTTCTGTTCAAAATCAAACAAACCAAAAACTACAGGTATCCAAACTAAACTATAGTACATATGATTTTAATTGGGTAGTCAAATTTGTCTAAGCTGAAAACTGAACAAAAATTCAACCAACCGAATTAAACACCTTAAATCCTACCGTTCAAGTGCATACAAGATCCACCATTTTAACCAAGTGGTGGTAACCTAGTGGCAATATCTTGGAGTTTGGTGTGTATCCACATCAGTCCTGGATTCGATTTTTCTGAGAACTAAATTATCATTACTTGGTCGGTCTAGGCTTGGGCTTCGGTCCAAATGGTTTACATGGTGGACCATAACAAATGATTGGTCCATCCCCTGGTATTAGTCGGAAGGTATTCCAAATTCAGGTCAGGCAGTGTGGTACGCTTTCGGGCTAGTCTACTCTATAGAACTAAGTGTGTTCTTCCCGAAGCCAACCGGATCATCCGATAGGGTTTATCAAAAAAAAAAATCCACCATTTTAAATCAAAATTCTAAGTAACTAAAAGTTTAACAGTGTTTAGTGTATCCACTGAAGTTCTGTTAACATGGCTAATTGTTCCCCAAAAATACTAAACCATATAAGGGCATACTTAGCTCCGGTCTCTTAGCCGGGATTCTTAACTTATGTTTTGATATTTTTTTGTTTTTTTTTTTACACTTTTCAGTTAAGATGCAGCTCTTATATCTCTTATTTAAGAGACAGTTCTTAACTTTTCTTAGTTAAAATTTAAGAAAAAGTAATAACCGTTTCTTACCCGAAGTTAAGAACCTCAGTTAAGAGACTGGGGTCAATGATGGTCTAATCATTAATAATATGTAGAAAAAGAGAGAATACCACGTGACTAATAATAACTAGATTCCATCGTAATGTACCATATAAAATCAATCAATATTTTCTAACCTTGTTGGGATTGTATGAACGGATGGGGGAAATAATGAGTGCAGTCGCCCGGTATTTAATACTGTTTCCTCTGTGTTAGGGCATCTACTGTATACCATAATTTTTTCTATATTTTACTTTAACATAAAGTACCTTTATTATACTGTTATATTTGTTTCAACGGTCTAACTCCATAATAGAGTAGAGTAGAATATAAAAAAATGTTATTTTTTACTCTAAATATTATATAGTATAAAAACAACATTTCTATATATTCTACTCTATTATAAAATAACTTTATTATAAAATTAATCATTGAAATAAATATAACTTTATAATAGAGTTATTTTATTTTATAGTAAAATATAGAGAAAATTATAGAACACCATTGGAAATGGTCTTAGAGCAACCCAATCGGTTGGCATGCTTGTTTTAAGTTCTTAACGATAAAAAGTTATGGTGTTAAAAAAACAACTAAAAAGTTAATATCTTAATGTGTATTTAAATTTATTTGCGCTAGATAAATATTACTAATAAAAGTGAAACATGTGTCATCAAAATTTCTAAACAGGTATTTAAAGTACCTCAGCCATCTATCTTACTTATTTTTCTATACGTTTATCTCGTTAGATAATTCTCCAGAATTTGCAGATGGAAAAGCTCTTATAATTAGATTTAGAGATCTCGACTTTTTTATATATACCTATTATATATAAAATTACATGTTTTTAAGAAAAATAAATGTAAGGAACCAAAACACTTTTATTATTTTATTATAAAATTAATTTTAGCCGCCCCTGCTCTTACATGATTCAATTTTTTTTTTCCTTTTGAAAAGTCCAATTTGGTTCAAGATGATTAGGTAAAATATAAGTTTTGAAAGTCCAATTTTTTTCCTTTTGAAAAGTACATAAATTTATTGAGCCGCCCCTGCTCTTACATTGACTTTTTTTTACATGATTCTAACACTATTAAACGTAATGAAAACGTTCACTTTACTAAATTCTGATTCTCGTTTTGTTTTGTAGACAGCAAATTACCTTTACACGCGTACACACATATATACATATAAGTATATAACTTTTAACGACAAATGATAAAATACATGCCATATTAAGAAACCAATGAAAAAGAACACAGCTAATCTCTGAAATGAAAAACAACGATAAAAATAGAAACAAAGCTTGAGGGTGAGACATGCTATAAGTGTTAAACTTGGGATGTATACCAATTATGGAAGTAGTTGCCGCCATATTATTATTATTTAAATGTGTGGTCCCTATGAAAGTTAACTTGGCCATATGATCAAAGTAAACGTCTCATGTGCCTCAAGCGACGGGTCTGGCATTAATTATATGAGTCGTTCCAGTCGGATACAGTTCGAGTGATGGATAGATTACCGTTCCATATTAACTCTTTACATTAAATACAATTTGAACGACTGATTCAGTAGATAGCTCTTTTCTTTTTTAGTTCCCATTATATCATTTTATTCTCCTCACCTTCCCTTTCCCCACAAGCAACCCACGTTACCCACCACCCTAAATACTTCTCTGCTCTTTTGCGCTTTCCAATACATCTCTGTGTTCACTGAGTATAGAGACATCCTTTAAGGTAAACATGCAGAACGATAGGGAAGCAAACAAGGAGGATAAGAAAAAGATGAAGAAAGAATCAGTGTCCCTGATGGGTTTGTTCAGCGCAGCAGATAGAGTTGATTACATTTTGATGTTCCTAGGTACTTTCGGGACGTGTGTTCATGGTGGTACGCTTCCTCTCTTCTTCGTGTTCTTCGGGAAAATGTTAGACTCCCTTGGCAATCTTTCTACGGATTCTACAGCCATATCCTCCCGTGTTTCAAAGGTTTCTCAGAAACCCGCTATTAGTGGATGTTTATGTAGTCTCTTCTTGATTATGGTTCATAATACTTTGGTGATTTTTCTATTCCAGAATGCTCTGTGCTTGGTCTACTTAGGGTTTGTCAACTTGGTATCAGCCTGGATGGGTAGGTTTCTAGCTATATTACCGAGTTTTAGTTGTTTTCTCATGTTTAAATTTGGAGTGCTTGTATTGGCAGGAGTTGCTTGTTGGATGCAAACAGGGGAAAGACAAACAGCACGACTGCGTATAAATTATCTCAAATCAATTTTAGCAAAAGACATTACTTTCTTCGATACAGAAGCTAGAGATTCAAATTTCATTTTCCACATCTCAAGTGACACCATCTTGGTTCAAGATGCAATTGGCGACAAGGTAGTTTCTCAAATACATTCCCACCATATACGAACGATAGTTATTTTTAAAATGACTTCAAAAAGATAATCTTTAACTTCTTCTTCATTTTAAATTAGTAATCTTGAAATGTATATTTTCAAAACTCTTAATTAATCTATTATTGGTTTAAAATCATTATAAATAATATATTACAGAAATAATACATTTATAATTAAATTTTAATTTTTTTTAATATGAACGAAGCAACACACAAAAAATATTATATGAAAATAGGAGAATGAATTAATTAGGGCAAACAAATGTAACTGATGATTTTTTTCTGTTTTGTATCAGACTGGCCATGTTTTGCGTTACCTATGTCAGTTCATCGCTGGATTTGTGATCGGTTTTTTGTCAGTATGGCAACTAACGCTGCTCACATTAGCAGTGGTTCCATTGATAGCAATTGCAGGAGGAGGATATGCCGTAATAATGTCAACCATCTCAAAGAAGAGTGAAGCTGCTTATGCTGATGCAGGCAAAGTAGCAGAAGAGGTTAGCATTGCTTCATACGTGCGTTTGCGTTTACATGTGAAAAACGTTTTCACAAACAAAGTCACATTGTAAGACTATAATTTTAAGTTCTTTTATAAGAATGTTAATATAGAAAATGTAAATACCAACGCAAAACTCATTTCGTTTGTGGTTAAGTTTATGATTTTAGTTAACTAATAAAGTTTGTTTGACATGCTAAAAAGATCAACCAAAGAAAAACATGCTAAAAATTGTGGATTTAACTATGGATCGAAATCTCTTTTTTTTATATTTCATTATGAACACTTGGATCTACAGGTTTTGTCACAGGTCAGAACTGTGTATGCATATGTGGGAGAAAAAAAAGCTGTAAATTCTTACTCAAAATCTCTCAAGAAAGCTCTGAAGCTTGGTAAAAGGAGTGGTCTTGCTAAAGGCTTAGGAGTTGGATTAACATATGGCCTCTTGTTTTGTGCTTGGGCTTTGCTTTTCTGGTATGCTAGTTTGCTTGTACGCCACGGCAAAACAAACGGTGCAAAAGCCTTCACAACGATCCTGAATGTCATTTACAGCGGATTGTAAGTCCAAAAAACGTGAACTTTTTGCTTGAAATGTCATGACATTTCATAGTATTGATCGATTAGTTGCAATTTTACAGCTCCTTGGGTCAAGCCGCCCCTAGCTTATCCGCGATTTCTAAAGGCAGAGTTGCTGCTGCAAATATATTCAGAATGATAGGAAACAACACTCTTAAAGGTTCTGAAAAATTAGACAACGGAACAACTTTGCAAAATGTATCTGGAAATATTGAGTTTCATCAAGTGTCTTTTGCTTATCCTTCCAGACCAAACATGGTTTTTGTGAATCTGAGTTTCACCATAAATTCAGGCAAGACTTTTGCATTTGTCGGTCCTAGTGGTTCAGGGAAAAGCACTATCATATCATTGGTTCAACGTTTCTATGAACCCAAGTCCGGAGAGATTCTCTTAGATGGGAATGACATCAAGAGCTTGAAGCTGAAATGGTTGAGGAAGCAGATGGGTTTGGTGAGTCAAGAACCGGCATTATTCGCCACGACCATAGCTTCCAATATTCTTCTTGGTAAAGAGGATGCACATATGGATCAGATTATAGAAGCTGCTAAAGCAGCCAATGCAGATAATTTCATTAAATCATTACCCGATGGTTACAGTACTCAGGTAATCTACTCGAACTTGAATAGTCATCAATTTTTTTTCCATAGTCATCATGTTGATATACCTTAAATCTAGTATGACACGTTAGTAGTATAGTGAGCTGGAGATCTCGTTGACCCAAAAATATAGGGTCATTTTTGGATGGACCACGATATTAATTCAAACACTTGTATTGGCTTAGCTTAGACCGGATATATATATATATATATATACATATATATATTCCTCATTTAATAATAAAATATAGTTGTGGATAAATACGAGTGAACCATATTAAATCTTGGTATCTTTTACTTCTTTTGTTTATCATATGTTTTCACATGGTTCTGAATGGTGACCAAAATGAAGACGTGGGAAATTGGGAATGGCTAATTTTTTTTCATTCCTTCAATTTTTCTTTATCATCCCCTATATATTAATTTTGAAGCATATTTTCGTAGACACGTGTCATCACGTTCTTAGAATCTTTAGAAAAATAAGTTGGTCCATATAAATATATATTAAATATTTTTTATTAAATTAACTATCAAATTGATTACTAGTGTACAAATGAATATTATCAATTCTTTCCTTAAATAAAAGCTATAGAATTACCTAATATGATTTAACATATATACATGACAATTAATGATTACGAATAATATATATTCGATAACAATTTTTGTATCCTCCTTTTTTTAATTCTATGATTAACAATTTTTTGTATCATTTTTAAAATAAAAGCTATGCAATTACTTATTATGATTAAGATATATACACAAAAATTAATGATTACGAATAATATATATTTGATAACAATTTTTGTATCCTTTCTTTTTTTTGTTTAAATTTATATTATTAAAATAAATTAAACAATTACATTAAGGATAAAATAAAAAAATAGATTTTTTCTTATATCTTATATTTTAATTTTTTAAAACGACTATAAATTACTAAAAATGGTAAAAGTCCCACATTAAAATTTTTGGGATCAATGGTTTAACTTGTTTTTGTCAAGCAAGATACAAGTAATCATAAGTCATATGAATATGAAGTCTCATTAATATATATTCATATTACATATATATATTAATATCATTTAAATTAAATTATATACAATATAAAAATATGTTAATTTCAAAATTCGCATTGAAAAATTATTGAGATATTAATATTTTAATTTTGAAATTTTTATTGATAAATCTCAAACTAAAAATTTTGTGCTTAACGATTTAAATTTTTGTTACATCGAATATACAAATCTTAATAAAATCATATGAGTAGTAAGTGCCAATAATAAATATTTATATTAAAATATACTATATAAATATATATATATATATATGTGTGTGTGTCTATATCACAAAAGTTTAATTATATACCATTATAAAGTAAATAAAATGATTATTTTGATTTATTTACCAAAACATGATTTTAAATAAACAAAAAGTATTGGTTTTGATTTATGTGCTTACTCTAATGTATATATTTTTATGTATACAAATTATTTTTTAAATATGTGATTTTTAATATGTTATTTGATCCTCACAATCCCAGAAGAAGTTTAAAAAAAAGAAACAAAATTCATATTAGTAGAACATAAACGAGAATGAAAGCACAGTTTTATAGAGTTAGAAAATAAAATCACTTATAGAGAATCAATAGTAAACAAATCGAGAGCAGAAAACCTAATTTTCCTTCATCATTTTACAATCGATGTTGTCTATTTGGTTTTTGTGATTTGTGTCAGCTGCAAAACCTTTATTTTCTTTTGTGCATATGAAGTCTTAAAAATAATTAAAATGAGTTGTAATACTTTAACTCTTCAACAATGATTTTACATTTAAGAGACAAACATTTGCATTCGTCATTTTACAATCGATAAAGATTGTATTGTTGCAAAATGTTAAAACCATTTAATGAACAAAAATTAGTATTGAAAACTCACTCCGCGCATGTGCGCGGGTTATCATCTAGTTTCTTTTAATTTAAAGAATCACTAGATTTTGATCCGCGCTCTATAAACGTAAGATGATTATTTTTATATAAAATTAATAACCCGTTTGTTATTTAATAACATAAATAAAAAAAAATCTATTTGTTCAATCCGTTGTCACTTGATACATATTTTGTACATTCGATGAAATAACCTGGAAAACAATAATTATAAAAATGCCTACTCATAAATCGTAGGTTGGTTTTAAAAAACAACAACATTATTTTAAGTTTTGAAATATTAATTTTATGAGTCTGCTTTCGTTGATGAAAAAAATATATATATTAATTTAAAATAATTAAAATTTATTAAATATAATTTATGTAAAATTACAGTTTTCTAAACGCTTATATTAAGAATATTTATGTAATATCAATTTATAGAGAATTATATTTAATTTAAAAATATTAGAGATAAAACTTATTCCAGTGTAATTTATTTTTAAAAAAATTCATAATATTATCTAAATTTTTGAAAATTTTGAACCGTATTAACTTAGTTTGTATATAATAAAAACGAATTTTGACCTGTATATATAGGTAATGACCATATAAATAATGAAAACTCCCCTATATATTATTAATCTTGGAGCATTACAACATGTTTTCGTAGACACGTGTCATCATTTGGATGATTCTTAGAATTCTTAGGAAAATAATTTGGTCAACATAAATATATATTATACTTTTTTTATTAATTTAACAATCAAATTGATTAGTAGTGTAGAAAAGAATATTTCCAATTATTTCCATAAATAAAAGTTACGGAATTACCTACTATGATTAACTTATATGTGAAAATTAATGATTATGAATAATACATATTTAATAACAATTTTTGTATCCACTCCTTTTTTTGTTTAATTTTATATTATTAAATAAATTAAACAATCACATTAAGCATATAATAAAAATTAAATTTTTTTCTTATATGTTATATTTTGAATTTTGTAAAACGACTATAAATTACTAAAAATAGTAAAATTTCCGCATTGAAATTTTTTTGATCAATAGTTTATTTTTTTTTTTGTTCAAGCAAGATACAAATGATCATAAATCGTATGAAAATAAAGTCTCATATTATATATATAGAGCCAGTCGCATAGCACATCTTTCATATATCCAGTTCCTGGTTGGCCACACCACTATGATAGGTTGGAGAAGGAGGAACTCAGCTCTCAGGAGGACAGAAGCAGAGGATTGCCATTGCTCGGGCGGTTCTAAGGAACCCAAAAATATTACTGTTAGATGAAGCAACAAGCGCACTTGATGCTGAATCAGAAAAGATTGTTCAGCAAGCACTCGACAATATTATGGAAAAAAGAACAACAATCGTCATTGCACACAGATTATCAACTATCAGAAATGTTGACAAGATTCTTGTATTGAGAAATGGTCAAGTTATCGAAACTGGTAGCCACACAGAACTGATATCAAGAGGAGGAGATTACGCTAATCTTGTGAATTGCCAAGAGCCAGATCCTCAATCCGTTATGCTGGAATCTTGTAAATCTCTGGCTGGATCTTTAAGTTCAAGAAGGGTTGCTAGTTCAAGGAGGACTTCAAGCTTTAGGGATGATCAAGAAAAGACTAATGAACAAGATTCAAATCAAGAAATTTTAAGCTCATCTTCTATGGTATGGGAACTTATAAAGCTAAATGTTCCAGAGTGGTCCTATGCATTACTTGGCTCAATTGGTGCAGTTCTTGCTGGAGCACAGCCAGCATTGTTCTCCACGGGGATTGCTTACGTGTTAAACGTATTTTATTCGCCTTTTCCGAGTGTGATTAAGCGCGATGTCGAGAAGGTAGCTATTGTCTTCGTTGGAGTTGGAATTGTAACACCTCTCATTTATCTCCTCCAACATTATTTCTACACACTTATGGGAGAGCGTCTTACTTCTAGGGTTCGCTTATCCTTATTCTCAGGTATGCACATATTATTTATACATCCTTTATAGAGCATAGCAAAAATGAAACAATGGCTTTGGACCCCCCAAAATTCCTTGATTTGATTCTTAAATGTTTTATTTTTTCTTGCAACATTTGCAGCGGTTCTTTCGAATGAGGTTGGTTGGTTCGATATGGAAGATAACAACACTGGCTCACTCACTTCAATCTTAGCTGCTGATGCAACTTTGGTGAGGAGTGCTCTAGCAGATCGCCTCTCAACAATAGTCCAAAACCTCTCTCTCACATTCACAGCATTAGCAGTTGCCTTCTTCTATAGTTGGCGTGTCGCAGCTGTTGTGACTGCTTGTTTCCCTCTTCTCATTGCCGCTTCACTCACCGAGGTAACTCAATAGCTCCAGGCGCCACTTAGGTTGCTGTAGAGTAAACCCTCCTTGTGTATCTTCCCTTAATCTTGAATCTAATAAAGCTTGATATGTGTTATACGGTGCAGCAATTGTTTCTAAAAGGCTTCGGAGGAGATTATACAAGGGCTTACTCTAAAGCAACTTCAGTGGCGCGTGAAGCTATTGAGAATATAAGAACAGTCGCTTCCTTTGGTGCTGAAAAGACAATCTCGGAGCAGTTTGCTTGTGAGCTAAGGAAACCCACCAAGAATGCCTTTCTAAGAGGTCATATCTCTGGATTTGGATACGGTTTGTCTCAGTGTCTCGCGTTCTGTTCCTATGCTCTTGGTCTCTGGTACATCTCCGTTTTGATTAAGCGTGAGGAGACGAACTTTGCGGATAGTATCAAATCTTTCATGGTATTGCTTGTCACGGCTTACTCCGTAGCGGAAACACTTGCTTTGACACCAGATATCGTGAAGGGCACGCAAGCACTCAGGTCGGTTTTTAGGGTTTTACATAGAGAGACAGAGATACACCCAGACCAGCCTAACTCAAAGCTGGTCACTCAGATCAAAGGAGATATAGAGTTTAGAAACGTGGGCTTTGCGTATCCCGCAAGACTTGACATCCCCATTTTCCAAAACCTAAACCTAAAAGTCTCAGCCGGGAAAAGTCTTGCGGTTGTTGGAGCTAGTGGTTCAGGAAAGAGCACGGTGATTGGTCTTATCATGAGATTCTACGATGTGAACTACGGTAATCTCTGCATCGATGGGCAAGACATAAAAACCCTAAACCTACGTAGCTTGCGGAAGAAGCTAGCGTTAGTCCAACAAGAACCAGCTTTGTTTTCAACGACCATATACGAGAACATCAAGTACGGGAACGAGAACGCGTCGGAGGCAGAGATAATCGAAGCCGCGAAAGCTGCGAACGCGCACGAGTTCATAAGCAGGATGGACGAAGGGTACAAGACGCACGTGGGTGAAAAGGGAGTGCAGCTATCAGGTGGTCAGAAACAAAGAGTGGCTATCGCTAGGGCGGTTCTAAAGGATCCTTCAGTGCTTCTCCTTGATGAGGCAACGAGTGCTTTGGACACGACCTCGGAGAAACTTGTCCAAGAGGCGCTTGACAAGCTTATGAAGGGACGAACCACGGTGCTGGTGGCTCATAGGCTCTCAACCATAAGAAAAGCAGACAAGATCGCTGTGTTGCACAAAGGAAGAGTTGTGGAGAAGGGAAGTCACAGAGAGCTTGTTTCTAAGTCGGATGGATTTTATAAGAAATTGACGAGTCTTCAAGAAGTGGTGTAAAGTGAAAACTGAAAACAAGGAATTACTGGCACAGCATGGGACATGCATCTAGCTTTCTCGTTGATACGGCTAAATTATCACATAGTTTAGTTAATACATTTTACGGACGTCTATTTGAATTTTTTAATCAATACACACGTATTTACACAACATGCTTGATTGTTATATATGCATCTAATTTAGCACACTAAATTAATTTTATCGCATATAGAACTCTTAAGTTATCACATTGCACTGATACTTATTTCATAGCTTATCTTTATCTGATGTCGGTACCATATATAAAGGCAAACATGTATTTCATAAATTAGAGGCCAATAAAATACAATCTATCAGTAAAAAAAACAATGCTTTTTTTTTGTCAACCTATTTATTATATCAACGCCAACTTATTACATAGTTTTGATTAGTACCTCGAGCCTTTTTAGCTAATTCATCTACCAACATCAGATTACATCTAGCTACATAAGAAAAGGTAAAGCCGTTTCCTTTTGAAGCATTCAGAATGTCCTGTATCATGGAGGTGTTCTCCGTGTTACGGACCTTGACGATGCTTGCTGCATTGGTGTGCTGAGCCAACTCATCCATTAGGGACTTACAGTCGCTTTTGAAGTGAACATTTTTATAGGCAAGTGCTCGCAATTGTCGTACTGCCATGCGCAAAGCTTCCGCTTCCGCTTCTCTTGGAGTATTTGTTGGCCTTATAGATGAGGATCCTTGTAGTTGTCGGCTGCCTTGTATACTATGTAAGGACCAACCAACACCTGCAACCTCCTTATCGTTTTTCCAAGAAGCGTCAACAAGACAGTAATATTGAGTACTTTGCTGGGACATTCTCTTGATATTCATATGCTTGTCTCTTCTTTCTCCCTTCTTCCCCATCTTCCGAGTTCACCTTAGTGATCGCTTCTTCCCATTGGTTTAAGTCTCTGATCGCATCATGAATCACTTTGACAATGTGCTCCCTTCTTTGTTGAAATATTAGATTGTTTCTTCCACAGTCTCCATCCTATATAGAAGTTAAGATGCTTTTATCTTTTTTCACCAAAGAAATGAGCTCCTTAACGTTTTGTTGACAGTCTGATTGCACTTCCTTCTCCTTACCAAAGTTTGTTGGACTCAAAGACCAAATTTCTTTTGCCACTCTGCATTGGAAAAGCATGTGAGTTTGTGTTTCAGGATTTTCTCCACAGACATGGCAAATATTGTCTACTTTTATGTTCCTTTTCCTCAAATTTTCAGCCACAGGTAAACCATCATGTAGTATTTTCCACCAAAAGGTTTTAATTTTTGGCGGTAAGGACAGTGTCCATATACTAGAGCAGCTTCTCTTCAAGTCCTCCGAAATACCTATGTTGTCTTGCTGCTCTGATGTCTATTGGTTCAGTATTTGCTTGCATAGATGGTAACCTGACTTGACATTATACTCGCCAGTATTTGTGTAGTTCCATATTGGAGTAACCTGAGACATTGTTGAGCTTAGTCTTATATTCAGAGTATATCTTGCATCCTCTTGCCTGATAATACTATTAACAAGTTGCTCATTCCATACCCTGGTTCCTTGGAATATTAAGTCTTGAACCCTTAAGTTTGGGAATTGGCTCCTCCTTCTCCTTGAGCTGAGTGGCTGGCTGTGTGTGGACCCATCTATCTTCTCATACTCTTATCTTCATACCGTCACCCACTAGCCATTTAACTCCCTGCCGATAGAATGATTCTCGTTTGCAGAATGCTCCGCCATGCATAACTTGCTGTTTTGTAGTAGGAGCCTGCAGAAAATATGTGTGTCTAAAGTATTTTGCTTTCAACACTCTCGCTAACAAAGAAGATGGATTTTTTTAGGATTCTCCGGCCCTGTTTAGCTAGCAGTGCCAGATTAAACATCTCCATAGCTCTGATCCCTAATCCACCCTCATGTTTGGAGGCAGTATTTTTTTCCAGCTAATCCAAGATATTTTTTGCATGTCCTTCTGCCCTGACCACCAAAACTTCCTCATATATACTAGCTGTGATCTCTTTTATTAATCCTTTTGGGAGAAGAAAACAGGTCATTGTATACGTTGGCAAAGCTGTGATTACTGCTTTCAATAAGTCTTCCCTTCCTGCTGGTGATAAGAACCTATTATATCAGCTATCAAGCTTGTTTTTAATTCTTTGTTTAATATAATCAAAAGCATCTTTTCTTCTTTTTCCTATTTTTTCGGGGAGTCCCAGATATTTCCCAAAACCACCTATCTTTTTTATTCATGTCATCCTAATTAGAATTTCTTGAGTGATTTGAGGAATACCTTTAGCAAATGTAATGGCGGCAAAGTTGACTGCTTGTCCAGAAGCCCGTTGATACTCCATAAACGTATTCATTAAAGTCTGGCATTCCTCCTCCGTTGCTCTACAAAACACCAACGAATCATCAGCAAAGAATAAATGGGATATTGGTGGACCTCCTCTCGATGCTTTGTATCCATGGAGATGTTGCAGTCTAATAATGTTCTTGAGCAAAGCAGATAACCCTCAGTACATATAATATAAAAATAAGGTGATATAGGATCACCTTGTCTTATTCCTTTTGAGGGTGTGATGGACTTTAAGGGTTCCCCATTTACCAGAACTGAATACGTAAAAGTTGACATGCACGTATGACTCCATTTGCACCAAGTTTCAGAGAAACCCATATGATTCATCACTGTAATAATAAATCCCCATTCAACTTTATCAAATGCTTTTGAGATGTCTAACTTAAGGGCTAATATTTTATTTTCAATTTTTTTGTATGCATCAGCTCATGTGCTATAAGCACATTATCTGTGATCAACCTGCCCACGATGAAAGCCGATTGATTCTCTGTTATTACTATGCTCAACCAAGGTTTCGACCTCTCTGCTAAGATTTTTGAAATTATTTTGTAAGCTACATTTGAAAGGCTTATTGGTCTATAATCTTTCATAGTATTTGGAGAATCAACCACATACTATTACATAACACACAACCAAAATTTTATAACTGGAGAAAATGATAAAATTTTATTTTTAAATTGCAAGTTATCTTCTGCTGATGTTCGCGAAAGTTCCCTGCTTGAGCGATCATCTCATCCCGTTCGATTGATCTTCAATTCACAGTTAGGTGATTTAATCTTCGCCACTATCACTTTGCTTTGGGCGACTCTCCTTCGCGTTCTTCGCCGTTTGTATAAGGATCAAGTAACTTTCTGTATTTTCATCGAATCTGAAGCTCAGTAGCAGATTAAAAAGAAACTTGCTTCCATCAGATTAGTTTCTTATTAAAATTTAGTTCAAAAAGCCCAATCAATATGAAGATTTTGCACTGGAATTGTCAGGGGTTGGGAAGCACTCTGACAATTCCTCATCTTAAAGATATCAGAAAGAAATATAAGCCTGATATGATGTTTCTGGTTGAAACGAAAAATATGGATAGATTTGTACATAAGGTGGTTGAAGAGCACTCTTTCGTACGTAGTTTCCGCTAAAGGAACTACTGGTGGGTTAGTTATAATGTGGAATGACGGGGTCAAGGTTAGGTTTTTCGGTAATCCTACTTTGAATGCCACTGATATGTATACAGAAGAAGTTTGTAATGTTTTCTGATTGACATATATATACGGACACCCTGTCTTAAAGTACAGAAATGAATTGTGGGAAAGATTAATTTGTATCAGAACCGTCCAAGACTGATGCTTGGAGATTTTAATGACATCAAGGATAACAAGGAAAAGGATGGGGGTGTCCAAAGGTCTGAGGTATCTTTTTCTCTTTTTAGAACAATGATCTCGATCGGTAACAGGGGTTCATGACTTAAAATCCA
Organism: Brassica napus; assembly: GCF_020379485.1. Classification (NCBI taxonomy): domain Eukaryota; kingdom Viridiplantae; phylum Streptophyta; class Magnoliopsida; order Brassicales; family Brassicaceae; genus Brassica; species Brassica napus. Next base: position 29,052,046 of record NC_063442.1, on the reverse strand, counting down.
TAGGGGGTTTTTATACTTGGAATGTGAATAGGTCCAAATACAATATTAGAACAAGAATTGATAGAGCTATGGCAAATTGTGAGTGGTTAGACCTATATCCTACTGCACATGTTAAATTGCTCCCTTGGATAGGCTCAGATCATAAGCCACTGCTTGTAGATACTGAAAGTATCAAGTGTAACAGAAAGAAGCAGTTTAGATATATGATAATAGGTGGAGGTTTGAACCTGAGTTTAGGAGGATAATACAGGAAGTGTGGCAAGACGACTGTGCTAATTACCTCCGCATCTTTTTTATAGAGTCTTAGAAAATTGTAGAAAAGCCCTTTCTAGATGGAGAAGTCAGAACCCAAGAAACACGTAAAAGAAAATCAATCAGTTGAAAGAACAAATTGAACAAGCTTACCAGTCTTTTAAATATTGACTATGCTTATATTAATATGTCAAAGACTGAGTTGAGTTTGCAGTATCGACTTGAAGAAGAATATTGGAGAACAAAAAGTAGAATTCAGTGGCTTCAAGCAGGAGCGAAATACCATATTCTTTCACTCAAAGACCAATCAAAGAAGAAGTCATAACAGGATCTTTTTTTTTTTTTTGAAGGAGGTTTGATTGCTTGGTTTGCAGCACAAGAAGAGTGATGAGGATTCCTTTTAGTCTCAAATTCTTTGATTCTTTATAGTCAGAGAAAACATTTGCATTAAATGTAGTACAGTTTGATTGAATAAAATTTTATATTCATTCAAAAAAAAAAAGAAGTTACAGAAAAGGAGATAGAGGATGCTGCTCACGCCATTAACCCTGACAAATCGCCAGGCTTGAATGGAATGAATGCAGGATTCTTCAGGCATCACTGGGCAACCATCAAACAAGGTGTTATCTCTCATGTCAAAAAAAAACAATACAATCTATTAAAGGGAGAAATAACGCATTTAAGAAAAGGAAAAGACACATGCTATGAGAGTTGACCTTATTTGGTGGACGTGGGTTGCAGCTACTACAATCAAAGATGTCGTTCCTTGAATAGAAAGTTAATGCCCTGGATCAGAGGAGACGAACAAACGATACACAAAGTCAGCAGGTCCACATTGATTATGTAAGGAATCATTTATGGTATAGTTGCCCACACCTCATTAATATTATCTCTTCTGATACTCCCTCTCTACTGTATTGGATTTAAAAAAATTTGCACACCGATTAAAAAATATTTAATCTTTCTAAGAATAACAATAACTATAAATAATTCAACCATTAAAAAATCAAGAATACAAATGGTCAAAAACATCATTTCAAAAAAGTAAATATATTAAAATCAATCCGTTAAACGGAAATTTTGAAAATGGTTACAAGGCCGACTTGAAGAAAACTTCCCAAGTCAATGTATTACGAGAATTGTTTCGCCAATCCACTAAAAATGGCACGTTCCATTACTTGATTTTAAAATCCTAAGGAATCAATTCATGTTCTCAACCCTCGGCAATCGGCGATAACCATAAATAGGTGAAGTTCTCCTCGTCACCTCAGATGTCGGAACTATCAATGTCGCCTTAAGAGTAGCTAGGTTTTGGTGATTACCTCGAAAATTATAACTGAATCAATCAATTACGCACCAAGTACTAAGGGAGAATGTTATAAAACAAAAACATCAAGTTATATCTACTTTTACATAGAAACTTCAAATATCATTTAAAATGAAACAAAATAATTCTTAAAACACCACTTATAGTGTGAAACGAAGGGAGTAGTACTCTAAATCACAATAGAGGCCCATCGTTTTTTTCTCTCACTCATGTCACTTTTTTATGATTTTGATTTCCGATATTTTCTCCGATAGGTGGTTATTTTCACTTTCTTCGTTAAAGACGCCGCCATTCTTTCATATTTAATCACACATTCTCTTTGCTACTTTTCCATTTGTAGAGGTTCGATGGTTTTTCAATTTCATGTGAGGCAATAGATGCATGAGACTTCTGGTGGTTACCTCAGGGTTTGATGTTTGGATTCAAGCTCCTCTCTTAGGCTATGTATCTACCTCTTCTGCCCTTCCGCTTACCTTAGGACGGTGAGTGAGGGTTAGTTCTAGTATGTCTTGGTCTTCACAGTGGCGGCTTTCAGATCTTTTTTGTTCTACTTGTTTCAACTTTGTAGCACCACAAATCTTTTTTTTATTGCGGGTTACTATCGGTTTTGCTAAGGTTTTGAGCTCTCTTTTTAGCATGATTTTTTTTATTGCGGCGGACCATTCTCCTTCCACATCGATGTCTTTGGTCAATGATATTTTCCTATGGTTTATGTCATGTGCTTAGTGTTGTTTCCTCCCAAACCTCTTCTTGCTAGTTCATAACATAGTAAAGTCATACAAGATTACAACCACACAAAATATTAGCCCAACATAACGATAAAATCTAGTATCACCTAAGATCACTTAGTTAGATCCTATGCTACCTAGTCAAACCATCTGTTTTCCACCATAACGAAAAGAATTCATCGGTCTCACGACCCAAGATGAACCATCTCTTGACCCATAAAATTAGACCACGAGATACAAAGATAGTAATTGACACTTAATCGGTTTTATTTCTGCTCAAACATCAATTTTGTGTACATTGTCACCACCACTATCATGTTCCTAAGCTTAAAACCTAACACAAATGCCCGAAATAAAATAAGATCCTTGACGACTGCAGCAGGGACTTGTGCACCAAATCATGGTTTCAAGAGGTTTGAAGTTTCTACCACCGGAACAAACACGGGATTGTCACTAGCGCTGGGAAGTATATCTCGGCAACACATCACCAGCATAGACCTTTTCTCCAGTTGACTACTCTGTTGTCGAGCTCCTTGAAGGAGCTCTTCGTCTTCAAGAAGGCTGTCGCTCATCGCATCACTCCTCCAATTGTCTCACCACCACAAAGAATGTTGATTAGGGGTAGATGAGACGTCTTTTCAAGCCACATGCAGTCGGTGTGAAGATTTCACCGGAGATCACTAAAAGAAAAAACCAGATCCGACAAAATATTCAGCCCTAAAAGCTGACTCTCGGTTCCGCCAATCTGTGTTCAGTCTTTCTGTCTCTTCATAAAAGGTCGAAAACCAGCTCCATCAAACGCAAAGGGTCTCTAGGAGAGGTCTCGATAGGACAGAGAGACACGCAAATCAATCTAGAATATAAAATAGCCACCAAATTAACAAATAATGAAGAGGAACAATGCATTCCTTAATATTTTTAAGAATTTTATCATTTTTTTTGTCGTCAAGAATTTTATCATTTATATATAAAAATAGTTTTTTCTTTCCATTTCTTTTTATTTTTTTATCATAGAGAAATATAGAAAAAATTGTCACTCATTAAATTTGATAAGAACTAATCATTTCTCATCATTTCCAGCCGTTATTTTCCTATTCATTCTTAATGTACATGTGATGGTTACCATTTAAACCCACAGAGAAGAAGATCAAAGGAAAATAGAAATCATTTAGACCCATAGAGAAGAAAATCAAAGGAAAATAGAGATAGAGGAAGGTCGACGGGAGCTGGGAGCTAGGAGCTGGGAGCTAGGAGCTAGGAGCTAGGAGCTAGGAGCTAGGGTTTTCTTTGGCGGTGTGTACTCGAAACTCAAAGAAAGAGAAAACAATCATGGGCATGGGAATCACTCACCATTTATCACTTTATTATCAGGTTTTTTTAATTTACAGTTTTAAAATAAATAAATAACAAAACTGTGAAATATATATTATTATTGTATTTCTGAGAAACTATTAGAGTTTCTCAACCGATGCTGCTGCTCTAGAATATCCGCGGCCAAAACCGTATCCTTCTATAATACCTCGGGTACGTCATATAATATAGGACCAAGATACAAAAGATGCCCACAACAACAGCAACACATGTCACGACCCTGACTATAAAAACCCTCACCATCCTTAAATGCATCTCATTCCTCTTCTCTTTAATGGAATTAGATCCATTTTCCGCGCTACGCGCGGATTATATACAATAATTTTCACCATTTTAATTTATATTATATTTGAAAATAGTTTTACATAATATTTAATCAAAAATAATATAGTATATTTAAAATTATAATAAAGTAATTTGGAGTATTTTTTTAATTGCGATTTATTTAAATGGCGAGCTATGTGTTTAGTATTTCTAACATTAGTGTATTTTGCATATGTTTACTGTGAAGGTTCTTCTAATAATGTTAAGGGGAAATCTGATTTTACCACAGAGTTGATATTATTTTCAAATTTATTTTAAAAGAATGATTTTTTCATAAATACTTTAAATTTGTGATAAAACAACTAAACTATATAGCCCTCATAATCATTTATATATGTCTAAGAATTATTTATAGACATATAACCAATCTCATCCCTTAAATGCTAAACCCTAAAAAATTGTCATTAGATCTTAAACTCAAATGTTAGGATATTTTTGATTAAATGTATTTTTGGAAAGTGATATCTAATTGTAATATTTTAAGCAATTTTTCTAATGTATGAAACTGCTGAAGTAAAATCTTGTTGTTGGTGTTAAAGCAAATATTTATTTGTTTTTATTTTTCAATAGTTTAAAATATAATACATTATAATTTAATTTTTTGTATTTAAATTTGTATACTTTTGAATTAGTGCTCGTAACCAAAATAACTCGTTTTTTATACTTTTGTAATTATCTGAAACTTTCACTTCTTCTCCCCATATAGTTATAAGAAAGTCGACATGAAAAAACGGTTTTAGATGAAATTGTTGTTTGTTTAAAAGTAAAAATAAAAATTGGGTTGTGAATCCAGGAAGATCATGTTTTTAGAGTGTTCCATTCATGCTAATTCTAACAAAATTTCTTACTTGAAGATGTAAGCTAGATAGTGGTGTATACATTAGATTATGTTGCCAAAAAGCTCAATAGAACAACTGTTTTTAGAAATTATATTTATATATAGTAACAATAACTAAATATCTGTTTATAGGTTCTTTGATAATTCTCTGGTTATACACTATCAACCTCCCAATGTGCCGAGCCATACGTTGATACTAATATTATCATTTCAATTTTCAAACAACACTTATCTTTTTCACCATAAGAATCCTTTTATCTAATAATTCGAAACTAAAGAAAAAGACACCAAATGTCGTCATAAGAATTATTTAAACCTAAATAGACTGCAATCACAAGCACATAAGTTCACAAATTGAAAACCAGACCGGAGAAAACCAAAACATTAAAACGTGCATGACTGATTAACCGAGGATGGTGGTTCAGATCATGGACGTAACGACATAAGGATCCATGTTAGAAGCTGGCCTTCTGTCTTCGAAGTAACATTTGCCTTCCTTCTCAGTGTCTCGTCCCACTCTCACCGAAGCTCCACGGTTCGCCACTCCCCAAGAGAACGTGTTGATGTATGCGGTCTCGTGCTTCCCCGTGAGACGACGCTCGCTGCCTTCACCGTACGCAGCAATGTTCTCCTTGTGCTTCACCTGAAGCTTCTCTATCGCGTTCTTTATCACTGCTAATCCTCCGTTGTTCCTCATCGACTTCGTGCTGTAGTTGCACAATCACCCTGACAACCCATGCAAACAATGTTACAACTTATTTCACATGAAGAAAGTGTTGAGAGAGTGTGGTAAAGAGACACTAACCGGGACTGGTTTTGGGTCGAAGCTGAAATTTACACCAGAGATCTCAGTGATCCTCTGTCAACAGAAATAGATGTGGCCATTAGCAAAGTTTGAAGCTTTTTATTGGGAACTAAAAAGGTTAAAGTAGATTACTGTACCTCGTGGACACTCTCACCATACACTTCACCGTACGCAGCAATGTTCTCCTTGTGCTTCACCTGAAGCTTCTCTATCGCGTTCTTTATCACTGCTAATCCTCCGTTGTTCCTCATCGACTTCGTGCTGTAGTTGCACAATCACCCTGACAACCCATGCAAACAATGTTACAACTTATTTCACATGAAGAAAGTGTTGAGAGAGTGTGGTAAAGAGACACTAACCGGGACTGGTTTTGGGTCGAAGCTGAAATTTACACCAGAGATCTCAGTGATCCTCTGTCAACAGAAATAGATGTGGCCATTAGCAAAGTTTGAAGCTTTTTATTGGGAACTAAAAAGGTTAAAGTAGATTACTGTACCTCGAGAAGGTATCTAGCGACCCAGACTTGATCACCAGCACTAATACCCTCAACTGGACCGACTTGGAACTCCCACTGTCCAGGCATGACTTCTCCATTGACACCAGAGATGCCAATACCTGCGTAAAGACAGGCCTTCTAGTGTGCATCCATGATGTCACGACCAATTGCTTTGTCAGCTCCCACACCACAGTAGTATGGTCCCTGTGCCAAACACCTAAAACACTTTACATCAGATGATATGTAAGAAAATGTTGTAATAACATTAGGATGAGATGATAATTAGATTAAGCTGAGGGCCAGGGAAGCCACCAATAGGCCAGTTCACACCCTTTTGCATCAATGTGTATTCTTCCTCAATCCCATACCTATTGAATCACAAACAAAGAGTATAGGTATAAATGATTGATCTGAAGAGAGATTAATATACAACTGAGGAAGAAGATAGTACCAAGGCTCCTCAGAGGCAACTTTGGAGTTGCTGAAGATCTTAGCAACGTTGTGCTTCTTGTTGGTTGGAATTGGATTCCCAGCCGACGTGTAAGCATCACACATCACCTTCATATATCAACCAATCATTTTTTAAAATCTAATTTTGTTACAAACCAAATATTATTACACTAATCATATAAAACCAACCCACCAGAATGTTGTTGCCTGAGTTCATAATGAAGTATAAATCTATGATAAGAAACATGTAACATAAATCGATGAATTTCAAGATCATGTCTGAAATCTTATAAACTAATAAGATGAATAGATAAGAAAGACTCAGACACACACCTGGGGATACGTAATAGAAGAAAGCAGTGGGAGGGATGCGAATGGGCCGGACTCTTCAAACGAAAAGATCATTGACGATGAACTAAACGACAGAGAAAAATATTACTGGCAATATATGAGATTGTACATATTTAAAGAGGGTTTTGAGTAACGGTGATTCATAGGAGAGTTGAAACGATGACGACGAAGTGGAAGGGTCGGGGGGGGGGGACGATCAATTGCTTTGGAGAAAATTAGGGTAACGCTAGACAGAGATATGGGCTTGATATTGATCATAGTTTTTTTTTTTTTAAGAACACACGATGGCCCATGACCAAACTTAGTCGACTGAATCATATATGACATGGCGAAACAAAACCTTCTGATAGGCTGATTTTTTTAAGTGACGTGGACACTCTCACCATACACCTTATTCTCCTTTTAGTATAGATTATAGATTTATCAATTCACCAACTTTCAATTTGTTTGATTCTGCACAAAACCGAGAAATCAACAAACCAGGTATTCTCAAGTCCAGGTTCGGTCCAACCGGTTTCCACTCTCCATATACCTTTTCAGCTCCTTCTACATCGTCTAGCTTCAACAAAGAAGCAATAACAGTTTTATACCAATAATCCTCCAACTTCTCATTCGTCATGCACTCGTTCCCAAGACTTAACCAACCATCCTCCAACTTCTCCTTCTCCTTTTTCTTACACTCGTTCCAAAGACGGTACACTTCTTTTTTACTCCCTTCCAGGCCACCATACATCTCTATAGCTTGTTCTATTGATCCTGCTTTAGAGTAAGCCTTTGCCACTGCAGCCATGGTCTCTCTTTCTAGTTTGATCCCTTCTTCTCCACTCCACTTTTTCATAAACGTTTCCATAGCTTCTACGTTAGAATCAGCCGCATATATTCTCAAGACTTTGTTCACCATGAGACTATCGGGAGCCACGTTGTTCTCTTCCATCTCACGAAGAAACTCCTCAACCATATTTCTTTGACTGTGGAAAGAGAACATTGAGTTGAACGGTGAAGGTTTCATGAGGAGACCTAGCTCTCTCATCTTCTCAAACGTTGCCTTGGCCTTACCCAAATGTTTGTCAGATTTTGTGTAAGAGCTTAGGAGAGTTGCGTAGACAGTGTAATCCTTCATGTTCTCTGGGATGTTTTTAAAGAACTTCTCTGCTTCTTCCAGACCCAACACAACATCAACCATATGAAGCCGAACTGCATAATCCTCAGCATAAATATTACAAGCCCTTTTTTCATCCATCCACTCTGAAACCTAACATTTGAAAGATATATTAGAACATTAAATCTCTAGATGAGTCTTTCGCCAACAAAAAAATAATATAAAAAATGAAAAGAGAAAGTGTGAAAGTTTTTATATGAGATATTATGCTATTTAGAGTCTTTTGTCACATGTGTCTATGGTTAGTATTTTATTTGACTACTAAAAATTTATATGAAGATAAAATTTCTCAACCAATGATGATGCTCTCACAAGCCTATAGTCATTTTAACAAGTATTATGAAAGAAAGCACAAGTTCAAAAAAAAAGAGGTTACATGTAGAAGGGTGAATCTGTAATCAACAAACCTGAAGTGCTTTAGAAAACTGATTAGAATCATGAAGATTCTTGATGAGGCATTTGAGTTCAGACACTCTCATTCTACTCCCCCATTGGTCCAAAAGGGGGTTGATCGGTCTCTTCATTCTTATGTTCTTTATTAAACTTTTCATAAGTTTCTCAGCTTCATCAACCATTCCTCTCTCTCGATAACCAGAGGCCAACGCTGTTGGGATCCGGATATCAAACTCAAGAGGCAAATATTCCCACACTTTGTAAATCTCTTCCGCCTCAGTGATAGCGTCTAGCTTTAAGAGTGAACGAACCACAGTTAGATAGTCATTGTTATCACAGTACGGTTCTGTGTTCTCATTGCAAAGGTTCCATATACGTAGCACCTCTTCTTTCTTTTCAGCTTCACCATACAGCTTCGTGAGAAGCTCGTAAGCTTGTTTAAACGACTTGGGGTCAACCAGTAATTTCTCGGTTAAAGTGAGCAATTTTATCGCCTCTTCTTGTGAGCCTTTGCCATGTCAAGAGTAATGAGCCACTCAAGAGTGCGCCAGTTCCCACTATTTTCTTCCCACGCAGTTAAGGTCTTCTCCATCGGCGTCACGCCAGGCACAGCGGCGTATAGCTTTGACACGTGGTCCAGAGTGACGCTGTCGGGCGCCACGTTATTACCTTGCATCTCACGGAAAAGCTCATCGGCTTTATCTCGATTATTTAGAGCACCGTAAAGAGACATCATTGCATTGTAAGGAGAAGGACTCGTGAGAAGACCTAACTCCCTCATTTTCTTGAACGTGGCTTCGGCTTTACACAGAGTCTTGTCCGATCGTTTGTATAAGGTTAGCAGACTAGTGTAGAAAGAACCGTCTCTCGCGCTATGTGGTATACTTTCGAAGCACTTCTCTGCTTCTTCTAACCCAACAACATTATCTAACATCCACTCTGATACCTAACGACATCATCACCATAATAAGACGTCATCAATGTTTCAACGTAAAGTTGAGCAGAGTATATATAAAGAATGGAACCTGGAGGGCTTGGTCGGATTCACGAAGCTTTTTGATGATGACTCTCACGTGAGAAGGGTCAATTTGATTACCCTGTTGCCGCCACTGTTGTAGCACCGGAATGATTTTTTGCATTCTGATCAAGAGCCTCTTTTAGACGATTCTGCAAAGTTTGATTCTTAATTTAAAGAAAGAATAGATAACATTATATTATTGAAATATGTGACAGCTTTATATTAAACTATGGTTTATATTAGGTGCTCTAGAATTCTTAGAAATATGATTTAGAAGATATTTAGAAGTACCACATAGAATGAGATTTCTTTTTAATTAATACAAAATTAAGGTTCTAATTATTTTTTTTTTTATTTTTTTTTTGAAATGTTAAATTTATATATCAACAAAAGAAAAAATGTTTACAATACTGAAATTTTGGAAGAGCTATTGCAGTTCCATCATTTTAATTCTTTCCCAGCCATCTTTGCATAAGGAGGCTACTAAACTCAGGGTTCCTGCCGCGAAGGGAGGAGATTCTGTTCCGTATGGTTCTGTCTAGCAATCGCACAAGCTGAGCCGGGGAGTTCCAAGAGTTGTTATGTTTCCGACCATTGCGTTCTCTCCACAGTGAGTAGATTGATCCTTGAAAAGCCAGCCGAAGCAGGCAGGAATCAATCTTATTACGGCGAGGAGAAAGCAGGGTGTTGATGGTAATACTCCAGGGTTCTAATTATTTTTAAAGATACTCAATTAATATATAGGAGATACTCAAAAGGTCACCAAAGATAACACGATAAACAAAGCATATAATCCTCTTTTGGAAAATTTAGGGGATAATTGGTTGGACTGTAACTGTAAAAAATTTACTTTAGAATTTAGTCTGTTGAATTTTTTGATTTATCTTTAAGAAATGTGGTTTTAAAATTTTCTACAACTAAAAAGATGGGGCTTTAGAAAATAAAATTTTTACAACCATATTTTGTATGTTTTTGCTATAGATTTAGTTTTTTGGTTGTAGGTTTAAAAACTAAGATAAAGCATGATCTATACTATTATTTGCGAAGTAAGTTTTTGGAATCGAGCTCTCACGTTAAAAGTTAGAGTGATTAATATCATTTATACCCTTAATGAATAAAATGTATAACTAAATTAAAAAATAAAAACGAAATTTTAATTTATTTGATTAGATAATTGATTAAAATTAATAATAGTAAGAATTATCCAAAATCTGAAAATATAATTTTAAGAAGAGCTAATTTATGTATATATTGTATTGTTATCTGAAAAACTCTTTTAGTAAAAAGTTAAAAAACATGAATTATATAACTAAATATTAACCAGAAAATATTCTTAATTATATAATTAAAATAGAATATTGAAATTATCCAAAATCTAAAAATATAATTAAAAAAAGAAGATAATTTCTATATATATATTGTATTGTTATCTGAAAAAGTATTTTTGTAATAAAAAGTTAAAAAACATAAATTAGTTTTTGGAATCGAGCTCTCACGTTAAAAGTTAGAGTGGTTAATATTGATTATACACTTAATGAGTAAAATGTATAACTAAATTAAAAAATAAAAACGAAATTTTAATTTATCTGATTAGATAATTGATTAAAAGAAATAATAGTAAGAATTATCCAAAATCTAAAAATATAATTTTTAAAAGAGACAATTTTTGTATATGTTGTATTGTTATCTGAAAAAGTTTTTTAGTAAAATGTTAAAAACATGAATTATGTAACTAAATATTAATCAAATAAAATTCTTAATTATAAAAATAGAATATTGAATTAACCAAAATATAAAAATATAATTTCTATATTTATATGTATTATTATCTGAATTAGTATTTTAGTAAAAAGTTAAAAACATAAATTATATAATTAAATATTGATCAAATAAAAATTTTACTAAAATCTCCATAATATTATTTGTGAAGTCAGTTTCTTATGTATCGCGCTCACGTTAACTCTAACGATGGTTGGTTACATTGATACCCTTAATGAATTAAAAATATTACATTTTTTAGATACTATTATTGAATTTTGTTATTTAGTTTCCTTTTAAAAAATTTCCAAATATCATATATAATAAAAAAAGGAAAGATTTAGAAATTTTAAAAAATAAATTTAAAAACGAAAATATATGTATCTATAATATGATTTTGTAAAAAAAAAGAAAAATTCACAAAATATAAATATTCCTTTAAAAATATTTTAAATAACATAAAATATACTTTTGAAGTAATAAAATATTTCCTTATATCTATATTCTCTTAGATGCAAATATATATTTGAATATAATGTGATTTCATAAAACAACATTCACATGCATGATCTTGATATTAGAAAAAGAAATATTGTTGCATTTAAAACAAATTTAAAAAAATACAAAATATATATTTCCAAGTTTTATATATCTATCTATTTCCTTAGATGATTACATAAAATAATTAAGGAACATAAACAGATATATGTTTAATTGACTAAAAATAGTTTATAATTAGTATTATTGAAATGTTTTAATTATTTTTCATATATTTAGTTGACTATAATATCTTTCAATTACAGCATAAAAAATCTATAATTATGTTTTACTTATATAGTATGATTTTTAAAATACAAGCACACAATTTTCTTAAACTGCTTATTTTTAAAAAATACTGCTTATTTTTAAAAAATATTAAAAAGACTTAACAATAAACATATTTGGATCAAATAATTATAAAATATTTTAAAATAACATAACACTATATACTTTAACAAGGTAGATATATTATATTTTATCATTATTAAAATTATTTGTTTTCATAATATTAAATTTGTTTTTAAATTTTATGTTTGTGGAACTTCATATGACTATAACTAAAATACCAAAGTACCCTTAATGAATTAAAAATAGGGGTTTTTGCCAAAACTAACCCACAACTTGATTTTAATTCCAAACCTATACCCAAACTTGGATCAAATGCAAAACTAACCTAAAAGTCTAGTGAAATTACAGCTCAGCCCCTTGTGACCAAACAAAAAAACAGAAGCCATTTTTACGAATATAGCCCCAGTAAATCGTCTGAGTCGTCTGAGATGTTGGAAGTCGTCTGGACGACTGAAGTGTAAGTCGTCTGGTACCAGTTTATTTTAAAAATAATTTATAAATCTTGTAAAAAAATATTTTGATGCGTAAAAAATAAAAATCAAGTAATTATAAACAGTTTTAACTGATATAAATTAAGATATGATAAAATTGATTTGTTTTGAAGATATATGAGTGGAAGTAGTGAATCATGAAATACTTTGGTTTAGGAGTTTGGCAAACATATGTTGTAGTATTGTATGTATTGTTAGGGTTAGATTTTGGAAAACTAAAATGTTTTTTTCAAAAATTAGTTTTCACCTATATGTGTTTATTTCTGTGTATAGTAAACACTTTTCAAGTTTGATTTGGTTTTATGAAGTGTTTAATTAGATAATTAAGTTTAGGGGTTATGTTTAGGGTGTGGACGACTTATATTTCAGTCGTCTGTTGAATAATTTACCCGGACGACGTATATTTCAGTCGTCCAGACGACTTACTTGTAAATCCTCTGGAAAGTCTTCTATTTTAGTTTCCCGCTAAAAATATTTAATTTCCCGCTAAAAATATTAAACTCTTCTGGACGACTTACATGTAAGTCGTCTGTTTTAATTTCTTCACCAGACGACTGAAATGTAAGTCGTCCAGGAAGTCGTCTGAGTCAAAAATATTTAATCTAATTGGATTTTTTGTCTCCCTATATAAAGAAAAATTTACACATTCTCTCTCCTCCTCTCAAATGGCTGCAACAAAAATGTAATGTTCATCATTCTAAAACTCTCCAACCTCTCTCTAATCTCTTTGACTTGAAAACACCAAACTTTATATGAATTTTTCAGTTTTGTCTCATGTATTTCTTACTAATCTATCTCTTTTGCAGGTTTTTAATCAAATGGTACTCATCTTCCACTAATTTAGAGGTAGATCTATTAATTTTAGATATGTATTTTTGTGTGTTCTATAAATGTAGATTTATCTAATCTTCCACTCATTTTCTCTATTTTTAAGTCATTTGAACGTTTTTGAATATGCAGGTTTTTCAGATCTGGATTTGATGTGCAGGTTTTTCAGATCTGGAAGACTTCTGGGACGACTTACCTGTTAGTCGTCTGGAAGTCGTCTGGAAGTCGTCTGGACTTCTTGGAAGTCTTCTGACAAAGTCGTCTGGACTTCCAGGAAGTCGTCTGGACTTCCAGGAAGTCGTCTGGACTTCCAGGAAGTCGTCTGGAATTCCCGAAAGTCGTCTGGACTTCCAGGAAGTCGTCTGGACTTCTAGGAAGTCGTCTGGATTTTTCTGAGCGTTTTGGTAAGTTCTTATGTCTGATTTTTCTTCATTTGGTAACTTCTTGTTGTATAAAGTTCTTACTTTTTTCCCAAACTAAAACTCTCCAAACCCACTCTAATCTCTTTGACTTGAAAACACCAAACTTTATATGAATTTTTCAATTTTGTCTCATGTCTTTGTTACTAATCTATTTTTTTTTTGCAGGTTTTTAATTATTTGGTACTCATCTTCCACTAATTTAAAGGTAGATCTATTATTTTTAGATATGTATTTTTGTGTGTTCTGTAAAGGTAGATTTATCTAATCTTCCACTCATTTTTTCTGTTTTTAAGCCATTTGAACGTTTTTGAATATGCAGGTTTTTCAGATCTGGATTTAATATGCAGGTTTTTCAGATCTGGAAGACTTCTGGGACGACTTACTTGTTAGTCGTCTGGAAGTCATCTGGAAGTCGTCTGGACTTCCTAAAAGTCGTCTGGACTTCCTGTAAAGTCGTCTGGAAGTCGTCTGAACTTCCTAAAAGTCTTCTGGCAAAGTCGTCTGAACTTCCTGGAAGTCGTCTGGACTTCTTAGAAGTCGTCTGGACTTCTTAATAGTTGTCTGGTCTTGTCTACTCAAGTGGAATCCAAGCTTGTCTTTGTAGATGAATGATCTATAATAGTTTTGTTTGTGGTCTGTTTTATGAATTGCATGTATACTCTTTTAGTTGTGAATTTTTTGTAAAATCAGTAAAAATGTTTTCCAAGATGTATTAAATGTGCTAACAATGTGTTTACACATTTACAAATCAATGAAATAATAGACTTCAGTAGCCTTTTTCTTATCTTTGGATCTCTCATATGCAATAATAAACTCCAATGGCCTTTTTCTCATCTTAATAAACAAGAATGTTGGTAAGAGATGGAAACAAACAATAGTAACTAGTCAAAGCATATAATAAACTCCAATGGCCTTTTTCTCATCTCGTCTCAGGTTACAGATTTCAAAGTCAATTGCAAAAATAACCTCTGCGTTGACCAGACGACTTCCAGGTAAGTCGTCTTCAGCCAGACGACTTCCAGGTAAGTCGTCTACAGCCAGACGACTTCCCAAGTAAATCGTCTGACGAACAGATCTGGAAAAAAACTCGATGTCATACCTTAAATTGGTGAGATAAGTTCCTTAACATACATAAGGCTTCTCCAAGCACACATAATCACAAACGAAAGTCACCCACCCAGAATCGTTAGCTTCTATGACTCTATGAACCATAAAAATTTTAGAATCAAAATCTTGGGTTTTTTTAGCTCATTGTGGAGAGAAAGTGAGATATATGTTGTGTTTAGTTCACAAGAATGGAAAAAGAAGAAGGGTAAATCGATTTTGGGAGCATTAAGAGCTTCAAATTGGTTGTTCATGGTGGTTGTGGTATTGATATCAATGGCAATCTTGTAATTACTTGAAGATGATGAGGGTGAGAGAGTAAAAATGTCATTTTCGAAAAAAAAAAAAAAATTGATGGCATTTTCGTAAATTATATGAACTTGTGGGGTAAATAGGGCAAAACCAATTTTCAAAAAAAAAGGAGGTTAGTTTTGTGTTTGACTTTAAGTTGTAGGTCAATTTTGCAAAAATCCCTTAAAAATATTGCATTTTTTAATTTTATTATTGAATTTTGTTATTTAGTTTCTTTTTAAAAAATTTTCCAAATATCATATATAATAAAAAAGGAAAGATTTATAAATATTAAAAAATAAATTTAAAAACAAAAATATATGTATCTATAATATGATTTTATAAAAAAAAGGAAAATTCACAAAATAGAAATAATCCTTTAAAAAATATTTTTAAATAACATAAAATATACTTTTGAAGTAATAAAATATTTCCTTATATCTATATTTTCTTAGATGCAAATATATATTTGAATATAATGTGATTTCATAAAACAACATTCACATACATAATCTTGATATTAGAAAAAGAAATATTGTTGCATTTAAAACAAAATTTAAAAAAATACAAAATATATATTTTCAAGTAATCGAAATAACTTTTATATAACTATCTATTTCCTTAGATGATTACATAAAATAATTAAGGAACATAAACAGATATATGTTTAATTGACTAAAAATAGTTTATAATTAGTATTATTGAAATGTTTTATTTATTTTTCATATATTTAGTTGACTATAATATTTTTCAATTACAGCATAAAAAATCTATAAATTATGTTTTACTTATATAATATGATTTTTAAAATACAAGCACATAATTTTCTTAAACTGTTTATTTTTAAAAGATATTAAAAAGACTTAACAATAAACATCTTTTGATCAAATAATTATAAAATATTTTAAAATAACATAACACTATATACGTTAACAAGGTAGATATGTTATATTTTATAATTATTAAATTATTTGTTTTCATAATATTAAATTTTCTTTTAAATTTTATGTTTTTATGTTTGTGGAACTTAATATGACTATAACTAAAATACCAAAGCAAATCTGAATTCTCATTTTTAAGATTATTTAAAATAAATTTCAGTTTACCATTTAATAAATCTAAGGCATAAAATTATTTATAATTTATAAAATATTTTAATTATTGTAAATATTGATATGTGTTCATGATATTAATTATTTATAATTTATAAAAAATTAATTATTTTAGTTACTTATGTATGTAACTTTATATGGATCATATCGCTTTATTTTCTGATATTTGTTTTAAAAACACAACATATAATTTAATAAATATTATGAAACTACATGCACATTTAAATGATAAATAAAATTAATTTGATTTTATTTAATTATAATAAAAAATAATTATACTCCAGTTTGAATTTAAAAGAATATATGTAACTCAATACATTCACAGCATGAGTGACTCGGCTAATCCAACTTATATCTAAAATCATAGATTTAACTACAATAAGAATATTTATACTATTATTTACGAAGTGATTTGGCTTATTTGTCACATTCTCCATGATTTTAGTTAATTTGCTTACTTGTCATATTTTCCATAATTTTAGGACAAATCATTAGTTTAATTAACATTATTATTAATTTTTTTATATTTTTGATATCTATATATTTATCATGATATTTAAAATCATGATAAACATGAACCTATTTTACCGATATATATACTAATATTTTCTAAAAAATATTTTAATATATAATAAACATGATATTTACGACATTTAATTAATAAATAGATATTAATAATATATACCGATAATATCATCATTACATTTCTCTCATTTATAATTTTAATGACTAATATTATAGCCAATTTCTCTATTTTTTACTGAAAATGTTGATCAAATACAGATTATTATAAAATTTATATATAAGTATACTAATATATCTGAATTAATCAGTTTCTTTAGTTAATTTTCTTATTTTTCATCTTTTCCATAGTTATATGATAAATCATTATTTTAATTAATATTATTATTTGATTTATTTATTTTGATATCTATATAGTTATGATGATATTTAAAATAATTAATAAACATTAACATATTTTACCAATATATATATATATATAGGGGAAATTACATGTTTACCACTTTTATGGTACCACTTTTCATTTTTACCACCACTAATGATACATTTTCAAAAATACCTTTTTCATTAAGTAGCAAAAGACTCTTATGCTTTTGTTATTTATATATATAATAAATCATTATTTAAATAAAAAAATAATAAAATAATAAAAAATAATAAAAAAATAAAAAGTAAAAAAAAATTTCGAATTATACTTTTTCAAATTCTAACTTTTTTATAAATTTTTTTTTTGAAATTTTTTTTTTGATTTTTTTTTTTATTTTTATTTTCAAATTTCATTTTGAAAAACGAAAATTATGTTTGAAATTATTTTTTTAAATTTTTTAATTTTTTTTTAAGTATTTATTTATATATTTATTAGAATCCTAAATTTCATATTCCATAAACCCTACTCCACCCCTCAACTCTAAACCCTAAGTCTAGATTATTTAACCCTAAGGGTATAATTGTATTTTACCCTTCATTAAAAGTGAGGGTAAAAATGGTTAGTATAAACATGAAAAGTAGTACTATGAATGTGCTATTTGTGGCAATTTCCCATATATATACTAATATTATTTTTAAATATATTTTAATATATAATTATCATGATATTTAGGAATTAATAAATAGATATTAACAATATCTACCGATAATATCAGCATTACTTTTCTATCATTGTATAATTTTAATGACTAATATTATAGCCAATTTCTATGATTTTTACTGAAAATATTGATCAAATACAGATTATTATAAAATTTATATATAAGTATACTAATATATCTGAATTAATCGGTTTGATCCTTTAATATATTGAACCATATTCATATACTGATGCTTTCTAAACATAACATCCTCGGTACTTCCAAATCCAGACTATTTTTTCTGTTTCGGTTTGGTTCGGGTTTGAATGGTTTGGTTTTACTGAACACTCCTAAACTATTGTTATTTGTTAATGTTTTATATTTGTAATTTTTTTATAATCCTTTTAGTAGCACATGATTTCTTTTGAGTCCAAATAAAATATGTGTTAGTTTCACCTACAAAATTTCCTAATTTAGTTATTACTATAAAAATATTTTGATCCAAAGTCAACATCACATAAATAAAAATATGAAACAAAATAATACAATTTAATACATTGATTACCAATATGAATATTGAAATATTATAATTTATAATAATTTAAAATTTGTATATAATTCAATTATTATTATCTTATAAAAAATAAAATTAAAAATTGTTAGATGTACATATATATTTATCCGCACAAGGTGCGGGAAATCAACTAGTATAATTTTATAATAATAATTTATTTTATAAATGTAAATTATAGGATGCCTCAAAAAATATTAACAAATGAAAATAAAATATTAACCAACTCTTATATTTAGTTCTTTTGTAAAATTTATATATATGCATGAAACTGTAGAATATTGTCGTTATATTAATTTACTCAATTTCACTTTAATTTATTTTATATTTTATTCTAAACACAATTATCTTAAGTTTACATAATCTTCCTCGAATATATTTACATATCTAAGACAACAACGAATGTAAATACAAATAAGAAAATTAATCATAATTTTAATATATTTAAAATAAAAAATATTATAGTTGAATTCAGAGAAATAGATGCAATCTAATATACCCACATGATAACTAAATCGACTGTAAAAAACACAAATCCGATTAGATATAACATATCTAAAATCATATATCTAATTAATGTAATATAATATTACTAACAAAATTATGCATACAAATTATAAATTATATAAAAAATAAAAATAAATAACAATCAAATATTATAGTATATTTATTTTATAAATATTTATATGCGTGCATCAGCACGGGAAAATCACCTAGTTATGAATATAGTCTACAAAGAACTTTTCAAAAATTATTAAAATGTTTAAGCCTGCAGCGCGGACAAAACACCTAGTTGGTAGTATTTAAGGTTGTAGATAAAAATTAAAGTCCAACCAATCACCTCCTTAGTAACCCATGTACCTAAAAAAATAAAATCCACGGCCAGAATTTTGCTAGATATCGTCCGGCCACTACAAGAAAGAAGAACACACCGATAGCAACATATGTCACGACCCTGGCGATATAATCCCTCACCATCCTTGCATGCATCTCATTCCTCTTCCCTTTAATGGAATTTATCAATTCACCAACTTTCAATTCGTTTCCTTCTGCACAAAAGCGGGAAATCAACAAGCCAGGTATGCTCAAGTCCAGGTTCGGTCCAACCGGTTTCCACTCTCCATATACCTTTTCAGCTCCTTCTACATTGTCTAGCTTCAACAAAGAAGTAATAACAGTTTTATACATATCACCCTCCAACTTCTCATTTTTGTTAAAAAGACGGCACCACCAATCATCCTCCAACTCCTCATTCTTCTTAAACTCGTTCCAAAGACGGTACACTTCTCCTTCACTCCCTGCCACACCACCATACATCTCTATAGCTTTTCCCATCGATCCTGCTTTAGCGTAAGCCTTTGCCACTGCAGCCATGGTCTCTCTTTCTAGTTTGATCCCTTCTTCTCCACTCCACTTTTTCATGAACTTTTCCATAGCTTCTACGTTTGAGTCAGCCGCATATATTCTCAAGACTTTGTTCACTATGAGACTATCGGGAGACACGTTGTTCTCTTCCATCTCACGAAGAAACTCCCCAACCATATTTCTTTGACTGGGGAAAGAGAGCATCGAGTTGAACGGTGAAGGTTTCATGAGGAAACCTAGCTCTCTCATCTTCTCAAAAGTTACCTTGGCCTTACCCAAATGTTTGTCAGATTTTGCGTAAGAGCTTAGGAGAGTTGCGTAGACAGTGTAATCCTTCATGTTCTCAGGGATGTTTTTAAAGAACTTCTCTGCTTCTTCCAAACCCAACACAACTTCAACCATATGAAGCCGAGCTGCATAATCTTCAGCATAAATGTTACAAGCCCTTTTTTCATCCATCCACTCTGAAACCTAACATTTGAAAGGGATATTAGAACATTAAACCTCTCGATGAGACTTTCACCAATAAAAAATAATATAAAAATGAAAAGAAAAATAGTAAAGTTTTTTTTATATAAGAAAGTATTTATTTGATTATTAAAGATTTAGGCGAAAATAAAATTTCTCAAACAATGATGATGCGCCCACAAGCCTATAGTCATTTAACAAGTTGTATTATGAAAGAGAGAACAAGTTCAAAAAAAAGTCATGTGTAGAAGGGTGAATCTATAATCAACTGACCTGAAGTGCTTTGGAAAACTGATTAGAATCATGAAGATTCTTGATGAGGCATTTGAGTTCAGACACTCTCATTCTACCTCCCCATTCGTCCAAAAGCGGATTGATAGGTCTCTTCATTCTTATGTTCTTTATTAAAGTTTTCATAATAAGTTTCTCAGCTTCATCAACCATTCCTCTCTCTCGATAACCAGAGGCCAACATAGTTGGGATCCGGTAATCAAACTCAAGAGGCGAATATTCCCACACTTTGTAAAACTCTTCCGCCTCAGTGATAGCGTCTAGCTTTAAGAGTGTACGGATCACAGTTAGATAGTCATTGTTATCACAACTCTCTTCTGTGCTCTTATTGCAAAGGTTCCATATACGTAGCACCTCTTCTTTCTTTTCAGCATCACCATAGAGCTTCGTGAGAAGCTCGTAAGCTTGTTTAAACGTTTTGGGGTCAACTAGTTTCTCGGTTGACGTGAGCAATTTTATCGCCTTTTCTTGTGAACCGTCTTTGAGGCAAGCCTTTGCCATGTCAAGAGTAATGAGCCACTCAAGAGTGCTCCAGTTCCCACAGTTCTCTTCCCACGCAGTTAAGAGCTTCTCCATCGCCCTCACGTCGGACACAGACGCGTATAGCTTCGACACGTTGTCCACATTGACGCTGTCGGGAGCCACACCGTTACTTTCGACAACATTATCTAACATCCACTCTGACACCTAATGACATCACCATAACACATCATCAATGAATGTTCAACGAAATATTTAGAAGTAGGATTGAGAATGAAACCTGAAGGGCTTGGAGAGATTGGTCAGAATCACGAAGCTTTTTGATTATGACTCTCACGTGAGAAGGGTCGATCTGATTCCCCTGTTGCCGCCACTGCTGTAGCACCGGAATGATTTGTGCATTCTGATCAAGAGCCTCTGTTAAACGATGCTGCAAAGTTTGATTAGCCGACGACCACAGGGTTCTGAGGGTGCAACTCCTGTAAAGTTTTGCGTGTTGTACAAGAATTCTCATCATGGTTAAGCTGGAAGGCGAAATTACTTGGAGATTACCTGCTAGGGTTTATGTATGTTTATTTGTGCGGCCTCTTCTTTTTACAGGATAATAATTTTTTGTTTAATTAATTGTACTACAGCAGTAGCAGTAGACCCTCTATAAATTAATAACATTGAGACTTATAGAGATATTAACTTACAAAAGTTTCTTTAGTTAGATTTTTTATTTTAAGATATATTTATTCTAAGAAAAGAAAAATATTTGATTTTAGTGTATAGATATTAATTTTATTTTATTATTTGGTGTATATAATATATATTGCATAAAATTTAAATGTAGTTTTAGATATAATATTAATAAATCCCATCAAAAATATATTAAATGTTAAGAAAATATAAGGATAATTCCATTGTGAATATAAAACAAACAATATAATAATAGATTCTTCTTTATATAAAATATGTATACATATAAATTATTAATTTATAATTTTAATGAGATCATATATTTACATAGAATTTTCTAATAAGTTATTATCTTATTTTTTAATCGATTTGTGTCAAATTTTGAACTGATCCAAGTTGAGACCAGAGAAATTTATTAATTTATAAAAATTATTAATTTATCGAGTATTAATTTATAAAGGTTCTATTGTATAGGATGACATATAATGTACAAGTCCGTTGCTTGCATGCTACTGCACTAGATTAGCAATAATTAAGGCAAACATTCACTACATAATTAAGACAACACCAACGTCCATCACAAGCATAGATTCCTACGAATAGGGCATGAACTATATCTACATCTATTGCGTACACATTATTTTTAACAAAATATAAATTTATATAAATATTTTTCAGTTAATCAAATTTTTATGACTATTTATCATTCAACTTGTAACCACTACAAGAAAACACAAGTTTTACGAGGGCAGTTTTCCTCGTTACTTCGTCGTAAAAGCAGTGTTACGAGGAATTAGCGAGGAAACCCGTTTCGTCGTTATACGTTTGTCGTAACGCATATATTCTCGCTAATTCGTCGTAAGGTAGCGAGGAAATAATTTCGTCGTAAAAGCGAAGGAGGATATTTCGTCGTAAAGACCACGTAAAGATTCCACATAAGGACGTCGCTAAGTTTCCTCGTAAATACCACGAAAAACTTTCCTCGTAAAACCCACGTAAATAAATACTCGTAAAATAAACGTAAATACCTTGACAGCTTTCCACGTAAAGAAAACGTAAAAACCTTGATAGATTTCCACGTTATTTCCTTGTAAAAGTTTCCTTTTAAAAACCACGTTAAGCTTCCACGTAAAGAAGCCGCAAAATTAGCTACGAATTTACTTCGTTTCATTATTTTATAGAAATATAAAAAATTATAATTATAAATATAATTTAAATTATTTAAATTATTAATAAAATTAAAATTCTAAAAAAATCAAAACCAAAATATTTTATATATAAATAAGTTTTGAATTCATAATACAAGAACCGAAATTAAAAAGAACTAAGGGTGGTCGTTAATCGCCTGGTAGAATTCATCACTCCTCGCCTGAACATCCGCCTCGGCATGTGAGTCGTCGGTCGGTGACTTGCCTGGGATAGGATTTTGTTGTCGCATGGTCCTCAACAAAGTCTCCCATTCCGGATTTGTGGCCGCTACAACGTCCAAGAAGCCCTCGAGTCCACCCATACGAGATCGCAGCTGAGTAGACTCTCTACGCAGCTCTTCGGACTCCCTACGCAGCTGAGAGACTTCATCATCCCGTCGCTGAACATAAGACGATGTCGCTCTCGGAACATCGTTGACGGAACCAATCCCCAACGTCCGTCCCTTTTTTTTAGGGACAACCTTAAAAACAAAAAATAAATTTTGTTAGTAAAAATTTAAAGTTAAATTAAATGAATATTTAAGAAAATTAAAATTTTAGAAAATTTACCTCCTCGTAAAGCTTATCCACTTCAGGTGTGGATAAGGTGACGGGTAATCCATCGGTGGACTGTTGGGTCAGCTGGGTCTGGCGTTCTTCAACCCGAGCAGCCAAATCGTTGTAGATTTGCTCGGACTTGCCATCTATAAATCGGCCCGCCTTGTTCTTGTGGGTCCTCTCGTAAAGTTGCATAAGAGACGGGAATTCTCCCGTCTCTTTGGCCTAAAAAAACATTTAAGAAAGTTGTTAGAATATATATAAAAATATACTAAAAATTTAATATAATTAAATTTTTAATTACCATTTCCAAACGGACACCGGCGTGGGGTTTTTGGCCCGTAGTGTGAAGCATCGGCCCGTTCCCGTGCTCATCGACTGTGTTACGGGAGTTAGAGCAAGACTGGGCGATTCTAATGGAATCAGGAAGACGCCAATATCGGATGAGGCCATCCCAGACATCCGTGGTGAGCTCAGCGGGTTTGCCACGCTCATACCCCTTCACGATCCAGTCACCCTTCCAGTTGGAGACCGTGTCCAACAAGCGAACTTTCGCCTTCGCGACAAACTTCTTCCTCACCCTCTCAGTGATCCCCAAGGCCCAATTATATTTTTGCTGTTGGAAAAAATAATTTATAATTAGTTTTTCAGAAAAAAATATATATATAAATAATGAAAAAATTTAAAGATATATATTTAATTAATAGAACTTACAGCGTAAATTTTGAACCACGTCTTTCTGACGTAGTGGGGCGTCGTTTTCCAGTTCGGATGTGGCATGGAGAAGTAACCTTTTATCGTGTCGGTTACGTCCGATGCAAGACATCCGTCAATCCCCCACCTGAAAAATACAAATTTAAAATATAAATTATTTTTTAAAGTTATAAAAGAATTTAAAAAGAATAAAAAAATAATGAAACATACCATAAAGTTCCGTCCGGTCGGTCGGGGTCGATGACTGGTAAACCTTCTCTGCCTGGCAGACGGAGAATGTCCTCTACGGTGTACTGCGAGTAAGGAGCACTCGGAGGCACCATCAAATCGGGATGAATCTCGGCGGGCATCGGAGGTGCCGGCATCGGAGGAGGCACAGGAGGAGGAGCCATCTGGGGAGGCACGTGAGGAACCGATGGTGCACTAGAAGAAGGAGATCCAATGACTCTCTGAGTGTACTGAGTCTCGGGGACAGTCTCCTGACCCGAAGAACCGGGAGCTGAAGAAGACGACGGGTCTAAACGACTACCCGGCTCACCGAACATCTCTCTGTAATGGGCAGTAAGTCTACCTTTTCGAACCTGAGAAAAAAATTTAATTTTTTAAATTTTCGTGAACAATATACTTCCCAACATTATCCACCTAATCAACACTAAATAACATAAGATCCGTAAACCTATCTAAATTCCCTATACTAACCACCTAATCTATCCTAAACTAATCAAACTAGAGAGGAATTAGAGAGACTTACCATTGCTACGAATTAGGGAGGAAGTGGAGAGGAAGTGGAGAGGAAAGACGGAGCGAGCTCGCTCGGGATATATATAAGATTACTTGTCCTCGTAATTTCCTCGTAAACTTACGAGGAATTACAGAGGCCCGCGTTTTCATTTACGAGGAAATAGCGACGAAATACAAAGGCCCGCGTTTTCGTTAACGACGTTTTTACGACGAGTTAGGTTACGTGGAATTAACGAGTTAACCAGTTACGAGGAATTAGCGAGCCTATATTTTCTATAAATACCCACAACTTTCCTTCTCAAACCACACACAAACTCACAAAACACACCCTATCTCAAATCACACTCCTCACCAAAATACTTTTCAAATTAGAAATATTTGAAAAAAAAAAGAAGAAAAGAAGATATTAGAATTTATGTGGGTGAGACTTAAGTCTCGCCACATATAATTCCAGTATCTTTCTTTTTTTCTTTTTTACTAGTTTTTATACTATGAGGAAGTAGCTAGTCCCGCTTTTCACCAAATTAGAAATATTTGGAAAAAAAGAAAGAGAAGAAGATATTAGAATTTATGTGGGCGAGACTTAAGTATTATAATTGCTGGAAGTCTTGCCACATGTAAATCTGGTGTCTCTCTTCTTTTTCTTTTTTTTTCTAGTTTTTAGTCTACAAGGTTTTTACGACGATTTTTGTTACGAGGTGTTTACGACGAAATCATCCTACGTGGAATTAAAGAGTGCCTCCTTCGTCATTTACTTTACGTGGTATTTACGTCTATTTACCTTACGAGGTCTTTACGACGATTCCGTCCTACGTGGAATTAACGGGTTTCGCTTTCTTTATTTTTTTTAGTTTCGTCGTTATTTCCACGTAAGCTAACGAGTTCTTTACGACGATTCTGTCCTACGTGGAATAAACGAGGATTACGTCGTACATTCGACGTCAACTTACGAGGAATTAACGAGTATTACGTTTAAATCCCTAAAATCCGAAACCCCAAACCCCAAAACCCCATATTCCTTATCTTCTACTTCATATATTCCAAACCCCATCTTTATTTCCATTCCAAACCACAATTCCCACATTTACTTATTTATAAAACAAACTCCCACAATTTCTTATTCATAAAACAAACTCCCACATTACCTTATTCATAAAACAAACTCTCACATTACCTTATTCATAAAACAAACTACACAAAATCAAATACATCAATCGGATACATCGACATTCTCGTCATCACTAGAAATATCATCATTTTCATTAAACTCGTCTTCTACAGCTTCGTCTGTGGCATCATCGGTAAGATCTTCGTATTCGTGATTATGCGGATCAATGAGAAGGATGTCATCAATTTCTTGTTCAGGTTCCTCGACTTCATTTATCTGTTCTTCTTGCAATGGTGGTTCTTCTCCACTGATGATTCGTCCTCGAGGTGTAACTTTGATCACTGCTAACCAATTTATACCCGAATCTCTCATCCGAGGGTATGGAAGGAAGCTAACTTGGTCTGCTTGTGAAGCTAAGATGAAAGGCTCGAATTTGTTGTACCGACGTCCACCGTTGACATCAACTACACCAAATTTGTTAGACCGAACACCTCTGTTGACGACGGGGTCGAACCATTCACATTTGAAGATGACGCATTTCAGCTTCAGTATCCCTGGAAATTCGACTTCAATAATCTCCGTCAAGATCCCGTAGAAATCTGTTTCCCCTTTCACACATATTCCATAGTTACTGGTCGCCCGCTGTCTACCATACTCATATGTGTGAAAAGTGTAGCCTCGTGTGAAATACATCTGTGATGTGGTGACCTTTACAAGTGGAGATTGAATTACTTCGTGTAACCACTTAGGATAATCTGCATCGTCGTCATAATCAACCTGCAAAAATAAAGAGAACATTAAAATACAAATCATGTATGAAAAAATAGTTTGAGTTATAATACCTGATTCCGCAACCACTTAATGAAGTGCTGATCTTTCCTTTTGTCTACGTCACTTGTGGATATACCAGGAAATGTTTCTTCGACTTGAGAAACAAATAGGCTGTAAAATTAATCACATTTCATAGGAATGAATCTCTTGCAATTATATAATTAATTATATGTGTTTTGAAGTGTCCATATATGTTACCTTTCAAAATAACGCATCAATGGATCCTCGCAATTGAGTAGAATATAGGTGTGTGCACTATGAGCGTCTTGTTCACTCGACCACCAAACCTCTTTAGACTTCCCACCGAGTCGTCCAATCTGGCTAAAGATGTCTGGAACACCAGCAACTGCATATGTTGGCGCAACTCCACCATCATCATATCTTCTTGGAGCTCTTCTACGGGTACGTACTTTTGACGCAAAGTAGTACGATGTGAAGTGAGAAACTTCTTCCGTCAAACTTCCAGCAATTATAGAACCTTCAACTTTGGCGAGGTTCTTTGCTTTTCCCTTCAAATATTTCATGGCTCGCTCATACTGATACATCCATCCGTAATGTACAGGTCCACGAAGCAATGCTTCATATGGGAGGTGGACAGCTAGATGCTCCATGACGTCAAAAAATCCAGGAGGAAATATCTTCTCCAAGTTGCACAATAAGATGGGAATGTTCTCCTGAAGCTGTTCCACAACTTCTTCTTTAAGAGTGCGTGTGCTCAGATCCCTGAAAAATGCTCCAATGCCTTTTATATTCCAAAAACAATTAAACACATTGTTAGTCGTATATTATTTTGCAAACTAGACCGTTATAAAATTATTGTGATATAAAACACTACGAACCTGCAAGTGCTTCATGTACGTTTGTTGGAAGTAGCTCCGCAAATGCAAAGGGCAGTAGTCGTTGCATAAAGACATGACAATCATGACTCTTCATCCCAGAGAACTTTTGACCCTTTTCAACACATCTAGAGAGATTTGAAACATACCCATCGGGGAACTTCACTTCTGATGCCACCCAGTTGAACAACACCGACTTTTTTTCTGAAGACAGTCTGAATATCGGAACGGGAACTTGTCCATTGCTTTTAATATGTAACTCGCTTCTTGAGCAAATATCCGGCAAGTCCAACCTCGATTTTATGTTGTCTTTTGTCTTCCCTGGGACATTCAATATTGTATTCATGATGTTCTCAAAGAAATTCTTCTCTATATGCATCACATCGAGGTTGTGGCGCAGAAGAAGATCCTTCCAATATGGCAACTCCCAAAATATACTCTTCTTGTGCCAGTTGTGATGAACACCGTAAGAATCAGGCATATTACGAGGGACATGCCAATTACCACCCCAACGAACTGTTTCGTTAGCTCCGTAGTAGTCGATTTGTGCTTCAATTTGTTCTCCAGTTAGATATGGTGGAGGAGTGTCTCTCACAACCCTTTTGTGCCTAAACAAATTCTTGTTTCTTCGGTAAGGATGGCCAATGGGAAGAAATCGACGATGACAATCAAACCAACTTGTCTTCCTACCATTCTTCAGTTGAAACGCATCTGTCGTTCCATTACAATATGGACAAGCTAATCTCCCATGTGTAGTCCATCCAGACAACATCCCATATGCAGGAAAGTCACTTATGGTCCACAAAAGCATAGCTCGCATCGTAAAATTCGTCTTCGTTGAACAGTCGTACGTCCTCACCCCTGTTGACCACAAATCCTTCAACTCTTTTATCAGTGGTTGTAGGAAAACATCCAGGGACCTTTTTGGATGGTTCGGACCAGGTATCAATATCGTC
This sequence comes from Brassica napus, assembly GCF_020379485.1. NCBI lineage: Eukaryota > Viridiplantae > Streptophyta > Magnoliopsida > Brassicales > Brassicaceae > Brassica > Brassica napus. Next base: position 29,023,264 of record NC_063442.1, on the reverse strand, counting down.
AAGAATAGCAACTCCCGTTGCATGCACATCTCCGGTGGCAGGTTGTATGGCGTAAGAAAGACTGGCCACAATGAATATTGTCTCCCTGACATTCCGAACGGACTAAATCCATCTGTGCATAATCCGAGATACACATTCCGGCTATTGCTAGCAAAATCCGGATGTACTTTGTTGAAATGTTTCCAGGCTCTTGCATCTGATGGATGAGTCATCTCACCATCCGTCTGAGTATGCTCGGCATGCCATCTCATCTTTGCAGCAGTCTGCTCTGATTGATACAATCTTTTCAATCTGTCTGTAATTGGTAGGTACCACATCCTTTGGTACGGTACCCTATTACGTCCCCGTCCTTGCGGCTTGAATCGTGGCTTCTTGCAGAATCGACATACTTCTAGCTTCTCATCATCTCCCCAATAGATCATGCAGTTGTCGATGCAGACATCTATCATCTCCGAAGGCAACCCAAGACTATAAACTAATTTCTGAATCTCATAATAAGAATCAGCAGACACATTGTCTTCCGGCAAATACTCTTTAAACAAGTCCGCCCATTCGTTCATGCAACTTTCAGGTAGATTGTGATCAGTTTTAATATTCATCATTCTAGCAGCCAACGACAATTTAGAGAGACCTTCTCTACAACCACTGTAAAGTGGTTGATTCGCCGCGTTTAACATTCCGTAAAACTTTTTTGCATCTATATTAGGTTCTTCATCTTCATCATGAGCTACGAATGCATCAGCTACCATATCATGAACCCTATCATAATCTACCATCTCCTCCTGATGGTAACTATGTTCATTATGCAAATGATGATTAACCGGTTCTTCCTGAAAATTGCTATTACTACTACTAGCTTCATTCTGATCATAATTATAACCTTCCCCATGTTGAAACCAGATATAGTAATTTGGCGTGAAACCTCTATTTATTAAATGCTTCCAAACATTTTCACGGTTTGCCAATTTCGAATTGTTGCATTTCCGACAAGGACAGAACATCTTACCACTTTCTTGGGCGAGCGGTGTTGAATCTGCTTGGTGCATAAATGTCTCCAGCCCCGCAAGGTATTCTTTCGTCACTCTCCCGTTAGCATCTCTATGCATATACATCCAATTCCGCAACTCGTAAATAGTCCCAGAGCCAGCCATTTTTTTTTCTTTCACGTTTTTTGTTGTTGGTGTGTTTAAAATGATGTTCAAACATCCATATTTATAGAAAATTTCGAATCTGGTAGTTGTAATTTTACTATGAAATTACGACGAAAATTAATTGGATGGCCAAAAAAAAACGTGAGCCACCTACCAAGTTGGTGGATTCAAAATTTCCTCGTTAAGTACACGTAAAATATTTCATCGTAAAGAACTCGCGAAATTTACGTGGCTTTTACGAGGAAATAGTTTTTCCTCGTAAAAGCCACGTCAATTTACATCGTCTTTACGACGAATATGTTTTGTCGTTATCTTACGACGAAATAACGATGCTTTTCTTTTTCCACGTACTTTCCTCGCAAAATCAACGTTTTTTTACGAGGATTCGTTTTCCTCGTTAAATTTCCTCGTTAAGGTTACGTTTTCTTGTAGTGAACAGTGGAAGATATCTTCTCTATTAAAAAAGAAGTCACAACTTCTTTTCATGTGTGATTTTTTTTTTTAAAATTAGACTTATTGAACCTATTACTAGAATATCAACTATTCTTACCATTATTAATATGACTACATAATACACGCAATATGAAACAGTACCCCTTTAAATATGGTTTACATAACCACCTACCCTTCCGATCTTTTGATGGAATTATCTTATATACTGCCGGTTAAGGACGTGATGTTTGCTATATGGTTTGATTAGAATAACCTTTTATATTTTGGTTTTGGTGTGACTATACCGCGGTTAATCAGTTTTACCAACATTAACATATCTTAATCCTTACCCATACTAATTTTCAAACCACCTACAAGTTGTATGATCGAATGCAAAATTAATTTTGCCTTCATTATAAATCCATATCAATTGTAATTTTGATCCAAATTATATTTTTTCTTTTGGTTTGATGTGACTATACTGCCGGTTAACAAGTTAAACCAACCTTAAACATATCTATATCCTTACCCATACTAGATTTCAAACCATCTATAACATTTGTGATAAAATTCGAATTTTTTTTTATAAATAAACCTATACCAATCGACAGTTTTGAAACACCTACAAAATTTGTGATCAAAGTCAAAAATATATTTTTCTTGAAAAGCAAGTATAATAATAAAATCAAATTAGTTGTAATATCTTTTAACTTGAAAAGCAAGTATATAGGAGCAAAATATCTCAACAGATACGGTTTTTCTAGATTTCTTGCTTGAGACTTGCAACATCTAATATTCTAACGATATGTATCAAACATATTTGTTAGAATTCACTAATTGCTGTTGCCGTTAACTACTCAACAAATCTACCATATTTTCTATAACAACTAATACATAAAATGGTACTATTTAGTGTCTATTAGTTTAAGATTTCACAGAATATACTCTCTACAATACCCTAACTATTTAACCATCTATAAATAACTACGCTAAGAATCATACTTCGACAGCACCTTCAATTTTCTGCAGCCATGTCAACTAATAAGAGTGTTTCTTTGCTTAAGGCCATCAAGCCATACAAACAAGGGTGGCACATTCAAGTTAAGTTGGTTCATTCGTGGAGACAGAAAACCATATATGGAGGAGATAGTCTTGAGTTGATCTTCGCTGATGAGACTGTGAGATGATTTGTGGTTATTTGTTTTTTTGTAATCATATTCATCTATGTACTAAGATTATCATCTATTTTTTGTTTCAGGGTGATAAAATCCACTATACGTGCAAGAGAACTTACATTCAACGTACGCAACGTGACCTGGGTCTTGGTGAATGGCATATGATAGATGTATTTTCGTTGTCTAATGCAACGGGACAGTATCGTACAACGAACCATACATACAAGATGTCCATCATTGAGGACACGAAAATATCAAAAAGTTCCCTTGTGTGTGATGATAAGTTCTTCAGTTTTGCCGGTTTTGAAGAGATTGGAAATGGAACCCTCAAAACTCATTTTCTAATTGGTTAGTGTATCAATCATAATTTGTTGTATTATTTAAGGTGATAAAGTTAATTTTGTTTAGCATGTTATTTTTTCAGATGTCATTGGTCAAGTGACCAGTCTTCGTGACATTCAAACTGTCCAAGTTTCTGGCAAGGATAAGAAGAAAGTTGAATTCCGCTTACTGGACAGCAGGTGAGTTAATATAACAAATTGATATATACACTCTTTATATAATATGTGATTGCTTATGGACTGAATGACTAATTATTTCAGTGGTCAAAGCATTGCCTGTTGTTTGTGGGGAAAGTATGCTGAACAGCTTGACGATCATCTCCAACAAACAAAAGATCCTAATATGGTGTGCTTGATCTGGTTTGCGAAAATTGAGTTTTACAAAGGTTTGAACAACCATAACCGAAAGCTTTGGATTTAATGTTAATTAAAATAACGTACTTATTTAATGTTTTTCTTCTTATCTCATGCTTATGTTTTATAGGAGAAGTTCAAGTAACCAATGCATTTGATGCATTACTAATCCTTTTCAATCCTGAGTTACCCGAAGCTCTTGCTTTAACAAACGTGTATGATTCTAAGCAACTTGACATACCTTCTTTCTTCTGTCCTTTTTTTGTCAAAGCAACTTGACAAAGTTTCTTATTCTTCTGTCTTCTTCACAAGCAGCTGTTAAGAGTGATTATGTAGCCTTGGCACAGAACAGCCTATACTGCATTAGTTCTTCTGTTTTCATCACAAGCAGCTGTTAAGAGTGATTATGTAGCCTTGGCTCATAACAGCCTAGGCTGTAATATAGATGATATACTCTTTTAAGGATATCCCCATTAGAACTGTTCTAAACAAGATAGTCTGTTCTTTTGTATATTTTTCATTTTACCTTTGCACTTGTACTTTCCATCACCTTTAAATATTCCCCTGCTCAATACAAACAGCTCGAGTGCTTATACACTATCTTAACATTGATATCGACAATAAACATTACTTTCTTCTAAACAGAAGCTAGAGACTGAAAGATTAGTTCTGACAAGAAATTTGGTTTATGTTTATACCATATTTACCATAAATAATTTTTTATCCAACTATCGCCTCGATAATTCCAAGTTATAATCCGCATCTACTCTATTAAAATAGAGTCATATTTTTTATCTACCATACACAAGTCTATGTTAGACCATTCATTAGAAATTTAACTAAACATCCTAAAATTACTCATATATAATATTCTTCTAACAAAAAAATATGCATCTAAACAATAACATTTCTAAGAAAAGATAAAATATTGTCATTAGGTAATTATCATTCGACTGTTTATCATATTTAATATAGATCATATTTTATATATTTCAGTAACTAATTTTGAAATTAAATATTATAGCTTAATTCTTTTTAAATTATCAAATTAAATTTTTAGATAAAACAAAATAAATAATATTTTATTGGTTGTAACATTTTATGTTTGATATTTTAGTAAAAATAAAAACAGTAAACTGAAATATAATATATTAAATAAATAATATTTTAAAATATAAAAAAAAAATTAATTTATTCACATAAAAACATTTCGAGAATAAAAATTTCTAAACAAAGAATCTAATAATTTTTTTCATTAATTCATATAAAACTAATGTTTAAAATTAAACTATTAATATTGATGTTGCATTTTAAATAAATAAACAAAAATACTTCATTAATATATGATTTGTACAATATCATCAAACAAATTTCAACAAATAAAAATTATATACACTAAAATTGATATTAAATATATTTCTTTATAATAAGTTAATTTAAAAATATAAATATATCCGACGGATTTGCGGGTTAATATCTAGTTATACAACTTATATTTCTAATCCTTGTAAATTTTGGATTTAAGAAGAACCTTGTTACATTGTTCAAATTCCAATAAGCAACACGTATAAAATTTATGTTAATATAATTTAATGGAGAATACTGAAAGATAACACGACAAAAACAAAGCATATAATCTTCTTTTGGGAAATTTAGTAAACTGTGGACCAAAACAATAAAATCCACAGCCATAATTTTGCTAGGTATCGTCCGAGCACGGCACATAAGATGAATACACCAATAGCAACATATCCCACGACCCTGACTATATATAAAAGCCCTTACCATCCTTAAGTGCATCCCATTTCTCTTCTTTCCAATCGAACTCATCAACTCCCCAACTCTCAATTCGTTTCTTTCTGCACAAAACCGAGAAATCAGCAAACCAGGTATGCTCAAGTCCAGCTTCGGTCCATCCGGTTCCCACTCTCCATATACCTTCTCGGCTCCTTCTACATCGTCCAGCTTCAACAAAGAACTAATAACATTTCGATATTCATCAGCCTCCAACTTTTCTTTCTTCTTACACTCGTCTTCCCAAAGACGGTGCACTTCTCCTTTACTCTCTGCCACACAGGCCCGTCCCTGCTATAAAGCAACTAAAGCATCTGCTTTAGGCCACAAAATATAAACAAAACATTAAGGCCACATGTCACTGAGTATTAGTTTAGGTCAGATGGTTTAATAGTTTAATTTGAGTTAGAAGATCGTAGTTTTTTTTTTGTAACTGAGCATATTGTAGTTCTATCTTCCTTTTTCCCAACATAGTTTTAATTTTTTACCATTCGATGATTCTATATACTTTTGTATGGGTTGTTTGTTACTATTTATTGTTGGTATTTGTATAAGAGGCCACAAAAAGTTTTTTTTGCTTTAGGCCACTCAAAATTATGGGACGGCCCTGCTGCCACACCACCATACATCTCTATCGCTTTCTTTGTTGATCCGGCTTTAGCGTAAGCATTTGCCATTGCAGCCATGGTCTCTCTTTCTAGCTTGATCCCTTCTTCTCCACTCCACATTCTCATAAACCTTGCCATAGACTCTACCTTTGACTCTGCCGCATATATCTTCAAGACTTCGTTCACCATGAGGCTATCGGGAGCCACGTTGTTCTCTTCCATCTCACGAAGAGAGAGCATCGAGTTGAACGGTGAAGCTTTCATGCGGAGACCTACCTCTCTCATCTTCTCAAAGTCTTCTGGAGTTGGACCGCAGATCCTTCCTTTACGCATCCACTCTGACGCCTAATAATAACATCACCATATGACATCAATCAACGAATATGTTCAGAGAGGATAGTAAATGAAACCTGAAGGGTTTGGAGAGATTGGTCGGGATCACGAAGCTTTTTGATGATGACTCTCACCTGAGAAGGGTTGATCTTATTCCCATGTTGCCGCCACTGTTATAGCACCGGATTGATTTGTGCTTTCCGATCAAGAGCCTCTGTTAGACGATGCTGCAATGTCTGATTCACAGACGAGGATAGGGTTTTGAAGGTGCGACTCCTGTAATGCGTTGCGTGTTGCCCAAGAATTCTTTGGTCTGCTAGGGTCTATGTAAGTGGTCAGTGGTGGATTTTGTGCCGCCTCTTTTTGTTTTTCCTTTTTAGGATATCTTAATTTGATTTAATTAATAGAAAAAAACTAGAATAGCACTAAACCAAGTTTATGTTCCCAAAGTAGTACTCAAGGCTCAAAGTCACAAAAATAGGTTTCATTAAAGAGGTAAATATACACTTATACCCCTTGGGTTAATTAATCCAAACCTTAGGGTTTAGAGTTAAGGGGTGGGGTTTTGGAATTAGAGTTTAAAATTTTATAAAAAAAAAAATACTAAAATAAAAAATAAAAAATTTAAAAACAGTTTCAAAAAGTATTTTTAAATTATAAAAAGAAAATTTGAAAAAAAAAAATTAAAAAAAAAATTAAAAAAAAATTTATAAAAATTTCGAATCTGAAAACATATAATCTGAAACTATAAAAAAAAATTCTTTTTTTCATTTTTTTAATTTTTATTTTATTTATTTTTATTTATTTTTGTTTGTTTATTTAATTTTAAACCAAAGGTATTAGGGATATTTTACCCTTTAATGAATGTCATTTTTGTGACTTTCTCCTTCTAATGCTATTTTTAAGACATAAACTTCAAAGGTGCTATTATTGACAATTGCCCTTTAATTAATTTTATGAGACGTGATGTGCGTGCAAAAATTGACTTTTTCCTTTTTAGGATATGTTAATTTGATTTAATTTTATGATACAAGTCACTTTGCGTGAACTGCACGAGATTAGCAAACAATATTATTCCCTGATGTTCTAGTTCTAGCATGTCATCAAAAGTGACCAGACTCAATTTTTAGAAGTTCCCATCAAATTAAACATGGAGCCAACATAAGACTCATCCATGTCATTCAGCACTTGATTGAGAATTCAGTATTCGAACACAAATTATTCCACAACACAGATTGTCAGTGTCACAACCAAAACTTACAAGTCATATGATATAGCGCACGTGAGAATTCAAATGGTGTGAATTGACAAGAAAACAATCAACAAATCATTTTCTTTTACAAGCCTAAGACACAATCCTCTTTTTACAAGATAAGTTTCCAAGGTACATAAAAGGGTGTGGCCACATGAAACGAGACCGAGCTATATACATATCCGAGGCAGAGAAAGTAGAAGACAACACTCCTAACTGTGTAAGCTAATAGGAAACCTATTGTGAAGATATTTCTTTAAGGATAAGGAGCTTCAGTAGCTTTCACAAACCTGCCTTTGACACGCAACCTTGTATCAGCTCTTGCTTTCCTCGATTCATACCTTATAGTCTTGTCATATCTGTTAGCAACCAAGATCCAAGATATGTTGTTAGATTCTTATAGTTTAGAAGAGAAAAAAAAAAGTAAAAAAGCAGAGCATGTACCTCCGATTTTTCCTCTTTTCCTTGTAACGCTGCATTGCATTGCCTCTGTTCTGAGCCAGTTTCTCCAGATCAGCCTTTATTGCCACTACTCTCGTGGCCTTATTACAACTAGTTCCACCGGTGTTTTCTGTGAAACATAACTCATTGGAGGTGTTGGAACCAAAGGTAATTGGAAGATTATTGTTGTTCTCAGACGTTGCTGGTACTTGGCCTGAAGTTGATCGCTTGTAGCCATCCTGCAAAAGAATCCTAATCAGCATTAGACATGTTTGGTATATAAATCTGACCTAACACGTAATGAGGTCAGCTGAAGCTAAAATGCTTACCTGGAAAATCTCTTTAACACGTTTTGCCTTAGTGGAACAAGCATCATTCAAGAGCTTAACAATACTGTTGACTTTGAATGATGCAGCATCTTTTGTTACACATGCAGCAGCTTCCGTGCGGATAGTGTCCTCTGGTTCTCTCGACTGTCCCAAGTTAAAATCCCATATCTGCAAGTTCACAGAGTGACTGCAATCTTGAGAAACCTAAACTAATCAAAAAGAGAGAAAGATTACACAAACCTGAGTACTCTGGCAACCACTAATCAAAGATGAAAACGACGTCGTTGGAGGCTGGTGTATAAACTCTGAATCATCTGCATCTCTTGCCCATCCCAATCTCTCAGGCATCACCGGAACCATAATCCCCTCCTTTGCTTCTCCTCCTCCGTCACCATCATTGTCTTCACCCTTGAGCAACTCCTCAAGCTGTTTGCACAACACCTGCTTATACCTCCCACAGCTAGAGCTACGCTTCTTAAACGTCGTCGTATCGTTGGTTACGGGTACGATCAGTTCTTGTAACACGTTGGATCCAAAACCCCATGAATCTAACTCCATCCCAAAACTCTCCATCGTCATCATCAACGGCACTTCCTTCTCTTCTTTCCTCCCTTCCAGATCAACTCCCAATAACGCGGCAAGCTCCAACGCCGACGGACAACCGGAGAATCCTTCAACGGCGGAGCGGACATGAGAACAGCTTCCGTGCACATCCCAATCGCACTCCTGACACAATACGAGGTCGTCGGTGAAGCAACGTACAGAGACCGGCTCGTTGCCGCAGCTATCACAGATAAGAGACCGCACGTGCTTCCTAGAGAGGAGATTCGCCTTGTGCACGTGGTGGTCACAAGACAAACATAGCTTCGCAGCGTCGGCTCTACAGAACAGAACCGCGGTTCGCTCGCCGCAGAAATCGCAGGGGACTCTCTCGGAGCTACTCATCCTCCTTTGGAATGGAGACCCGCTGCTCAAAAATCTGGAATTTAAAAAAGAAAGTTGGAAACTTTATTGGGCGGTGGGGAATGGTGATCAGATGGAGAACGTGACAGCTCCATTTCTCACGTTTTTCATTTTTGAAGGGACTTTGTCAGACTTATCTGCAAATCTTTGGAGTGAAGAAGACAAGAAGAAAAGTAAACGCTGTGTAGGGCTTTGAGAAGTATTCCTCTGTGTTGCGATATATGGATTCAGATCGATAGATGTTCAGATGATCTAACGGTGTTCAGAGGGAATCGCCATTATTAGACAGTGAGGCTTACTTGAGCTACTGTTGCTGATATAGATCCTATCTATGGGTTTTTTGTTAAAGATCTACCTAGAGCTTGATCCGTACATCCGAAAAAAAAAATATTTATCTTATATAAATGGTAATATATGTTTTTAAATTATATATATTAAATAATTATTTAATATTTTTCTAAACACAATCATTTTAGAATTTATAATGAATAATTTTATTTTATTTTTTGATCCGTCAACTGTTACAATCCTATTTTTAAAATATAACTCGTGTGTTCGTGCAAATATATTTTTTATAGATCAAAATTTTAATGTAAAATAAAATGGTTATTTATTTTTATATTTGATTTATACGATTAAATAATTCAATTTATTATTTAAATTTTGTGGTTTATATTATGTATTTTTATAACACTTTTATGTTTTTTAGACGTAGTTAATATACCAAAATAAAAAATAACCACCCGGTAATAATAAAATCTTGTTATATTTTTGACATTATTAAGTATAATTTATTGTTTACCCAGATTATAAGAAATATTTTTTAAATAAATAAAAATAATTTGTTATAATTTATTTTAGGAAAATGCATTAATTAAACTATAGAAGACAAAAATGTTAAAAAATAAGTAAATTTATTACTTCAGTGGCATTTAAATGTAAATAACTTTGAAAACTAAGGGACAATTTATGTTGGTACTTCTTTTTTAATAATAGATATATTTCTTATTATATTGTTTAAATATCTTATTTATAATCTTTCAAGTTATAAACGGAAATTTAGATCAAAGCAGTTTCCGTTAGACTTAACTTTTTCCATAAATGGCAAGTACTTTTTGAACGCGGGGAGGCGTGGAGCATGCGTTACATTTACTCAAATCACACAACCTAGAATAAGTATTGGGTTTAAATCGACTTCTATAGAATCCAGATCGATCTTTTGGTTAGTGAAGTTTTGAATCATTTAAAAATCGGCATAAGTTCAGTTCGAATTTGGGTTGATCCCTATCAGTTTTAAGTTTGTTTGGGTTTCAGTGTTAAATTGGTTTTGTTCGGATTTTTTTTTCTTTATTGGTTCGGGTTTTGGATCTTAATAAAAGGGACTTGATAAAATCCACATGACTTACTTATGTGTTGATAGAAAAATACACATGACTAGTAGTAATGTGTTGAATCATCTTTTTCCTCTTTACAAACATTTCAATCTTCAACATAACTATAGCATACATAATCATATATTCCTATACATATCGGTGACTGGTCCAACAAAAATACAATATTCAAGGAGGAGATAACTATCATCTTCTCTGTAGGGCCGTTCGTGACAAAAGAGTGATGTATATGTGCTAAATAAAGGCACATGTCATAATTCGTAAGATATTTTCAAGATATCCAATCCATGAAATGTGCAAACAAAAGTGACGTTGACAAAGAAAAATATCCATACATGACTACATGTTTTTTTCTTACATCAAAAATGAGATTATCATGTACCATTTCGATTTCGAGCGTAAATAGCTTCATTTTCTAACAAAGAGAAAAAAAACGATTTTAAAGCCCAAATAGGCCCATACAACGATAACTTCAAAGAGGAATTAGAAATGGGTTTGGGCCCATATTGCAAGCTTGAGTAGTGGTCAGCGACAGATTGATACTTGAATCGATTCCAGAGTCTTATCGATTTCTGCTTTTACACGACTCGCGGGTTTATTCCGGTTGTGGGGGTTTCGGTTATAATAAAAGACTAGAAGGGGTGTGAGGAAGAAACCCTAAATCGCCATGGATAAGGAGAGATACAGGAGCACCAGGGACTATCGCGATCGTGATTCGAGTGCGGATCGTTCGCCGGAACGCGAAGCCGGACGCCGCCATCGCAATGGAGATTCAAAGCGTCGCGATTCAGATCACCACCTGTCATCGAGGCGCGACGATAGGGAGGATGAGAGAGATAGAGCTCGGGAGAGAAGGAGATCTGTTGAGCGTAGCCCTGAAGCAAATCCACGAGATTACAATTGCTATGATATCCAACACTTCGATGCCTACCATTTTTTTCTAAATGGATAAGTTATGAGATACGTATCAAACCCACATGCATTGACTACAAACATGGGATGACACCACACACCTTGTGTGCCTCTTTAAAATATACCTTAGGCGCACACTGATTGCTAAACCCTAATTCTAGGATCTCCAAACAATCTCTTTTTTTTTTCTTATAAGAATAAGGAAGTCTTTTCTCATCTTAAATAAAATATTCAAAATGATTATTCAGCTCAGGAGCCACGTCCTGGCTTGTCCACCGGTGACCCTAAGTCGTTGTTCTCGTCTGTACTACAGTATGAGTATGACATGTGTCAAGCTCACATGCATTGACTATCAACCGACAGCAACATAACATTGCTATCTACAAACACCTGCAATATTCATAGAACATTATCACCACAGATCTACAATTTTTTTATGGTGCGATGACACCACACACCTTGTGTGCCTCTCTGAAATATACCCTAGACGCATGGCTTTTTTTTTTTCTGTTGGTATAGACTTCAAACACGCTATTTAAAATGGTGTAACCTAGTCCATACAGACTGTGAATCATATCCCAATTTTAAATAGTGTGTTTGAAGGCTATAAGTCTAATTTCTCATTTATATCTACATCAATGATAGTTTATATATATTTTACAAACTGAATACACTCGTTTAAAACTTTGGAGTAAACTTTCTTCAGTATTACAAATATATACAACCAAGAGTCTATGCAGCAGTGAATGGATTTACGACGACGCTGGTCCCCCAAATTTCACTCATTTGTCACACCATAGTCACAGATTGAGACTCATGGCGATGTTATTGGATTTTTGGTTGTACAAAATTTAGGTAATTTAATTCGAACTTATTTTACTTGGCTGATTGAAGGATCTTAGCAACCTCATTTCTCGAACATGTATAAACTATATATTAACTATACTAAGTATATTAAAAAGGTCAAACCTAAAACCCACATATATAACTAAAAACGTCAAACCTCAAACCAATTAGTGATAAGTTGATTAACAAATTTTTTATATATATTTTAAGAATACCAAGTTGATTGTATTAGTTAGGAAAACTTCAAACCCCGGAAATTGAATTACAAAAATTGAACTTTGGTTTTGTTTTGTGTTACTAAATAATCTAAATCAAATAAATAAGAGATTCCTTGGTAGATTATTTACCATTAATAATGTTTATAAATTATGAAAAAAAATTAAAATTTTATTTATTAATTATTGAAATATTCACTAGGAGATGAATAACTAAGTGTTATAAAGGGCACATGTTCAACATATAGAAGCCAACGTGGAAGAAAGCTGGAGAAAGTTGACAGTTTTAGTGATTATATGTGTAGATATATAAATAGCTTTGATATTCTTAAGATAAATTTCTACATTTTTATTATATATTAATCAGTATATGTCAGAACTTTAACAAATATTAGTTTAAAAATAGTAAAAGATTCAGAATGTTCTAATATTATGAAATATCCAACAATTAATCTTATCATGCCTAAAATATAACACATTCACTTACTAGTGCAAGAATCTGAGGATATCAAAGGAAACAAAAATCATATCTTTCTAATAAATGCAAAGTCTTCATTACAATCCACAATGCAACACAACTTATTGTTATTATATATAATCCTTAATAACACACTATTATTTACAACACAACTATTGTATATCATTTAGTCCAATAGTCATATATCTTTGTGTGCTAACTCATGGCAGGTACTGATCTATATCCAGATGCCCCGTTCGACCCAAAGAGCGAAAGGAACATCTTCATTACGTTGACAGAATCAGAGATAGGTTTAAGTAATACGATAACGATGTCGAAAGAGTTACTAGAAGCAAATGTATTTATTTATCTTCCTAGCAAGGATGTCACAGGATTGATACAACACAACGAGGCAATTCTTATGGATGTTTTTGATTATGATACTAAGATTACAACTACTCATATCATAAGAAAAGATGGAGATAAAGATTTCAAATTTCATGGATGGAATACGGTACTCCAAGGAAAACATTTCAGGACAGGTGATACTATTGTGTTTTGGTGGGATGTCTTTCACTTAAGACTTAATTTCAAGCAATTCATGTTTTCTTTTGTATAAATACATTCCTATTCGCTGCTTCATTTAATGTTGTTGTTTTCTATTTGAATTATGTTTCCAAAGCTCATGTTGTAATTCAAAAGTTATAAATAAAGCCATTTAGCCTTAAGATGATATTTCTAATCTAATTAAGGTAGAGAGTGGAGAGTGGAAACAACCGTCTTTTGTTGTTCACATGAATGCAGAGTTACCGATTTGGTTTGCGGAGTCTTCATGAATTTGTTTATGTTGATGAAAAAAAACAATAATAATAAAAAGGTGTTAAAAAATTTGTGCTTTCGTAAAGAGAGCTAAATAAATCCCAATTAAAACAAAAATATATTTGACATTTTATCCATCAAAATATGTATTTAGTATTTATGAGAAAAGAAAAGGTAAATCAAAGTTTTGAAATATAAACAATTGTATAAAAAATTTAAGTGAAACAATTGTATCAATTTGTGAGTTTGTACTAATAAGTGACATTGCCTGTTAAGATTTTGGATCCTGGAAAATCCCCTATATATTAATTGAGGATCATTAAAAAAGTTGTAATCTTAAGTTTGTACTAATTAAAAAGTTAGGTTACGTGGCAACTTAAGAATCAATTGAAAAATATTGGTCTACATCCAATTACTAGAGGACATTATATTAACCCAAAATATAAAAAAAAGTGTATTCTTTCTTTCAATAAAAGCTATGAAACTTTCTAATATGATTAACATATATATCGCAATTAATGACTATAAATAATAAATAGTTGATAAAAAAAATTGCGACAACGACGCTGGTCTATGCAGCAGTGAATGGATTTACTCTTGGTCTCCCAAATTTCACTCATTTGTCACACCGTAATCACAGTTTGAGACTCATGGCGATGTTATTGGATTTTTGGTTGTACAAAATTTAGGTAATTTAATTCGAACTTATTTTGCTTGGCTGATTGAAGGATCTTAGAAACCTCATTTCTCGAACATGTATAAACTATATATTAACTATACTAAGTAGATTAAAAAGGTCAAACCTAAAACCCACATATATAACTAAAAACGTCAAACCTCAAACCAATTAGTGATAAGTTGATTAACAAATTTTTTATATATATTTTAAGAATACCAAGTTGATTGTATTAGTTAGGAAAACTTCAAACCCCGGAAATTGAATTACAAAAATTGAACTTTGGTTTTGTTTTGTGTTACTAAATAATCTAAATCAAATAAATAAGAGATTCCTTGGTAGATTATTTACCATTAATAATGTTTATAAATTATGAAAAAAAATTAAAATTTTATTTATTAATTATTGAAATATTCACTAGGAGATGAATAACTAAGTGTTATAAAGGGCACATGTTCAACATATAGAAGCCAACGTGGAAGAAAGCTGGAGAAAGTTGACAGTTTTAGTGATTATATGTGTAGATATATAAATAGCTTTGATATTCTTAAGATAAATTTCTACATTTTTATTATATATTAATCAGTATATGTCAGAACTTTAACAAATATTAGTTTAAAAATAGTAAAAGATTCAGAATGTTCTAATATTATGAAATATCCAACAATTAATCTTATCATGCCTAAAATATAACACATTCACTTACTAGTGCAAGAATCTGAGGATATCAAAGGAAACAAAAATCATATCTTTCTAATAAATGCAAAGTCTTCATTACAATCCACAATGCAACACAACTTATTGTTATTATATATAATCCTTAATAACACACTATTATTTACAACACAACTATTGTATATCATTTAGTCCAATAGTCATATATCTTTGTGTGCTAACTCATGGCAGGTACTGATCTATATCCAGATGCCCCGTTCGACCCAAAGAGCGAAAGGAACATCTTCATTACGTTGACAGAATCAGAGATAGGTTTAAGTAATACGATAACGATGTCGAAAGAGTTACTAGAAGCAAATGTATTTATTTATCTTCCTAGCAAGGATGTCACAGGATTGATACAACACAACGAGGCAATTCTTATGGATGTTTTTGATTATGATACTAAGATTACAACTACTCATATCATAAGAAAAGATGGAGATAAAGATTTCAAATTTCATGGATGGAATACGGTACTCCAAGGAAAACATTTCAGGACAGGTGATACTATTGTGTTTTGGTGGGATGTCTTTCACTTAAGACTTAATTTCAAGCAATTCATGTTTTCTTTTGTATAAATACATTCCTATTCGCTGCTTCATTTAATGTTGTTGTTTTCTATTTGAATTATGTTTCCAAAGCTCATGTTGTAATTCAAAAGTTATAAATAAAGCCATTTAGCCTTAAGATGATATTTCTAATCTAATTAAGGTAGAGAGTGGAGAGTGGAAACAACCGTCTTTTGTTGTTCACATGAATGCAGAGTTACCGATTTGGTTTGCGGAGTCTTCATGAATTTGTTTATGTTGATGAAAAAAAACAATAATAATAAAAAGGTGTTAAAAAATTTGTGCTTTCGTAAAGAGAGCTAAATAAATCCCAATTAAAACAAAAATATATTTGACATTTTATCCATCAAAATATGTATTTAGTATTTATGAGAAAAGAAAAGGTAAATCAAAGTTTTGAAATATAAACAATTATATAAAAAATTTAAGTGAAACAATTGTATCAATTTGTGAGTTTGTACTAATAAGTGACATTGCCTGTTAAGATTTTGGATCCTGGAAAATCCCCTATATATTAATTGAGGATCATTAAAAAAGTTGTAATCTTAAGTTTGTACTAATTAAAAAGTTAGGTTACGTGGCAACTTAAGAATCAATTGAAAAATATTGGTCTACATCCAATTACTAGAGGACATTATATTAACCCAAAATATAAAAAAAAAGTGTATTCTTTCTTTCAATAAAAGCTATGAAACTTTCTAATATGATTAACATATATATCGCAATTAATGACTATAAATAATAAATAGTTGATAAAAAAAATTGCGACAACGACGCTGGTCTATGCAGCAGTGAATGGATTTACTCTTGGTCTCCCAAATTTCACTCATTTGTCACACCGTAATCACAGTTTGAGACTCATGGCGATGTTATTGGATTTTTGGTTGTACAAAATTTAGGTAATTTAATTCGAACTTATTTTGCTTGGCTGATTGAAGGATCTTAGCAACCTCATTTCTCGAACATGTATAAACTATATATTAACTATACTAAGTAGATTAAAAAGGTCAAACCTAAAACCCACATATATAACTAAAAACGTCAAACCTCAAACCAATTAGTGATAAGTTGATTAACAAATTTTTTATATATATTTTAAGAATACCAAGTTGATTGTATTAGTTAGGAAAACTTCAAACCCCGGAAATTGAATTACAAAAATTGAACTTTGGTTTTGTTTTGTGTTACTAAATAATCTAAATCAAATAAATAAGAGATTCCTTGGTAGATTATTTACCATTAATAATGTTTATAAATTATGAAAAAAAATTAAAATTTTATTTATTAATTATTGAAATATTCACTAGGAGATGAATAACTAAGTGTTATAAAGGGCACATGTTCAACATATAGAAGCCAACGTGGAAGAAAGCTGGAGAAAGTTGACAGTTTTAGTGATTATATGTGTAGATATATAAATAGCTTTGATATTCTTAAGATAAATTTCTACATTTTTATTATATATTAATCAGTATATGTCAGAACTTTAACAAATATTAGTTTAAAAATAGTAAAAGATTCAGAATGTTCTAATATTATGAAATATCCAACAATTAATCTTATCATGCCTAAAATATAACACATTCACTTACTAGTGCAAGAATCTGAGGATATCAAAGGAAACAAAAATCATATCTTTCTAATAAATGCAAAGTCTTCATTACAATCCACAATGCAACACAACTTATTGTTATTATATATAATCCTTAATAACACACTATTATTTACAACACAACTATTGTATATCATTTAGTCCAATAGTCATATATCTTTGTGTGCTAACTCATGGCAGGTACTGATCTATATCCAGATGCCCCGTTCGACCCAAAGAGCGAAAGGAACATCTTCATTACGTTGACAGAATCAGAGATAGGTTTAAGTAATACGATAACGATGTCGAAAGAGTTACTAGAAGCAAATGTATTTATTTATCTTCCTAGCAAGGATGTCACAGGATTGATACAACACAACGAGGCAATTCTTATGGATGTTTTTGATTATGATACTAAGATTACAACTACTCATATCATAAGAAAAGATGGAGATAAAGATTTCAAATTTCATGGATGGAATACGGTACTCCAAGGAAAACATTTCAGGACAGGTGATACTATTGTGTTTTGGTGGGATGTCTTTCACTTAAGACTTAATTTCAAGCAATTCATGTTTTCTTTTGTATAAATACATTCCTATTCGCTGCTTCATTTAATGTTGTTGTTTTCTATTTGAATTATGTTTCCAAAGCTCATGTTGTAATTCAAAAGTTATAAATAAAGCCATTTAGCCTTAAGATGATATTTCTAATCTAATTAAGGTAGAGAGTGGAGAGTGGAAACAACCGTCTTTTGTTGTTCACATGAATGCAGAGTTACCGATTTGGTTTGCGGAGTCTTCATGAATTTGTTTATGTTGATGAAAAAAAACAATAATAATAAAAAGGTGTTAAAAAATTTGTGCTTTCGTAAAGAGAGCTAAATAAATCCCAATTAAAACAAAAATATATTTGACATTTTATCCATCAAAATATGTATTTAGTATTTATGAGAAAAGAAAAGGTAAATCAAAGTTTTGAAATATAAACAATTGTATAAAAAATTTAAGTGAAACAATTGTATCAATTTGTGAGTTTGTACTAATAAGTGACATTGCCTGTTAAGATTTTGGATCCTGGAAAATCCCCTATATATTAATTGAGGATCATTAAAAAAGTTGTAATCTTAAGTTTGTACTAATTAAAAAGTTAGGTTACGTGGCAACTTAAGAATCAATTGAAAAATATTGGTCTACATCCAATTACTAGAGGACATTATATTAACCCAAAATATAAAAAAAAAGTGTATTCTTTCTTTCAATAAAAGCTATGAAACTTTCTAATATGATTAACATATATATCGCAATTAATGACTATAAATAATAAATAGTTGATAAAAAAAATTGCGACAACGACGCTGGTCTATGCAGCAGTGAATGGATTTACTCTTGGTCTCCCAAATTTCACTCATTTGTCACACCGTAATCACAGTTTGAGACTCATGGCGATGTTATTGGATTTTTGGTTGTACAAAATTTAGGTAATTTAATTCGAACTTATTTTGCTTGGCTGATTGAAGGATCTTAGCAACCTCATTTCTCGAACATGTATAAACTATATATTAACTATACTAAGTAGATTAAAAAGGTCAAACCTAAAACCCACATATATAACTAAAAACGTCAAACCTCAAACCAATTAGTGATAAGTTGATTAACAAATTTTTTATATATATTTTAAGAATACCAAGTTGATTGTATTAGTTAGGAAAACTTCAAACCCCGGAAATTGAATTACAAAAATTGAACTTTGGTTTTGTTTTGTGTTACTAAATAATCTAAATCAAATAAATAAGAGATTCCTTGGTAGATTATTTACCATTAATAATGTTTATAAATTATGAAAAAAAATTAAAATTTTATTTATTAATTATTGAAATATTCACTAGGAGATGAATAACTAAGTGTTATAAAGGGCACATGTTCAACATATAGAAGCCAACGTGGAAGAAAGCTGGAGAAAGTTGACAGTTTTAGTGATTATATGTGTAGATATATAAATAGCTTTGATATTCTTAAGATAAATTTCTACATTTTTATTATATATTAATCAGTATATGTCAGAACTTTAACAAATATTAGTTTAAAAATAGTAAAAGATTCAGAATGTTCTAATATTATGAAATATCCAACAATTAATCTTATCATGCCTAAAATATAACACATTCACTTACTAGTGCAAGAATCTGAGGATATCAAAGGAAACAAAAATCATATCTTTCTAATAAATGCAAAGTCTTCATTACAATCCACAATGCAACACAACTTATTGTTATTATATATAATCCTTAATAACACACTATTATTTACAACACAACTATTGTATATCATTTAGTCCAATAGTCATATATCTTTGTGTGCTAACTCATGGCAGGTACTGATCTATATCCAGATGCCCCGTTCGACCCAAAGAGCGAAAGGAACATCTTCATTACGTTGACAGAATCAGAGATAGGTTTAAGTAATACGATAACGATGTCGAAAGAGTTACTAGAAGCAAATGTATTTATTTATCTTCCTAGCAAGGATGTCACAGGATTGATACAACACAACGAGGCAATTCTTATGGATGTTTTTGATTATGATACTAAGATTACAACTACTCATATCATAAGAAAAGATGGAGATAAAGATTTCAAATTTCATGGATGGAATACGGTACTCCAAGGAAAACATTTCAGGACAGGCGATACTATTGTGTTTTGGTGGGATGTCTTTCACTTAAGACTTAATTTCAAGCAATTCATGTTTTCTTTTGTATAAATACATTCCTATTCGCTGCTTCATTTAATGTTGTTGTTTTCTATTTGAATTATGTTTCCAAAGCTCATGTTGTAATTCAAAAGTTATAAATAAAGCCATTTAGCCTTAAGATGATATTTCTAATCTAATTAAGGTAGAGAGTGGAGAGTGGAAGCAACAGTCTTTTGTTGTTCACATGGATGCAGAGTTACCGATTTGGTTTGCAGAGTCTTCATGAATTTGTTTATGTTGATGAAAAAAAAACAATAATAATAAAAAAGTGTTAAAATTTTGTGCTTTCGTAAAGAGAGCTAAATAAATCCCAATTAAAACAAAAATATATATGACATTTTATCCATCAAAATATGTATTTAGTATTTATGAGAAAAGAAAAGGTAAATTAAAGTTTTGAAATATAAACAATTGTATAAAAAATTTAAGTGAAACAATTGTATCAATTTGTGAGTTTGTACTAATAAGTGACATTGCCTGTTAAGATTTTGGATCCTGAAAAATCCCCTATATATTAATTGAGGATCATTAAAAAAGTTGTAATCTTAAGTTTGTACTAATTAAAAAGTTAGGTTACGTGGCAGCTTAAGAATAAATTAAAAAATATTGGTCTAAATCCAATTATTAGAGGACATTATACTAATCCAAAATATAAAAAAAAGTGTATTCTTTCTTTCAATAAAAGCTATGAAATTTTCTAATATGATTAACATATATATCAAAATTAATGACTATAAATAATAAATATTTGATAAAAAAAAAATTGCGACGACGACGCTGGTCTATGCAGCAGTGAATGGATTTACTCTTGGTCCCCCAAATTTCACTCATTTGTCACACCGTAATCACAGATTGAGACTCATGGCGATGTTATTGGATTTTTGGTTGTACAAAAATTAGGTAATTTAATTCGAACTTATTTTGCTTGGCTGATTGAAGGATCTTAGCAACCTCATTTCTCGAACATGTATAAACTATATATTAACTATACAAAGTAGATTAAAAAGGTCAAACCTAAAACCCACATATATAACTAAAAACGTCAAACCTCAAACCAATTAGTGATAAGTTGATTAACAAATTTTTTATATATATTTTAAGAATACCAAGTTGATTGTATTAGTTAGGAAAACTTCAAACCCCGGAAATTGAATTACAAAAATTGAACTTTGGTTTTGTTTTGTGTTACTAAATAATCTAAATCAAATAAAAAAGAGATTCCTTGGTAGATTATTTACCATTAATAATGTTTATAAATTATGAAAAAAATTAAAATTTTATTTATTAATTATTGAAATATTCACTAGGAGATGAATAACTAACTATTATAAAGGTCACATGTTCAACATATAGAAGCCAACGTGGAAGAAAGCAGGAGAAAGTTGACAGTTTTAGTGATTATATGTGTAGATATATAAATAGCTTTGATATTCTTAAGATAAATTTCTACATTTTTATTATATATTAATCAGTATATGTCAGTTTTTTAACAAATATTAGTTTAAAAATAGTAAAAGATTCAGAATGTTATAATATTATGAAATATCCAACAATTAATCTTATCATGCCTAAAATATAACACATTCACTTACTAGTGCAAGAATCTGAGGATATCAATGGAAACAAAAATCATATCTTTCTAATAAATGCAAAGTCTTCATTACAATCCACAATGCAACACAACTTATTGTTATTATATATAATCCTTAATAACACACTATTATTTACAACACAACTATTGTATATCATTTAGTCCAATAGTCATATATCTTTGTGTGCTAACTCATGGCAGGTACTGATCTATATCCAGATGCCCCGTTCGACCCAAAGAGGGAAAGGAACATCTTCATTACGTTGACAGAATCAGAGATAGGTTTAAGTAATACGATAACGATGTCGAAAGAGTTACTAGAAGCAAATGTATTTATTTATCTTCCTAGCAAGGATGTCACAGGATTGATACAACACAACGAGGCAATTCTTATGGATGTTTTTGATTATGATACTAAGATTACAACTACTCATATCATAAGAAAAGATGGAGATAAAGATTTCAAATTTCATGGATGGAATACGGTACTCCAAGGAAAACATTTCAGGACAGGTGATACTATTGTGTTGTGGTGGGATGTCTTTCACTTAAGACTTAATTTCAAGCAATTCATGTTTTCTTTTGTATAAATACATTCCTATTCGCTGCTTCATTTAATGTTGTTGTTTTCTATTTGAATTATGTTTCCAAAGCTCATGTTGTAATTCAAAAGTTATAAATAAAGCCATTTAGCCTTAAGATGATATTTCTAATCTAATTAAGGTAGAGAGTGGAGAGTGGAAACAACCGTCTTTTGTTGTTCACATGAATGCAGAGTTACCGATTTGGTTTGCGGAGTCTTCATGAATTTGTTTATGTTGATGAAAAAAAACAATAATAATAAAAAGGTGTTAAAAAATTTGTGCTTTCGTAAAGAGAGCTAAATAAATCCCAATTAAAACAAAAATATATTTGACATTTTATCCATCAAAATATGTATTTAGTATTTATGAGAAAAGAAAAGGTAAATCAAAGTTTTGAAATATAAACAATTGTATAAAAAATTTAAGTGAAACAATTGTATCAATTTGTGAGTTTGTACTAATAAGTGACATTGCCTGTTAAGATTTTGGATCCTGGAAAATCCTCTATATATTAATTGAGGATCATTAAAAAAGTTATAATCTTAAGTTTGTACTACTTAAAAAGTTAGGTTACGTGGCAGTTTAAGAATCAATTGAAAAATATTGGTCTAAATCCAATTATTAGAGGACACTATATTAACCCAAAATATAAAAAAAAGTGTATTCTTTCTTTCAATAAAAGCTATGAAATTTTCTAATATGATTAACATATATATATCGCAATTAATGACTATAAATAATAAATATTTGATAAAAAAAAATTGCGACGACGACGCTGGTCTATGCAGCAGTGGATGGATTTACTCTTGGTCCCTCAAATTTCACTCATTTGTCACACCGTAATCACAGATTGGGACTCATGGCGATGTTATTGGATTTTTGGTTGTACAATATTTAGGTAATTTAATTCAAACTTATTTTGCTTGGCTGATTGAAGGATCTTAGCAACCTCATTTCTCGAACATGTATAAACTATATATTAACTATACTAAGTAGATTAAAAAGGTCAAACCTAAAACTCACATATATAACTAAAAACGTCAAACCTCAAACCAATTAGTGATAAGTTGATTAACAAATTTTTTATATATATTTTAAGAATACCAAGTTGATTGTATTAGTTAGGAAAACTTCAAACCCCGGAAATTGAATTACAAAAATTGAACTTTGGCTTTTTTTTTGTGTTATTAAATAATCTAAATCAAATAAATAAGAGATTCTTTGGTAGATTATTTACCATTAATAATGTTTATAAATTATGAAAAAAAATTAAAATTTTATTTATTAATTATTGAAATATTCACTAGGAGATGAATAACTAACTGTTATAAAGGAAACATGTTCAACATATAGAAGCCAACGTGGAAGAAAGGTGGAGAAAGTTGACAGTTTTAGTGATTATATGTGTAGATATATAAATAGCTTTGATATTCTTAAGATAAATTTCTACATTTTTATTATATATTAATCAGTATATGTCAGAACTTTAACAAATATTAGTTTAAAAATAGTAAAAGATTCAGAATGTTATAATATTATGAAATATCCAACAATTAATCTTATCATGCCTAAAATATAACACATTCACTTACTAGTGAAAGAATCTGAGGATATCAATGGAAACAAAAATCATATCTTTCTAATAAATGCAAAGTCTTTATTACAATCCACAATGCAACACAACTTATTGTTATTATATATAATCCTTAATAACACACTATTATTTACAACACAAATATTGTATATCATTTAGTCCAATAGTCATATATCTTTGTGTGCTAACTCATGGCAGGTACTGATCTATATCCAGATGCGCCGTTCGACCCAAAGAGCGAAAGGAACATTTTCATTACGTTGACAGAATCAGAGATAGGTTTAAGTAATACGATAACGATGTCGAAAGAGTTACTAGAAGCAAACGTATTTATTTATCTTCCTAGCAAGGATGTCACAGGATTGATACAACACAACGAGGCAATTCTTATGGATGTTTTTGATTATGATACTAAGATTACAACTACTCATATCATAAGAAAAGATGGAGATAAAGATTTCAAATTTCATGGATGGAATACTGTACTCCAAGGAAAACATTTCAGGACAGACGATACTATTGTGTTTTGGTGGGATGTCTTTCACTTAAGACTTAATTTCAAGCAATTCATGTTTTCTTTTGTATAAATACATTCCTATTCGCTGCTTCATTTAATGTTGTTGTTTTCTATTTGAATTATGTTTCCAAAGCTCATGTTGTAATTCAAAAGTTATAAATAAAGCCATTTAGCCTTAAGATGATATTTCTAATCTAATTAAGGTAGAGAGTGGAGAGTGGAAACAACCGTCTTTTGTTGTTCACATGGATGCAGAGTTACCGATTTGGTTTGCAGAGTCTTCATGAATTTGTTTATGTTGATGAAAAAAAAACAATAATAATAAAAAAGTGTTAAAAATTTGTGCTTTCGTAAAGAGAGCTAAATAAATCCCAATTAAAACAAAAATATATTTGACATTTTATCCATCAAAATATGTATTTAGTATTTATGAGAAAAGAAAAGGTAAATCAAAGTTTTGAAATATAAACAATTGTATAAAAAATTTAAGTGAAACAATTGTATCAATTTGTGAGTTTGTACTAATAAGTGACATTGCCTGTTAAGATTTTGGATCCTGGAAAATCCCCTATATATTAATTGAGGATCATTAAAAAAGTTGTAATCTTAAGTTTGTACTAATTAAAAAGTTAGGTTACGTGGCAGCTTAAGAATCAATTGAAAAATATTGGTCTAAATCCAATTATTAGAGGACACTATATTAACCCAAAATATAAAAAAAAAGTGTATTCTTTCTTTCATTAAAAGCTATGAAATTTTCTAATATGATTAACATATATATCGCAATTAATGACTATAAATAATAAATATTTGATTAAAAAATTGCGACGACGACGCTGGTCTATGCAGCAGTGAATGGATTTACTCTTGGTCCCCCAAATTTCACTCATTTGTCACACCGTAATCACAGATTGGGACTCATGGCGATGTTATTGGATTTTTGGTTGTACAAAATTTAGGTAATTTAATTCGAACTTATTTTGCTTGGCTGATTGAAGGATCTTAGCAACCTCATTTCTCGAACATGTATAAACTATATATTAACTATACTAAGTAGATTAAAAAGGTCAAACCTAAAACCCACATATATAACTAAAAACGTCAAACCTCAAACCAATTAGTGATAAGTTGATTAACAAATTTTTTATATATATTTTAAGAATACCAAGTTGATTGTATTAGTTAGGAAAACTTCAAACCCCGGAAATTGAATTACAAAAATTGAACTTTGGTTTTGTTTTGTGTTACTAAATAATCTAAATCAAATAAATAAGAGATTCCTTGGTAGATTATTTACCATTAATAATGTTTATAAATTATGAAAAAAAAATTAAAATTTTATTTATTAATTATTGAAATATTCACTAGGAGATGAACAACTAACTGTTATAAAGGGCACATGTTCAACATATAGAAGCCAACGTGGAAGAAAGCTGGAGAAAGTTGACAGTTTTAGTGATTATATGTGTAGATATATAAATAGCTTTGATATTCTTAAGATAAATTTCTACATTTTTATTATATATTAATCAGTATATGTTAGAACTTTAACAAATATTAGTTTAAAAATAGTAAAAGATTCAGAATGTTATAATATTATGAAATATCCAACAATTAATCTTATCATGCCTAAAATATAACACATTCACTTACTAGTGCAAGAATCTGAGGATATCAATGAAAACAAAAATCATATCTTTCTAATAAATGTAAAGTCTTCATTACAATCCACAATGCAACACAACTTATTGTTATTATATATAATCCTTAATAACACACTATTATTTACAACACAACTATTGTATATCATTTAGTCCAATAGTCATATATCTTTGTGTGCTAACTCATGGCAGGTACTGATATATATCCAGATGCTCCGTTCGACCCAAAGAGCGAAAGAAACATCTTCATTACGTTGACAGAATCAGAGATAGGTTTAAGTAATACGATAACGATGTCGAAAGAGTTACTAGAAGCAAACGTATTTATTTATCTTCCTAGCAAGGATGTCACAGGATTGATACAACACAACGAGGCAATTCTTATGGATGTTTTTGATTATGATACTAAGATTACAACTACTCATATCATAAGAAAAGATGGAGATAAAGATTTTAAATTTCATGGATGGAATACGGTATTCCAAGGAAAACATTTCAGGACAGGCGATACTATTGTGTTTTGGTGGGATGTCTTTCACTTAAGACTTAATTTCAAGCAATTCATGTTTTCTTTTGTATAAATACATTCATATTCGCTGCTTCATTTAATGTTGTTGTTTTCTATTTGAATTATGTTTCCAAAGCTCATGTTGTAATTCAAAAGTTATTAATAAAGCCATTTAGCCTTAAGATGATATTTTTAATCTAATTAAGGTAGAGAGTGGAGATTGGAAACAACCGTCTTTTGTTGTTCACATGGATGCATAGTTACGGATTTGGTTTGCAGAGTCTTCATGAATTTGTTTATGTTGATGAAAAAAAACATAATAATAAAAAGGTGTTAAAAATTTTGTGCTTTCGTAAAGAGAGCTAAATAAATCCCGATTAAAAAAATAAATATTTGAAATTTTATCCATCAAAATATGTATTTAGTATTTATGAGAAAAGAAAAGGTAAATCAAAGTTTTGAAATATAAACAATTGTATAAAAAATTTAAGTGAAACAATTGTATCAATTTGTGAGTTTGTACTAATAAGTGACATTGCCTGTTAAGATTTTGGATCCTGGAAAATCTCCTATATATTAATTGAGGATCATTAAAAAAATTGTAATCTTAAGTTTGTACTAATTAAAAAGTTAGGTTACGTGGCAGCTTAAGAATCAATTGAAAAATGTTGGTCTAAATCCAATTATTAGAGGACATTATATTAACCCAAAATATAAAAAAAAGTGTATTTTTTCTTTCAATAAAAGCTATGAAATTTCCTAATATGATTAACATATATATCGCAATTAATGACTATAAATAATAAAGATTTGATAAAAAAAAATTGCATCCTTCTTTTATTTAATTTTATATTATTTAAAAAATTAAACAATCACATTAACCATATAATATAAAAATAGCTTTTTTCTTATATGTTATATTTTTAATTTTTAAAATGACTTTATATTGCAAAAATGAGGAACCTTATATGTTATATTTTAAAATTTTTAGAACGATTTTAAATTACAAAATGAGGAAACTTTATATGTTATAGTTTTCTTATATGTTAGATTTTTTCTTATATGTCAACAACAAAAAATATTTTATATGTATAAATAAAATGATCAAATATATAAAAAAAACTTATCGATAATATATACAAAT
Organism: Brassica napus; assembly: GCF_020379485.1. Lineage (NCBI taxonomy): Eukaryota > Viridiplantae > Streptophyta > Magnoliopsida > Brassicales > Brassicaceae > Brassica > Brassica napus. The sequence goes on along the minus strand of NC_063442.1, from coordinate 28,995,546 downwards.
AAACTCACCTAGCGCAAGGTGTATGCATGTCTTATCCTAGTAAACTTCGTAAGGCAATTGACTTATATCTTATACACCCATTCATCTTTCCATTGTTATATAATCATTCACTCATTTTAGAAAATTGCTCTGATATTTTAAATTAAGTAACCTTTCAACCTAAATCTAATTTGGTGATAACTGGATTGACCCATCTCTTTCTAGATATTTTAAGAATATTAAGTTGAATTCACTAGTTAATTGACTGCTAATCCCGCAAATTGAATTGCAAAACTGAACCTGGATTTTATTTTCTGTTACTAATAATAATACTAATAAAATAAATATGAGATATTTTGGTTGATTATTCGCCATTAATATTTTTTTCAAATTCTGGCTCTTTTTATAAAAGACACATGTTCAATATATAGCATGCAAAGTGGAAGAAGGCTGGAGAAATTTTTACAATTTAATCTTCAATAAATTTTTATTATATATTAATCTAGTATATCTAATAAAATTAATTTAATTTTAACACAAGTCAGATTTAAGATAGTTAAATATTCACATATATGCTAAAAATCATGAAATATCAAAAAAATTAGTCTTATCATGCCTAAAATATAACAAGTCCACTTACTGGCGCATGAATCTAAGGATGTCAATGCAAAATTAAAATCAAATCTTTTTAATAGTTATTAAGTCCTCATTTACCAAAATAGGGTCTGAAATAATCTATATCATAACTATGAACGTATCTTGTTACTTTGTGTTAGATAATTCCCATAGATAGAAGCACAGAGCTAACAAATCTTAAATTAATACATGTTTAAGTAAATAACTAATAGATAAAACTAGCATAATCTTGCGATACCTTATTGAAATGCCAAAAAGTAGCGTATTGTTTGCCTTTCGCTTTGAGCAATGTGTGTATGAAGAAAAAATGGTAAATAAAAATATAGCTATTGATAATATAAAAGTTTAAAACCAAAAAAGGGGAAATTACAGTTCCAAATATAAGAATCCAAAATAATAGACCACCAACTTAAAACAATTCAAAAAAGAAGAAGAAAAAACATGAGCAATCTTGTTCAAGAACATAAGTGATTTTTTAAAAATTGAATTTAGGGTTTGTGAAGGTATTAATTATTTATAATATCTATTTATGGTTTCACAAGGATTTCTATATAACAAGCTTAATTCCTTTTAATAACCGAATTTTAACAAACCAGTTCGGTTTGATTTAATATCTAAAAAAAGTCACTTTAGTCATCTCATAACTTACAAAGAAAACACCCAAAAGGAGCATTTTGTCTATATTACATTTTATTGCGGAGTTGAGGCGATGCCAGACCATTCTTTAAACCGATGACTCTTTTTTTTTTAACCGATGACTTTTTAAAACCAAGCTTTCTCTATTTTTTTAAGAAAGGGAACTTCTCAGCGCAAGAAGAGTTGCAGAGGAATCGAAGCAACAACGCACAAACCAGTAAGAACATATTAAGTTAGTTTCATGTGAATGAATTCTCTAAGCATGTATGTTTGTCCTTTTAGCAACTTTTGTTGTCTAGAGAGAGAGAGAGAGAGCTCAAGTTTGTATATAATAAATGACATTGCCCGTTAAGATTTTGTACAGTGGAAAATAAACTCTCAAGGCAATTGACTTAGGCTAATAGACTCATTCATCTTTCCATTGTTATATAATCATTCACTCATTTCGGACAATTTTTTTGATATATTAAATTAAATAAACTTTCAACCTAAAAAATTTTTGGTGATAACTGGATTGACCAATTTTTTTTAGATATTTAAGGAATTGTAAGTGGATTGCACAAGTTACTTGACTCCTTATAACCCCACAAATTGAATTACAGAAACTGAATCTGGATTTGTTTTCTGTCATTAAATAATATTTGTAAAATAAATATGAGACACTTTGGTAGATGATTTACCATTAAATATTGCTTTTAAATTATGTGTCTTTTTTTATAAAAGATACATGTTTAGTATATAGAATGCATAGTGGAAGAAGGCTGGAGAAATTTAACAACTTTAATGATAGTATATCATATGTAGATATATTAATAGTTTTGATATTCTTTAGATAATTTTTTACATTTTATTATATATATATATTAATCTAGTATATGTAATCAAATCAATTTACTTTTAACACATGTCATATTTAAGATAGTAAAATATTTACATATATGTTAAAATTTATGAATTATTAAACAAGTTAGTCTTACCATGCCTAAAATATAACAAGTACACTTACTAGCGCATGCATCTAAGGATATCAATGCAAACATTAAAATCAAATATTTCTAATAGTTATAAAGTCTTCATTAAAATCTCCCACACAACACAACTTATTGCTATTATATATATATATATTCTAAACTCAAGAACATATTATTATTATTTACAACACAAATCTTGTATATCATTTATTCCAGTATCCATATATCTACCTCATGGGAAGAAAAAATGATGTGTCGTATAGTCAGGCCGAGGGATGGCACATCACGATAACGTTGACCGAATCAGACGCATGTTCCAGCGATACAATAACGATACCAAAAGAACAGGTAGAAGCGAAGTTATTCCCTTGGTGGTCTGTCAAACGTTCCGAAGGATTGTTAGAACCCAACTCGTTTGAGATGGTGCATCTCTATGAGTACGAATCTCAAATAACAACAGCTGTGGCCATGAAAAGAGACGAAAATGGAAACTTCAAACTACATGGGTGGTCGTGCGTTCAGGGGAAGAGAAAGTTCAGGACAGGAGATGTTATTGTGTTTTGGTGGGATAAAAATTTTGGTAGACTTAATTTTGAACTACTCATGCTTGCTAATGAATCTTTTTTAACCTGATTGCTGTATTATGAATAAAATTATAAAGTGTGTTCTGATTAGTGAATAAGTTGTTATAGTATCATTTAAACGCCGTTTCTAGAGATCGTGCATGTTGTTCACTTAGATGAGAGATCTATTTGGCATTAATAAAATAACCTGATTTGGCATTTAAATTTATAAAGTCTCAAGAGAAACACTAGTACAATATTTGTTAATATCTATGAATAGCCATAATATTTTGTGATATACAGAGGTTTTTCCACTAATAGTGTCTCTGCAAGAAATTCTTTGTTAAAATTTCTCCATAGTCACAGGACTTTTTGTATAGCTACAAAGTTTTGTTGGCTAAAGAGAAATTTTCTAACAGTGAATTGTGTAAAGCTATTTCCATTATGTCAAAAAACAAGACTAGTGAAACAGAAGTAATCCGTTTACCAAAATAGGGCCTGAAATAATCCATATCAGAACCGTGGACGTATCTTGTTACTTTAGGTTAGATAATTCCCATATCAGAACTAGTTATTTGGCTTCTAACCCTGCAAATTTAATTACAAAAAAACTGAATCTGGATTTTGTTTTCTATTACCAAATAATATTAATAAAATAAATATGAGATATTTTGGTAGATTATTTATTATTAATAATTTTGTAAAATTATTTGTCTTTTCAAAAAGACACATGTTTAATATATAGAATGCAAAGTGGAAGAAGGCCGGAGAAATTTGTCAATTTTAATATATATAAAAAGTTTTGATATTCATTGCCTTTCGCTTTGACTAATGTGTGTATGAAGAAAAAACGGTAAATAAAAATATAGCCATTAATAATATGAAAGTAAAGCTATTTCCATTATGTCAAAAAACAAGACTAGTGAAACAGAAGTAATCCGTTTACCAAAATAGGGCCTGAAATAATCCATATCAGAACCGTGGACGTATCTTGTTACTTTAGGTTAGATAATTCCCATATCAGAACTAGTTATTTGGCTTCTAACCCTGCAAATTTAATTACAAAAAACTGAATCTGGATTTTGTTTTCTATTACCAAATAATATTAATAAAATAAATATGAGATATTTTGGTGGATTATTTATTATTAATAATTTTGTAAAATTATTTGTCTTTTCAAAAAGACACATGTTTAATATATAGAATGCAAAGTGGAAGAAGGCCGGAGAAATTTGTCAATTTTAATATATATAAAAAGTTTTGATATTCATTGCCTTTCGCTTTGACTAATGTGTGTATGAAGAAAAAACGGTAAATAAAAATATAGCCATTAATAATATGAAAGTTTAAAACCAAAACACCAGTTCCAAATATTAGAATCCGAAACAGTAGACCACCAACTTAGAACCATTCAAAAAATAAAGAAGAAGAAAAAACATAAAAACATAAGTAATCTTGTTGCTGAGGAATCAAAGCAATAATGCAATTTATGCAAGAAGCCAGTAAGAACATATCAAGTTAGTTTTGGATGAATGAATTCTCTAATCATGTATGTTTTCCATTTTAGCAACTTTTGTTGGAGAGAGAGAGAGAGAGAGAGAGAGAGAGAGAGAGAGAGAGAGAGAGAGAGAGAGAGAGAGAGAGAGAGAGAGAGAGAGAGAGAGAGCTCAAGTTTGTATATAATAAGCGACATTGTTTGTTAAGATTTTGGACAGTGGAAAATAAACTTCTTAAGTCAATTAACTTATAGCTAATACACTGGCATGCAGAACCAGGACATTTGGCCTGGGTGGCCTTGCGGGTTTACTCGGAATCTATGGATCCTCCTACGCTTTAATTTCATAGCCTGAGTGAATTTTATGTCTAATTCCCAATTCAATCGCGGTCTCACGACTTGAATGCTTGTCCATGCATATGAGGGAGTATATGTAGAACTTTCTCACAAAGGCGAATCATGTTTATCATATACTTACCACGGAAAACATGAGATATCAGAGATTCAGAAAAATTGTACTAATATCCATAATTTTTTTGTCAACAACAAAAGATTAAATTTATAGATCATACAAAAATTAGTGCAGATCCTCATCTTTTAGTAAGCATAGTTTTTTTTCACTAACCCAAAGTATGTCTTTCTCTAGAGAATTCGAGTTCCACCAAATTTATGCAGTGGTATTTTTATTTTGGTTACATTCCGTAAATTTCCAAATAAAAATATCTAGCATTTGCGAGAAAAAAAAATAAATAAATAATAGATGTTTAACACGGGAGCAAAGGTCGAGCCGACCTAGCCGGTGTGGTAGGGATCCAAGGGTCTTCCCACATATTAACCTCATATCCAGAGTAAACTTTTTTGTCTAATTTCCAGCAACACTAGGAAATTACCCGCACTACGCCGCGGTGGTTATTTTCGTATGTTCTTATAAAATAAAATAGTTTTAAATAAATATTGTCAATAAAATAACAATACTTGAAAATGGATTATACAAGAAGATAAATAGTGCTTTTATAACACTAATTATGATAAATAAAAATGATTGTTTCATTTTTTTCAATTAATCAAGCCCTTTATTCTCTCATGATTCAGTGTGTGCATTTTGTATAAATCTATTAGAAGAATCCATTAGTGTTTTTATAACACTAATTATGATAATTTTGAACTATACAATTAAAGTAGAATCCCATATAAATTCTGTCTTTATTTTTTGAAAATAATTACAATGTTAAGCCATTATTTGTAGAATCGTTTTTAATTAAACTAGGTGATTTTCCCGTGCTCATGCACGGATATAAATATTTCTAAATTAAATATATTATAATAATTGATTGCTACTTATATTTAATATTAAATTAATTTATAATTTATACGCATCATTTATATTAACAATATTATATTACTTTAATTTTTATATATGTTATATGTAATCGGTTTTCTTGTTTTTTAGTCGATTTAGTTATCATTTGGGTAAATTAGATTGCATATATGAATTCAACTGTAATATTTTTTTATTCTATATATTAAAATTTTGATTAATTTCTTATTTACATTTAGGTGGTTGTTATCTTAGATATGTAAATATATTTTATGAAGATTATGTATAACTTAAGATATATTGTGCTTAGAATGATATAAAAAATAAACTAAAGTATATGATTCCAAATTACATAAATTAATATAACGAAACGATAATATTTTAAAGTCTCATTTATATATACAAATTTTACAAAAGAACTAAATTGTAACAGTTGGTTAATATTTTATTTGCATTTTTAATATTTTTTTAGTTGTCCAATGATTTATATTTATAAAATAAATTATTATTCTTATAAAACTAATCGTAGTTAAATCTATGGTTTTAAATATAAGTTGGATTAGTCGAATCATTCATGTTGTGAGTATATTGAGTTACATATATTCTTTCAAATTAAAAATGAAAGTATAATTATTTTTTATTATAATTAAGTCGAACGTGCATGTATTTTCATAACATTTATCAAATTATATGTTGATGTTTTTTTTAAAAAAAATATTAAAAAATAAAGGATGATCAATATGAAGTTACATGCGTAAGTAGCTGATACATTTTTGAAAGCTCATGTACACATATCAATATTTACAATAATTAAATAATTTTAAAAATTCTAAATAACTTTATGTTTTTGATTTATTGAATGAAAACTAAAATTTATTTGAATAATCTTTAAAATGAAAATTCAGATTTGCTTTGGTATTTTGATTATGATTCTATTAAGTTCCACAAATACAAAAACATAAAATTTAAAAGCATATTTAATATTTGGAAGACATTAAAAATCTGAGAGCAAGTTTTCTCCAATCAGAGATCGTCCATGTACCAAGAGCGCAGAATACAAAGGCAGATAGCCTAGCACGCAGTGTTAGGATTCAGCCGTCTTTAGTCGTTCATATGGATCAATATCTCCCGGTGTGGTTTACAGAGTCTATATGAGTCTGTAAAGTTGATGACCAAAAAAAAGCATATTTAATATTAAGAAAAAATAACTTTAATAATGATAAAATATAATATATCTACCTCATTAAACTATTTTGTAACTATTTGATCAAACGATGTTTATTTTAGAATTTTGTTTTTTTAATATCTCTTAAAAATAAGCAGTAAAAAATTGTGATTGTATTTAAAACTAATATTATATAAGTAAAATATAATTTATAGATATTTTTTGATGTAATTGAAAGATATTATTGTCAACTAAATTTATGAAACTCTTAAAAATAAGCAGTAAAAATTGTGATTGTATTTAAAATAATATTATATAAGTAAAATATATTTTATCGATATTGTTTTGCTGTAATTGAAAGATATTATAGTCAACTAAATTTATGAAAAATAAATAAAACATTTCAATATTACTAATTATAAAATATTTTTAGATAATTAAACATATATTAGTTTATGTTACTTAATTATTTTATGTAATCATCTAAGAAAATATATAGGTATATAAAAATATTTTTATTAATTTGAACTTTTTGTATTGTTTAAATTATGTTTAGAAGAAATAATATTTCTGTTTCTAATATCAAGATTATATGTGTAAATTGTTTTTAATGAAATCATGTTATATAGAAATTTATAATTTTCATCTTAGAAAATATATATATAAATAAAGTATTTTATTAGTTAAAAATAATATTTTATGTTATTTAAAAATATTTTTTAAATTTAATATTACTATTTTTTTTACTTTCCTTTTTTATGAAAAAAGGAGAAAATAAATCACGGTTTGTGGAGAAGCAAGACACGTGTCGACCCTATAGGGATGGACTTTCCACATGGACACTGCAGGAGGGAACCGAATAATTTTTTATATAATTAGATATTATATATACATATATTTTCGTTTTTCAATTCTTTTTTTTTAACTTTATAAAATATTTCCTTTTTATTTTATGTGTATATTTTTCGAAATTTTTTAAAAAGGAAACTAAATAAAATAATAAATAATAGTATTTTAGATGTAAGTTAATTTATTAAGGGTATCAGTGTAATCAACCATCGTGAGAGTTAACTTGAGAGCGACACATAGGAAACTGACTTCTCAAATAATATTATAGAGATTCACCATTAAATAAAAATGATTGTTTCATTTTTTTTCAATTAATCAAGCCATGATTCCCCCCCCCTCTTGATAACTAAAATGGTTTCATTATTATTTGAATCTCATCATTCTTATGTGTATTTTTGTGTATCCATATATGAATGTTCAATCTGAATTTTCAAATATTTGTGGATGCCAATATTTTATTAATTTGTATAACACATATAGATAATATTCATACCGAGTTATAGTTTTTACTGTGTTCATCATATACTATATTCGGTTAAAGATTTACGGGTGCCAATATCACCAACTTAGAAAATTAAGGAATAGAGTATATGAACATTTAAGTTGGTGAAAATCTTTTTAAAAAATGAGTGGACCTTGCGGTCCAGTGGTAGTGGACGGGCCTTGGATGCAAACACATTGCGGGTTTGATCTTCTTGCAACGGAAACTAAGTCGCATTGCTGCAGATACATCAGTATGAAAACCTGAGAGATGGTCTGTCATTGACAGATAATGTAGTAGACAAGAAAGTCACTGGTTCTTAAACTTCACAGATATATTGCTCTCTTTATGACTGAATCATATTGTTTGGTTCCTGCAATTTTGATGAGCTTCCTGTTCTATTCCTTGCAAGGCTCAATTTGGTGATACAACGGAATGACTTGCTGCCAAGAAAAGGGAACAATATATAAAAGGATAGATGAATTAAAATTATCAGATGAGAAACAACAGTCAATCACATTGATAAGAAGAGTTGTTTTGTCTGAAGCTACAGTTGCAAACTTCGTACTGATGAGAAGGTTTTTGCCGGACGTCTGGGAACTTAGATAAGTTGGGCGATAGTTAGTGAAGCTTTGTGGCTCAGCTGTGACAGGTTTTAAGACGCATACAAACAGTCAAAAGAACCGGTGAACGTCTCAGAATATAAGAGGGCGAGAGGAAATGCTATATTTTTGTGGAGGAAATGTCATATTTGGATGCAGAACAATGAATAATATATGTTAGAAACCAAAAATGTGTAAGAGTAGAATAAGACTTATTGTAAACATATATTAACATTTGAGCTATTCATTTATAGCCTCAGTTTCCATGAACATGAGTAATCTCTCCAGAAACCTGAACTGGGCAGTCATAAACTGCACCCATAAAAAAAACAGGTATTTACTACAACTTGACACGAAAATACATTCAATAAAAAATCACATTAACCTGCATTATTTGGAATCCACTAATGCAAACAGCAGTGTCAGCTTCTTGAATCATTCCAACATCATTTGCATCATCAACTATGCCAATGTAGTTTTCCCAGTTCCCTCTTCAACTAACTTTTTTACCTTGTTTCAGAAGAAAAAAAACGAAACATAAATAAACAAAAATTAGAAGCAAAAGGAATACATTGAAGACTACATGGTCAGATAAGAGAAGGGTGGAAATACCAGAGCTTTTTGCTTGGGAGACACACGATAAAATATGACTGAAATCGACTGCCAAAGCCAGATAATGATACTTCATATCATCATCCAGTGCATACGTGTTATTTGGGATCGATGATCAAAGCAAAATGCAGCACATGGATCTTTCTCTAGCTTCACGAGTTGCACAACTTTAGTGAGTTGATTCAAAATATTCTCCTTCACTGCCTAATTACATCAATTGTAGATCTTAGAGAAATCCCATACCTTTGAATTTTGGGATCCTCTTTCTGAGTTCATCACATCTATACACATATGTTATATGCCTTGCCTAAGTAAGCGACACGAATATCTGCAGTTTAAAACGAAAGAGTAAGCTGGTCACATAACTAAAAACAAAAATGTATCAACCTTCCTTAATGGCCTGCAACACACAGGCACACACAAGATCCAAGTTAAGACAAAACTATCAGTTGTATAAGGAAAGAAACTCATCAGTTCAAAAATTGAATTACCGGGGTGGTCGGTACGTGGATCAGTAAGAATCAGAAGCATGGGCTCACTGAATAATGTATGCATCTGATTGGTGAATATACCAGGAGTGTGTTTTCCAGCAATGGTATTAGCTCCAATGTACTGATCAGCAAACTTCAAAACAGCTCTCTGACCATAAGGCCAGCAGACTGCACAATGATGTCTTCTGGGTTCTCAATAGGATGCAGCTTCTCCGATGTTTTGCCAATGTAAAAACCTGACAAGTAAAACAAACAAAAAATTCTAAATCAATAACCACAAAGACTATAAACATCAGCCGACCATAATCTAAAACAACAGTTGTAGGAACCAAAAAACAGATCATATACAAAACAACATAGAAAGCCACATATAGAATCTCAACAACATAGTTACCATCGTTGCGTCGATGACCGGAGCCGTATCTATTCAGGACTTGATACTCCTCCTCCATCAAATCAACACCATCTAGAGCCGCTGCAAGATCTGTTAATCTTTTACCAACCGCTTGTGTTACACAACGATCACAGTGTGTTACACACGAGTTCGAGAGAAAGAATAAGATAGACGTTTCAGGCTTATAAACTTTTCTGAAAATACTTTTGTATTATTGAGATTCGGTAATGTGTTTACAACAGATGATTGATATTTATATAGAGATCGAATCAATACAAGTATAAGAGACACAACTCTTTATACTAAAGGACACAACATGAAGAGTTACAACTCTTTGTGTAATAACATAAATAACTAACTTATGTAAATGTATCAAGGAGAGATTAGATTATAGTTTAACACTCCTCCTTAATCATATCTCGACTTGACTCCAAGCTGCTTCCTTAGATCTTCAAATCTTGAACCACCCAATGCCTTTGTGAGAATGTCTGCGAGTTGATCATCCCCTTTGCAATACTTCAGTTCAATGATTCCCTTTTGCTCAGCTTCCCTCACGAAATGGTACTTGATCTCTATGTGCTTCGCCCTTCTGTGTTGCACCGGATTCTTCCCAATTGCTATTGCTGATTTGTTGTCACATAAGATCGGAATGCCTCCTTCAAACTTCTGACCAAAGTCTTCAAATAGTCTTTGTAACCACACTGCTTGATTTGCTGCTGCACATACGGCTATGTACTCTGCCTCAGCCGTTGATTGCGCCACTGTTTGTTGCTTGCTTGACTGCCAACAAAACATGGCTGATCCAAGAGTAAACACATAACCTGAAGTGCTTTTCTTGTCTTCCTTAGAACCACCCCAATCGCTGTCCGTGTAGCCTAGAAGTCTTGGTTCTTTCACGCTTGTGAAGTACACTCCAAAGTTTGATGTTCCTTTGACATATCTTAACACCCTCTTGGCTTCTTGGTAGTGCTTCATGCGAGGTGATGACATGTATCTTGAGAGATAAGCGCTTGCATACATCACATCAGGTCTTGATGCACACAAGTACAAAAGCCCTCCAATGATGCTTCTATACTTAGTCGGATCTCCATACTCCTTGTCATCCTCAACTCCTTTTCCTTGTGGTGTAAGTGGGTTGCTTACACTCTTGCTGTCTCGCATCCCAAACTTGTCTACAAGTTTGTTTGCATACTTTTCTTGTGAAAGAAATATGCCTCCATCGTCTTGAATTACTTCCATTCCAAGAAAGTAGTTCAACAATCCAAGATCCACCATCTCGAATTCTTTCTTCATGTTCTCCTTGAATGTGTTGATGCTCTGAATGTTGCTTCCTGTGATGATTATATCATCCACATATAGACTCACGATCAACACATCTCCTCCTTGCTTCATGATGTATAAGGCCGCATCATTCATACTCCTCTCAAAACCGTTTTGAAGAAAGTATGAATCTATCCTTCCATACCATGCCCTTGGGGCTTGCTTTAAACCATATAAAGCTTTGTGTAGCCTTAACACCTTGTGTTCCTTCCCGTGTGTCACATACCCAGGCGGTTGTGTGACATACACTTCTTCCTTGAGGTCGCCATTGAGAAAGGCTGACTTCACATCCATCTGATACAATCGCCACTTCATCTGAGCCGCATAGGCAAGTATGGCTCGTATTGTATCATGTCTTGAGACAGGAGCAAACGTCTCAAGGTAGTCAACACCATACTCTTGAGAGAACCCTCTTGCAACTAGCCGCGCCTTGTGCTTGATGTGATTGCCGTTTGCATCGGTCTTGATCTTGTAGATCCACTTCACACTTATCACATTCTTCTTCTTTGGCTTGTCCACTAGTTTCCACGTCTTGTTTTTCTCAATCATAGCTATTTCCTCATTCATTGCTTCTCTCGATTCCTTGGTACCACATGCTTCATCATAAGTGTATGGTTCTTCATGTGCATGAAGACAAGCTTCTATCGCTTGAGCCGCTTCATCAAGCTCTACTCTCGGTGCTCTTTCCATGATATCAACCATGGATTTGAACTTCCTTGGTGCCTCAGAAGTTTCTTCATCTCCACTTCTAGTATCATGATCATCATTTTGAAAGAGAACAGGACTGAAAGTACCTCCGAATTGTTCCTCAGAGCTGGATGCACCTTCGGTTTGTTCCTCAGGGCTTAATGCACCTTCGGTTTGTTCTTCAGGCGAGTGAGAGTCTTCCATAGACAACTCCAATGTCTTCCTCACTTCTTCTTGCCTCTTCCAATCCCACTTCTTGCTTTCTTCAAACTCGACATCTCTTGATACTTCAATCTTCTCATTCTCCAAGATGAGAACTCTATAGCCTTTGGATTGGTTGCTATATCCAACAAAGACTCCACGCTTTGCCTTGACGTCTAGCTTCCTCCTCTTTTGATCCGGGACATGTATGTAGCATATGCTACCAAACATTCTCATGTGTGACACATCTGGCTTGTGTCCACACCACTTCTCTATAGGAGTGACATCTTCTTCTATTGCCTTTGATGGCAGACGGTTTTGAAGATATGAGGCAGTGTATACTGCTTCTGCCCATAACTTGAGCGGTAAGTCTTACTCTGCCAACATCGATCTAGCCATCTCCACCAAGGTTCTATTCATGCGCTCCGCTGCACCATTTTGTTGTGGTGAATAAGGCAAAGTGACTTGCTTATTGATTCCTTCTTCTTCACAGAACCGGTTGAATTCTCGTGAAGTGAACTCACCACCTCCATCTGATCTCAGCATCTTGATGGTACAATCCGATTGCTTCTCCACCATTGCTTTGAACTTCTTGAACAGTGAGAATGTCTCTGACTTTTGCTTCATGAAGTATACCCAACACATGTGAGTATGATCATCCAAGAATAGCAAAAAATATCGGCTTCCATCAACAGACTGGTGCTGCATCGGCCCACATACATCCGTATGTACAATCTCAAGCTTCTCTCTTGTCTTAGTTTGAGATTCCTTTGGGAAGCTTTTGCGTGATTGCTTTCCAAGTCTACACGCCTCACATGCTTCCTTCTTGACTTTAAACTTTGGTAATCCCTTTACCAAGTCTTTGTCTTGCATTTGTTGCAACTTTTTGTCGCCTACATGACCAAGTCTCTTGTGCCATGTCTCCATCTTTCCTTGCTCACTAGTGCTCAAGGCCTCTTCTACCTGAGCCGAACTCATCCTGATTCGATAGCTTTTGTGAGTCATTGGGATATCCATTATCCTCCTTCCTTTTGCATCATCTATGATGCATCTCTTCTCTTGGAAACTCACCCGGTATCCGCTTGAAACAATTTGTGGAACACTCAACAAAATTTTCGCCAAACCCGGAACCAAGAATACATTTCTGATGGTCTTTTTGCCACCTTTAGTCATGACGGTAATGTCTCCTTTACCGGCTGTCATGACTGTGCTTCCATTTCCAATCTTTATTGGAACCTTGATACTCCTATCAAGCTTTAAGAAGTAACTCTCCTCCTTTGTCATATGATTAGTTGCTCCACTGTCTACTAACCAGACATCTTCCATCACTGTTGTTGCTGCTTCGCTCGCACTGAACAACATGTGATCTTCATTTGAGTCTTCTTCAAAACTCACATGTGCCTTCTCTTTCTTCTTTGAGTAGCACTGATTTGCAAAGTGGCCTATCTTGCCACAATTGTAACACTCCTTGTTACTTCTGTGATCCTTCTTTGGATCATCCTTCTTCTGTTTCCTCCAACACTCGCTCTCATTGTGGTTGTTTCTCTTGCAGAAACCGCACCACTTCTTGCCTCCTTGGCGCTTTGAGTTGTCTTGTGTAACACCAGAATTTTTGTGTTTAACACGAGCATCGAATGCTCCTTCACTGGTGCTTTCTTCTCTTGCAGCCAGCCTTGCTTCATGAGCCTTCAAGATCCCGATCAACTCTGTCATCTTTGTTGAAGTCAAATCGCTTGTTTGCTCCAACACACTGACTATGCTATCGAACTTGGCTGGGAGAGAGATGAGTATCTTCTGTATGAGTTGAACATCTGACTTCTGTTCACCATGATAAGTTAATTGATTTGCCAATTCAACTATCTTATCTGTGAAGACCTTAATGTCTTCATTCTCATACATCTTCAGATTCTCATACTCCCTTCGCAATGTTTGAAGTTTAATCAAACGAACTTGAGGAGAGCCTTCATACTCCTCCTTCAATGCATCCCACGCCTCTTTGGATGTTGATGCTGCTGCAATCCGTGAGAATATATGATCTGATACAGCAGTTTGCAAGATTTGCAAAGCCAATGTATCGTTCATCATCGCTTCTTCTCTAAGCGATCTTGCCCTTGCTGTTTCAGGGGTTTCATCCACTTGTGCTGGTGGGGCTGCTACGCCTTCTTCAACCACAGACCATAACTTCCTGGTCTTGAGAATGGTTGTCATCTTAATGCTCCAGAAGTCGTACTTCTCTCCATCAAATATGGGGATTACTTGATTCTTCATCGTTTCGAGTGATTCTGAAATCGTATGACAAAATCCTCTAGCCTCCTTTTCTCCACGCCAAGTGTTTCTCTTACTAGTGCTTTGTTCTTTGTCCTCTCAAACGTAAAGCTCTGATACCATGTTAATCTTTTACCAACCGCTTGTGTTACACAACGATCACAGTGTGTTACACACGAGTTCGAGAGAAAGAATAAGATAGACGTTTCAGGCTTATAAACTTTTCTGAAAATACTTTTGTATTATTGAGATTCGGTAATGTGTTTACAACAGATGATTGATCTTTATATAGAGATCGAATCAATACAAGTATAAGAGACACAACTCTTTATACTAAAGGACACAACATGAAAAGTTACAACTCTTTGTGTAATAACATAAATAACTAACTTATGTAAATGTATCAAGGAGAGATTAGATTATAGTTTAACAAGATCACATCCCTCTGCTCAAATGTTTCCAAACACGGCTTTGTCGCAGACTCATTACGGAAACCTTCTGAAGAGACAGTCGAAGAAGAATCTGGGGCTAGGAGCTTCGAATAGGGGTGCGATCGACCATCAGTCTGGTTGACTCGTCTAACCTGTGATGATCTCTGAATCTGCCGCTGACGCCACTACTTCCTCCGATCTCGACTTCTTAGTCAACAATGATATTCGAATCTGATATCTCTCTCTTCTTCGTGATGCTGAAATAAAAGAAGAATGTCAACACAAAAAAAAACATAATCAAAGAAAAAAGTTTCAGCACAAGATAAATGACGTGTAGAAACAAAATGACTTGATTGGTTTTTCTAACTTTTTTCATTTATTGACATGTCACTCTTACACAGTGACGGACTCAGCTTCAAGTTTTAGGGGGTCAGAAATTGGGCTTTGGCCCATGTCTAAAGTATATTGTAAAAAAATAGTCATAAAGTGGTGATAAGGAGGTTCAAACCTGAGAAAAGGTGGGTCATTGGAAGAGGAAACTAACCAACCGAGCTGCCAAATCCATTTGGTTTATATCTAAAACGCCAAAACTATATATTTAACCTATTGCATCTGACACACTATTCCCTAACGTAGGTCCGTCTCTGCTCTTACATGGATTTAAAAGTCTGAGGTGTCAATAGCTGGAGAAAACCTTGCTCCAATTTCAATCTTCAACATAATTATAGCATACATAATCATATATTCCTTTACACATCGGTGACCGGTCCAACAAAAATACAATGTTCAAGGAGGAGATAACTATCATCTTCTCTGTAGGGCCGTTCGTGACAAAAGAGTGATTTATATGTGCTAAATAAAGGCACATGTCATAATTCGTAAGATATTTTGAAGATATCCAATCCATGAAATGTGCAAACAAAAGTGACGTTGACAAAAAAAAATGTCCATACATGACTACATGTTTTTTGAGAATTCGGCCAAAAAAAACCTCAACTTTACACGAATTGCCAAAACAAACATGAACTTTGGGGCTGGCCAAAAAAACACCAAACTTTCATTGACTTTAGAATTAATTAACAATGTTTTCGCTGACTTGCCAATTTAGCACGCCGTCAACAAATTTAACAGAAATATTTGACGTCGTTTATTGTTGACGTTAAGTGAAACGACGTCGTTTTCAAATGAGATGAAACGACGTCGTTTTACACGATTTGAAATTAAAAATATGTAAACCCCTGGATTCGAACCCAGGTTGGTTGGTCAAATGGGAAGGTATTTTACCACTGGGCTACTGGCACTTTTAATGTAGTTACTAACATGTTTACTTTTATTTGGTACATATTAAATATAAAAAATTCTCTAAAAACTTAATAAGATCTTTAAAATTCCAAAAAAATTAAAAAAATAAAGAAGATTTTTATAAAATTAATTTTGAAATTAAAATTGAAAATGAATTTTATTTTTCTTTTTAAAAAATAAAAATTCTTCCAAAATTTTCTAAAAAATTAAACGAACTTTAAATTCCAAAAAATTGAAAAAAATAAAGAAAATGTTTATAACATAAATTTTGAAATTAAAATTGAAAATAAAATTTTATTTTTCTTTAAAAAAAATAAAAAAAATCTTCCAAAAATTTCATAAAATTAATTTTGAATTAAAATTAAATATTTGTTTTTCTTTAAAAAAATCAAAAAAAATTCCAAAATTTTCATTTTTTAAAAAAAAATCCAAATTTTTAAAAATTATAATAAAATGCAAAAAATTAAAGTTAGAATTATCAACTTTTTATGTGTGTATAATTAATTTCAACTTTTAGCAAATGTATTAAAAAATTGAAAATTTTGGAAGATTTTTTATTTTTTTGAAAAGAAAAAATAAAATTTTATTTTCTATTTTAATTCCAAAATTAATTTTATAAAAAATTTCTTTATTTTTTCAATTTTTTGGAATTTTAAAGATCTTTTTAAGTTTTTAGAAAATTTTGGAAGAGTTTTTATTTTTTAAAAGAAAAATAAAATTTTATTTTTAATTTTAATTTCTAAATTAATTTTATAAAAATCTTCTTTATTTTTTTAATTTTTTGGAATTTTAAAGATCTTATTAAGTTTTTAGAGAATTTTTTATATTTAATATGTACCAAATAAAAGTTAACATATTAGTAAGTACATTGAAAGTGCCAGTAGCCCAGTGGTAAAATATATTCCCATTTGACCAACCAACCTGGGTTCGAATCCAGGTGTTTACATATTTTTAATTTCAAATCATGTAAAACGACGTCGTTTCATCTCATTTGAAAACGACGTCGTTTCACTTAACGTCAACAATAAACGACGTCAAATATTTCTGTTAAATTTGTTGACGGCGTGCTAAATTGGCAAGTCAGCGAAAATATTGTTAATTAATTCTAAAGTCAATGAAAGTTTGGTGTTTTTTTGGTCAGCCCCAAAGTTCATGTTTGTTTTGGCAATTCGTGTAAAGTTGAGGTTTTTTTTGGCCGAATTCCCCATGTTTTTTTCTTACATTTCGATTTTGAGCTTAAATAGCTTCATTTTCTAACAAAGAGAAAAAACGATTTTAAAGCCCATAACTTTGAAGAGGAATTAGAAATGGGCTTGGGCCCATATTGCAAGCTTGACTAGTGGTCAGCGAATACTTGATTCGAGAGTCTTTATCGATTTCTGCTTTTACACGACTCGCTGGTTTATTCCGGTTGTGGGAAGGGGTTTCGGTTATAATAAAAGACTCGAAGGGGAATGTGAGGAAGAAACCCTAAATCGCCATGGATAAGGAGAGATACAGGAGCACCAGGGACGATCGCGATCGTGATTCGAGTGCGGATCGTTCGCCGGAACGCGAAGCCGGACGCCGCCATCGCGATGGCGATTCGAAGCGTCGCGATTCAGATCACCACCGGTCATCGAGGCGCGAGGATAGGGAGGATGAGAGAGATAGAACTCGGGAGAGAAGGAGATCTGTCGAGCGAAGCGAGAGGGAAGGGAGTAGAGATAGGGAGAGGTCTCACGAAGGAAGTAAAGATAAGGAAACGAGGAGCAAGAGGAAAGAGAGAGAGGAGGAGAACGGGAATAAGGAAGGGAAGAAGAGATCTAGGTTCTCTGATGGGAGTGGTGGTGGTGGTGAGAGGAGAAGCAGGTTTGAGGATGAGAGCAAAAATGATCAAGTGAGTGAGGGTTCTAGGGCTACGAACGCAGCTAGTGACGTCTCCACTGTGAGTTTATTTCTTCTCAGCTTCGATAGATTTGTTGATGGTTTCATTTCGAATGGTGTTTGAAAAGCTCGTATCTATTTGTCTATGTGCAGGGCGTCACTTCGCATAGTTCTTTAGCTTCGGAAACGTCTTTAGCCCCTAGTCAAACCCTGCTCACTAAGGTATCTTCAATATCCACAACGGATGAAAATAAGAGTATTGTCAGGTCTCATGAGGTTCATGGAAAATCTAGTACAGATGGAAGAACTTCCGGGCAAAGTAGTTCAAACTTGTCTCTTGATGCATTAGCTAAAGCTAAGAAAGCTATTCAGCTTGGAAAGGGATTAGCCGACAGGTTTAAGAAACTTTCTTCGGTAAGATATCCGGATCTGTGCATTCATCATTTGTTTCTTGGAGGGAACTTTGTAGTTTGATAACTCTTCTTTACGCAGGCGAATCAAGGTATTAAGTTGGCTTCAGAAGGTAGCCCACATGCTAGAGTGCCACCATCGACTACCACTCCTGCTGTCTCTGCAGGAACATCTTCTGCTTCAGCATTACCACATGCTGTCTTGCCTGGCCTTGGGAATAAGGTCAACATTGAAGCTGTTAAGAGAGCTCAGGAGGTGGCAGCTAGGATGGGGTACCGTCAGGATCCAGAGTTTCCTACCATTATCAATTATCTTCTAGGACAGACACCTGCAGAGACGATGGCTGTTCAACAGAAACCTGCAAAGGCTCCTGTTCTGCGTGTGGATGCCCTTGGAAGGGAGATAGATGAACATGGAAATGTGATTAGCGTGACTAAGCCAAGCAATCTTAGTACATTAAAGGTCAATAAAGTGAATTTAAATGTCTAAACTTTGTATTTTTTTTAATGATCGAGCTCCTAATATACTTGGATATCTACAGGTTAATATCAACAAACAGAAGAAAGATGCCTTTCAGATTCTTAAACCTCAACTGGAAGTAAATCCAGAAGAAAACCCCCACTTTGATCCGAGGATGGGGATTGACAAAAACAAGATTTTGAGACCCAAGCGTATGAGTTTTCAGTTTGTTGAGGAAGGTAAATGGACAAGAGATGCTGAGAGTTTGAAGTTGAGGGTACGCGTTGTCTTTTTCTATGATGGATTCTTTTTAACCATTTCATTCTTGGTGGCCTTTGCTGATGTTTCAGTGTGTTATTTTGATGTTTGATTTGTAGAGTCAATTTGGTGAAGCAAAAGCAAGAGAGCTGAAGGTGAAGCAAGCGCATCTGGCTAAGGCCAGGGATGATATAAATCCAAATTTGATCGAGGTATCAGAACGTGCCCCGAGAAAAGAGAAGCCCAAGGAGATAATCCCAGATGTTGAGTGGTGGTACGTAATTCTTCCCACTTTACCTTTTTGTTGATGCTGAGTTGTTTTGTTTCCAATGTTTATCTGATGACGCTAAACATGGCATAACCTTGAGGAGAACAAGTCATACTACAATTATCAAACTAAACTTGTAACATCTAGGGTATTGGATGAAAGTCATACTACAATCACCATAACTGTAGCTAAGGTTCCTGTTGGTTATCATTTCGATTTAGAATTATTCTCCCATTTCTTTTCGTCTGGATGTGTATACATAATATTGCAATTGTTGATCTCTTTGACTGTTGGCTTAGTGTGCTCATTAGTTTGCCGCCTATTACTTCTGATAGTTTGTATTATTCTGTAATCAGCACCAGGGTGATTACTATTAGAATATGGTAACAATGAATCATCTTATTATTGTGAACCACTTAGTTACCTTTTTTCGATTCAGACCAAATAGTTAACTGGTGGCTTTGTGCCGTGCTGGTTTGGTCTCAGTTTTCTGTGTACGTTCATAATGGGTTTTCTTAGCTTATAGTTTTGTTTGTCTTTCAGGGATGCAGCTGTCCTCACAAATGGCGTGTATGGCGACATAGCTGATGGTACCATTACCGATAGCGATCTGAAGACAGAAAAACTAACACATTACATAGAGCATCCACGTCCCATAGAGCCACCTGCAGAGGCAGCGCCTCCACCACCCCAGCCTCTTAAACTGACAAAGAGGGAGCAGAAGAAACTTCGAACCCAGAGGCGTCTGGCAAAAGAAAAGGAGAAACAGGAGATGATCAGACAAGGGTTGCTTGAACCACCAAAAGCAAAGGTGAAAATGAGCAATCTGATGAAGGTTCTTGGGTCTGAAGCAACGCAAGACCCAACCAAGCTTGAGAAGGAGATCCGCACAGCAGCAGCCGAACGTGAACAGGCTCACACGGACAGGAACGCAGCACGGAAGCTAACACCTGCAGAGAAACGTGAGAAGAAAGAGAGGAAGCTTTTCGATGATCCAACAACGATCGAGACAATAGTGTCGGTGTACAAGATCAACAAGCTCTCTCATCCTAAGACGAGATTCAAGGTGGAGATGAACGCTAGGGAGAACAGATTAACCGGGTGTAGCGTGATGACAGATGAAATGAGTGTGGTGGTGGTGGAGGGTAAGAGCAAAGCCATAAAGAGATACGGGAAACTGATGCTGAGGCGGATAAACTGGGCAGAAGCAGTGAAGAAGGATGAGAAGGAAGGAGAGGAAGAAAACGATGACGAAGAAGAGAATGGTGGAAACAACAAGTGCTGGTTAGTTTGGCAAGGAAGCGTTGGGAAACCGAGTTTTCATAGGTTTCTTGTACAAGAGTGCTTAACTGAATCTGCTGCCAAAAAAGTTTTCACGGATGCTGGTGTCGCTCACTACTGGGACCTCGCGGTCAACTACACAGAAGACTAAATCTTTCCTTCCTCCACTTCCTATTCTGTCAGTTGCTATAATGTCTCATACTTATCAATCATCTCCTTTAAAACGCTTCAACTGTTGAACAATGTTATGGGTCTTTCCAGGAGTCATTTACGGTTCTCTGAACAAGTGTTGTGTTTTGCTTCTTGTCGTGTTGGTGTTTTCACTTTTGAACAAGAATTTGATCTGTATTTGTGCTTAGGTAATCTTGGTAAAATGTTCTGAAATGCATGATCAGATTCAACTCTTACGTATCATTGATTTAGTCGTAGTCTATGTTCTCTGTTTTGTGAATACCAAATAATGATCTTCGAATACTATCAAAATGATTTGGTTCATTTGTTCAATATATCTGGCTTTTGAGTCCTTATTAGGAACATCTGAAAGAGAGATACGGAAAAATTGTGCCAGTTGATTTGAAGTAAGATATTTTAGTTAAACTGGCCACTAACCTAAACCATGATAAACTATCTAAATGTCACGCGTGTGTAGAAGTAGTCGTATGTTCGTTTTACATGGGACGTGCGACCAAATGCGAGGCTCAGTTGTCGTTATTGTGCGCCTGACAGGGACAGCTACGGCCTCCAGCTTTCCTCTTGGCCCAACAATCCACACGCGCTCAAACCCACTCGACGCGTGGACCAATTCCATCATGGAAATTCCGAGTTTACCCTTAAAAGTCTTTGTTTTGTGCCCTTCCTTAATTTAATAATGTTTCTACGTTTTAAATCCTTTTAAAGCTCTCTTTTTGGTTGATTATTCTTCCTTTCTCCTCTCCTTTCCTTTCTGCATCGAAATATCTAGAGGGAATGATGCAGAAATGTTCATTGAGTAACCGGAGAAGGAGTTTCGAAGATGATGTACCAATCTCAGATAGAACGTTGGAGATAAATTCTCACATCTCTGTTCCTTGTCATTTGGAACAGTGTCTTAATCTCAAGGTAAACAAAATCAGATTACTTTTCTTCTGTTTTTTCCTGATTGGGAGAAACTTTGAGTTTGAGGACAATCATTTGTCAGTTTTGTGGTATGACAAATGTAACTTCTTTGGTTTCCTTTATAATTGATTTTTTCTGTTTACTTGTGTTGCATTTATTACTTCAAGCCTTGTCTCTATTGTCTATAATTGCTCACAGGGTTTGCTTCCATTCTTGATTTCATTACCAAAACATAAACCCTAACTGAATTTTTCTTTGTAGAAGAATTTCACTTGGAAAGTTTCATGGCTCAGTTTACGTTCTTTTTTTCTATTGAATCTGCCGGATGTTTGTTTTAGAACAAAGCAATGTTCTCTTGTATATCATCATCAATCACAAAGAAAACATATACATATAGAGATTTACATATAAAAAATCTCGTCCATATTTGTTTTCTTTCAGGACTTGGGGTGCATTTTTCTGCATTGCAAAGAAAGAAAGAAAGCAGAATCATTATGTTTCCTCTTTATTCTTTCTGGCACTAGTTTATAAAAATATTACTTCTGGGGATTAAGCTATTAGCCTTAGCGGTTGCGCATAAAAAAAGCTATTAGCCTTAGCATCAAAGTAGTTTTCAAGATTTAAAATTATAGTTACTTTTTAATTGAAACCTGGACGTTTGTTTTATGTTTAATTAGACAGGAGAGGTTTACTACATAAACCGGAACACCGGAATAAACAACAACAACAATGCATATGATGATTTCAGTGGAGAATCGGATGTAACTGTTGTTTCAGAAGACGATAGCTCTTATCATGAAAGCCAAGTATCATCATCAGAGTCATCTATAGAGAATCACGAAGAAGAGAATGAAGTTCTTGTGGTAGCTGGTTGCAAAGCTTGTTATATTTATTACATGGTACCTAAACTCTTGAAAGATTGCCCCAAATGTGCAGCTCAGCTTCTTCACTTTGATCGAAATCACTCTGCTTCTCCTTAAACCTCTTTTTTATCCCTTTTTTCATTCTTCACATAGATTTATAAGTTTCCTTTTTATTTATTTATTCCTCTCTTTCATCATCTCTTAAATCGTATATGTATGAATTATTGGTCGTGTTGTCTGGATTGCATTAACACGAGGTTTGATGGCACTGTTTCAAACAATAGATAACAACAACAAACAATACGAATCAGGCTTAGAATGGTGATATGTATAATGGATGACAATATGCATTTGGTTATTAGTGCGAACAAGCGGATTTGAACGTAACAAATGCATGTTTTTATGAGATTGATAAAAAGAGAGTTGTTGAAAGTGTTTGGAGGGGATGTTTGGGACAGTTGTTGTTGTTGCATTACAGATTTAAAGTTTGGTCAATGGAGGGGAGATAGGAGCCCTTAAGACTTGCGCGCCTTGTAGAAAATTAGAAATAGAGAAAATAAAGAATTGCAGCATGTGAATACCGAATTTTATATTCCATTTGTTTCCCATTTGTCTTTAGTTTTGACAAAAATAAGAGTGATCATTGCATAACAATTAAGATGGAAATTTTAAAACACTTTTTTGAGTTTTGACCTTCTCATAAATATAGAATAGAGCCACCATAATATAAAGTATATTATTTTTGCTAGCAAACCATTCAAGCAAATTTATGGATTCAGAACATGGCATTTTACCTGTTTTAGTATAAGTGATGTCTTGAAGATAAGTTTTGTTTTAAAATTATTTTTCCTGAATTTCAATATAACTTTTGATAGTAAACACTTAATTTTCTGTCAGTCAAAGTTAAAAGAAAACATATGATATAACATAATTTCAAGAGAGGACTTTTTTTGGAGTAGTTGGATTTTAATGTGTTATAACGGCTTTAATTTGCTAAAAATGCGTCGATGACCGGAGTTATTTTAATGATCAGTTCTATATTAATGTAAGTATGTAACCAATCGGTTGGAGATTTGATCATATATATATAAGTTATAACTAAGGAGGCTTAATACTGTCACATTAAATGCTTGTTAACAAAAAGTCAACTTATGAGCTAAATTCAACTCTTGGATTTCTGTGAATATCTTTGTTGGGACCAAATTAACCACATCAAATCCGGAGTACACGTAGCAAGAGGACCTCATGAGTTGATCATCAATTCGATAGAAATAGACATGTCATTACTATTCCCAAAAGTTCTGTACAATCATGACGGAAATCCACAGACTATTCAATTGTGGCTGCACTATCTAACCCAGAGATCATGAAAATTGATATTTCGTCATGTTTTCTCTCTTATAAGAGAGAGAGGCATAGGCTGACAAAAGAGGCAAGGGAGAAATCACAAAAGTATGCTCACAAAACATTCGAACGAAAATGTCGGAGAACAGTCTAACCGTACTTATCTTGCTTTCATTCATAATAAATCACTAATGTACATAAGAAAATTCCGATTTCCGGACGAAGTGCCTAAACATAATCCATACTTGTGGTTTTCAGAATATTGCTTCCAATTGATAGATACCTAAATTTGGCATCAAATAGTTTTCGGATGAGAAACCCTACTTTTCCCTCCCAAACAACCTTCACTACTGACTACTGTGTAGACCAGACATGCAACAATGCAGTTTAATGGTGACGAACTTGGCACCCTTACCGGATATTTCCTCATTGCCCTATGGACATATACATACCTTCTATTTATTGGCTATATTACGCGAAAACAATCATCTCTAATTGATAAGACAACCCAATAAATAGTCCCAAAAGTATTTACTATAGTTCATTTTGCTAAAATTATATTTACTAATTGACTTGTTTTGTTAGCAGTTCCACCTTCAAAAGAAAAGAGAAAGGTGGTAATTTTGTGTAATTTTTCACGTTTTTCTTCTTCCTAGAAGCAAAGGAAACCGTACTTCAGTCAAAACAGATTTTTATTGTACTCCTAGTGTAGGTGCCAATAAAAAGGTCCTCAAGTGTCTGTCTCTTTTTACCAGCTCTGGATTGGATACTATGTCCAGGTAACTTTTTTTTTGGGCGAGGTGAAGACACGGACTAATTTAGAGGTTAGTTGAAAGTAATTTCGTATGCGCATCAAATGTTGGGAGGATGAAAGTGTGTCCAAATATTATAAATCTCACATGACGACACATAACCCAATGAAAGCCTTTAGCCAGAATATTACATTTGGTGTGGTCAACAAAAACAGAAATATTGGCCTACTGAGTTAAGAGTTTCTGTTTGCATATACAACCACAAACGTGTCAAGAGACGAACGGAGCACAGCTTTTCAGGCGTGTTGTAATAGAATCGTAAGGCAGTCCTAAGGATAATTTGGAATGATTAGACTCGTCCAGGTATCACAACTGAACAAAAGAGATCGATTCTAGAGAATTTAAATTGTAAGAAAAAATCGAATTGAGTTGCAGTGTGATGTCGAAAAACTGTTGAGTTTGTTTGACCAAAAACAAAACCGTTGAGTTTAAAACCAGACTGATAAAAAGTGAAAATATGTTATTTTTGGGGTGGGGGTGGGTTAAAGTAAGTGAAAATATGTTCTTCTCGCTTCATATCTTCGCCGTTTTTCATTGGTTTATAAATAATTTAGATGGTATCAAAGCAGAACTCTATTATATACCTTTTCAGTTACTATAGATTTAATTTATTACATTTTGTGTGTGTGTGTATATATATATATATATATATTAAGAGTCTGAGTGCTTTTACCAAATGAAAAGACAATACTACACCTAAATGAATATTACGATCGCATCTAATATGCATGCTTAAAAAGGCTCTTTACTACACTTTTTTTTTTTTTGTTGAGAAACTACACTTTTATATTTAGTTTATTTTACAACCTTTTTCTTACATAACTACATTATAGGCATAGCTGACAAGAAAAAACTACATTTTTTTTTTTTTGACGTCAAACGGCCATTCTATTACTCAAACTTGAGGTGGTCTGGGTAACCAGACCGGAATAGAACAACCAATAAAAAATAACTCCTTACGAAAAGTTCTTGCAGTCTTAGCTAAAAAATCTGAGGATTGATTGCGCACTCGTGGCACATAGATGATCTCGAATTCCGGGAAACAAATCTGCAGGGTCTCTATTTTTTCCAGTTCTGTCGCGAAGCTTGGCCACTCCTGAGGTTCCTTTATCATGGCGATTAGTTCCTTGCAGTCTGTTCCAAATCTCTGGCACGGTGAGTGTTGAAGCATATTCTCCATCGCCCATCGCAGTGCTTCTACCTCCGAGTGTAGTGCTGATTCACAACGAGTGAAATTTCGTGTTCCCATAAGTTGCACGTTTTCCGCACTGTCAGTCCAGATCCAACCACATCCACTAAATCTGTCAGAAGCTGTCCACGATCCATCTAGCATGCAAATATTACCCAAACTTATGGCTTGGTTCACCTCATTATCGTTGGCCTGTCCTACTGGTGCAATCATCTCATTTGCATTAAACCATGCTTGGCATTCACTCTCTGCATGTCGAACAAGCTCCAAAGGATCTCTATCTATACCTCTGAAAAGTTTATCATTGCGAGCCTTCCAAATATACCATATTATCCAAGGATAAGGATCCCTATCTTGGTCCGGCTGAATGATGGCATTCTTCCTCCAGAATAAATAATCCATGTTTGTGTAGACGCTCGGCAGTGGAAATATCCCTGGACTTGTAGGGGTTGCTGATAAGGACCATACTTGGAGAGCTGGTGGGCATTCAAATATTGCATGAGTTACGGATTCATCTGTTTCTCCACACCTCGGGCAATAATTATCACACCTCATATTCCGCCTGACTAGGTTCCTCGTCACTGCCACCTGTCCCGTTATCAATTGCCAAATAAGATGGCACATCTTTCTTGGCGCTTTCAGCTTCCAAGCAAAGGCTTGAAGCTTTGTGATACTTGGTTCCAGCACTATTTTTTCCTCTTCTGACTTCAATAGATTTTGAGCAACCCAGTATCCAGATTTAACCGTATACTGTCCATTTCTCGTGTAACTCCAGCAGAATGTATCACGGCGATGGCTAGAGCTTATGGCCATACTACGGATGAGTGGTATGTCACCAGGCTGAACATAATCCTCTAGTAATCCTACATCCCATTCCTTCGTTTCCTGGTTAATCAGATCACTAACTCTCATATTCGGGTGCATCACTGGCGCTACAGGTGCAGCTGGTCTAGCAGGCGTAGTTGGGATCCACGGATCCTCCCATACCTTGACCTCATAACCAGAATGAATCTTCTGTCTAATCCCCAGACACAAAAGTTTCCTTGCAGCGTAAATGCTTGTCCACACATATGATGGGCTGCTTGCCGAGATTGCCCTTATCGGCGAGGTCATCCTATAATATCTGCCCTTCATCACTCGGGCAACCAGAGAATCAGGGTATTGGACCAATCTCCATAATTGCTTTGCCAAAAGTGCTAGATTAAACTCATGAATTAAGCGGAATCCGATCCCGCCCTCTTCTTTAGGTAAACAAACCTTTTCCCATTTCGCCCAGTGTATACCTCTCTTTGGTGGGTTCGAGCTCCACCAGAATTGTGCAATGGCACTAGCAAGATTCTCACAAATCTCCAATGGGAGCAGAAATGTCGACATAACGTATGTTGGCAGCGCGAGCAAAATGGATTTGATCATAACCTCTCTTCCTCCTTTTGAGAGCCATCTCCGAGTCCAACCATTTACTCTATGCATCAGGTTATCTTTTAGAAATGCAAAGAGTTTGCATTTAGAGCCACTAATATCCTCTGGGATTCCCAAATATTTCCCCATCCCACCATCATTATGTATTCCAAGTACATCTTTGAGAAAAAACTACATTATAGTAGACATATTTAACAAAAGGAATAGTCGGTCACTTATTATTATGTCACCATTTCGTCAAACGTTTTGCAATTAATTAGGATTTTTCTTTTCTTTTTTTGATAAAGGGTTTAATTAATTAGGAGTTTTGTTAAATATATTTCCTTTCTCACGGCCAAAACTCAAACTCGTTGCTTCAAACAACTCTCCTTTTATTGTCCATCTTTTTTTCGACCACTGTCGACTAACGTTTCCAGTATCATTTCGGTTGATATCGACTAAAAAGTTTACATAATAGTTCGAAGGTAAAAATTGCCAGCAGCAGCTACGATTACACACAACTATACGGTCTATGTGAAAGATATAAAGGATATATATAACCAAAAACGTAAAAGACAATCGGAATAAAAAGTATATATGCATGTGTTATGTGTATAATGTAGATGAATTGTGGGGGTCACATGGAGTTCAGAGAAAGATCAGAAGAGTCCCCACCTCATCTGTAGTTTGGGTCCTCGGGCTCTGCGGATACCAAACACCATCATGCATGCCCAATTCTCTTTTTCATTATTTTTTCCTTTCTTTTTGAGTTTTTATTTTTTCCACTTTTATAATTTTTTCTATATTTATGTGTCTTACAACCATCATATATATTTAATAGCTCCATTTTTTTTTTATGTCAGTTGATCCAGTCAATTTTTAGAGAATCACAAAATAGTGCTACAGAATATTGTCATGCCTAATATGGTTTCAAATGTCTTCCTATTAATGCAGAGGGTAACTAGATCATTTGTTGTTGGACTACTATGTAATTGTATGGACCAAAACTCATATCCAAATTGCAATATTGTTCCCAGAAATAGAAATAAACCCAAGATAAATGGTTTACGTCGTACTCCAAAATCTTTTACTATTGGATTATCACTGCTTGGTTAATACCCACCTTTCATCGTATATACAAATAAAAAGAATACATGCTTTATCAGTTTCTACTCCTTGCATCATTTCTTTATTATTAGTCTTTCATTCTTTCTTCACGCTCCCTTTTATGGTTTTCTTTTAGTTTGATTCAACTTCCCATCATGCATGTATACATATTTTATTATTATGTATTATTCCAAGTAATCTATCTTATTATTGACATTTTGACAGGTATTGTCATCATATTCCTCTCCACTCTCTGCCCATTCCACTTGCCGCATTTTTAATAAAAAAACTACTTTAATATTTAATCAACTCACTCATGCACTCTCTTTCTCTATTATATCCATATATGTAATAAGTGCAACTATGGTACTTCATTTGTCCTACTTATATTTTTGAATTTTTTTTACTAAGTTTGATTTTTAATTTTTTCTTACAAAAAACATATTAACAAGATGCACGTACATGTGTTTTATACATTAGTAATAAAAAAACCATCAATCACATCTAAGGTAGATAAGTATCGCAGTAAAACAAAATTGTTTAATGTAAGTAGATCATCCATTTCGTTAACCCCGCGAACACTTAACTTATTTAAGATATGATATATATATATATATATATATATATATATATATATATATATATATATATACATATATATACGTGCAAAACGTAAAAATAATAATACAATCTAGCAAACGTATTGAAACTATTAGCAATATAACAATATTGTCAACAATAATTTAGTTTACTTTCTATATATGGCCGAAATACTTTCACATACCAAACAAAAATTAGCTATATAAAAAAAATTCAACACTAACAAATCGAATATCCACTAGCCTCGATAGTCACAAATTCTTTTGTCATGGTTGTTACATATGATTAACTTATGATGCTATTTTTCGTAAGACTTCAATGAAAAGATAAAGTTGTAAGACTGTTAAAATATTTTCGGAAATGAGTGATTTTTGTCGAAAACAAAAAGGAGATTGCAATGATAGTTTTTTTAGGAGAATCAATTATCGCAATTGAAGATAAATTAGTTGATATCATTACAAATCGTCTTCTTAATTTTAAATCTGTGCAAACGCAACATGTTTTCATTATATACATTCATGAACTTCTGTGCAAACGTAAAACCAAACCAGCAGTCGCGATTGCTTTTTATAGCCTTTTGAGTAATTTTGTCACCATATAAAATATATATATGGAAAATTATGGAAAAGTGATGTGGATAACTTCTGCTGGATAGCAAAATAAAAGACTGTAAACATATAATAAGAATCAAATTCGATAAGACTACATTCGTAAACAGTATTCGTTATAAAAGAGACTACTTTGGAAGCGATCGTTACAATCTAGTTACATCAAAAAATATCCCAAAAATCCCATTTAAAAATGGCACATTAGGGCTAAAAATAAACTTTTTAAAGGATATTAGTATTTTAATTCGTTGAAAACAAATTAATAACTTTGGCTGTCAGTTTTTTTGTCATCGGAACATGGCCTGAAAAAAAAAGCGATTAGCTGGATCGAACACACCACAATTCATCCTTTTTCTCTCATAGGCATACCTTTCGTCCTTTAAAAGTCAATAAAACCCAAATAAACTTTTACAGAAATAATTAATATTGTTAAATCATTTTGAGTAAGTAAAAGAAAAAGTGTATTCCTGAATTATATAAGCCTTTTATACATTACGTATATATGATCTCTACGTACATGAAAAAATTCATAATTCAGATATTTTTATTGAATATAAGTCTGACAGACAGAGAGACCATCACACTCCTCTCTCTCTTCCTTACATTCCCACAAGCTTCCAAACAAAGAGAATTAATGGAAAGTAAGATTTGCAAAGGAATAATTCTCTTCCTCGTCCTCTCTCACTCACAACCCTACACGCATATAGTATAATTAAAAAGTACATATATATGTATAAAATATCTGTAAAAGGAGAAAATGAATAAATATAAATAAACAAAACCCTTATCTTCTTCATGAGAATCATTTCCTCTCCACAAAACCATGCCTTCTCTAAGCTCTCTTCTCACTTTTCCAACAATCCCTCCATATATGGGCTCATGCTGAGATCATATGGCCAATATGGTTCCTCTTGATTCCTCACCCCTTATAGGCGTTTTCAGCTACGGCGGTTGCAGCGGTGGCCGAGGCGGTTTCACGGAGGCAGAGATGATCAGAGAAGCAACAATAAACAATCAAGATTCTAGTGGAGAAACATGCTCCGTCTCCGATCCAATAGCATACATCTCCTCCCCTCAGGGCAACAAAGACAATGGATCCGCATCAAAGAACGACGTTGTTTCTTGTATTAACATAGAAGATAACAAAGATAAATCTTGGCTCCGCTTAGGTATAGGCCCTGAGGAGAACACCAACAACACGGCGTCGTATAAGCTCCAACGTTGTTGTAGCAAAAACGCACGTGGGAGAGAAAACTCGTTAGAGCTCAGTTTGTTCTCCTCAACCTCAACCGCGGCAGGAGCGTTTAGTAGTAGTGTAGAAGACCACCCGCAGTCGCAGCAACCGCAGCAGCCTCCATATTGTCATGATCAATTGCTAACGATGCCCGGAGCGTCGTTGGTTTACAATCATCAATTAACTCGGCCACAAACGTTGATCAACGCCGCGTTTTCGTTTCCATCTTCAACGCCATGGATACCTCAATATACGGCGCCATGTAGACCATCATCATTAGGAATGATGAGTGAGCGTAACGTTATTAACAATAACAATGTTACAAGGAGTTGTTGTATGGAAGAGGGAGGAGCTGGACCAAGCTCGGAGTTTAGGGTTCTTGATCCTCCAAGAAGACCACATTCTGGTCTTTGGTTTCTTCTTCAAGCTTCACACTTTCAGTAATTAAGACATCTCTTACCTTTTCTTCATATGTTTATATTAGTCTGTAACAGATGTGCATATGTTTTGATAAAACTGGATTTGTGAACGCAGGGAAAAGGAACCGTTTTTGCCTCAAGTTAATAAACGCTACTTGAGAATCAAGTAAGTCTATTTTTGTCTCATACATTATTTAAATTTGATTTATATATGGAAGTTACTAACGATTACTTACTATTATGTTTTGAATTTGCATGGATAAGAGACGGGAAAATCACAGTTAGATTGCTAATTAAGTACCTTATGATGAAGCTTCAACTGGATAGTGAATCTGAGGTAAATATCTAAACTCCCAATTCTTTTATATATGCTTTTTAATCTTCTAAGTTTTGTCGATATGAAATGAAAATGACAGTAGAACTAAATCCCCAACTTATTAGGTCGCACGTCTGATGTCATGGTGTCGTAATTGCCTTTTCTGTGCACCGACGTAATTTTCATAACTTTGTTCAATAAATGTGAGCTAGAAATATTCAAATTATAGTAACGTAGGTGAGTGAAACCAGTTTCTGAATATTGAGAGCTACAAAACATCCTTAATTTAGTGTTAAAACCTAATATATACTCACGAATAACCTAGGGTTCGGATTTTAACCTCGATTCCTTTGTTGAATCAATCAATTTCAATCTACATATTCATAACTCTGGCTTAATGATTCCTAACAAGTTTTTTCCCCTCAAAAACACTCTCTAGTAATAATTTTGATCACCCAAAAATTAGTATTTATCTTCTTTATAAATAAAATACTCTCGCCGTTTTATAAAGTTACGTACATATTTTTGAGAGAAAAAATTATTTCAAAAAAATCTTTTTTTTTGTATTTTCATGTTTTATTAACTAATTGCAAACTTTAAAAAAATTGGATTTATTAGATTTTTATTGGCTTAAAATTATTGAAAAAATAAAATCACAAAAAATTATGCAAATTTAATGTGTTTTATTAAAATGTGTAAAAAATCTAAAATATGTAATATTTTGAAACATAAGTAATAGTTGTTAGTTAGGTTTTTGATTGAACGTTTATCAAAATACCCACCACCTTAACAATAATAATTAACTTTATAATTGTTATAATATGTACACGTAGGGGAATGGAAAACGAGAGGGGAACTATAACTGGCCCTTTCAGTTTTAGACTATAATATAGTTATATTAATAATAATTTATGATGATATTATTTTTGGAATAAAACAACTCTGAGTCATCAGGCATGCCTCTGCCTTGAGAATAGTAGAAACCACAAAAGAACGGATATCTTAATCCAACCTCAAAAGCTTAATGCGTATTTGCGTGCGTAGATGCTCTGGTTAATCAGAATGTACAATAATCAAGTATATTGCATGTTCCTATGTTGTCTAGATATAGGCTCACAAATATATGTTCATGTGATAAGAAGTCTTTTGCCATACAAGAATCAACTGCATGCGTAGATGTCTGTGTACATTAGTACATACACGGTGTATTCAATCTATCAGGTTTAGAAAAGCGACCTTTTAGACATTGATTAGGTGGTGATCAAACTTGTCGATTTTGTTAATTATCCCGCATAATTAATAGATTAGCGTTTGCTTATTATTATATATAAAAAATTTTGTTCTATATAGCAAAAAGAATGTATAATAAACGGCTAACATTTTCTAGAACACTTGACGTATAAACTAACGTCGAAACATCCGTTTAATGCTTATGTTCTCGTTTTTTTTTATTTGTTTTCTTTCGAGCTTGCATGTCGTCGCAAGAATATATTGATATTTGGTCCAATTACTAAAACTTAGCGAAACCATCACAAGGTGACATATAAAATTCTTACTCAAATAACCATTTGATCATGAAAAACGTGATTTGAAAGCATTGATGCATGCATGGCTAACTTTGTCTTTTCCATCGAGCCAAAAGAATTGTCTTTCCCACTCACAAGCATTACAAATCTTCACTAATTTTAATCTTTATAATTGAATTTTTTTCCTATTCAGTTAATTAGTTGATACTCCATTTAAATGTTAAATCAAAGTCGATTTCAAGCATTTTAAATTGTGATTTATTCTAATCAAAGTGATGATAATAATTTGTATTAATTAAGAAATAGTAACATCTCTCTTCTGCCTTTTCAACACATTCTCTTTGATTACCGCAGAATCTATATGGCAATTGTAGGGTAAATAGACGATTACTTTCAGTTTCGTAAAAATAGTTAAAAAAGTATTACTTCCCACTACTTAATTATATATACACACACATTTAAATTCCCATGCTTCAAAGAAGCGATCAAAAACATAATTTTCTTTTTAACTTTTAAACTAGTTTTGCAATATGAAGATGACCCAATAGAAATATTGCTATTAAAAGTTATAGACAAGATCATCAGGCGAATTTCTACATATTATTTGAGAAGTTACAAATATTTGTAAGAAATTACTGAAGAAAAATTGCTTACGTTTGTTAAAAAATCAATTTCTGCTCACATCACACATCATGATATCAATAATTTAACTCGTATATAAAGTCAAAATCAAGAAATCCATCACAATTATGATTTTAAAGTTTAAAAAATATTAAATTTTAAATATACTACGCGTTTAAAGTTAATGTTTTTTTTTTAAAGTTGTTAATGTTCATCAAATTAGAGAATATTCGTTAAGCCGATTGATAAATCTCCCTCTAGTAGAGTAGTAGTGATACTGTTCAGTGTTCATGACATTTAAATTAGAACTAGATTTTGACCCGCGCTTAAAAGCGCGGGTTATTTTTCAGTTGATAAAAATATATGATATGAATTAGTATTTTAGTTTTGTTATACATTATTATGTTACAAAATTATTATTATGTCAAAAAAATTATTATTATGTAATTATATTTTTAATCGTTTGATTACTTTTTTCAAAAAAAATTATATGGATTGATTAGACTCAGTGCGTCTGTTATTTTATAATAAATTAGTTTCAATTAGATGAGAACAATACTTTTATATAATATTTATATTAAGTTTGGACCCGTCGTCGAACCAGTAAACACGATGACTTGTACATAAGCTGGTTTAGATTTAATGAAAACTCGTTAATTTAAAGCATGCAAACTTCGAAAAAACATGCAATCAAGTGTGACCCGGCATTTGGTTTATATGGTAGGAAAAAATCTAATCTTCAATAATATTTTAAGAGATGAATGAAACTTCTAATATATTAATGTAATAAAAAATAATTTAACGTAAATATATATAATTTTGTTTTACCAAATGATTTGCTAAAGTGTTTTTTTTTATTAAATTTGATTTTGTAAATATTTAGAATTATATAATGTTAGATGACATGATATAATATGTTGTATGATATATGCTTTCATTTTAATAATTGATATCTAAATATTATATATCCATCTTTGAGCATAATATATGATGTATATAACGTTATTGAATAACAACAATAACATTGGATGATAATAAGAAAAATAATTAGAGAAGTGTATCATACAAAATGAGAAATAATAATAGGATTTATTTAAATTATTTATAGTTATTGTAGTTAATGGTAGGATAAAAAATAAAGAGTTTTATATAGATGTTATAAATTTTTTTATAAATTTTTTTAAAAATATTTTCTTTTAATAATATAAATTTTCAATCGCATCTATAATATATTCTTATCAAAAATCATTATAACAATATATTTAGAATATATATATTTAGAATATGTTATTAAACTAAATTAGAGAAATATAAGGTAATTGATTATTGCATAGTTAGAGAAATATAAGGTAATTGACTATTGCATGGTTAGAGAAATATAAGGTGAGACCAAAAAAATAGTTAAGTTTAATGAAAGGGTCCAACAACTTTTCATTGGTAGATTTTTTAAAACTCATTCCCTTTTAATAGTATAGATCAATACCCTTTATACTATAGTAACATATTCACACATATATAAACCAATTTCACGACTGTAGGTTAACAACCGAAAATTTAGATGGCAGTCATGTATTTATTGAGCAAATGACATAGATATCATTACCTACCTTTTCTATTCTTCGAGAGATACCTTCTTCACCAGGAAGGCTATATATTTAGGAATCAATAATCTTTGGTTGATCAGTTTTTTAAAAGTGGAATTGTAGTAAACAAACCCTGTCGTCACGCTTATGCTTTGCTAAGGTCAGCTATTCTCGTCTAATAGCAGATATCTATGTTTTATTTCGTAATAGAATTTTAAAGTGGGCTTAAAGTTACGTGCAAAATGTCGCATCATAATCACAAGTGGTGCACTTGCATACGTTTTGAAATAACTTGATTGTCTCCTCACCAACCAATCACGTTCCTAAAATAGAACATAAAACAACGTATTTCAATAACTAGAAGACTAGATTTGAACGCTTGACATTTCAACAGCAAAATAGAACAAAACTTTATCTGATTACGTAAAGGAACACTTGCATCTTTTTGGATGAATTAAACGTGCATGAAAACGTGATTTTGAGGTGAGAGTATAACGCTAAAATTCATTTCTTGTTGAATTATTATTCTTCCAAAAGTAAACATAATATCCTCGAGTGTAAGATGAATCTAGTGTTGATTTTTTTTTTTTTACGTTCACATTATGGGAAAAGTCATGCTAGGCCCCCGTTATGATTAAAAGTGGCGGGCAGGTTTTACACCGTAGTGTCAGCCTCGGTTAGCCTTCCGGAACTGACCAGATTTTGGTTTGTCTTTCCCCTTTCTTTCTAATCTATAGCGACAATTTTCTGAACTCGAATGAATTTTCTTTTTATAGTGCATTTTTTAATATTCATTACCCGTTGTAGTGTCAGCTGACCAAAATTTAGTTGTTCTTGATGCTTTTGTATGTTTCACTTCGTTTCTTTGGCGTCAAGTCGATGAAAAATGTGATTTTAGGGTAAGGAATACATTACATTAACTACGACAACAAACACCGCCCAAGTTTCTTTAATGTTGTTGACAAAAAAACACATAAAATTCGAAGTTAAGTGGTTATAGTCATAGAGGGGGTAATGTTTTCAACAGCCAGCAGGTTATCAAATCGGTTATAAAATTTTGCAGATCATGTTAATTTGTGATTTTGACTCATTTTGGTTTGTTTTATGTATGCGAATGGAAACAGATAGAGATAAGATGCAGAGGACAACAATTATCGCCGTTGTTGACGATGCAGCATGTAAGAGATACAATATGGAGTCCAAAATCATCATCCTCTCCGTCATTCACCTCGCTTCGGGATTCATCAACTAGTGATCATGTCATGGTTTTGCATTATGGTAGGACTCCTTAATGTTTAATTTATTTAATAGTTTTGCTCTCCATGTAACATTTTTCGATCATACACAATTGTGTACCTATCGAGTTTTCAATATCCATTTTTTTCTTTGGGTTTTCGATCAAATTTTATAATTCACTTTTTCTTTATTCTCAGAGTCAGAGCTTTCTATTAAAGAAAATTTTGAAAAGTAAATGATACTATTTTTTCAAGAATGAGTAGGATTTTCAAATAAACCATTTTTATAAATTGGTTTATAATTTTGAACATTCTTATGCTATAAATATAATATAATACTCATAAGTTATAAACATGTTAGTAAGTTTAATAAAACTTTGAAACATTTTATTATGTTATCTTACGAAGATCTATAATAATATTGGATTTTATATGGTTTGTAAAGGTTTATAAATTTGTATTTTTATAAACAGTCTTATATAAACAAATATGAATCTATATAAGGATGTTTTTAATATAGATAGAAAATAATGGTATTTTTATAGTGGTATTTTGAAATTTTCCTTTTTTAGTTCACAAAGTTTTGTTAGTTTATTTTGTGATTTTTTATTTTTGAATTCAATAAGTTATAAACTGAATCTCATAATCTCATTGGACCACTGACAATAGCTGATTGATAAATCCCTCCTTGCTGCTGATTGTACGGTTCATATAATCCCATCATATAAAAGTGGAGTCAAACGGTCAAAATGTACGAGCCAACCAATTCTCACCCCTGACCAATAAATGTAGACTCGTTGTTACTCCATCTGTTTCAATATAGATGTTCAATATCTACATATATAAAGTAGAGTTACCTCACTCCTGAGGCCTCCACATCAGATTCCAGCTAGGAAAGTCGAGTTCCCTCGCGCTGACACGTGTCCACCCTATTAAACGCACAGTTTCATTTATTTTTTCATCGGATTCCGTTGGGCTTGGCTTCATATTCTGTATGTGCACTTTGCTTTATTAAGCCCATATCGATATAAAGAGAGATGAAGATTTTTTTGTTTTATCGTTTCACGCTCTCTCTTCTCCCCTGTAGGAAATTCTAAGGTTTCTATCGATTCACTGATCCAACAATCAATCTGCGCAGTAGCGAATCTAGAGTTTGGGAGCAATTTATTCATCTTCTTCCTACTGATCCAATCTAGAAATCAATCTGTGGAGGTTCAACTATAATAAGGTTAGCATCCCTACAATCTGAAGCATCCTATCAATCTATTAAAAAAAATCCGATTATATTTGTAACGACTTCGTCGTGTGAATCCACTTACCAACTTTTTTTTGTCCTTGATTATGTTATTGAACTTTTGCGTTGTGTTGAATCATTTAACCAAGTTTTCCAGATTATTTATTTGTTTGTTGATTGTTCTATCTAATTCACATATGTAACCAAGTAGCTAGGATGGGAAACTACAAGAATATCAGTTGAACAGTTACAGGCCATAACTGTGAAAGTTTAAGATTGTAGCGTTAGTACGTGGCAATGTTTTCCTAATAAAAATTTCTTCAGTCTGGCATAGGCTGAAGAAGCTACACACGAGTAAAGGATGAGGAATGCTAGGCAGATGAGTGGAAGTTGGTGGGTCAATTAACTTATCTGCAGTTCTGTGTTGTTTAGGCCTCTTGCTTTAGTAATACTGAACTTGGCTAACTGTGAGTCTGTGACATCTTTTTGTAGAAAGAAGAAGAAAAAGCTCAACAAGCCTAAAAAGAAGATACAGCTGCCTTAGAGTTTGAATAACCAAACACTTTTCCACCCTTCTCATTCTAACCGTCATTCTACCAACAGAAACAAACTTCACGGTGACGGATAGATACAGTACAAGTATTATGGACATCAACAGCAGTTTGCAGAGGTACGGTGTCTTAGTACATCTTCATCATAAAGAGTGAGCAAATTCTTATTACTATTTTTAAAAACTGCAACAAGTTCTACCTAATAAAAAAATGTCTGATTTTGATTTTGTCTGGTTCTGTAAAATAATAATTTGCTGGGCTCTCTTTATTTTAGTTACTACAAACTAACGTGTTGTCAGTATGTTTTCTGAATACAGAGGTATGCAGTTTCAGATGGGAGAGATCGGGAGAGGTCATTTTGGTTGCACTTGCTCTGCTAGCCTAAGTTCAAGAATGAGAGCTCAAGGGTCAGGAGGTTGCTGTTAAAGTCACCCCAAAACCAAAGGTCTGTCTACTTTACAGTTCTCCCAAGTTTTAATCTTAAGGTTTATGCTTCAGTTGGCTTTAGGTTTGCATACTCTTTGATGATTGGTGGGAGAGAAATGCTTCATTGTATTGTCATAAAACTACAACTTTGTGGGGTTGTTGTCTGATTTTAGGTTGTTAGATGTTAGTGTTTCACAATACTGATAGCTTATGGTTGCGGATTTCAGAGAATTAAAAAAAGATATCATTCCTAGATTCTCTTGATGTCCCTCCATAGAATTAAGCATATTGTGATAATTCGGAGTTTATGGTTTTGTTACCATATATTTTTTTTTTAAGAACCAAGAAAGATGATTTTTAGTTTCATTTCTCATGCTTTTAGTAAACAATGCCTTCTGTTTATCCAGGTTTGTTTTGCTGGCGAGTGATGGTTGTATAACATGATAATAGCTATTTCTGAGTCCAAGGAAGAAGAAGCCAGAAGATAAATAGCGGTGCTACCGAAGCAGCCGCAGAAAGCAACTCAAAGGCTGATGAAGAAAAATTATTCACTGTCACAGGGAAGAAAAATCATTCACTGGAGAGCTTCGAAAGTCTCAAGAAGAAGCAGAGCAAGCAAAGGCTGGGACAAGTACAATGGAGACCATTTTATTTGCAACTTGGGAATAAACTAAGGCTGCTAAGGGTTCAGAGAGGTTGAGATTAGCCGCCGTCTGCTTAGCTAGCGTGCTCATGATGCTGAAGAAGAAGCCAATACAATGGTTGCAACCGTTGTTCTAAGACCGAGGAAGCTAGAGAAATAGACAAGGTAACTTGGAGAGGAAGAAGCAAAAAACACTTGCAGAAGAAATTGAGAAGGCTAAAGAAGAAGAGTTAGGCGTAGAACAAGAGTTGAGAAAATGGAAAGAAGAATTTATGGAAGAAGAATAGAAGAGTCAAAGGCGAAGAAATTGAGTCTAATGGAACTGAACAAACCCAATCTCACAAGGAAATCCTAGAAAATGGTCACATAAGTGAGTCTGATGTGAAGAAGTTGATTATGTATGATCTGTTTTATAAATGTATAAGTCTACGTTATAATAGAAGAGTTAAGTCATCTCGGTTTCTGAATTTTAGTTACCACCTGTAACTTACTTTATTAATAACATTTTATTTCAACGGCTGATGTATTAGAACCGAGATTATTAAGGCAACAGTTACCAAAAGAGTAATCTTGAAGTTCGATCTAAAATTAAAATATTGTTTTACAAAAATAACAGT
The DNA here is from genome assembly GCF_020379485.1 of Brassica napus. Taxonomy (NCBI): domain Eukaryota; kingdom Viridiplantae; phylum Streptophyta; class Magnoliopsida; order Brassicales; family Brassicaceae; genus Brassica; species Brassica napus. The sequence continues at coordinate 28,955,184 of NC_063442.1, read as the reverse complement.
AATAGGTGATGGTATAATAAACTATAATTTTAGGTTGGTAAAAATATTGTATTTCATACATGGAAATAGTTTTATACCAATTTTAGATCAATTTGTTTTTCATAGTATTTGCATGATTTAATAGTCCAAACATTTAAAATTTCCAAAGAAAATATATTATTATTTAGTTTATGTATTTTAGTTGATTCAGAAATCCAAATAATATATACAAATCAAAGTAAATTATACATATGCTAAAATTTAATATACGAATTTAAATTAGTATTTAAAAATCTGATGGTTTTCTTTCGGTTACCTTTAGATTTGAAAATTTATATTTTAACCAAAAAAATATAGAAATCTATTCAAATCCATTATGAAATCAAATTTATTAATAAATATGTATGATTGAATAACACATGTTTTGAATTATAATTTTTAAATCATGCCACCGGTAAAACATGATTTCAATATATATTTTACAATTATATAACTAATAATAATATATTTAATTTGGATTTCCAAAACTATTAAAATACACTAACCAATAACATTAGAAACAAAATTATATATTCAAATTATCTTATGAAACTGAGAAAATAACATTACAAAATATTTGGACACTTAATGATCTCATATATTAAAATGACGTGGTCACATGTATCGCGACACAATATTTTAGTCAAAATGTTTCTTATTTTCAGATAATAATCATTCGCATATTCTGTTGGAAAGCACTATATATTAATAAAAATTCAAATAGTATATTCTTTTTACTAATCCATAATTGTTATTAAAAATACAATGCAACTATTAAAATCTAAATTTAAATAAAATTGTTTTATATGGTATATGTTATTAAAAATACAATACAAATATATCTTTCGTATGTTTTTGTAATCATTTGTATTTTATTATAAATATTTAAACTTCAATCACAAAATTTCAATGGGAATTTAGCAGTTTAAAATTTATAAACACTTTTAAAGTTAATAACATAACAAAAATGGAAAAAACTAAAACAAGTTAAAAACCCCTAAGATTTTAAATAAATAATATAAATAATCAATATTAATAGCTTCTCACTTACACAATATTAATAACTTCTCAATCACAACTTTACTCTTACATCTCAATCACAACTTACACAATATTAATAACTTCTCACTTATATATATATATATATACAAATAATCAACTATAATAAATATAAAATGCACCACATAAGTTATTATATGTAATGTCACCCCCAAAAAAAAGAAATATAACTAATTATCAACATAGCATGGTTTATTTAGTCTTCAAAAAAAACATGTACAAAATTTAACTAATATTTCTATTTTTAATTAATAAAAATTTTCATTAAATACTTATTCTAACAATTTAAATTATTTTCAAATATTCATCCCGCCCGTAGGGCGGGCCAGCCCTAGTAGATGATATTTTAGGTGATTATTTTCGTTTTACAATAGATGATGTTTTTACATATCTAGGTAACTTTAACTTTATCAAAAACTATGTAGCTAATTTTATTTTTATAATTTTTGTTTATAATTAAATAAATTAATTTTAAATTATATTTTAATGTTGTTTTGTTTAGAAAAAAATAAATTTTTAATATGTGTGCAAAGAACCAAAACTTTATCTATTATGAAACTTTATCTAAAAATAAATAAATTTTTAATATGTTGTTTAGATTCACCAACCAATAGAAAATTTTCATTTTAAATCTAGTATCTTTTAATTAAGGAAACTAAATAACTTGGCAAATTATATTATATTTTCAAAATAAAATTTAAAAATAAATAAAAATAATATATAAAAAACGAATTCAAAAAATTAATAATGTTGTCAACAAAACACTAAACCCTAAACTCTAATATTAAACCCTAAACTCTAATACTAAATCCTAAACTCAAATCCTAAACCCTAAACCCTTGGGTAAACCCTAAATCATTGGGTAAACCCTAAACCCTTAGAAAAACACTAAACATGTTGTCAACAAAACACTAAACCCTAAACTCTAATCCTAAACCCTAAACCCTAAACCCCTTGGGAAAACCCTAAACCCTTGGGTAAACCATAAACCCTTAGGTAAACCTTAAACCCTTGGAAAAACACTAAACATTTGGATAAATTCTAAATTATAAATCTTAAACACTAAACTCTAAATCTTAAAAATAAATATTTTTTTTTAAATAATCTTTTTTAGAACTATTGTTATTTTTATTTATTTAATCTTTTATTTTTATTTTAAAAGCATAATATAATTTGGCAAGTTATTTTGTTTCCTTAATTAAAAGATACTAGATCTAAAATGACAACTTTCTATTGGTTGGTAAACCTAAAGGTTCACTCTAGGGGGTGAACCCAAGAAAAAGTCTTATGAAACAGAGGGAGTATTACTTCAGGTTTCTATTTGGTCTACATATCATGATGAATAATATATTTTTTAAGTTACCAAAAAATAAAATATATAATATCATAAAAATCTTGTATTTTAAGGGCATTAGAAAATAGTCAATTTTAAAAAAATAGAAAATAATTATTATATACATCACTAATGGATAGCAAATATCAAATTCTAGAAGAACCAAACCATAACATAAAGATAAAAAAAAATCAGAATTTATCAACATAATAGCAAAAATCCAAAATATTAGATCCGGATTTGAACGCATATTATTATTATGTTATCGGAAATTGCACTCTATAACCATAAATTTTTTTTGCTAAGTAACCAAAATATTTTTTTTTCTCTCTCTTTCCTTTTTTCCTCTTTGTATTTCTCTCTATCTTTGCTCTAAGTAACTAATTTTCTCTTTTCTTTTGGTTATCTATCTTATTAAAACTCAAGTACAAAATGAGATTGTTTGGTAATGTGGATAGTAGTTAAAAAAATTGTACTGTTTGAAAACATGGATAATAGTAAGTTAGAAAAAAAATAATGGGCTTATGCTACTAAAAAAATTGAAAGTCTATTACATTATATTAAAAACTAATAGGTATATGTTACTTGATATATATATTCAAATCAAAATAATAACTTAAAATTGATTTATATCAAAAATTCATTCAAAAATATACATATATTCAAATTTTGATTTTTACTAACATATTTTCCAATAACTATTATAAAAATGTTTTCAATATATTTAATAAAAATACAATACAAAGCCTAATTTCAAACACCAACTTAAATTATGGTTTTTATATTTCACATTTAATTTTAAAATATAATATATATGATTATTTATATGATTATACATATAAAATATTATTAATTATAAGAAAACTTATTTGATGGTACATATAAAATATGATTAATTATATGATAACACATATTTTGTAACCTATGATAACATATATATATATATATATATATATATATATATATATTAGTGATTATGGGTGGGCGTGTTCGGGTTCGTTTTCGGGTCTTTTTGGGATTTCGTGTTCAGTTCAGATCTTTGAGGATTTGGTTCTGATTTAGATAACCAATTTAAATAGGTTTGGTTTAAATATTTGGATAGAGAATTAATAATTATTTAAGTATTTTTGGAGTTTTGAATATTTTTTAACTATTTAAGATATTTACGTTTAATTAGTTGTATATATTTTCAAGCATTTATGTGAACTTAAAAGTATCATATATATTCTAGACGTTTTTATATATATTAAAAATAATTCGGTTCAGATCGGATTAGGTTTCAATTCTTCAAATACCAAAATTTTGAATAATTCGGATATTTAATCAATTCTGGTTCGGATTTAGTACTACTTATTTGGATTGGGATCAGATCGGTTTGATTCTTCGAATTTGAGTTTTTTGCCCAACCCTAAATAATGACATAAAAAGCAAATAGCATCATACATCATTTTTTTTTAAATACACCCGCACGGGTGTGCGGATTAAAATCTAGTTACCTATTACACAAATAAGCCTTTATATTATTCATGATGGGTTTCATTTGTTTGACCAGAAAAGAATTGAGGAAAGAATCTAATATTAATTCATTTTTTTTCTCTCTCTTTCCTTTTTTCCTCTTTGTATTTCTCTCTATCTTTGCTCTAAATAACTAATTTTCTCTTTTCTTTTGGTTATTACCTATTACACAAATAAGCCTTTATATTATTCATGATGGGTTTCATTTGTTTGACCAGAAAAGAAGTGGGAGATGGAATTTTAAGGAGTTAAAGAATTTAAAGATTCTATTGTTATTGGTAACATGATTCTTAGATTCCTAAAAAGTCTTGTGTTATTGCTTTGGTGATTTTATAATTCCATATAAATCTTTTGTTATTCAAAAAGTTGAGTATTTTCTGATTTGTTAATTCTATTAAATTATGGTGTTATTGGAACAAAGATTCATTACATTTTAACTCATTACTCATAACTTTCAAAATACTATAGTTAACTCATGTATTCTTAAAGTTGAGATGACAAAATCAATATCTCTTTTATCATACGTGATTGTTTATATGTGAGGCACCACCACGTTTTGTTTTTCCTATTGAATAACAATCATGTTTCTCAATGACCAAAACGTGGCATGAATAAACAATCATACCAACAAACCTCAACCACGTTTTATTTATAACTCAATCATATCATTTTAATGTGACTTGTTTCTCTAAAATGATAAATCCAGAAAATAACACCATCACAAATGAAAAAATAAGTTATAAATCATTGAGAAACGTAGAAGTAACCATTAACGCTGACTTCCAGCTTCTACAGCGTCATTCCACATACTTAAAGCTATTGAGTCTCTCCAGTTGTTAGCATATTCTCTTTGTTGAGATTCGAGAGCACCCACATGTATAACTTCTTCAAAGTTTGCTTGGTCATTGTTTGGAGTGATCACTTCCTCTGGAAAAGCATCAGACCGACAATGCTTCCGTAGAAAGTTATGTAATCCAGCACAAGCTAAAACCAATTCTGCTTGTGTTGTAAAAGGAAAAGGAGGCGCCGACTTAAAAATCAAAAAACGAGATTTGAAAATACCGAAGATTCGCTCAATCACGTTTCTCAAAGATGCATGCCGCAAATTGAACAACTCGTTTTGGTTTTTAGGATCACGGCCTTCACCTTTAAATTCTTGTAAATGATAGCGAGTACGTCTGAATGGAGCTAAAAACTTTTGACGATTTGCAAATCCACAGTCTACCAGATAAAATTTTCCTGATATTCAATTTGTAAATAAATTAAAATTCTGTACATATATAAATTGTGTACTACAACTTAAGTACATACCTTCTGGAACGATTAATCTGCTACCATGTCTTGTCAAAGCATTACTTAAAATTTTTGAATCATGAGCTGATCCTTCCCATCCACTAAGAACATACATGAACTCCAAATCAAAGTTGCAAGCAGCAAGGACATTTTGTGATATAAATCCTTTGCGATTACGATAGCTTGGAACATCAGAAGTTGGTATCATTGCAAAAATATGTGTACCATCAATAGCTCCAATACAGTCCTATAAAGATGAAAATAGTGATTTTCAAAGAAATAATTGAACAAAAAAACTGAGCGTAACTTAGTTAAATTTTATATTTACAAAACTACTAATAAAATAAGCAAGACACTAACAATAAAGTTACTTAGGGGGATGTGGGTTACCGACACAACAATAAAATAAGCTACGTGCTATAACAACAGCATGACATTTTGTATTGCTAAAAGCAACAAAAAATATTTAAAAACCCATCATATATATTAAACGAAAACCAGTTTAGTATCTATAAATAATAAAAAAGCAGTCTAGAATGATTGTAAAGAAATAACAAAACAGTCTAAAACAGAGATAATAAAACAGAGATCAATCGTAGTTGACATTGCTTTGGATCCAACCATAGCGTTCTTCTATGGACATATCAGTGAAGACATCTTTCATTCCTAAGGAGTAGATAAGGGTCACCGCTTTAAATTTGATACGATCATCCAAATTAGGAACCTCTTTCATAGCATCCCAAACACTATTTTTCTTCTTTTCAGCTTCTCTTTTCTCAACTTCTTTTTGTTGTCTTTCTTCTCTCTGCTGTATGAAAGTGAGGATCTTACTGGTCATCATTACCATAGCATCACTTTGATCAGTGTTTATCTCAACTGAACTGCTAGATGCGTCGGTTCGAGATCGTTTTCTCGAGACAAGTTTTTCCACACGCCTTTTAACAACATTTTCTGGGGATGGTTGCTGAACATAAACATCATCACTGATGTCCTCAAAATTCAAGTTTTCTTGTGCTTGACTGTCACCAACCGTGAAGACGCGAGCATCCGTGGTATCACCCAAGCCAATTGAAGAACTACCATTAGCAGTTGCACAATCAAATATGATTTTCAAATCATCAAACTGTTCACTAGAGTCATAGCGTAAGAACTTGTGATTAGGATGACCCTACAAAAAAAAATTATACTTAAAATACAATAAAAATAATTTTTAAAAATACAGTACTTTAAGAACTTACGTAAACCTATAGCAGTAAGTGATCCTTGTTCACGTAAACTATATCATGTGCATATATATTATTTAACTCATAAACTGAATTTTATCTAACAAAAACTTTGCAATTCAGGAACATATCTAATAAAAATGATGCAAAATAAAGACATACCTTTAAATAGTCATTCCATACTTCGTTAGAAGCCACAAATCTTTTCATGATAGGATCCCATCCAAAGCCTGAACTGTTGTTTAAAAGATCAACATAACATTGATATTGACCCTTCAAGAACTTGATTCTGCTTTGGTAATGCTTGTGGGTTTTTTGGCATCCAAGTCTTTCATTCAAGACTGGTAGTATTTTATGTTCCACCGTTGCTTTGTTCATTATACCGTTACTGTCCCGCCATCCACGTTGAATCCCCTCCACAAGTAATTCTATCAAAACCTTGGTTTCCTCTGAATTCCATAGGCTATACTGATTTTTTTCTTTATCACCCATTGCAATCTTATGTGGAGTTAATCATTTTTTTTTTTTTTTTCACAGAATATAATTTTATTAATGATCAAAGTAATCGTTTGACATAGGATCCCTTATAGATTCGGGAACATAGCTGTAATAATGATAGGATAATCGGTATGGTATAACTTGTTTTGCAAGTATGTCTGCACAAAGATTAGAATTTCTGTTTGTCCAACAGAACTTGATCTCCTCAAACTTTGCTGGCCATCTCCAGATATCGCGAATCCAGTTCGTCACATCTATGTTTGTAGACTCTCCATTGGCCAGTTTCATAACATTAATGTTATCTCCTTCAAATATAACATGTTTGTATCCTTTGCTCCAGCAATTCATCATTGCAAGTAGTAAGGCTTGTAGTTCTCCTTCCAAGGCTGTTGTTGGTTGTTGATTTGAGGCATGAGCCGCTCCTTTGAATCTTCCCATATCATCCCTAATTATCCATCCCGCTTTTGTCTCTCTTTGAATGTTGTTAAAGGCTCCATCGTAGTTGCATTTCACAAACCCGGTTGGCGGTTTAGTCCATTTGTTCCGTTGGTGTTCCATATCTCTTCTCAGCCCTTGTCTATCCTCATCCTTATCTACAGATTGGTAGGCTTCCAACCATTCTTTTGTATCAAAATAGGCTGATTGCAAGGTTGTACGCCAGTGTATTGATGTTTGTTGGAAGATCATCTTGTTTCTGCATTTCCATATTCTCCAAAGAATCCACCAAGGAAGATGTCGGAGATGGTCCGGGAGATTTGGGATTTTTTGTAGAAGTGCCATGAGCTTATCTTCTAATGTAGATTGTGCCTGATAGAAGATGTTGTGTGGCAAACCTGATGCCCTCCAGATGCGTTGTGCATAGAAACATTCAAAAAACAAATGTTCAGTTGTTTCTTCTTGTTGACAATGGGGACATTTGACTGAGGTAGTCACGTGTCGACGTTGTAAGTTACTCCCCAATGGTAAGGAGCTTGTAACCATTTTCCATAGGAAATGTTGAAGTTTTGGGGCCGTTGGCAGCTTCCATATCATATTTTTAAGAATGATACTTCCCGGAGGTGGTTCTATTGGTAGATCTTGAGGATCATGTGTAGCCAACCAGTAACCCGACTTGACTGAGTATTCCCCCGACTTATTATAATGCCAGACTAGAGGGTCTGTATCCGCATAGGCGCATAGTTTCATCGATAAGATTTCTTCTGCATCAGCTTCAACTATTGTATGTCTTATGAGCTCCTCATTCCATCCCGTTTGGTTTTGCTTCATGAGCTCTGAGACCTTAGTCATTGGGTTACTCTGATCTTTAGGTATAGGGGATCGTGGTGGCGAAGTAGGAAGCCATGGATCTGCCCATAGAGATACAGATTCACCATTGCCAATGATAAAACGCAAACCTCTTTTGAGTAAGGCTTGACCGTGCAATAAAGAATTCCATATATAGGAACTTTGCTTCTTTGTGCCTGCTTTGAGGATGTTGGAATTAGGGAAGTACTTCCCTTTGAGAACTCGTGCCATCAAGCTATTAGGTTTGATAAGTATTCTCCAGACTTGTTTCGCAAGTAATGCATCATTGAATTTTTCGAAATCACGGAATCCCATTCCTCCTTCTTTTTTTGGTAGACTCATTCTTTGCCAGGCAAACCAGTGCATTCCTTTTGAACCATCACTTTTACCCCACCAGAACTGAGCCAGAGTGTTATTAATATCATCACAAACCTTCTTTGGCATTTTGAAGACATTCATCGGATATACTGGCGTTGCTGAAGCTATAGATTTTGTGAGGACGTCTTTGCCTCCTGAGGATAAGAAACGATGATGCCAACCATTAGTCTTTGCTTTAACAGTCGCTACTACATACTCTAGGTTCTCTGTCTTCTTTCTTCCAAACTGTTCAGGAATGCCCAGATATTTACCGCCTCCTCCCTCATTGTGTATTCCGAGTATATTTCTCATTTGTGTCTTAACCTGATCCTTGACTCGACTTCCAAAAGTAATAGAAGACTTGCTTAGATTAACAGCTTGTCCAGATATTCTTTCATACTGACTCAGTATCCTTTTGATGGCACGTCCATTTTTCGGATTGGCTAGGGTGAAGAATAAGGAGTCATCAGCAAATAGTAGATGGTTGACTGCGGTGCTTTGAGTGCTTATCTTCATACCTTGTATTTTCCTATCAGCTGCCGCTTTAGTCATCAAGTGAGAGAGAACATTTGCACATAGGATGAATAGGTATGGCGATAGAGGGTCTCCCTGCCGAATCCCTCTACCTGGTTGAATGTAGCCTCTTGGTGACCCATTGATCAAAACTGAAAAGGAGACAGTCTTCACACAGATCATGATGAGGTTTATCCATTTTTCACAGAACCCCATTCGCCTCATGGTTTCCTCCAAAAAATTCCATTCTAAGCGGTCATATGCCTTTGTGATATCAGTCTTTAAGGCCATATAAGATTTTGATTGTCTCTTACTGACCTTAAGCGCATGGTAAGCCTCGTGTGCTATGATGACGTTGTCTGAGATGATACGTCCTGGCGTGAATGCAGTTTGGTTCTCAGAAATAATCCCAGGGAGGTGGGCTTTGAGACGCTTAACCAAAATCTTTGAGATGATTTTATAACTCACATTGCATAGAGCAATAGGTCTGAACTCAGTCATCTTGGTAGCTGGTCTCACTTTTGGGATGAGGCAAATATTGGTGTGGTTGTGGTTTTGATCAAGGAACTCGCCTTCAAAGAATTGCATAACGTCTTCTACAATGCTCGGTCCAATATCTTCCCAAAAGGTATGATAAAAAGCGCCAGTAAAACCATCAGGCCCAGGAGCCTTATGAGCACCAATGGCATAGGTAGCTTCCTTGATCTCTTCTATAGTAACTGGTCTTGTGAGATCTGCATTAATCTCTGGAGTAACACTAGCAGTAAAGCCATGGAAAGCGTCCTCAAAATCCATGGGTGTCATCTGTTGGGAACTGAATTGAGCTTTAAAAAATTCTTCAGCAGTGTGGGCAATCTCTCTGTCACCGTGGATAGTGTTTCCGTTTGTATCCGTAAGAACACTTATTCTGTTTCTGATTCTCCTTGATTTTGTGACAGAATGAAAGAACTTCGTATTGCGGTCTCCTGCTCGAAGCCATGGGTTTCTACTTTTTCTTTTCCAGTAGTTTTCTTCATCATAGTAGGCTTGTTGTAGCTCTGTATGGAGTTGTTTTTTCACAGGAACAGGATGTCCATCCGTGCAAGCTATGTCTAATTGATGACGTAGAGTAGATATCCTCTCTTTAGCATTAAAGCAATGCATGCGCTTCCATCTGGATATATGAGATCTACTCTTCTGAAGTTTATGGGCAAGGCTGATGTTCCCATTTCTATCATATTGTTTCCACTGAGTTGTAACTGATTGTTTGAAACCTTCTTGTTGGCGAAGTCTGTCATCATACATAAATTTGTGCCTCCGGTCTTCGCTATGACCATCAAAAAAAGAAATCAATGGTCTATGATCTGATTCACCCAGTTCGAGAAAATGTGTTTCTGCAGAAGGAAATTGTTGGTGCCAGTCCATATTTCCCATAGCTCGATCCAGACAGCAGGACACGTTGTGAATTCCTCTCTTCCCCGTCCAAGAAAATCTGTTGCCTACTGGTTTAAGGTCAGTGAAGTTACAAACCCGAATCATTTGTCTGAATTCGTTGAAACTGATGTCTGATCGCGCATTGCCTCCTACCTTCTCATTGTGATTTAGAATTTCGTTGAAATCACCCGTTATAAACCAACGTCCTTGTCTGTTTACTGCTATGCGTTCCAGTCTTTCCCATAACAGGTGTCTGTGTTGACGTTCAGGGTATCCATAGACAAAAGACAAGTAGAAACTGATTCCATTAAAGATAACTTTACAATCAATAAGATGAGCAGACTGATACAACACTGTTACATCTACTTCTTGCTTCCAAAAGATGGATAGACCACCACTTAAGCCTATAGGAGGAACAGATACATAGTTAGGGAATTCGAGATCGCAGCTTAAGTCTCTGATGTAGTTGTCTTGTTGCTTTGTTTCTGACAGGCAGATGATGTCCAAGAGATACTTGTGATGTATCTCTTTTAGGCGTCGAACCGTCGAGTCTTTACCTATCCCTCGACAGTTCCAAGCGGCTACTCTCATGGAGGCAATTGTGGTTCCAGGCCCACCGCGCCTCTCCACATGTTGGATGGACCTTCACTCGTTCCAGCCCCTTTCATCTCCTCTGGTACAATCTTCTTCTTTCTCTTATCGCCATCCTGATTGCTCTGTTCCCCTCTTATCTCTTCAGAAAACTTCATTTTGTTGTCTGTAGTTTCACTCATCCAGATTTTGCGTTTGAGAGCTTGACTACCATCATGCCTTGGAACAAATGGTTTGCTTGCATACATCTCTTCCATGTTCAAATCACCAGAGTACATAGTACCCATAGATTCACCAGACCAGAATTCATCTTCCTTCTCAACCGTTTCTTCTACTTGCTGTTCAGGCATCTCTGCTTCCTGCATCACTGGCTCTTCTGGATTGTCATCCTGAGCGCCCATGTTTGCACCTTCATCATTGATCTCCTCAATGTAAACTCCCATATCATGGTGGGGTTGATCATCTTGTTCTTGGTTGTTGTCATCATCATTATCTTCATCAGGATCCTCTTCTGGGCCTCCGTTTTGGATCAAGCACCGGCCAGAGTCGTGAGTCATCATACCACATGTCTCACAGAAACCACGAAGTCTTTTGTAGTGTAGTTTGAGTAAGGTGTTGATTCCAGGAGTGAATTGGAAGTTACGCTGGAAGTGCAGAGGGCTGTTGATGTTCCAGTTCAACCGGATGCGCACAAACTCCATTCTTCCCCCCACTTCTTCATTATAGTCAATTTGGATGTATTCACCAAGGGCCCTTGCAATGTGAATGATGACTTCACGGTTCATAAATTGGAAGGGTATGCCCCTGACTTGAATCCAGAAAGGGATCTTGTTCAAGAGATTCATATCCATCAGGGGAGACCACTGCTGAAGAGTGATCATTCTGTCAGCATAGGCCCAAGGTCCGCGTCTAATGACTGTCTCCATTGCTTCCTCCGATGGGAATACAAATTGGAAACATCTTCCCTCCATTGTTCGCCCACGAACAAGTTCTTCTAGTCCCCAACTTCTTGGCATTGCTGCGATGATGGCACGAATGTTTTGACGTCTCGGCATGGTAGGGCGTCCCACAAGAATGAAACGGTTTTCTTCCGCTGCTTGTTGAACCACCGCATGAGGAAGAACAAATGGCGCCACTTCACTACCAAGATCAATATCTTGCATAGCACGCCTAATATTGTCTGTCATTTTGTTTAGAGTATCGTAGATTCTTAAGGGGAATAACAAGATTTTTGCAATGAAAGATATGAGGAAGTATATCCAAACTCTTGTTTGAAAACTTCTTTTATAGTATCTTGTTTGCGTAGAGGTTAAGCCATCACATCGGACTCCAACCGATATGGAGAAACAGGGGAACGTGGCCGAAAAGACAGGATCAATTCCCACATTACCATCAAATTAAAATTCATCATCCACGAAGATCGTGGTGAGAAAACACCAAATCTGCAACCGTTTTTTGATCGCTCGTAAATCGCCAATAACCGTTTTTTCTCTCAACATTTTTTTTCTCTATGTGGAGTTAATCATTATTAGTAAAAACATACACATAAAAATATTTATCACAAACAAACAGTAAACATCAAATCTTATGCTTCTAGTCTAAACAAATAAAATACTGAAACCAAACGTAACTTGAAAGCAATACAAATAACAAGCAAACCATTTTATACAACTTATATATATGAAAAACAGAGAAATGGATCTTAAAAAGAGAGATAGAAAAAGGGAGAACCAAAAACTTGTATTACCTTGACAGCTCTCTACGATAGACAAGAAGCAAAGAACAATTATGAACGTTCTTTTTCATTATATAGAATTCAACATACCATATTTGCATATATTATATGGAAATTAGATAAATATTAGTAGAAAAAGTTAACATAAATCCCAATAAATCATCACCAATCAAGCCAAAAGAATATATGGATTCTACAAATATGAGAAGACATATTCTTAGAATCAATAAAAATCTTTACAGAATTAAAATTCTATTGATTTTTGAAATCAGTGTGAATAAGCTTCCCACTAACCCCCTAAATCTGATTTAGATAGATAATTTTGCATTTTCTAATGTTTGAATCTTTATCCCGGTGTAAAAACATCAATAAACCATTAGTTAAATCGCTAAACTAAAAAATATTTTACAGATTTATTCATATAATTCTAGCCTTGACTTAGAGTAAAATGATTCAACATCCACTTGATTTTTAAAACTCCGTTCTAAAAATATCATTAATCCAAGTGCCTAGAGCATGATTATCGGCATCTTTTAAGCGTCTCTTAGTTGCTGACTAGGATAAAAGATAAATGAAAAATGGAAATTACCTTAGAGCATCTCCAATGTAAAACTCCATTTTTTCCTTCAAAATGGAGTAAAAGTGAAAATGAAGTAAAATTGCTCCAACCCTATTCCATTTTCCACTCCATAATGGAGTGATGAACAAACAAAAAAGAGATTACTCTATTTATAGAGTAAATTTTATTATGGGATGAGATATGGAGTTGGGTTGGAGCATTCTTTACTTCATATTCACTTTTACCCCATTTTAGAGGAAAAAATGGAATAGGGATGGAGATGCGCTTAAGGGACGTCGCTTAATCAAGCACAAGAACATACGTATCTTGTGGACACGCGTCAAGTTGATATCGTTTTGGGAGGAGAATACGAAGGGAGAAAAAATTCATTTTTCTTTGACGACAAAAACTCGAGATTTTTTCTCGACGGAGTGGAGACAATCGTAGGTGATCTCCTCGACTACGAAGCAGAGCGGCGGTGGCCTCCTCTCCGACGACAAAATCATAAGGTGCTGCTTAGTCGAATCTAATCGGCGGTTCCTGTCCTCGACGAAGCAATAAAATAAGCGAAAGGTAAAGCTCTGAATTTTTTTGGTTTTTGTTTGAATCCTCAATTGGCTGAGCCCAATCGAAAGGTTTATGATTGTGCTCTTCTTAATTGGTTTAGTAGCTTCTCGTTAGGTGATTTGGTGATTGTTTAGAGTGAAGAAATGGAGAAGGATCAAGAGACTGGTTTGGTGAACCCTCCGTCTAAACATGTAGACTTGTCTTTCTCTTTGCGATAAACATATGATCCGAGTGAATATCCCAAAAGGGGGATTGACACAACAGCTCAGCTTTCGTTTTTGGTCCAATCGTTGTTACAACTTTTCTTACACCTCTCTCTTTCTCACTCACTCCTCCTATAAGACTCCGTCATCACAAAGGTAATCAGAAAACTCTGTTCTTCGATACCAATGATAATAATAACAGAGGTGATTGATTCTCCTCTGTTCCTTTTCGCCTTTTGGAGCTGTGGATTTCCTTGATTCTTTAACCAGTGTTTGATATGCTTAATTTTGATCCATTTACTCTGTTTAATCATTTTGTGTGGATGTTTCTGTTACTTTGAAATTGCAGAGATGGGTTCTGCGAGCAAAGAGTATGAGTTTTTGATGTAGCGGAAGCCTTATAAGATAGAACTATAGGTCCGTTGATTCTTAGAATACCCGGAAAACTAGGATAATCACAAAGATTTTATTTAGTCTAAGAATGCCTAAGATCAATGTCTTCTTAAATTCGTTGAGATCACCTATGATCTAGCCGAAAACAAGGAATAAAGAGAAATCTCTTAACTTTTTATTAATCAAATCATAAACTGAATACAAACTTAAGCCTAGACGGCTATATATAAGAAATCATAAAACCCTAAAATATTAAAGATAATTATCCAAATAATAAATAAAACACTAAATAATTAAGATATTTATTTTAAATATCTATCTACATCATTCTCTCCGGGTTGGAAAAGATTCGTCCTCGAATCTTGATCGTAGTCTTCGAATTCAAAACGTTTTCCAAGAAAAACTCTTCCTCGAATCTTCAATAGCATGTTTTGCACGATTTTTGCACTGATCTGTTTGTAACTTGAATCTTCACAAATCCGTTTTCGCACAAAATTTGCACCTGACAGATAATTAAGAATCTGCAGAAAATCTTCACCAATACGATTTTGTCCTAACTTTGCACGCGAAATTTCAATGGAACCCTCTTTGAAAATAAAGTCAATATGAAGGACATCGTCTTCATATATATCATAGATTGGATCACCATAGATCTCTCGATAGATCTCATGGTTCTCTTCTCTCACAACAAAAGGACTTTCGTCCAGGATAGAATAGATGCTTATACTCACCATGACATCCAGAATCGTTCTTCGATTGAAAAACCAAAGAGACGCAGCTCTGATACCAACTGATGTAGCGGAAGCCTTATAAGATAGAACTATAGGTCCGTTGATTCTTAGAATACCCGGAAAACTAGGATAATCACAAAGATCTTATTTAGTCTAAGAATGCCTAAGATCAATGTCTTCTTAAATTCGTTGAGATCACCTATGATCTAGCCGAAAACAAGGAATAAAGAGAAATCTCTTAACTTTTTATTAATCAAATCATAAACTGAATACAAACTTAAGCCTAGACGGCTATATATAAGAAATCATAAAACCCTAAAATATTAAAGATAATTATCCAAATAATAAATAAAACACTAAATAATTAAGATATTTATTCTAAATATCTATCTACATCAGTTTTTGAGTGAGATTGGGTTAAGCTCTCACAACCTTGGAAACTACGTTGGTGGCAAATGGCTAGGCAATGGTCCTGTTGTTTCTACTCTGAACCCTGCTAACAATCAGGTTCTTGTTTGATGCTAATACTTTCTAAAGTTGATTCCTTTAATCTTGTTTTTGATGATGTTGTGCATCTTAGATTAGGGGAAGAATCACTCTTTCTTTTTCTTGTCGCCATTTTTCCTCTTTTCCGTTGTTTTTGTTATTCGATACAGTACTTTTAGTGGAAAAAGGTCTTGAGATTTGTTTGGATCATGAAGTTTTCATGTTTTGCCATTCCTCCCTCTTTAATCAATTTTACCCCTCGATGGTACCTTTCTCAACTACGATGCCGTTGAATACAAGTTTCGACTGATACAATGATACAAGTTTTATTGTTGTATTTGACTTCTTAAGAACTTTTAAATAAGAAACTTGCAATAAACCACACAAATATACCTATCTTTTAACTAAGTCTCTTAAACTCACTTTTTCAACTAAAAATATTAAAAAAAGATTAAGAACCCTTGAATGAGTATTTGGGATAAAGATGCTCTCAGGGAATGGATAACAAAAAATAATATAATAGTGGGTGGGTCTCGTAGTGGGATTTGCACAAGGCATCGATTTGACATGTCAAATTTTTGGATATCCAAGATGGTGCATCAACAAGTAAGTTTGGATTTGATTTGATTTTTTTTTCTTTTCGGTTTTATGCTTTCCCATGTTTTTTCTCCTCAAAACAAAACAAAATTGGTAGTATATACTAATCCGAAAATAACAAAAGTAGGATAAATCTAAAACCTCTAAGAATGAAGAACATTGAAAAAGATTATTAATGAACTCTACTAAACCAACACATTCAGGACAGTCTCTGTTGTTGCCAATAACGCAAATCCATGTCTATAAATGAGTCTCTGTGCTTAATGTGATGAATTACCTAATCCTTTTTCTTAATGGAGAAGATAACGGAGTCAACCAACTGATTCAACGTTTTGATGGGCTTTAAAGGCCCATTAATTTAATTTTGAGCCCATATCTTCTCTCCCAAAGGAATCTCATTCAGATCCAATTGCCTCTGACTGAGATTGATTCCCATCTTCCTTCTTCTTCTTCTTCTCCGACTCGCAAATGTCTTGAATAAGCTTTTACAACCAATGGCGTATGGTTCATTCGCTATCTCATCGAAAGCTCTAGTCTTTTGCCGTCCTTGCTATGGCTCCATCAGAGATCTCCCTTTCTCCCTCCGCACGCCTACAGTTTCGTCTCCTTCTCTTCTCTTCCCTTCTTTGATTCTCATTGGCTAAACCTCTAGTGGGAACTTTTACAGATTGGGCGTTGCGGATGCGTAGGAGCAATCGCGGCACCTAGGAACCTGGTGAAGCCACGCAAGGAAGAGAGCAGCGGTAAGGATATTAAGGGAGGAAGGAAGAGTAAGGATAAAACGACGCCGTGGAAGAAGTTAGATGCTAATGAGTTTGGTATTCAGAGGTCCATGATCCCTGAGTCTACACGCATGGTTCTCAACAAGCTCAGGAAGAAAGGTAACTTTTTACTTCTTCTCAGCCTTTGAGTTAGGCTTCTTATCAGCTTTAGCTTGAAAGAGAACCAAGTTAATCATGTTTTCTGTTGAGTTGTGTCTGAAAGCTTGTGTCTTTGTAGCTGTTAGTCTAATGTGAACCCTCTCAAGCTCTTGAGATTGCTTTATACAGTTTTAAGTTAATGTATGTGGAACATTGGCTCTAGTGTTGTTTCTTCATAGAACTCGCCAAAATCGTTACTTTTTTTTGTTTGTCTGAATTGATGTTCCAGGGTTTCAAGTATACCTAGTGGGAGGTTGTGTTCGGGATCTTATACTAGATAGAATCCCCAAGGATTTTGATGTCATCACTTCTGCCGAACTCAAGGAGGTTTAATTGGAACTACACACATTAGCTTTGTTATCCTTTTTGTATCTTTTCGACTAAGATCTTGTGAATCATCCTTGTGTGTGTACAGGTACGGCAAGTATTCCCCCGATGCCAAATCGTTGGAAGACGGTTTCCCATCTGTCATGTGTATGTCGACGATATCATCATAGAGGTTTGTTCAATGTTTTCACTCCTTCACATGAATCTATGTCCTAACTACTTATCATTTGAGGGTTTAAAATATGAAGAACACTTTCTTTTAATCTGTGAACTTAGTAGGGTTGTTCAATGTAATAGGTGTCGAGTTTTAGTACTTCAGCAAGGACTGGCAAAGCGCCAAACAAGAACTTTAGAAAGCCTGTGGGCTGCAATGAGCGTGACTATATCCGTTGGAAGAATTGCTTACAGCGTGATTTTACTGTCAATGGGTAAAGCACTACTACCACTATCTGTATTTCGCATTTATCTGTGGATTAAAATGCATTAACGTTCATATGTTGGATCTTTCAGGTTGATGTTTGATCCACTGGAGAATGTAGTGTATGACTATATAGGAGGAGTTGAAGATATAAAGAATTCTAAAGTAGGCAAGCTAATCATTCCTTATAGAAACCAATTGACACGGCCCTAACCAGTCTAGTTATTCTGTAGGTGAGGACAGTATCTGCAGCAAAGCTTTCATTTATCGAGGATAAAGGTCAGTTTTTAGATGCAATGGTGGTAGTATGACGTATGTTTGTTTGCAAAAGGCTTCAAAAAATGGTAACGGTGTTCACTTTACAGCTCGCATTTTACGTGCAATTAGGATTGCAGCGAGGTTGGGATTCAGCTTGACTAAAGACGTTGCTGTTTCTGTGAAAGAGCTTTCTTCTTCATTGCTGAGACTTGACCCTGTATATCTCTCTTTCTTTTCTCTTGTTCGCCCTTCTTCTTGTGAGGTTTGGACTGAACATCTTCTCTCGTCTTCTGCAGTCAAGGGTTCAGATGGAAATCAATTATATGCTGGCCTATGGGTCTGCAGAAGCTTCTTTAAGGTTGTTATGGAGATTTGGTCTCATGGAGATTCTTCTACCTATCCAGGTAGGCCTGTGGGTTCCGTTAGTTTGGGTTATTTGGTTTGGGTAGTTCAGTTTTCGGTTCAGTTCAACATAAATCTTATCAAATTAAACTTGAAATAAAGTCGGTTCGGTACTCGTTTAGTTTGGTTTTTGAAAATTCTACCAAAGTTTTGATTTTGGTTTAATTTTGTTGAAATTTCGTTTAAATTGGGTTACTTAGGTTAGTTTAGTTAGAAATTTGGTTAGTTCGGTTCGAGTTTTTGGTATGGTTTGGGTATCATTTTTTTTTAATTTAGTAACTGATCGCCGAACTGAACCAAAAACCGAACTTTATTAAGAAACTTACCGAGTCGAACATAACCAAACTAACCAAAATTTTGGTTCGGTTTGGCGAGAGTTCGGTTCGGTTCAATATTCGAGGCCTATATCCAGGTTTGGTGAAGAATCTTCTCTAGTAGCAGTGTGGTGTTGTGCATATCTATACTATTAAAAGAGAAACATTCTGAAAAAATCTACTTATAAAAGGTTGTTGGACCCTTTCATTAGATTAACATTTTTTTGGTATTCCCTTATTTATCTCTAACAATAAGTAACTCAATATTCAATAACATTATATACCATATCATTCACCTATTTTTACTCCTTCTATGGGTTAATCATATAATTTACAATATTTTTAAACGAGAATATGCTTGCGAATTCACACTATCATTAAAATTATTGAAGATTTTGTCATTCATAATTGGTAAGCCCTATTCTCATCTACACAAATCTTACGTGTAGATGACAAATCAAATAGTTTTTTAAGTTTTGCGTATTATTATAAAATACATGAGTTAATGGCATGATTTTCGGTTTTTTAAAAAAATATTATCAAAATTTTCTAAGTTTTTATCGGGTCAACCTGTGTCGGTTCACGGGTTAATGGCATGATTTTCGGTTTTATCAGATTTTTAATTAATAGGTTTTCCTTAAATCTGGATTTTGTGGAAACATATCAGTTGGTATAATCATGATAGAATTTGCATGAAGAATATAAGCCGGTCCATATTATATACGGCCACCAGTTTACTGGTCCAATTGCAGGTCCGAATCAAATATGAAAACAATGCTTATATCTTAATTCGTCAATAAACTACATATGTATTTCACTAAAAGGAGTTAAATCATTTTCAAAAATAAAATGTTTTTCGTACCATTTCAATGTTTCACGATTGGTTTCAGTTTTTTGGTTCTAAAGATATAGGATTTGCTCGATTATTTATGAAAGTCAGTTTAATGTAGGTTTCGTTTTTTTTCTTCAGTTTGCTACAGTTTAGTTCGCGGTTTCGGATAAATGTTCACAAATCTATACACTATATATATTATGTAGAAATTTATTTAAATATATATTTAATTTTGAAAACAAACCCAGCGCGGGTTAAAATCTAGTTGAGTATTGATTCTAAATCGGTTAAACTATTCGCAGGCATCTTATTTTGTTTCCCAAGGATTCAAAAGACGTGATGGAAGGTCCAACATGCTTCTGGTACTTAGCTCTTCTTTCTAGTATTAGTTAACACTAGAGACTGGAATAAAAGACTCCATAGGGCTAACAGATTTAAAGCCTCTTACTTGCAGTCTATGTTTCGAAATCTTGACCGACTTGTAGCACCTGATCGACCATGCGCCGAGCTACTCTGGTTAGAAACCTCTCCTTTGGTACATCTCTTTTAGTAAATGGATTTACCAAGTTAACAATAATGGGAAATAATAATAACCTCAGGATTGGGATCTTAGCGTTTCACAAAGCATTGGTCGACCAGCCTCGGGATCCCACGGTAGTAGCTTCCTACTGTCTTGCCATCTACAGCGACATATCTTTATCCGAAGCCATGGAGATTGCAAAGAGCAACACAAAACAGCACAACTCAAACTTCCAAGAACTGTCCGCTCAAGACAAAGACATTGCTGGCAGCAAACTATCGCAGCAGGTCATGAGCTTAGCAGAGTCTGTAAAATCAGCTGCGAAAAAGATGCATGATCGAGACTACTTAGCTAACGCGATGAGCAAATACCCGCAAGCACCAAGCTCTGATATGGTAACACACATTGTGATCACACTGCTGCTGCTGCTGCATCTACTAGAAATGTTCTGATTGGGGTTGTTTTTTCAGGTGTTCATGTCGAGACCATTGTTGGAGAGAGTGCAGAGAATGTTTGGAAGTGTGAGAAGGAAGGGAGATGGAGAGAGAGGTGTGCCAAGTTTAGACCGCAGGATAAACTACAAGTCTCTTGCTATTGGGGACTTTCACGAGACGCGTCGTGTTTTCGCTAGGATTGTCTTTGATACCGTTTACCCTCCAAAGATTTGAGCCGAGATTTTTTCTTCATTTCACATTCAATTTTCAGATTAGTATCAACTATTTTTTTGGGAAAAAATAGATGAGGTTCTAAATTTTTTTATTTATTGTTAACTAAATCCAAAGTTTCAAAAATTAATTGAATATCTGTGGTATGTAAAACCCAAAGAAAATTACAAAAACTGCAAATATTTTTTAGTTGATGCCATGGAGACAAAATTTCATATTGTTTATGAAAATACAAGCTTTGCTAGGTCGTGTTATTATTATATTTTTCAGAATTATAAACTAGCTTATTTTTTGGCAGGTTTCTTAGTGACATTTATTTGTAAAAATCATTCTCTTTGTTAGTTCTTTAATTTCTGAAATCATTAATTTTATAAACTTAGTCAAATCTTTTGACCCTTTAGTCTTTTACACAAATATTAAAAAAACAATTAATTTTATACCTTTCCAAAACAAAAATAACATTTACTATCTATCTAATTATAGTTCAACGAATTTAAAAACAAACTGTAGAATATATATAGCTCATCTATTAAGAAAACTAAAAAGCTGAGAGAATAGTAATCTTTCTTCCGTTCGATTTTCTAATTATTTACTTCATGATTATTTGCCTACATGGAGACTCGTAAGATATAACAACTCTCTGATGTTTAAGCTTAACTTTAATTTCGAGGCGATTATGAGTTATATGATTTTTTCTTCCTTGTTTTACTTGTGAGCACTAGTTCATGGAATTTCTTGTAAAGTAATATTTGAATACTTATCTGAATATTTATTGTTAAAGATTATGCATGATGTGTTTATTTTATATAACCCATTCAAAAGTGGGTTAGCTTCCATATAATTTGTGAAGAATTTATACAATACGAAAATATTTAGTGACAAAAACTTAAATGGCAAATCTGTTTATGTTCTGACGTAGACAGTACAAATATCGTAGTCCATCGTAAGCAAATCTATACAGCGTCACAAGTCGAACCTAGCCGTTTTGCAAAATTCCAAACCATATAATGTCACTACTAGTTTCATCTCATCGATCAGATCTAAATATTGATATTCTCGAAATGTACTTTGTGATATGGTTGTTGCAAATCCAAAATTTGGTAGCGTGGCCTTCCTGTCTTCTGAATCTTTGATTACTTAAAAGTCGAGTATTTTATTTTTCATTCTTTATTTTATTTTGTCCGTATATTAAAGTAATATTATGCCGAAAAGGTTAGATGTACATGAAATATGTAGATCTTACTGAATCTCTATGAATGGCAGATTGTGAGATATTTCTAAAGTGATTGCTTTAGAATATTCACAGATAGAAGATCGAAAAATATAAGAGTTTCACTAACTTTGTTAATAAACAAATGAAAAAGCCGCACCAGCGTATGCAAACGCACCACTTCTCTTCCTTTCGTTCATTTTAACATATCTACAGTCTACTGAAGTCTGAAACTGTGAAAAGCTTACATTATCATG
This sequence comes from Brassica napus, assembly GCF_020379485.1. Lineage (NCBI taxonomy): Eukaryota > Viridiplantae > Streptophyta > Magnoliopsida > Brassicales > Brassicaceae > Brassica > Brassica napus. Next base: position 28,932,693 of record NC_063442.1, on the reverse strand, counting down.
TTATTTTTTTTTAATTTCTGAGGATGCTTATGTGCTGTAAATGATTCTCCTCATCTCATGCATCATGGAATGATAGCAAGAAAAATAGCTAAGGCTAAGTAGAATAATAATATTATTGGTAAGTAAGAATATTAAAATAAAATAAACCTAACTATTTTTTTTAAATGATCTTGTAGACAGACACTCTAGAAGATATTTGTGTTATATTTAAAATCATTCTCCAAATCTAGAAATAGTTTTGTCGATATTTAAATCATTTTCTATATATAACAGATGGAATCCAAATATGTTAATCATTTAAATGCAAATCTAAAGATCTATCATATTTTATTTTATTTTATCATCTGGAAATGTTGAGCCATATAGAGGTAGAAAAGCTGAAGCAACCATGAATGTGTTAGCCATCTGCAATTTCAGCATGCGATTCATATACGCTTATGTTGGAGTTCCCGGGAGAGCACATGACACGAAGGTGCTGACATATTGTGCTACTGAAGAAGCTTCTTTTCCTCACCCACCAGCTGGAAAGTACTACTTGGTCGACTCAGGTTATCCAACAAGAGATGGTTACTTAGGTCCTCATCGCAGAACCAGATACCATTTGGATCAGTTTAATAGAGGAGGTCCACCATCAAACACTAGGGAACTGTTTAACCGCAAGCATTCTGGTTTGAGATCAATCATTGAGAGGACTTTTGGTGTGTGGAAAGCTAAATGGAGGATTATGGACAGAAAACATCCCAAGTATGAGCTGAAGAAATGGATAAAGATTGTGACAGCCACAATGGCCCTCCACAACTTCATTCGGGATTCACAGCATGAAGATATCGACTTTTTGCATTGGGAAGGAGTGGAATCATATGAACAACATGGTGATGAACAACATGATGAGCATGTTCAATACATACCAGCAGGTGATAGAGTGATGGAGAGTGTACGTGACTCTATTACTCTAGAGATGGCAAGAGGAACTAGACTTCCACATTAGCATTAAACAGGTTTGCGTCTATCCAATCCTTTTAATGGCAATAGGTAGAAGTAGACCTCACCCTTGGCGAGCTTAGTGGGTTCACTTATGATTAATGCGTTTGTATCCTTGCTTAGAATGTTTAGGAATGACTTAATAGGACCTTGTAATGATATAGAGCGATCATTGATGAGATATTGGCATCAATCTTATTATAATGTTTAGTAGGTTCTTCTTGTTTAGTGGTTTAGTGGGTTCTTCTTGTTTAGTGGTTTTGTAGTGTTGTTGTTGCTGGAATAGTATTGAGCTTTCTTATAAGCTGAAAATGCATTTTTTTTGAATTTTTGTGTCCCATTGTTGATTGACCAAAACCTCTTTATATGGCAGGTTTGATACCTGATCGTATTGCTTGGAGTGTGGGAGTTCTTGCTTGGAATAAACGTATTGCTTGGAGTGTGGGAGTTACTTGGATCGCAAGCCATCTTTTAAATTTCAATTTTATAAAATTTGAGTTTGTACTTTGTGTTTCTACTTTGAATTGTTTAGAAGTTTATTCAAATTCGAGTTTTATTAGAAGCTATAAATTTTAATGCAATTTTAAATAAATGAATGAATATATGAATTTTAAATAAATGGAATGAAATTTATAAATTTATATGAAATAAAATTTTATAAATGTCAAAATGATAATATTAAAGTAATTTTAGTGTAAATATATTTTAGATTAAATAATATTAATTAATACAGTTAAAATTAATATCAAACATATGATTAAATCTAAACAAGGGTATATTTGTAATTTGTTTATCAAACTCATTTGAATGGAAATAAAAAAAAAGAAACAAACAACAAATCCATTCAAATGGTTCATTTAAATGACTCATCTAGATGAAAAAACAAACAACCCTTAAAATGTGGATGAATCATTTGGATGGATCACTTGGATGGATCAGCTGAATGGAGATTACAAATGGAGAAACAAACAGCACCTTATATGATTTTTTCTTCCTTGTTTTACTTGTGAGCACTAGTTCATGGAATTTCTTGTAAAGTAATATTTGAATACTTATCTGAATATTTATTGTTAAAGATTATGCATGATGTGTTTATTTTATATAACCCATTCAAAAGTGGGTTAGCTTCCATATAATTTGTGAAGAATTTATACAATACGAAAATATTTAGTGACAAAAACTTAAATGGCAAATCTGTTTATGTTCTGACGTAGACAGTACAAATATCGTAGTCCATCGTAAGCAAATCTATACAGCGTCACAAGTCGAACCTAGCCGTTTTGCAAAATTCCAAACCATATAATGTCACTACTAGTTTCATCTCATCGATCAGATCTAAATATTGATATTCTCGAAATGTACTTTGTGATATGGTTGTTGCAAATCCAAAATTTGGTAGCGTGGCCTTCCTGTCTTCTGAATCTTTGATTACTTAAAAGTCGAGTATTTTATTTTTCATTCTTTATTTTATTTTGTCCGTATATTAAAGTAATATTATGCCGAAAAGGTTAGATGTACATGAAATATGTAGATCTTACTGAATCTCTATGAATGGCAGATTGTGAGATATTTCTAAAGTGATTGCTTTAGAATATTCACAGATAGAAGATCGAAAAATATAAGAGTTTCACTAACTTTGTTAATAAACAAATGAAAAAGCCGCACCAGCGTATGCAAACGCACCACTTCTCTTCCTTTCGTTCATTTTAACATATCTACAGTCTAGTGAAGTCTGAAACTGTGAAAAGCTTACATTATCATGTTATTTTTTTTTAATTTCTGAGGATGCTTATGTGCTGTAAATGATTCTCCTCATCTCATGCATCATGGAATGATAGCAAGAAAAATAGCTAAGGCTAAGTAGAATAATAATATTATTGGTAAGTAAGAATATTAAAATAAAATAAACCTAACTATTTTTTTTAAATGATCTTGTAGACAGACACTCTAGAAGATATTTGTGTTATATTTAAAATCATTCTCCAAATCTAGAAATAGTTTTGTCGATATTTAAATCATTTTCTATATATAACAGATGGAATCCAAATATGTTAATCATTTAAATGCAAATCTAAAGATCTATCATATTTTATTTTGCAAATAAGACTAAATTTCCTATCAGATGATTATTTTCAACCCATTAACTAGTCTAAAAAATCTTATTTGGCTTTCAGTTAAGCATATATATATTTTTAATGTAAGTTATCCTTCTTTCTATATTTAAACCTAATTGCATTTTAGCAAATTAGCTTTTCCAATAACTTTATTTTGCCAAGTAACCTAATTTCTAGTCAATCTTTAGCAGATTGAAAAGTTTAAACCTAACTATTCCTACTTTAATTAAAAGAACAAAATAAATAAACAATCATTAATGATAGGGAATGATAAGCAAATGAGAGAAGGTGGAAGATGACGTTAACTTGGGATTGGCGCGAAATAAGAAAAAGCTTGAAAAAGAGAGACAAAGTCTTTATGATTGGACGAAGAAACCAAAGCCTATCTTCTTCTATCACCAACGAACCTTCACCCTCTCTGTCGGTTCCTCTTCTTTTTCATTTATTACTACTTTAATAATCTGCACAATAGAAACTCCCCACTCTTTGTTTTCTTGAAAGTTCTTATCTTTCTCAAAGAACCCTGCTCAAACCGCTTGAAGATTTTATTCTTCAGGAGGGTTTTAACGACGTTCATTATCCACTGTATGTTTTCTTTTTCTATTTTGGAGTAGCATTTGTCATGTAGTAGTTCTTGGATTAATCTACTTGTGTTGCTACTCACATTTCATGGTTTATCCATGATGATCGCTTAAGAATTGTCTTTAGAAACCCACTTGCAGTTGCTGAATCTGGTCGGGAAAAGGAACTTTTAAGACAAAACTGCCTGAACACATAGACCATACTCCATAGTGACTGGTTTGATTTAATATCGAAAGTTGAGACATTGAGTATGCTTTCTCATAATCAATATAGTGCTTCCTTTTCTTTCCTTTCTGGGATTTACTTTCTTGCTAAGGAATATATACCCAAAGTAGATGTTTTACAGTTTTAAAAGCAGACAACTTGGATATGGTTGAGTTATCTGGCCATGTGTTTGAGATTCTCTTTATCTTTCTTCTCAATGGTTATGTATAATTTTATACTTTTCATGTGGTGCAGCCAATAGATGCTTTCATGTCATTTTTGGATATTTACACTCAGCTATCTTCATAACTTGTCTCCTAAGTCATGTTTTTCCCTGTGTGGATTAGATAGCATCCCTCTCCATGGATGTTTTAGAGAGAAGGATTTCATCCTGCTATGCCAAACCTCCATGGATATTCAAAGGAAGGCAAGAATTTTGTTTTCTTTTTTCTTTTGTAGCTTTTCAAGAACGTCTCAAGCTGTTCTTCTCCTTCTTGTATATGCTTTGCTGAATTTTCTGCTTGCTTTGGTTTCAGTGCCTTATACCAGATTCATCTTGTGAAGGCTGCGACTGCTCGAGCATTCATCCCTAAGGAGCTTCGATTAGTTGAAGCTTTTGGGTATAGACAAGCTTCTTATTACAGGCTTGTTTCTATTTTAAATTTTGTCTTCCTCAAAACAATTATTGTTCTTTTGGAATTTTCAGATACACTCTTGGTGGGTTTTTCCTCGCTAGCTACGATGATAGCCCAGCTGGTGTCTTCGATGAGGTCTCTTCTTGCTCCTAATTTACTAAAAATTATCGCTCCACAACATTCTTTGATCGTTCCTCTTACTTTTGTCTGTCGCTTTTTTCACAGCTTGTGGTGATTGCAGGAACTGTATGGAACCCTCCTACATCATGCGCGTATATTCATTCCCCCTTGCTTACGCTAATATAAATTATATATCATTCTTTAGTAAAGGAAAGTTTGACTCTCAAGTGACCAATTTGGAGAATATTATGTTAATTAGATGTACATACTTATCAAATGTAGTGATGATTACATCTTTCTTATATCCGTTTAGATGGGCCGCGAGGGTGCTTGTAAACAGTGATGAGGCGTGTCATCACGGACGCAAGGTAGATGGGTCTACTTTGTCTCTAATGTTGAGAGATTGAATGATAATGATGCATTATTATTATATAACATGGTGGTGTTGCAGGAAGTAGGACTACCAAGCCAAGTTGCAAGATTTTCAAAAGTTAGTGCCTCATCTTTGGTCTCATCAGTGATTTTTAGATTTTGAGAATTATTGATTATGCTCTCATTAAGTTTCTTCTTTTAAACTATCAAATGAGGAAAAAACAAAATTAATCTTGTATGCATAAAGTGGAGACAACTAGAAAAAACATTCTTCCCAAACTCTTGGAGAAGTAACTTTTGTGGTTGTGAATAGAAAATAACAGCAGTTCCAAAGGGGAAAAGGGAGAGAACTTTTGGTTTCTTGGACACATTTAGGCTAGGAACTTCTCTGTCTCACCCTGAAGATATGGTGGAGGTTAAGGTTAGTGAAGTTGATAGTGCTGCTTCTGCTGATATCTGCAGTATCAAATTTAGATCAGATGGTGAGTTCTTTGCTTCTTGGTCTGACTTAAGCCTATGTGTATTATAATCTGAGAAAAATTGTGTCATTTTTTTTGATATCTGACTATGGTCTTGAACTGGCAACCTCAGAAATGGAGAAAAAACTCGGAAACTGGATGGGACCAGCAATTAAAATGTCACTACCGAGTTTTAGGTAAGAATTTGGTTCTTGGGATTGCTTTCGTTGGAGACTTGGCTAATAAACTCATCAAGAATGTCATATAATGACAGTGGAAATACAAAGTACTTTCCGAACCTGCTCAAATACTCTTGCCATCTCCAGTGCAGGTGATGTTTCTGCTTTGACCTAAAGCCAATCCCTTGATAGAATACACATTTATTGAAAAGAGTATATTTACAGGGTGAGGCCGGTGAGACCTGCGGTAGTATCACATCCTTTGGACAATGAGACAGATTCAGAAGAGAATCACACATCACAAGAGTTGCATGAAAATGAAAGGCGGTTAAGTGTAGCTGTAATGCTATCAAAACCAATCATAGCCCTTGAATTTAAAGACTTAACAATGCAAGTAGAAGCTCCTGTCGTAGTTTAACACAACACTCAACTTCCAAGAACATACACTTCCTTCCTACCACAAGGTTCACATCTTTTACAACAACAAAAATAAAACAAATCTTTCCGCTTTTTTTTTCTTGGCTTTTTTTCGCCGATTAAATAAACCATATTCTTAGGTTAAACCATTTGCCAAAATCTTTACAAAAGCGATCACGGTTAGTATCAGAACTCTTCAGGAAGAGGATGACCGTCCAAGAACGCTTTGAAAAGCACTAGTGATCTATGAGGCTGTGAGAATGGGACCTCATGTGAAGCTCCTCGCACAGTTGCAAATGACAAGACATTTCCATAGACTTGAGTCCAGCCACCAACCTGAAACAACAAACCAAATGTGTTAATTTTTTTTTGTTAATAAATCTCTTCTTTACCATTAGGGAGTGATGTTTGTGTACCTGTTGTCCTGCAAACCAGACTCGATAAGGCACACTTGTTCTCAGTCCCAATCGTTTGGCCAATCTGTTCACTAAGGTTCTACTTCCTGTCAACGGGATCACTGAATCTTGATCTCCACTGTACACAAGAACAGGAACTCCAGCTTGAACAAGGCTCCCTACGATGTTAATGGTCGGTATTTCCACATCAAGCAATTGGTAATCAAGAACACTGTATTCATCATGAGGAAACAAAAACATAAGTTGTTTGATTAAAACTATTAACATCAATAAGCAATCATCTGAAAATTATTAAGAGAAGAAAGTGAATACTACTAACTTGCTGCAAACTGTCCATTCGCGTACTCCTACGAGTCTAGCATGAAGAGCTTCCTGCACATCTCTTCGGTTTAGATACTTCACCGTCTCATCTTCCACACATACATCCACAGATTCTCCCACTTGCTGTTCAATAACAAATCAACAAAGTTCATAAACACATGTTTTATATTTATGTTTGTGGGGTTGTGACTTGTGACTCACGTTAGGGCTTACGACTTTGGATTGAGATAGCACAGAGGGAATGCAGACGTCGAGAGTGACATCATACTTGTCGACAAAACGGCTAGTCTCAGTGCTAACTTGACTCATCACTTTAGAGCAGATACTAGACATTGACCCTCTATAGTACTCACTCACATAGCGTGAGTAATTACAGTAAGAAGTGAACATTTTGTAAGTTGAGTCCGAGATCAAGCCGTGAGACCAGAAGTACTCAGCCCGGGAATTGAAGTCAGTTGAAAACTCCAGAACCGGATTGCCAATCTACAAAACAAACAGGAAAAAAAAACACATTGTAATAGATATGATAAGTGGAGGATGAAATGGTGTCTTAAAGCTTACAGCAATTCCTCTGAGATTGAACAGATGGTGCTTCTGGTTGTACTGAATCATAAGCTCAGCTAGTTGGGGAACATAATGGCCTACATTTTCATGGAAACTGAAACTTTTAAAGAAAAGAAGTATGTACAGTGAAGAGATTGAAATGGCTGAAATTAAACAAGTTGTTACCCGCATAACTTTCGCCAGTGATGAAGAGACTTCGATTGAGATAGTGAGGGAACTTGAGGAACCATCTTTGCAAGAACACAAGGTTGTCTCTTGCTGAAGTGGATAAAAAGAGAAAAGAGAGAAAGAACTTTTGAGATGTGAAGACAAACAGAAAGAAACAAGAAGAAGAAGAGAACAAATAATATTCAGATATGAAATGCAAATAAGGTTGAATTCTTTTGTTCTTTTTGTCAGTCTTGAGACAGAGCAAGAACACAAAAGCTGAAATTTTATTCTTTGAGAAAAAAACATAACTATATTGTTAGTTTTCATTTCATGTAAAAAGGAGAACAAAACGGGGAAATGGCATTCACAGGTCACTGCATCGTCATCATTATCACAAGATTTGTAATCTTTAAATTAAAAACAAAAATAATTTAAATCCTTTTATCTATTATAAAAACTGTCTTGTTGATGGTGGTTAGAACTTTTTGTTTTTTTTTTGGTTCAGAAAAAGGAAAAAGACACAAAAGTATGGTGTACCTTTCTTTATGCAAAGTCTAAATCAAATAGATTCAGCACAGTTTCTCTAAAGAATTTTGGCTTGCAGTGTAAGAATAATCATTTCTTTTCAGGACAAGAACTAGGAATTTGACAAATAATTAAGAAAGCAAAGAAAGAGATTAACCAGTGATTTTATCATTCACACTCTCATACTGAGTTGAATATGAGAATCCAACTCCAACAGGTGTCTCTAGATACAACATATTTGCCTCTGCAACCACCAATAAAAATCAAGAAAATCAAGAAGTGTTCAAAAGTTGAAATGTGGAATTAAAAGGCTTTAGTTACCTTGGTTCCAGCTATGTTGATTCTTGACCAAAACAGGTCCTTTTGGTCTAAATGGTCCGTTCTCTGAGAATGCACCAACACCCAAAGATGAACATCCAGGTCCTGCCATTCAAACCCACATTTGTTCTCTGCTTTTAAAATAAAATAAATAAAAAACATATGCAAGGGTCAAAAATGAAAACGAACCTCCATTGAGCCAGAGAACCAGAGGCTTATTAATGGGATCGGTTTCAGCTTCGGCCAAGTAGTAAAACAGAGCCCTCTGTTTCTTTTCGTCGACGGTGACATAACCAGAGTACTGCTGGAATCCGACCCGGGGTTGACCGGGTAGACGCGTGATCCGGTCGGAGTGAGACAGAACACTGGAGAAGCTCAGAAACAGGACTATGGATATTGTAAAGCATTGGAGAGGGGGAGACATGATGTGTCTTGATGTCACTTCTTCTTCTTTGGTGTGTTGTGGTTGTTGCCGAGAAGAAAGGAAGAGGAGACAAGTGATGACTTTGGAGTCTTTGTTTTCTCACTTGCTTCTTGGCATTTATATCAAGTGCTGCAGTCCACATGTATTTTTGCTTTTTATTTTGATCCCTGGAGATCCCGAACTTTCTAGACCAAAATACTAATTTCACGAAATCTTATATTCGGATACATTCATAGACGATTAAATTCATTTAAAATACGACTAGATGGCCAATACTACTCGAACCAAGAGCAGAAACTTCAGCTGCAGCCTCTTTATCGGATGTATTTATACATATAACTTTTTATTAATTGACAAAGCCTGATTTTTTTTTCAAAACTATAAAGATCAATTATATCTATTTATAAAATAAAAATTGGATAAGAACTTGTTTTAGTCGAAATTATTTAATAATTATGACCATCATTTTAATTGTTCCACATCTATTATGGTCTCCATTCCATTATAATTTTCTTTATTTCGGTATAATATGCATACTTTGCACTAACTACAATTATTTGTTTTTATTAGTTCATATTTGTTGATTTCAAAATTCAAATTTGAATAATAACAAAAAGATAACATACCGAAAATCCACATACTTGTTTCAATTATCGCAGAACCAATCCCTTATAAATATCACTGTGGACCACGGCACTTGAGATGGTTACAGCTACACTATAAAAGATTGAGAAGAACATGAGTCTGGTCCAGGCGTCCAGCTATAATTTAAATTTTAGCTAGGCATGGTAGAGAAGGAAATAATAAGGTAAAAAATTCGAAGAATTACAACGACAAGTAGGGGTGGGCGTTCGGGTACCCGTTCGGGTTCGGGTCGGGTATTTCGGATTTTCGGGTATTTCGGTATAGAGGTCTAGAACCCGTTCGGGTATTTCTGTACTTCGGGTCGGGTTCGGGTATTTTTAGTTCGGATTCGGTTATTTCGGATCGGGTTCGGATATTTAGATTTTGAAAAAAAATATTAAAATTTTCATTTCTCAAGTTTATTGTATTTAAAAATATAACTTTTAGTTAACTAATTTTTTATTTTTAATAGATTGAATGGTTAATAGATTTGGACATAACATTTTAAAACTAAAAAGGCACTAATTTAGTTATTTTTTTTTTTAATTTTGGATATAACTTTTTGTTAATTTTTGAAATAAAAAACTTGACATGCATTTTAAGTGAGTAGCAAATCATTTTTTTCGAAATTGTATGTATATCATATGAACTTAAATTATGTGTAGTATCAATATAAATATTTTATATAAAATGAGAGATATAAAGTAGAAACATAAGGTTAATTATACATATGTTCGGTTATCTTCGGATATCCATTCGGGTTCAGGTATTATCCGTTCGGGTTCGGATATCCAATCTCTCCTTATTCAATACCCGTTCGGGTATTTTGCTACTTTGGTTCGGATTTCGGTTCGGTTTTTTTGGATCGGGTTCGGGTGCCACTTCGGATATCGGGTAAAGTGCCCACCCCTAACGACAAGAGTGGTTTGGTATGTAATATGTATGCGTGTAAATGAACTTTTAACAATGGCATGGCACTCGCATAGACCATTGCATGCAATTATGCGTTTCAGCAATTTTATAACTTTTTAGGGTTACTTTTTCAGCATATAGAATTTTTAAACTATACTGTATTATTTTTGTATCTTTCGTTTTTATTTTGGCCCCTATAAAGTACATTACTCTGAAATTTGAGTGTGTAGATGATGTTCTTCGCAACAGTTGCATAGTAATCGACTTTTAGAAAATGAAACCTATGTCATATTTCACTAAGTTGTCTTAAAATCATGTATATTTGTTGAAACAAAAATAGGTGAATCAAGCGGATCTACTCATTGTTAATCTGAATGCGTGGTCAGTAGCACTCATATTGGCATGGCTCGTAAGAGAGATTGGTAATTTTCTAGACAAAGTTTGTATTTCTTTAGTCATTGTATATTTCTTGTATAAATTACATGTGTTCAATTGGTTATATAATTACTGCCAAAGCTAGATTAAAAAGTATGTTATTATATAATCAAGTCTATCGATATCAGACTGGATAAACAGATGCGAACAAAAGGGCTTTGATTAGAGCCAATTTGATGCTTCACGCCAATCTTTCTCCATCTTCCCAAGACCAAATCATTTCTCCTTTTTATTTTATTTTATTAAATTATTTTCTCGTCATTCCACCACGCACCAGTGTCCAATCTTTTCCATATTCCGACCTTTTTTATTCGAAAAAGACTTATCCTTTTTTTGTCAAGAAAAAGACTTATCCTTTCTTCCGACGTGTTTTTAAAATATCACCTTAAAAGTAGTAAGTTCTATTAATTCTATTTTTGTTTTTTTTTCGGGAATGTGTATAGAATGATGTATTATGCTTTTAGGAGCTTTAAGTTTAAGCCAAGTCCTTTTAACCTTTTTTCTTATTCTTCGTAGAAACTTTTTGATGTATTTTTTACCCAGTTATATATATTCGAGGAAAAGCTAAATACCTTTCTGATAAAAATAAAAAATATTAATAAACATACAATATATATAATATATAATATACCTTTGTGGGCATTCAACAAAACTTCCAAAAATATATAAGACGATATAGTTCAAATTACAAACAAATCTTTTTAATGACAAAACAGACCAAATCAACAAAACGAACCAGATATATATATATATATATATATTTTTTTTTTTTCGAACCAGATATATTATTAACTTGTTAAGAAAGATACGATTTAACAAGGATCTTGTATTTGAATAGATACCATGTCAAATATTCTTTTGAAGAATGTTCAATATGCTCTATAGGATGATAGTCAAAGGAGATATAATTGCTGATTGACACACGTAACTACGTAAGACTTATTTATATGAACGCAGCGATCGCGGAGAGGGATAGAGAGAGGCAGAGAGCTTACTTTGTTGATAATGCATGAGATGATAATGGGGCCAAGGTAACAGTGTCCCCCCCACCCCCTCACTTGAAAATGTCGCCGTAAATTACTCCTACCATTCCTCATATCTACTCCCCATATCATTTGCAAAATTGATAACGAATCTTAATAATTATGAAACCTAACATAACTTCCTAATCACGTCCATTCGTTGTTTGCGTTGCAAATTTTATTGCTAAAGCAGCATTTTTACAAACTATTAATTTGTTGCGATAATTCATATGTATTCGATTAGAGTTTTTTTTGTTCCACGCTGATATGAATATAAACTACGAGGTCATTCGCATGTGGTAACGTGGAGGACTGAAACTATTGTCTCATGACGTAAATAGTAAAGACTCCAGATTTTATCACAGCTTTCTCAATTGTGATGGGTTGGTAAAGCGAAATGACTCGTTCGTCTATATAATTAATCAGGTTATCGAATGTTAAAAAGATCGGTATCATATTCTGGTGGAATCTGAGTCTCAACTGTTGCATGTGTCTCTGGTCTTTAACGTATAATCATTTTTGACGGACTAAAAGCTTATGCTTCTTTCTGAGAAAATATGCATTTGTTTTAAATAAATTCTGTGTTACTATTTTCTAAAGTCATTTATTGAAACCATATGAAAATATGTCACCTTAATAACTAACATGATCATCTATTTAACTAACTTAAGAAGAAAAGGAAATTTGATCGCGATGATCAAACTTTGGATTGTGCGAATATTTTATCAGTAAATAAATAAGGTCATTTTGTTGGGAACTGAAAATATAAAAAGAAAAGAAATAAAACGAAGGAGACAGACTCCATTTGGTCTGAACCTGAAAAACAACTTTTGTCTTTATGGGTTGGCTAAAGGAGTGGGAATGGCCCATCCCCACCCTCTCACGTCTTGTCTCTTATTTCCTTGTTTTCTCATTACCTTCTTAATTTATTGGTTTTCCATCATAATTACATAGGGAAACACCAACTAAACCCCAAGGCTTTCTTTGTATCTTTTTCTCTCTCTGTCTTTTTGCCTTGATTCACTTTAGGTCCAAATTCTGAGTCTTCATCGTAATTTGTATTTGAAACATATGCTCCAAACCAAGCAATAGCATGAGTTATGATCCATATTTAATATGATTACTAAAGAAAAGCAGTCCAAACAATTTTTTTTGTTGTGTATATGCACCAGATGGTTTTACACTAGGAGTGAATATAAAGGATATTCATATACTAATTCTTTTGTGTGGTATTTATACTTTGGGCAACACCTTTCAAATATATATGTATATAGTCCTTCAGTAGTTGGATATCCACTGTTTCAATGTTATGTATGCTCCTTTAAATTTTTGAAAGAAATTATAAACAATTTTTAAATAACTAAAATTTAATAAAAGTGAACATTAACATTAATATTTAAATTTATATCAACCATAATGGATCAATGGTAACGATTTTATTGATTAAAAATTATATATAATATAAATTTAAAGTGGATAGATGAAGTACAACCTGAGAAATTGGATATTTTGGCCGGAGAAAAATCTTTGATGGAAGAAGATATGGAGTATCCTTATGATGTTCTTATGGAAAAAAGTCCTTCTGATGTTAAGAACTTGTTTTCAAGTGTTGTTCTAGAACTTGATTCTTAAAACATAGTAAAAAAGCAACATGATTCACAACACTTGAACAACCAATTGGGATATTCAGGAGCATAGACTTAAACTCCCTTCATATATTTATACATAAGAAATCGAGTTCGATTTGGATCCAAAAAACATGTAATTTGGAAAACAATATCAAACTATATTGTATATAGTGTTGATTTTAAAGCAAATATAACTCATCTATTTACATATTTTATTTAAATTTCTAATTTTAAATTTTAAGTTACTAAAATTTACATAATTTTACTTTTGGTTATTTAATATCAAAACCTCCAACTAAGTTTGTTAGTGTAAATATCTCTAAACTAAAGATTTATTGGTACAATTGGTTTTCTTTTACCGGTACTGTAGATAGAGCGTTTTATTCGATAAGAGCTTCTCCAAAAAGAATATCTGTTTTGAAGTTTGCAAAACTGTATATTTGAAGTTTTAAGGTATTCTTCTACAAAATCAAAACTTCAAAATTACTTGTATTGTGCACTATAGTTATTATATTTGTCATAATTAATGTAAATCCATATAAGAATTATAAATGAAAAGCACATATATAAAAATATTACAACAATATTAATTAATAAAATCTTACACTAAAATATTTATAAAATATTACAGAAATATTAATTCATAAAATATTACACTAAAATATGTATAAATATTATTTTTAAAATTTCATATGTAAACCTTGAATCTACAAAAACAAATTTAAAATATTTATGAGATATAAAAATTTAAGGATTAAAACGATAAGTGAGAAAATACTAAATAGTTATATATGTGATGTGTAATAAATTGTAAGGACCAAAGTACAAATAAAAGATGAAACTTCAAATTTGAAATTTTAATTAGTAAAACTTCAAAAATGAAGTTTCACTCCTCAAAACTCTAAATTTGAAGTTTTGAAGTTTTTTTTTTGAGAACAAAAAACTCTATATTTAAAGTTATAGAGTGTCTTTTGGAGATACTCTCTATTTTATAGTTTGCAAAACTCTAAATTTGAAGTTTTAAGGTATTCTTCTCCAAAAACAAAACTCAAACCTAACTTCAAAATTATTTTTATTTTACACTATGGTCCTTATATTTGTTATAATTATTATAAATCCATATTTTTTTATAAATAACTAGCACATATATATAAACATTAAGGTAATATTAATTAAGAAAATATTACACTAAATATATAAAATTATAAATAAAAATACATAATTAAAAATATTAAATTACAAGTAAAATACCACATTATCCCATAAATTATTTCTGTAATGCTGCATCTTCGGTTGCACAAAATTTTTTTGAATATTATAGAGATTTGGAGGTTCCGGAGAAAATTTACCAGACAATTAGTGATGTAGTAATATTTAAATTTGTGTTATAAATATTTCTTCACTATCTTTTAAAATATAATTTTTAATTAAGTTTCTTTTGTGATACTCTTGTTTTCAGTAAAATATTACAGTAATATTAATTCATAAAATCTTACACTAAAATATTTATAAATCTTATTTTAAAAAACAGATTTAAAATATATGAGATATAAAAATTTTAATGATTAAAACGATAAGCGAAAAAATGCTTAATAATTATATATGTGATTTATAATTAATTATAATGACCAAAATGCAAATAAAAAGATGAAACTTCAAATATGCTCTTCAGAACTCTAAATTTGAAGTTTTGAAGTTTTTTTTGGGAAAACAAAAAACTCTATATCTAAAGTTAGCTTGGAAGGGGGTTTTACGTTAATTACAGTTCGTTTAGAGTTTTTAATGTTACATACTTTGGAGGTTTTTATCCGTTAAAAATCCCTTATATTAAAGAAACTGCTGGTTTATTTTTTACCTTTACGTATTGGTGAAAGTGCATATGTATATGTATGTATAATAGAAAAGCTAGATAGAGCCTGAAGTAAGAGGAAAAGAAAGGTAAAGGGTTAGGTCAAAAGGAAAGGCTGTGAGTTTTAAATGTAATATTATCAACGGTAACAAATGTGCGTGTGTGTATGTGTTTGTCTTCTTCTTTCTTTGTAAGGTTTTGGCATTGAACGCAAAACTAAATTATTTGTGGTGGTAGGAATGGTTAATCGAAAGTGAGAACATGCCTATACCTAGCTCTCCCTCTTTTCCTCTCATCTAAATTTTCACCTTTTGTCTCCACCTTAGTAACTATTATTCTTATCTATAATCTTCTACAAAATAAACCATCTTTTCTAGTTGTTTCACTAAAATATATCTTGACCTTTTTGCATACTACAAATTATAAAATTTGTTCCTGAGCTTAAAAATGCATCACAAAAAGAAAAACTTATCTGTAAACCCTTTGGTCAAAAAAGAGAGAAAAATATAGAGGTTCGATTTAAATTTACACATTAGTTCAATCTTCCTGTACATTTAATCCGAAAAGTAGAATGTCTATGACCTAACCTAAGTGAAGATTTTTGGTGGTGGGAGTGGGAAACACACTTCATTGAACCTTTTGTAACACTATTTAAATTTGTGGTCTGTTAGAAGAATAATGGACTTCAGTTTTAATCTTAGTTTCATTTAGGATGTATATATGGATTCTCTTTGTTTTTGGGTCAAGCTTCCAAAGAAGAAAGTGACAAACAACAGAGGACGTATAACTAGACACTGTATATACTGAATCTCAACAGTATAGACTTTGGAGGGTTGTGGACAAAAAGGAAATAGTACTCATGGATAGAACAGAGCATAATTTTACTAGTGACAAGGGAGTGACACTAACGCTTCTTTTTGGACTCTTCTGCAACATTTTGGGAGAGGGGAGGGGGGGGAGAGATTAGTATCTACTATATATCAACAAAACCAGTAATGGTCCAAATGGCTTGTCTTTTCTTTATGATGAATATATTTTATTCAATTTAGAGACATTAATCAAGCCATTCAAACAAACTTAGACCTCTGTACTGGAAACATGGCAAACTCTTGCACAGTACAAAAGGAGATTGTCATTGACATTGTCAAACAAAAAAGTTTATTCCATGTATGTTGCAAAAGGGTTTTGATCATTATCAAGTATAAAAAAATGATGTAATTGTATGGTTTCATCCACATGAATCCATATTACCATTTTTTTGTAAACATCTCTTAAATGGGTTTTATGATATGTCAAATGATCATTTTTCCACATTGTCCAATACCTGTAACAACACAATCATTAACTTAACCAGTTAAATCTAAAGCAAGAGAGGTTATATGGAGATTAAGTGTTTATATTAACTTAACCAGTTTGAGATGTCAAAAAAAGGCCAACCGAAACAACATGTTCAATTACTTCTAGTCAACCAAATTATAGTTCTTTTACATGCACCCTAATTGTAGACGACTATTTTATCTGCCTGTTAGGCTCTAACGACAATTTAATTTTATGATTTTAATAAAAAGAGAAAATCGTATCAATTTACTTCCTCTGTTCCCGAAAGTAAGATTTTCTAGAGTATGCACGCTTATTAAGAATTTAATAAATGTTTATAATTTAATTTATTTTTACTTTATTATATACTTTCTAATAATTTTCCACCAATGAAATTTAATCAATTCAAATATTCTCAATTAATGTTATTCAAAAGTATAAAAAAATACTTTAACAATATAGAAAATCTATTTTTGTGGAACAAGAAAAAAAAATCTAAAATTTACTTTCGGAAACGGAGGGAGTACTATTTTCCTATATTTCCATGATGTAGCGCATTGGCAAACGACTGAAAAGAAAACTTATGCCACATTTCTTTTTAACTCGGGAGGTTGTTTTATCATCTTTATTATGGCTATCATGCCCAAGAACAAAAGAGGAGAATTACAAAGACGAGCCTAACAAGCCCAACCAAACATTAAAAACAAAGCAAATTACAAGGGTAGTCCAACAGGAAGGCTCAGCCGGAGGAAATCGTAGAGAAGAACCAGCTAATGATCCAGGTCGGCACCACGTGTTCGGACGAAAACGTAGAGGAAATACGAGATGAGAGAGCAAATCATCGCCTCCCAACACCGACTGGAAAGGTGTCGTCAAGTCTACGCGGCAGCCACTGGGAACACACCGGGACATGATGTACTGTGTAAACCCAAATAGCAACGAGGCAAGCAGAAAATTGGGGCAAGAAACGCCATTGCTTCATGTATGAAAGAGATTCAGCCGCATGCAATCGATCAAAATCATCATATATTCCTAATCAACAGCGGATCATCTTAAATGATACTCCCTCCATTTTATTTTGAGTGTCGTTTTAGATTTATGCACACAGATTAAAAACACATTTAATTTTATACATTTTCAGTATAAAAACATCATTACCAATATACCTAACCATATTTCAATCAATTGAAGAATAAACTAGAAATTAAAGTTCATAAATTTTGTCTTGAAATTCTGAAACACACTTATTTTGTAATAATTTTTTTTCTCTACAATGACAACTGATTTGAAACGGAGAGAGTATATAGCTAAGACCAAAGATGAACCAATCCTAATAATAGAAAGGAAAAGACAAATCTGATTCGAAGATCAAAACTCGACTAAATCTAGAACATAAATATAGAGGCGAAGATCGAAAAAACATAGGAGAAGAAACATAAAACAAAACTAGGGTAACTCGGAGAGCAGTAGGCCGTCAACACCGGAAGAAAAGGTGTGACGCCAGCGCTAAGAGCAAACCGACATCGCCGGCGAGAAAAGTGAGTCGCTAGAGCCAAGTACCAGCCATCGGTGCTCAAGAGCCATCGCAAAGTCAAATAATAGACTTGAATTTCAGACTTTGGTTATCACCAGAAACGAGATCGACGAGAAAAGCGAATCTCTCTCTCTAAAAAGTTTTAAGAGAGAAGAGAGAGAAAACCCTGCTCCTTTTAATATTTATTCTGGCGTTCTAACCGATTTATTAGTAATACATGTATCAAATCTAAAGTGTGCATCAAATGAAATTAGTCTTATTTTTCTTAACAAAATTCAATCATTTATCTTTATGGGGATTGCACTTTAAGATATAGCTTCAGTTTCTAGATGGTTCAGAAAATTACGCATGTTGTACTAATTTATATTGAAAAAAGCAGTTTGAAACTCAATATTTGTATTCACACGTTATGCTAAAACTACAGCCTTAAGATTGGAATGATATGGAACTAATTATCTGTATATCTGCATGTCTGGAATGATGTATAACTATTGACTGTAACTATCTCTTAGCGTGGATTTGTATATTTTAGAACAAAAAAAAACAAAATTTGCGTGGCGTTATGAATAATCATTTTTAAATTTCAAATGAAAATGCACAGTGACCTCGACAGTGTTATTTTGATATATCGAATCATCTGTGGTTTGTGTTTGTTCGACATTGGCTGCGTAGTTACGCATGGCTCGTCTTTTCAACATACACTCTTGAGCTAATCACTATGATTATAAAATGAGTTGAATAATATAACACTGGGCTATACCCTTTTCGCGGTCCTATTTCCTCTCCTCATTTCACGACTACATGTGCCCTCATAGAGACACTTGCTTTTGCATTTTACTTTATGTTAATCTGAGCGATAAAAGGCCTCTAAAGACCAAATCCAAGCAAATCCCTGAACAAATGACCAAACAACAATTTAGTTAATAGTATCTAGTTTCTGTTCACTCCCTCTATGAGTTTACCAAAAAACAAACATTTCTTTACACAAAACTAGTCTTATTCACTTTGGGATTGGTGATGTGCTTATTACTATGTCGAGCTATTCCTTATACTATAAATTAAATAAACATAATCTCTTCAATTACAAGCAATGTATACTACTTTGTTAATGTGCTACGTACACCATTAATTCAAGTTGCCTACTCAAAACTGTAGAACTTTCTCTTGAATTTATTAAGGGAAAATTAGAAATATAGGACATTTTGAACTTTGATTTGTCACAATAAGATTTTGTCTAAGTTTTTTGTCTTATTAAGATTTTAATTAATGTTAATACGATTATGCCCTTAGATTATTGAAATTTTAATTTAATTAAAATATAGAATGTTTATTAATTAGATTTATTTATAATTGTTTTTACATTAGAGATGGAAAGAAAAATCAAAAGCATTATCAGTTACGTAATTGTGTCTGTTTCATTTTTTCTTCTTCCACAATTCAAGGCACGACATTTTTTTACAAATACCTTTATGAGGTTTCTGTTCTCATCTTCTTCTTTATCTTCTCAGATTATTGTCTCCATCTTTACTTGATATCCTTCTTAGCCTCTTTGATTTCACATTGTGTCATGTGAAGATGGTTTATAGCATCTTCGATTTTATTTCGTATTTGATTTGTTGGGTGATTTTCTTTTGTTCTTGATTAGATCCTTTGTTAAAGGCGGCCATTAAATCGGAGTCACCAAAATTATTCACGTTTTTAAGTTTTGAAAGCTTGAAACTGGAAGATACATGCTAAATCTACAAATTTAAACCATACCCAACCAAAAAAATACAAAAATAATGGACGAAATCAATCAAAAAAAGCATGGCGGCTCTGTAAAAATATCTCTGTAACCCTAAAAACTGTCGAGGAAGATGATGACTTATTTACAGTTATGCCATTAATGAAAATAAACACTAAAAAGAGCAAAATGCGATTCTTGGGGATCAAACCTGACAACCGGACAACATAAACCTACCCAATTCCCACTAGGCCGCTTCAATAAATGATGTTCTCTATACAAATCACTATGTAGTATAAACAATTTTCTGAAAATTGAAAAACAGTGTTTAAAATTAATCCCCGATTAATCGGTATTTAGTAAAGATATTTAAAAAAGTATGGTACTTCCATATTTTTGGTTTAGACTAAATTTATTAAAGATATTAATAAAATATTCTTTGAAGATTTATGATATATTTAGTTTAGATTCAGGAAACATCTTCAACTGAATATGGAAGTTTCCATATTTTCTGGATTTACCTAGAATATGTATACTACCTACGCAGAACAAAATATAGTAGGCGAGAAACATATTCTTCTTTAAGGCATCATATAAGGTAAAAGGCAGAACAAGTTATGTCACGTAATATAACCGACCTATATCATTGAGTTGTGGCTATATATCGTTATCAAACTGTAAGTAGACCGAACACATCTTTCTTGATTATAACGTAATCAATTATATTTGTGCTAGATTATACAAGAAATGTTAGTTTACAGTATATACCCTAGATATATCTATGTTTAAAACTTAGAATCGGACATATAAACTAGGTAGATTACAAAAATGAGTTTTCTAACTGTACCTAGAAGAGAAAATAAAATATGATTCCAAT
Source organism: Brassica napus (assembly GCF_020379485.1). Lineage (NCBI taxonomy): Eukaryota > Viridiplantae > Streptophyta > Magnoliopsida > Brassicales > Brassicaceae > Brassica > Brassica napus. The sequence continues at coordinate 28,911,992 of NC_063442.1, read as the reverse complement.
TTTTTTTAAAAAAAGTTTAAACATATATATTGTCATACTTATGTGTCCAACACTTTTTATTTTTTTTTACATTTTTAAAATTCAATTTACTATTTTTCTCATTAAAGAAGGGTAAAACATGTCCAAAATTGCCAAAAGTATGAGAAGTCTTATTGTGACAAACAAAAGTTTAAAGTGTCTCATTTTTCCAATTTTCCCATTTATTAAACAACCAACTAATGCCTGAGCTTTTATAGATACACGACATACATCTTTTCCAAAAATAATTGGACATCATTTATTAGAGAAGTACAAAAAAAAACTTACCTATTTTTAAGTGTTATATTATATTTTTTACTTTTTTCACTTTTTAAACTATTTCATTAACTATATACTAGACTTTGATCCGCGCGCCCGCACGGATGTATTTTTTCAAAGTTTCTATTTATTTTTCATATCAATAATATAAGGGCTGGACAAAATACCCGTATCTGAAGTATCGAACCAATCCCGATCCAAAAAAGTAGTACCAAATCCGAACCAAAATTGATTAAATATCCGAATTATTCAAATTTTGGTTTTTGGAGAACCGAAACCGAATCCGATCCAAACCAAAGTATTTCGGGTACCCGAATGTATCCGAAATAGATTTATATACTGATATATATTAATTATTTTTAGATTTAATGTAGATAAAAACATCTAGAATATATATGATACTTTTAAGCTGATTTAAATACTTGAAAATATATACAAATAATCAATAATAAATATCTAAAATAGTAAAAGTATACCTAAAACACCAAAAATACTTAAAATAATTATTGATTCGCTATCCAAATATTTGAACTAAACTAATTTATATGTTAAGTTTAGGTATTTTGACATATGTTATTCGAATTTATATTTAATATATTATTTTGCTTATAGTTTTTATGAAATTTAAAGTATATAATGAATTTTAAAATTTTAAAAGTAATTTAAATGGGTTATCTTAACTCGAACCGAATCCGCAAGAATCTGAAGCGAACCCGAACTGAAATTTAGAAATATTTGAATGGGGCTGAAATCTTTGACTCCGGAAACCCGAAACTCAAACAGACCTGAACCGAACCCGATTAGGTACCAGATAGATAGTTTCTCACAATATATTGGGCGCCCAATTTTTCTTAAAAATATAAGTCAATTATTATTTTTCTTAATATAATGTTATCCATGTTTTCAAACAAACTTTTTTTTTAAACTGCAATCCATGTTTCCAAACAATTTTTTTATAAAAATTGCTATCTATGTTTCCAAACAAATCTAATTTATATTTCCCGAGATATTATTGGGATTGTAATATCTTTTTTTTGTTATATTGTTTTCGCTATTTTAGTGTTTGTCTGTGTGGGTAGACGTGAGAAGCAAGCATCGTTAAGGTTAGTAAAACCAGATGGTTTAGAAGATAAATGGGCCACGGAATTTTTTAAATTTGGTTAAAGGCTTATGTTCGAGAACTACTTATTAAAAGGACTTTAATTATACATGTTTCCAAACATTTTTCACTAAACATACTATCCATATTGCCAAACAATCTCAATGTGTACTTCAACTTTAATAACATAGATACCATAATAATTCTTCATCATTTATTTTACTTGTTTAGAATTTAACATGTATGAGTGAAATTGTTCCATTATCGACAAAAATTCAAACCAGTTAACACATAATTTGTTTTGTTTACATAATCAATTAAGCATGGACATTCAAGTACACGTTTGGATACATATCAGTTTTTCGGATATCGGCTTTTTGGATTTTAAAATTAAATCTCTGTTCGGGCATTATATAAGTTTCCAGACGGAACTCGAGTCGGAATTTTCTAAGTCCGGATAGGTTTGTACAGAGCCGGTCCTGGCATAATAGAGACTAAAAGCAAAATATAAAAATGTGGCCGATATCAAGAAAATTCGAACACGGATTGTCCGCAAGAAATTCATTACCTCCTAAATGATCCACTAGACTATAAAGACATTTTATAATTTTGTGTTCGATATTTGACTTATTTAAACACGGCAGAAAGTATGGGTTTCATTCGCTTGGCCCACGGACCGGCTCTCGGTTTGTAGAAATCTAAAAATATCTAAATAACATATATCTATGTGTTTAAAGATTCATTAAATAATTTATAAAAAGTAAAACTAACCCTGCATGTCCTTTCATTAAATAATTTATAAAATGTAAAAACCAATTTTGCGTAGACGCAGGTAGGCCTGGGCGTATTATACTGAACCCGAAGCCCACACCCTAGTCCGAACCGAACTCGTGGGTCCGGATCGGTAACGGATCCGTTAAAAATACCGAATGGGTTTTAAGGCCCAACATTTTGGACTACGGATCGGGACCGGTTGTAAACCGATATCCATAGTAGGTAACCGTTTAAACCGAGCATTTATAACATGTCGCGTATATACATACATTCATAATACACTTACACATATATTGAGAATCTCTTCGGTTCCTGGACTTGTTTACGGCGAGTGCGACGAACCCTAGTTACGAAAAAGCAACCTCGATTCTTGATTTTCATCATTAAGCCGCTCAAACTGGCTACTATAAATCACCTCTCCTCTCCATCTCATGCTTCATCAGACCATTCGAGGATCAAATCAGAGGTATTGTCTCTCCCTTTCTTCGACTCTTGTTCTTCTTTGTTACGAGTAGGCTAGTTACGAGCTTATGTGATTGAACTTAGTGGAGTTAAATTAGTTTAGGATACGGTTTGGTTTGTGGAACTGATTCTGTTTGAACAAAGTTTAGTGTGATTGATTTTGTTGTAACAAAGTTTAGAACTCAGACTGATTTTTTGTCTGTTTCATTAATTTTATTTTGCAGATGGACTCAACATCAACTCTTGGCCGAGAAAGCAGTAACAAAGATGATGAAGGAGAAACTCAAACACCGACTAGTGGGGGCAAGAGGAAAGAAACTCCGCCAACTAGTGGAGCATCATCTCAACCGATCAAAGTGAAGCGTCTCCTCCCGACAAGATCAGATGTTTGGGAACATTACACAAGAACTCCAGAAGATCGAGATAGGTGTATATGCAATCACTGCCAGAACTCATTCTCGTGTCTCACCTCCTCAGGAACATCAAATCTGAAGAAACATCTTGAAGTATGCAAGAACCATCATGCTTGGTTAGCTGGACAGAAAAATAAGCAGCCCGTTATTGATGATGAGGGGAAACTTAAGAAGGCAAAGGTGACTGAAGCTCAGTTTAGAGAAGCTACCAATCAAATGCTGGTGATAGGGCAATTGCCTTTATCATTTGTTGAGAGTGCAGCATGGAAACATTTCGTAGAGAAGGTAAATTCCCTGCTTCTCTAATCTGTATGTTTTTTTTTCTGTTATCATTTGTTGTAACTAATATAATATGTTTCATGTTTGTAGACAACCTTGTTCACTCCTCTTTCAAGAAGAACCGCACGTAAAGACATTGTGAAGATGTATGTGGCAAGGAAAGAAGCACTCAAGAAATGGTTCATATCTAGCCAGCAACGAGTATCTCTGACTACAGATATTTGGGTTTCCCAAACAACAGGTTAGCTATGATCTTTTAATCACTACGACATGTTATTTGTTATCTGAAACTGACATATTATTTTTTGTAAATTTTATTTAGGTGCGAGTTATATGGTTGTGACAGTGCACTTCATTGATTCTTCTTGGCGTTTGAAGAAGCTGATCATAGGATTCAAACATATCATGGATCACAAAGGTCAGACTATATCAACTGTTCTTCTCGACTGTTTGTCTGAATGGGGAATAGATAAGGTTTTCTGCGTAACAGTAGATAACGCTACTGCCAATAGTTCTGCTTTGAGGAAGTTTCAGACTACTTATGCTATGGGTTCAGATGAGGCTTTTGTTTTAGATGGAGAGTTTTTACACATGCGTTGTAGTGCTCATATCATTAACTTGATAGTTAGAGATGGAATGGCTGAAATAGATCAGAATGTAGTGGCTATCCGTAATGCGATCTCCTACGTTAGATCACACACTAACAGATTGAGGTCTTTTGAGCTGAAAGTTGATTCCGGTAAGATTACAAGAGGAAGCTTGCCATTGGATGTGAAGACAAGGTGGAATTCAACCTATCTAATGTTGACAACAGCTCAGAAGTTCAAGGTGGCTTTCGATAGGATGGAGACAGAAGACAAGCTCTACAATGATCACTTCTATGAGCTTGATAATGGAGTCAAAAGGACAGGACCTCCTCAGCCAAGGGATTGGAATGCGGTTGATAAGCTGTGTCGGTTTCTCATGATTTTCTACAACTCGACGTTGGTGGTTTCAGCTTCAACTTCACTCAACTCGCATAAGTGCTATGGTGAGATAGTGACTATCGCGACCAATCTCAGAAGTCTCTCTACCAGCCATGATCCTGATTTGAAGTCAAAGGCAACAGAGATGCTGAAGAAGTTTGAAAAATACTGGGATGGTGTGAAGAACATTAACAAGATGTTAATTGTGGCTACTGTGTTCGATCCAAGCAATAAGTTGGAGCTTGCAAAGATGTGTTTTGAGGAGTTATATGGGCTGAATAGCGTTGAGTATAATGACATGTTGGAGTCGTTGATCACTCTGTTGAGAAGTTTGTACAAGGAGTACAGTGCAAGACATGGAGGCGGTTTACATCCAAATGATCAGGCATCTCAGTCATCCGAGCAAGTTCAGACTCAGAGTAGGAACCAGAGTATTGAGAGGATGGAGCTTGTTGATGATTATGTGGGTTACAAGAGGATGGATGTTAGGTACAAGCAGAAATTAAGCGAAATGGGAGTTAGAGAAAAGAAGGATGAGTTGGAAACTTACCTCAGAGAATCTGTGGAAACCCCTGATCTGATGCTTGGAGTGGAGTACGATGTACTCTCATGGTGGAGAAAGAACACGTCTAAGTTCCCTATCTTGTCTGAGATTGCCCGAGATGTGTTAGCCTTACAGGTTTCTTCAGTTGCTTCGGAGAGTGCATTTAGCACTAGTGGAAGGCTTCTTGAACCACATAGGAGTTGTCTTACACATTACATGGTTGAGGTTCTAATGTGTACTGAGCAGTGGCTGAAGCAAGACATCAAGATGGAGTCAAAAGTACTTTCAAATGCGCAGATACTTGCTGATCTTGAAGACATGGACAAGCTTGAAAGAGGTAATATCAAGAATTTCTATCTTTAATTCTTGTACTACTTTGACTGTGTAATAATGGTTTTTACTCTCTTTTCAGAGTTTGGGGACAACACAATTCCAGAAGATGACTATGCCATGGCGTGAACGTGAAGCATGAGAAGAGAAGTTCATGAAGCATGAGAGGAGAAGTTCATGGCTTTCATCCGTTGAAGAATCTTGTTTTAGTTTGCTATATGTTTCTTGTTTTAAGTTTGCTTTCTGTTTCTTATTGAACTTATGCTATCTATTTTCAGTTTGGTGTGTTTCAAGTTGAACTTATGTTATGCTATGATAGCTTTGCTATCCATTTTGCTTTCAATGAAAAAATTTCGGATATGTATGGGTTTTATCGGTTATCTTTGGTTATATATAGTTTATTTCGGTTCTTTGGTTATTTTTTTTAGGTTATCTTTGGTTAAAATCCGAAACCGAACCGATTTTAATACGGTTTCGGGTTTAAGCGGATTTTGAATTATAAAACGGTACCGATCCGAACCCGGTTAGTTCCGAACCGGTCCCGTACAAAAATTCTACAATAACCGAATGGGACTTATATGCTAAGATCCGAAAAACCGAAAAACCGATTAGACCGAACCGAACCCGAATGGGGGACTGAATATGGAAGTTTCCATATTTTCTGGATTTACCTAGAATATGTATACTACCTACGCAGAACAAAATATAGTAGGCGAGAAACATATTCTTCTTTAAGGCATCATATAAGGTAAAAGGCAGAACAAGTTATGTCACGTAATATAACCGACCTATATCATTGAGTTGTGGCTATATATCGTTATCAAACTGTAAGTAGACCGAACACATCTTTCTTGATTATAACGTAATCAATTATATTTGTGCTAGATTATACAAGAAATGTTAGTTTACAGTATATACCCTAGATATATCTATGTTTAAAACTTAGAATCGGACATATAAACTAGGTAGATTACAAAAATGAGTTTTCTAACTGTACCTAGAAGAGAAAATAAAATATGATTCCAATTTTTTTTTTAAAAAGTTTAAACATATATATTGTCATACTTATGTGTCCAACACTTTTTATATTTTTTTACATTTTTAAAATTCAATTTACTATTTTTCTCATTAAAGAAGGGTAAAACATGTCCAAAATTGCCAAAAGTATGAGAAGTCTTATTGTGACAAACAAAAGTTCAAAGTGTCTCATTTTTTCAATTTTCCCATTTATTAAACAACCAACTAATGCCTGAGCTTTTATAGATACACGACATACATCTTTTCCAAAAATAATTGGACATCATTTATTAGAGAAGTACAAAAAAAAACTTACCTATTTTTAAGTGTTATATTATATTTTTTACTTTTTTCACTTTTTAAACTATTTCATTAACTATATACTAGACTTTGATCCGCGCGCCCGCACGGATGTATTTTTTCAAAGTTTCTATTTATTTTTCATATCAATAATATAAGGGCTGGACAAAATACCCGTATCTGAAGTATCGAACCAATCCCGATCCAAAAAAGTAGTACCAAATCCGAACCAAAATTGATTAAATATCCGAATTATTCAAATTTTGGTTTTTGGAGAACCGAAACCGAATCCGATCCAAACCAAAGTATTTCGGGTACCCGAATGTATCCGAAATAGATTTATATACTGATATATATTAATTATTTTTAGATTTAATGTAGATAAAAACATCTAGAATATATATGATACTTTTAAGCTGATTTAAATACTTGAAAATATATACAAATAATCAATAATAAATATCTAAAATAGTAAAAGTATACCTAAAACACCAAAAATACTTAAAATAATTATTGATTCGCTATCCAAATATTTGAACTAAACTAATTTATATGTTAAGTTTAGGTATTCTGACATATGTTATTCGAATTTATATTTAATATATTATTTTGTTTATAGTTTTTACGAAATTTAAAGTATATAATAAATTTTAAAAATTTAAAAGTAATTTAAATGGGTTATCTTAACTCGAACCGAATCCGCAAGAATCTGAAGCGAACCCGAACTGAAATTTAGAAATATTTGAATGGGGCTGAAATCTTTGACTCCGGAAACCCGAAACTCAAACAGACCTGAACCGAACCCGATTAGGTACCAGATAGATAGTTTCTCACAATATATTGGGCGCCCAATTTTTCTTAAAAATATAAGTCAATTATTATTTTTCTTAATATAATGTTATCCATGTTTTCAAACAAACTTTTTTTTTTAAACTGCAATCCATGTTTCCAAACAATTTTTTTATAAAAATTGCTATCTATGTTTCCAAACAAATCTAATTTATATTTCCCGAGATATTATTGGGATTGTAATATCTTTTTTTTGTTATATTGTTTTCGCTATTTTAGTGTTTGTCTGTGTGGGTAGACGTGAGAAGCAAGCATCGTTAAGGTTAGTAAAACCAGATGGTTTAGAAGATAAATGGGCCACGAAATTTTTTAAATTTGGTTAAAGGCTTATGTTCGAGAACTACTTATTAAAAGGACTTTAATTATACATGTTTCCAAACATTTTTCACTAAACATACTATCCATATTGCCAAACAATCTCAATGTGTACTTCAACTTTAATAACATAGATACCATAATAATTCTTCATCATTTATTTTACTTGTTTAAAATTTAACATGTATGAGTGAAATTGTTCCATTATCGACAAAAATTCAAACCAGTTAACACATAATTTGTTTTGTTTACATAATCAATTAAGCATGGACATTCAAGTACACGTTTGGATACATATCAGTTTTTCGGATATCGGCTTTTTGGATTTTAAAATTAAATCTCTGTTCGGGCATTATATAAGTTTCCAGACGGAACTCGAGTCGGAATTTTCTAAGTCCGGATAGGTTTGTACAGAGCCGGTCCTGGCATAATAGAGACTAAAAGCAAAATATAAAAATGTGGCCGATATCAAGAAAATTCGAACACGGATTGTCCGCAAGAAATTCATTACCTCCTAAATGATCCACTAGACTATAAAGACATTTTATAATTTTGTGTTCGATATTTGACTTATTTAAACACGGCCGGAAGTATGGGTTTCATTCGCTTGGCCCACGGATCGGCTCTCGGTTTGTAGGAATCTAAAAATATCTAAATAACATATATCTATGTGTTTAAAGATTCATTAAATAATTTATAAAAAGTAAAACTAACCCTGCATGTCCTTTCATTAAATAATTTATAAAATGTAAAAACCAATTTTGCGTAGACGCAGGGATCAATCTCTAAATATCAATTTAAAATAATAAGTTGGACCTCAAGATCCAAGGTATTTCTTTCCATAAGTACATACTTAGAAATTAGGATAATTAAACCTATATAAGTACAAACAAACTACAGAAAATTATTCTGTTCAAGCTGCCAATTTTATTTAAAGTTTCGTTGAGTATATATAACAAAAACTTGTGTTGAGTCAATTATATAAGGACTGATAATATTTTAAGAATTCCAGGGACGTATTCAATTTAACAAGTCATTAGCATTGCCAAACATAGTTTCGTTTTTTTAATTGCCAAATATAGTTGAACACTATATATGAAGCCTGCGAACGTCTTTGTCTTGTTAGTTAAATTCGCATTTTGTTTCATCACGGATCCTAAGAAATTACTTATTTAGATTTTATTTGAGCACCAGAAAACAAATAATTTAAACATCTAATAAATTAGTATGACTTAAGAATAGTTTTTAATTCACACATAATTATGAGTGTTGTTCCCTGATTCTTCCTACATTAAAAGATATGAAAATTTCTACTATTACCCTTATGCATATATAATAAGTTTATTTCCTTAAATAATATGTTAAACAATAGGATTAATTTTTAAACTCTTCAGAAATTTATATTGTAAATACAATACTCATTTGTATGGAACAAAATGTAAATGTTAAATTTCAATATTTATTATGAAACAGAAGTAGTATGTACTATTCTCCAAGTTTAAAATAAATGTCGGTTTGTTTTAAATCATATATTGTTTGTGTTTTGAAAAAAGAACATGATTTAAGAAAACCATGCAAAATTTAGGTCTTTAATCCATAATTTCTCCATCTGAAATAAAAATAGAATAATTCTCTAGGATAGACCTAAAAAAGTTTTTGTCACAAATATAGACCTTAAAAATAAAAATGAACAAAATAGATTTAAATGTTTTATCAAAAGAAGCAAATATACACTTATATCCCTAGGGTTAATTAATTTAGACATTAGGGTTTAGAGTTAAGGGGTGGGGTTTAGGGTTTAAGGTTTAGGGTTTAGGGTTTAGAGTTTAGGGTTTGGAGTTGAGGAGTGGGGGTTTTGAGGATAGTATTTCAAATTTAAAAAATTAAAAATTAAATTTTTCAAAATAAAAATGCTATTTTGATCATTGTAGTTTTTGAAGTCTATTTTTGTGACAAAAACTTACAAAAATATATTTGAGAGAATTGCCCATAAAAATATATAGTCTCTTGCATTACCAGGCCACTACTTTTGGTTTGTTTTATGTTTTAAATTGGTCTTTTAAGTAATATTTTCTTTTCATCTTTATGATTTTAGTCTATAAACTAACTAAACAAAATTCCATAGCATATTAAAAATAAATATAATTATACTATATATTTTTATTTTACCTATAAAAATTAAACGGATGAAATAACAATCTTCAGAATAGCAAAACAAAGTATAATTCTTTGTGTTTATATTTGATTTGATGGTAACCATCTCAAACTGAAATCACAAAAAAGTAGATATGGTTCTAAAATTTCATGTGACCACTAGCATCTAGAAATCAATACTATAATATAGCAACATTTAGCTATTATTAGTCCTTTTTATCATTTCCTCCTTTTGGGGTATTGCACGTCCATTTGTTGATTAATGTTGAAGGAAAGTGGGAGGGTACTTTTTGGATGATAAGGATGCAACATATAATTCTCTTTTGTTTTTGTGAATTTCTAAATATATATTTGTTTCTTGAAGGGAAACAAAGTATAATTTAAAGATGCAGAAAATCTATTTTTTTTTCAAAATTTCTATTGTGAAGATTTAGTTTAAAGATTTAGTCAAAAAAAAAGTTATATTGTAATATTTTATATACAGAGCTCTCGTCATTTCATAAACTCACCAACTCTTGTAATTCGTATACAAATTCCCAAGTAAATACAATGTCTAATCTTTAGTACGTCTTGGTAACATCTGTTAGTATTGTTACAGGCTAATACATATGGTTTGTGTTCATAAGTCTTAGAAAGAATACACATTACCTTGCGAAAGATGTTGGTGATATACTTCAGGTGTTCAGAAGTCTTAGAAAGAATACACATTAGCTTGCGAAAGATGTTGGTGATATACTTCAGCTGTGGTTCGCCATTCTCTTTTTTTTTTTTTGGACGACCGCCATTCTCTTCTTTAACTGTTGAAACCACCTTTTAAAAAAAACAACTCTAGGGCTTTTGGTCTCTTTAAATCAATGTTAGCGGTTATATCTTGACTAAACTCAAGTGAAGACTATTCATGAATTGGGTAATATGAAATCAAGAGTTCACTTTGATTTCAAGTTTGTTAATGGGACTGAAGTGGTCCTTTCTGCAAGTGATAATTTAGAGTCAAACCCACATTATTTAAAGATTATCATGCAAATGAAACATAGACGTAGGTTTTTCTTTTTAACAATACATAGGCGTAGACTTAAACTAGTGTCATCAGAAGATTGTCGATGGTGTTAAGTTTAGTAATCAACAAGGCAATTAATTTAAAACGTGTAAACAATTAGTTATAGACTTTGTACATGTTTCAAGATCACTGTGATTGATTCTCATATAATGTCAATTTTCCTATTTGCTTGGTTATACATGTTTATGGATTTCAGAGACGAATTGGGACACATAATCCTTTGCTCCTATAATATTATTTTCCTACTTTTTGTTTTTTTTTTCTTTTCATTTACATAACTTACATAAGATGGAAATTGAAAAACTATTTTGGGACAAAAATATGTAATTTTGTTTAACTTAATTTAATTTTTATCTAGGCATAACTCAAGATTTGAAGAAAACCACTCTAAACATAGCTAAGAGCAGGATATTTAGATGGTGTTTTACTTGACTTAAAAAAAAAAATTCAATTTATATGTCTTCAATTTCTCCTTGAATAAATTCTAACGAGTAGATTTTGTTTAGACCCAAGACTATTTTTGAACTCGGGGTAACTCATAATCAATAATCACAAGTCAAAACAAATTCGATGATATTCTTGTAACTGGATTTCATACTTAAATTTGATTCATTAAACTTCGACTGCTAAGTATATTTGTAAAAGCATATATCAATCTAATTTTCATTTTTGTTATTGCCCATTAGTCTGGAAATTTATTTAACTCATTTTTCTCTTCAGGTTTTGTCGCGTACCCGGAGTAATTAATTCACGTCGTCATGCCCGATTTGATATCAATTTAATTACGTTATCCCCAATTCCCCAGCCATGAGAAGTAGTTGTGTTGTGCGAATTGGTTTGAACTTTGAAGTAGTCTACCCAAAGAGCAATAACTGCAATGCTCGTAACTTTGACTTTTTTTGTCCTATTGCGGTTTTGATTGTTTTTTTGCCATGTTTAAATACATTATTATTATTATTGAGAAAAAAAATCATTATTGCTCTCTCACTTTCCAGCATATAAACTAAAGCTATACAAGTTTTTGACAGAAAGATATATTTCCTCTGTTTCAAAATATGTATATTTAAAATTTTCGCACTTATTAAAAAACATATAAGATTTTAGTACCAATACATTAATTTTTGTAACTAATTATTTCTTACAATTTTTAACCAATAGAACTTTAATAAACACATTATACTTTTTGAAGTTTACAATTAATTTATACATTGAAAATATAAAAATTTATGTTATTGAAACGAACTTTTTTTTTAAACATGGATCTTTTTGAAACGGAACGAGTATAAAATGTATAACAAGTATATTTAAAGCAAATATTATTTTTTGGTTTTAAAGAATTTTCTATTAGTGTCTTGAGTTTATTTTTACTTTCTAATCTAAGTATATATATCCTAATTTTTTTGTCTTAAATAAAATATTAACCTTTTGCTTACAAAATCATTGATTAATTTGCATTTGATAGATCTAACCTGCAGTGTACAAGATCATTGGATAAAATATAATCTACAACATCCAGGACCTTGTTATTCTTGGAATTTACAATTATTCTCCGAAAATTGATCAAAAACCAGCAACTACAACATTTCTTCACACTCTAGTTTTTTTTTGTAAATACATTCTCTAGTTTTTTTGGTCAACCAGTCTGGAGAATATAAACGTTAACTTCAGTTTGCAAGGAGGTTTGTCTTTTGTCATAACCGTACGTACTAAGTAAAATATTTCCACCAATAGTACTATATGTTAGAACTACGTATTGAAACCCAAGTCTTATTTTAACTACAGCTATTTAGCTCAGCTTTCGAACTGATGATATACCCTTTTTTTTTGGTATGACTGATGATATACTTTGTGCGTGTGTATAGATGACTTTCGCTACAGCCAACGTTTGATCCTTGAACTTCTACCGTTTCCAATGGAAGTGCTTAGAATCCCGTTGACGTATATCCGAATAAATACCTTTCCTGTTAACAAATTCGTTTTACCGGAACAACGAATCCGGTAAAGGTTTATGTATGAAAGTCTTTTATAAAAAGAAAAAATATCTGTTTCAAAAGTAGTTTATGGTGGTTTCACGAATTGGACGACGACATAATATTCAAAAGGACAAGTTCAAAAAAAAAAAAATTCAAAAGGTTTGCGAAACTACCACTTTTCATATAAACTAAAAAGAACAAAAAAACTACTAATTTCAAAGTAGCGATTCATATCCTATGAGTTCCCCTAAATTGACATGATAAAAGAAAAAGGTGTTACGTTTCAGGAATATTATTAGAAAAACAAAGAATAAATAAATATTTAACAAAAAAAAGAGAGTTTTAATCAACAAAAACATCAAGAGTTTTCTCATTTTGCCAACAATTTCAAGAGTTTTATTACTTCAGGAAAATAAAATAGTAAGGTTAACAAATATTTAATAGCTGATGGTTCGCTCTAATATCTTGGTCATTTTCTGCATCTCTCCAAAACTTTGTGGACGATCTATATATTTGTGGAAAGAAATATTCCAACTTTAACTAGTGTCGCTCTTTCATATGTGTACACCTCTATAGATCAAAGTATTTTAAGTGAAATTTACAAAAAAAAAACTGTAATGTGATGAACACAACCAACATGATTATTTATAAATTCCATGAATTTCTAACTTAAAATAATTGAAAATGAATAAATTACCTCATCTATATACATATATTTCTCAACATTCATCAAATTTTCAATTTAGCAATTTCTTAACTCCCCCCTCGAATAAATGTGTAAGTCATATATCGTAAAGACCATGCTGTGAATTAAAGATCCACGATGTATTCTTTTGAGAGAACAATAAAAAAATTATCATAATGAAACTTTTGAAAACATATAACTTAATATGTTAGCAAAAAACATATAAGTATATAAGTTAATAAATAATTGATCTACACTAGCACAAAATGGCTGTTAATGGTTGATACTTGATACACATTATAAAAAGTAAAACCCGTTGCCAGTAGATAACATCAATTCATAAAATTAAATGAGAAGTGGTAGAGTATATGCTATACATTGTAGATTTAATAAAGAAAGCAATATAAAAGAAAGCCTAAATCAAAGGAATTGACGGAACATGCCTAAATGTATGACATAGCGTATTTGAATGAAATTTGTTCAAGAGAAATTTATCATCTTCTCCAACATTTCCCAAGCATATTCTTTCTGTTCACATCTGTTTCCTCGTCACCATAACACGTATTCATTAACTTAATCCATGGCTTCCATGTTATTTATATTTGTCTTAATTGAATTAGGTTGATGCATGTTATTTTATGCTGTAATTTTCATCATAAATTGTTAAGTAGTCAATTGATCAATTTATAATTTATGTCTATAAACGTAACGATCTCTCATATGCACTTGGATCTGCATCACCAAGATGATAAATTTATCATATAGTATATCCAAGAGATTTAACATCCTTCTCTCTCTTAATCTTGATTGCAATAAGTCAAACTTGAGATTAGTTTAATTACAATGTGGAGTCCAATTATCGCACATAAAGAGGTCTCCTAATTAATTTATGAGCATATATATGCATATGAAATTTAAAGAAAGAGTTGTGTAATTCATAGCAATGCATGTTATTGCATGCTCCTACGTGTTAAAAATAACTTGTAAGTGAATTGTTAAACAAAATTCATAGCCATACTTAAGAATAATCTGTTTACTGAAGCTTATATATATGCATGTGAGTTTATAAAGGGATCAACAAGTTCCTAAATAAAATCTAAGAGCCAATAATAGCATTAGTTGAGTTTAGTAAAGACTAAGTGAGTATATCTTTTGGCAGACATATGCAAATCTTGTGAATATCGTTGGATTAATAATATTCAACGGATCATAAAGAAAGAGCTTGATTGGTGGACTAAACAACATATAAACAAATGTGATAATAGTAAAAAACATACAAAATAATAGGAAAGCCTGCACAGGTAATATTGACCAACAGCTTCATTCTAACTAGACAAGCCCATGTGTGTTGTAGGACCGCCAAATATATTTTCCAATAAAACTTTCATCATGTCCTAATTTATTATATAACCATTTCCTCTTCCTTCTCCTCATATCACTAAACCAACCTTCAAGAACAGAGAAGAAGCGATTTCCATCAATAACAAAAAATAAATATATAAAAACTCTTTCTTCATTTTTTTTCTTTGAACTCTCATTGCAACACAAACATAAGATTTGTTTGTGTCTGCTTTCAGAAAAAAAAAAAGAAAGAAAGAATGATACCAAGTTACGACCCAAATGATACCGAAGCTGGTCTCAAGCTTCTAGAGGATCTAACCACAAATGCAGAAGTAATTCAAGAACAAGTTCTCCACCAAATACTCTCTCAAAACTGTGAAACTCAATATCTCCAAGCATTTCTTGATGGAGAATCCGACAAGAATCAACAAAGTTTCAAGAACAAAGTGCCTGTTGTAAATTACGATGACATAAAGCCTTTCATTCAACGAATCGCAGATGGAGAATCCTCTGACATCGTCTCCTCTCAACCCATCACAGAGCTCCTCACTAGGTGGATATTATTAATATGTATATATATATTCAAATTCGACCATATATTACAAATAAATATTTTCGTTACATTTTGTATATTTTTTTTGGCTATATATTGGATGCAGCTCGGGGACTTCTGCGGGAAAGCCGAAGTTGATGCCTTCCACAGCTGAGGAACTTGAACGGAAGACAATTTTCTACAGCATGCTTGTGCCTGTCATGAACAAGTAATAAATGAAGTTACTATTATTTTATCTTTTTGGCGTCAAAAGGAAAGACTGAGTATTTATATGTCAATTTACATAATTTGTTTTTTTAGAAAATACATCATACGAAAGTAAAAACTTTTATGATATCGTATATTTTTTTTTCAAAACATCATTTTAATCTGGCTTAACTATAGTAAATAATCCACCTTTTCACTAACCCGAGGAAAAATAATCATTTTTATCTTCTTTAGTCACGCTAATGAAACAGTAACGGTAAACACTTTGTTAATGTATTTTGTTACATATATAATTGCAGATATGTGAATGGGCTAGATGAAGGTAAAGGAATGTATCTTCTATTCATAAAACCAGAGATCAAGACTCCTTCAGGTCTAATGGCTCGTCCTGTGTTGACTAGTTACTACAAAAGTCAACATTTCAGAAACAGACCATTCAACAAGTACAACGTCTACACTAGCCCTGACCAGACGATTCTTTGTCAAGACAGCAAACAGAGCATGTACTGTCAGCTTCTCTGCGGCTTGGTCCAACGATCTCATGTCCTAAGAGTTGGAGCTGTCTTTGCCTCTGCCTTTCTTCGAGCGGTCAAGTTCTTGGAAGATCATTACAAGGAGCTTTGCGCCGACATTAGAACCGGTACAGTAACTAGCTGGATCACTGAACCAGCATGCAGAGACTCGGTTTTGTCGGTCCTTCAAGGACCTAATCAAGAACTGGCTGATGAAATTGAGTCAGAGTGTGCTGAGAAGTCGTGGGAGGGAATCTTGAGGAGGCTATGGCCTAAGGCTAAGTATGTTGAGGTGATTGTGACGGGTTCAATGGCTCAATACATTCCAACACTCGAGTTTTATAGCGGTGGTTTACCGTTGGTTTCAACCATGTATGCTTCCTCTGAGTGTTACTTTGGTATCAACCTTAACCCGTTGTGTGATCCTTCGGATGTTTCGTATACGCTTCTTCCTAACATGGCCTATTTCGAGTTCTTGCCCGTCGATGACAAATCTCACGAAGAGATTCACTTTGCATCGCATTCTAACACCGATGATGATGATGATGCTCTCAAGGAAGATCTTATTGTCGATCTTGTTAATGTTGAAGTTGGCCGATACTACGAGATTGTCATTACTACATTCACAGGTTAGTTTCTCTACACGACATAATCTCAGTACATTATTCTCCTAATATTTTGAAAAAATTTAGGGTATAAATATTTTAGGTTAATCTTTTTTTTTTTTTTGATAATTAGAGAGCCATACTATTATGTAAGATATTTTTAAAAAATTAAGGGACAAGCGGATGTTTTATCTAACAGTGGTCCTGAAATTTTTGGTCTAATATTAGAAAGCTTGTTACACAAGTAACCTAATGGGTCTGTTTTCTTGATAGGTTTATACAGATACAGAGTAGGAGATATTCTTAAAGTGACCGGTTTCCATAACAAAGCGCCTCAGTTCCGTTTTGTGCAGAGAAGAAACGTTGTATTAAGCATCGATACCGACAAAACTAGCGAGGGAGATCTACTAAACGCGGTGACACAAGCTAAACTCAACCATCTTCAAAAACCTTCATGCCCCTTGCTCACGGAGTACACTAGCTATGCGGATACGTCCTCGATCCCAGGGCATTACGTTCTCTTCTGGGAGCTAAAGCCACGTCATAACAACGAGCCACCAGAGCTAGAGAACAAGACAATGGAGTTATGTTGCTCTGAGGTTGAGGATTATTTGGATTACGTATACAGGAGATGCAGGAACAAAGATAAATCGATAGGGCCATTGGAGATAAGGGTTGTGAGTTTGGGGACTTTTGATTTGTTGATGGATTTTTGTGTCTCGCAAGGATCTTCAGTGAATCAGTACAAGACTCCAAGATGTGTTAAACCTGGAGGAGCTCTTGAGATTCTTGATTCCAGAGTTATTGGGAGGTTCTTCAGTCAAAGAGTTCCTCAATGGCAACCACTTGGTTTAGATTCGTAGCTTTTTTTTCAATTTTACTTACTTTTTCATATACAACTAAAGTCTTGATTTAAAGATTTTAAGTAAGATCCTCATTTATTAAGTTGCTAATTGATGTTTGTTTATTAAATGTTGTTGCTCTTTTGTCTCTTTTGTAACAAACTTTTAGTAAAGTCCTCTCATTTTGTGAATGGTGTATACTTGTTGTTTCTCTTTTCTATTATTTTATTATCCCTCCCTCTCTCTTTTTGTTTAATGAAGTTTTTAAAATAAAATTTTGTTTAATGAAGTTTTTAAAATAAAAATATGTGTATTGATTTATAAGAATATACTACAGTACTTTTTTTCGTACCAAACCCTTTACATAAAGTCTCATCTTTGGGGAGAAAGGATTCTCATTTTTTTTTTCTTCATCAATCTTTCATAAATTTATGATTACAAGTCGACAACATAGTCATTAGACCTAGAAAAACTATATGTGATTGTGCTATAAAATGTTTGATGTTACAAGACAGTTTGTTTAGATTACAAAGATAATAAATAAAAATGAAAAATCTGGACAATGTAAAATAAATTAACAATAGTCGTCACAGAAATTCACATTCCACTGAACGTAAATGAACAACATATAAAAATGAAATAGTATTTTAAATTAAAGATAAAACTTTCGTAATTCTCTTTAGCAATATTTTTACTTGGGTATATATAAAGATGAAATCATAATCCGGAGAGACTGGATAGAGAGGTGTAGAGTGACGTATGGATGCACATGAAGATGGTGATGGTTTAATTTGCCAGCCAACACACAGCTACATCATTGAGATCCACATTTCTTTCTTACATATATTTTTTGTTCACAATCTCAACTCTCTCTCGTCAACGGTTTTACCTTCTTTTGCCCTTTCTAAATCTTGAAAATAAGTTATATAAAGCATCATTGGTACTTGTACAGATAATACGTTTTGAAGTTGAATAAAACAGCAAAAAAAAAGAATTTTGTTAAAATAAACAACTGACCCACGTTGATTTGTTCGGAATAGTGGTTATACTAGTTTTATATGTAAGAAGACTTCATGACTAAAATTCTTTCATGTTGACATTTAACAATATTCGGGTACGTTTTTAGCACACAGTAGGCTAAACGTTATTAGTAAACCATGTGCTTCAATGTAAACTGCAGAAGAATATTCTAACAACAATAAAAGATGTATCGTCTTATAAAATCAGTATCACATAAAGTATATAATATGAAAGACAAATTCTTTATTCGAACAATTCACAATCATTAGTCTATTATTTTCAAATTATAATATTTCAGTGAAATAATTAAATATGCAAACTATATGACTACTTGGTAGGACTACTAGTTTAATATATTAAATTCCAAATTCCAATGGCTGATTGAATGTTGCTGCCGAATATATTATGTATTGCCGGAGAACTTAAGAGCTTTAATTTTTTTTTCATTTTAGATGAAACACAACATTTCAAATTTACAGATGAAACATAAAATTTGCGTAAAAAAGATTTGCCAAAAAAGCTGAGTTTAAAATACAACAATCGGTCTTGTTCATGATAGATTATGTATAATAAGTATGATTAGGGCAATGAGTGAGAGGAGATCCAAGGAATAAGAGTCGTGTCAACTGTCAAGTCACACAAGGAGTAGAAATAGTCTTCTTTTTTCTTTTGATCAAACGGAGTAAAAATAGTCTACACGTCGCCGTATAGGTACAAAAGGTTGTTTGTAAACCAGTATTCTTCTTTTCAAGATGCGCTGGAATACTTGGCCACGGCCGAGGACACGTTTATCACATGTGATATTAAAGAGGATTGTTTCACCCTCGTTCCACTACAACATTTTGAGTTTAACAATTTTACTATAAGTTTTGACCAAAAAAAAAAAAAAATTTTACTATAAGAAAAAAACATTAACAATTTTACTAATAACCTTGTACCTATTCGGTGAGATGTAGAATTTTGTAAAATTATGTGGCCTGAGACAGCTCCCACAATCAAATCCCACTAGTTGATATTGGCGTATTCATCACAATCGGCGTTTAACAGATTGCTTATTCAACGCCGATTTCATATGTATGTCAAATAATATACAAGTTTGGTTTTTCTTTATCGAATATGTATGTCAAACAGAACTTAAAGCTCTTCTGCATGTAGCCATTTCGTCGTTGAGATAGCCAATATAACACCAAAACTAACACATAAACACCACATCACTAGTTATTCATCTAATATATACTTTATACAAAATAATAGTAAAAGCTCTTAACAATGTCTTTAGTAAAAGCTCTTAACAATGGTCTAAAAGAGAAATAACATACAAATTTAATCTAATTATAATATATAAATTTGAACTGGATCAGTTACTTTAACTAAAAACTAAACATGTGATCTGTATCCAATTTTTGTTTGTACTATCCGTATACATATACAGGTTTTTGAAACCGATAATATGGCTTAGAGAACAACCTATCATTCCAAGATTCATCATAAGAATCGAAATGATGAATGTATTAAAAGAATGGTTAATATCGGATGTGAGTAACCTACATGGCTTGTATCTAACGGATGTGTTCTGGTGAGCAAATGGGTAAAAGAGACAGATGAACGACCCAAAGTTTTAAAGCAAAAGAAAAAAGGGAACACACTTTACTGTTCACTTAAGAGAACACGATGAGTTTCCTCGCAACTGTCCTGTCATGTTGCTTTCCGTATCGTATCGCCTTCCAGCAAAAAACACTGTCGTTTTCCTCTAGCTACCAACACAGACCCTTCCAACCCCCATCTAATCGTGCTTGTTAACTACTGTATGTTTTCCATGTAAGTCTGAAAATATAGGGAAATTTGAGCCAATAACCAAAAAAAAAACTATATTTCACAAATTAACCATATCAATCCTTCTCTCCTATTTTCTCTTCCTATCTCTCTCTACCCTCTTACTACAAATCTAATATTTTTCCCAATATATTCATTCATCAAATTAACCCAAATATATATACATGTATTGTCAACTTAATGGGCTGATTCAAAATAATGCATGCATATATAAATCTATCCACAATAGTTTCGATTAGACACAAAGAAAGTAAAACTAGTTTGTGAGATAGCAACCTTATACAGCTTGTACTCCTAGTCTCCTAACGAGACCTAGACGTTGTGCATCTACAGTTGTCTATTCCAAAATTAGTTCATCAATGTTTACATCCACATTCGTAAGTCGTTTATAGAAAGAAAAAAACAAACATCTATAGAAACGAACATTATGGAACACTTATTTTTAGTAGACAATAAATTAGGTATATGTCACACCACATACCAAGGTTTACTAGGTTTGGGTATAGCTCTATTAGATTTCATTTCATACAAAATTTAGTTAGAGAAGCTAATGTATATGAGGTTGTCTGGTTGTTAATAGTGGTTGTTATATGAATGTATATGCAAAAGAAAATAAAATGTTAACAATTATGCTATCTCTGCTCTATCACAAAGATTAAAATATTGGAAATTTGTTTCAGAATGATATAATTTTTTTTCTGTGAAGCTTTGTATATTTGATAATAATAAATTTTAAATTTAAAAAAAAATGAATTTATTGAATTATTAATAATAAAAAATTATAAACCTCAGTGTTATCTTATCGTTTGAAGAAGCAAAGAAAGAAAAAAGTTTTTTTTTTTTGAACAGAGTGTGTGGTCAATGTAAATAAAGAGGTTAGAAGAAGGCCACGAGTACAAGAGGGAACAAAGGTAAATAAGGAATTAAAACGTTAGGGGGAGACTTCAGAAAAGAAGAGACAAAAACAAAGAGAGACCCACAAAAAGAAAGACACGATTAGAGAGGTGCAGCATTTGACACAACTCCTTCTTTTCTCGTCCGCACGCAATTTGGGTCTCGTCCTCATATTTTTGTGGTGGGCTCTCTCTTTTAAACACTTGCTCCCTCCCACAGTTTTGGTCTGATTCGCTTCATCTATCTCTCTCCTTTTTTAAAGAAAACAAATCCAAAATCGATAAGACTTTATATAATATAGAGTCATTACTGGTCTTCGTTTATTTCACTCTGGTTAATTTGTTTGTGAAAGTAGAAAAGGTCGTAGTATCGTATGCGTTGTACATAGCTGTATAATAGTCACATTTTGTCAGACTTAGGAATGTACACACTTTGGTCCAACTTAGACATGATGCATTTTGGGATAATTTCTAGTCATTATTCCGAATAAATGCAAAAACGCTTAGAAGATTACGACAGAAAGTAACAAGACTGTGTGAGAGAGAGTGTGTGTGACCACATTATAGTAGTCTTGAGTGTGGACCATACTAGTTTAACACCCCACTCGTGTGTCCTGTCTTTCAATTGCTTGTCTCGATTCAGTTTCAACGACAAAACCTTTGTTTCCTTCCCTAATTTCACGCTATATGTATAGGCTATAGCTAAACTTAACATCTCTTTCTTTCGCATTTTCTTTTCTCTAATCAGGAAAACCGCAAAAACAGGGCAATCATTGTAGGCCATCATCAAAGTGCATTAATACATGTCTGATCTATCAAAGTAAGAGACCTAGTTTTACCCAAAAAATGTAAGAGACCTATATTCATTTTATTGCAGAATCTTGCGGCTTAATTAAGATAACTCTCGGCCTTGGTCCTCTTCCTCCAAAGCATGGCCATCTAACTAAAGCAGTGAAAATGCAACTCACAAGTAAGGATATGTCGGCTGAAAGCCCATGAATGGAGAATCTGATGCAGTTCTAGACTGATGGCCAGGTTGGACCATGTTATGGTTTGTAAAATCAGGATAGGACTCTGTTTCTATGATTTTTTAATTGAAAAGATAGCTAGATCAGTTGGATGATACATGTGAAATGTGTTTCTTATAAATTATTGAGAATTTCTCAAATGATACTCTCTCCATTTTTTTGTTTAGTTAATTGGTGAGAGACTTTATGACAAATTTAGCAAAAAAAAAAAAGAGAGACTTTATGAGAAAATACATTTCGTTCTTTGTAATTTTAGAGAAAGCCACAGGCCGATGAGTGTCCGGGCGACAGGAACCATACTACATCCTCAAAATCAAGGCTAAAGAAGGACCGGACTAATCAGGGCCGGATCAAAAATTAGTGGGTCAGGTTGGCCGGCCCATTACAATAGAACCATGGGCAGATTAACAATATCTCAACAACGAAAGAACCAAGGGCTTATCTTAGTTGCTGAATCAAGGCCGAATAAAGAGTTCGATTGTGTTAGAAACATCACTACAACAACTTCATTATTTCAAATGTAAAGCTTTGTACATTCTAAAAACAAATCTAAAATTTAAATTTGAAAATTTTTGAACAATAAAACCTCAAATATAAAGTTTTCACTGTTCAAAATTTTATGTATGAGATTTTTACTTTTTTTTTCAAGTCCTTACACTTATATTTTACAAATAATTTTAAAATTTCATGTTATTTCAATCTTTACAATTTTTTATCTCATAAAATAATAAATAAATTTTATAATTTTACTATCATATATAAAGTTAAAATATTAAAATAATACTAACATTTATGTAAATTTGATTTATTTTTTTCAAAATCTCTAAACATAATTCTTATAAATTTGGTTTAACAGAAGAAATTCACTGATGTTAGTAAATTCTTTATATGATTTTTTCGTGTTCAAATTGAATAATTTAATAGAGAAGATTATAAATGATATTTTAGTATAGATTTATATTTTTATAAAATAGTATGCTTTTAACTAATTTTATTCAATAGTAAATACTAAAGTGTTAAAGTATAAATTTTTTAAGGTTGTTTACCAAAAAAAAATGAATTTTTTACAGGAATAGTATAAAACTTTGTTTCGGAAAAAAAACGCCATCAAACCTTAAATCTGAAGTTGAACCGTAAAATAAATTATTTTTGGAGATGGTCTTAGGATTATCAGATTTTCAAAGCATTTTTTTACTGTCAATATTCATGTTCGATAAAGATGCACAAATTGTTTTCATTTTTTTTTCTTTTTTGTAAAAGGGCTTATACTGTTTTCATGTTCATGTTAAAAATCTGGTTTCATGTTCATGGCTCTTCCGGAAGATGAGAAGAAGGCTGTAGTTACAAAACTCGAGCAAGAAAGTTCTGGTTAAGATTGAACGATTACAGACTGTTTTAAGTACGTGAAGAACATGTAAGTATCAATGATGTACCCGTAGGTTATATATATAAACCAATGAGGAGAGACGCTGGCATAAACAGTTTATACATCTTTTTTTTTCTATCTCTCATCTTCTGGAAGAGCCCGAGCCATGAACATGGAAACAGATTTATCCCCAATATCATCCTTCACAAGCCAACAAACCAGACCACATGATTAGTGATGTAACATTATGATACTTGAAGGAGATTAGCAAAGACCTCTTTTTAAAGCTTGTATTTTTTTTTTAACACATCTTTTTAAAGCTTGTATATTAGAATTTTTAGTGAATAACAGTTGTACCTTTATAGGCTGAGTGAATTGTCTTCCAGAAAATACTACAAAGAATGCCATCCATGTTCCTAGAAACACCAGTTTCGCCTCATCATTCATCAGACCAATCTGCAAATTCATCACTCATTACTTAGCCTCATTATCAAGATTCAAGGATGTGATACTAATGTACAGGAAGATATTGTACCAAATGCCTGAGAAGTATTGAGGGTATGATGAACGTAAGAAGGCCAGCTTCTAGCTTACCATAACAGAGCCCTGCAGACAAAAAAAAATGAAGAAAATTAGTATGGCTACAAATATGAAACCTGATTATTTCACTTAACCATGAATTCTCTGGTAAAAAGGCTGCAGAAGAAGCAGCTACAAAGGAAGCAGCAGCAGTTACTAGTCCTGATCTGTTCAAAATAACCTAACGAGAATGAGACTTAACTTCAAATTCTATCTTTTCACCAAGAACAACATAAATCTAATCAAAACTCTATCTTACCTGAGTTACATGAACAGATTTGTCTTAAAGGATTCAAATTGCATGTTATAATCATCCAATATCTTAACTTTTGAGAAATCCAAGAAATGAAATTTTAAGTATAAGGAGCTGTTCGTTTCATCATCTATCATCTCCATCCAAATGATTCATTTACATGCTACCCAAATGATGCATCCAGATAATATTGGCATTGTTCATTTTTTCTTCCAGTTGGATCATCTAGATGAATCATCTAAATAGACTTATGTTAGTTTCTTTATCTCTATTTCCATTTAGATGAGTTTAGAAAATAAATTACTAATATATCTTTGTTTTGATTTAATCATATTTTATTTTTTGTTTCACTATATTAGTTTTTATTAATTATTTAAAATATAATTATTTAAAAATATATTTTTGGTGGGAAATATAATTTTACGGTTTTAGCAAAAAATACGTATTCACAACTTAATTCCAGAAATAAGAATTAGCGATTTTAGAAGAAAAAAAAGTTATTTTGTGGTGTTGTTGGAAAAATGAATTTTGTAGTTTTGGCAAGAAAATGTGGTTTTGTGGTTTTAGCGTGAAAACATGCTTTGTAGTTTTTTACACGACAACATGTTTTGTGGTTTTAATGGGATAAATACATTTTTGCGATTTTGACGGGAAAGTGCGGTTTTAGCGAGAAAATGTGTCTTTGTAGTTTTAACGAAAAAAAAACAGTTTCGCGATTTTGGCGGGAAAATGCGTTTTTATGGTTTTAGGTGGAAAATGTTGTTTTGTGATTTTGGCCGGAAAATGCATTTTTGGTTCTGACGAAAAATGCATTATGTGATAGGAAAATGTGTTTTTGTGGTTTTGTCATTTTTCGTGAGCGTCAAAAAAATAATATTAAATTTAGATTTGTAATTTGTAAATTATATCATAAGTATAATAGACATTATACCATAAGTATAATAGACATTATACCATTTTGACTGAATTATCTCCTTCCAAATGGTTCAATTTGGTTTAGTTGGCTGATTTTAAAAATTAAGTCTAAATTTATGATGCTCATTCAGATAAGCAATTCAGATGACTTGTAACTTGAAGTTTAAACAAACAACAATCCTATTTTCATCTAGATAAATCGTATGGATTGTGAAACGAACATTGACCTTGAGTAGAACTCGTATGAAAGAGACGTACCTCTTTCGGATCGGACTGCTCACGCAAACACCTTTCTAAACTGTTCCGTCGACAGAACCTCCTTGAGAGCTGTCGCTTACTGCCCTGATACAAAGCCAACGATGATTTGTTGAGGTTAGCCGGCGGTGAGATGAGTGTCATCAATAACATAACTCACGTCTGTCGCAATCAGAGGTCTCAAACAATGCGGCATTCAATCATTACTAGCTGGAATGCTTCAGATCTGTCTTTGTTTGTCTATCATCACAAGACATCTAAAAATGCCCAATATGAAAAATTTAATTATTTTCTACCCTTGATTAATATACGTTAATTGTATGTTAGAATTTAACCTGATATATAACATTGATTTTATCATAAATATTTAAAATATATAATTTACATTTAGCGTTATATATTGTGTAATTATATAATCTTATTGTTTATGACAAAAACAATAATCTTATTGTTTAAGTTTTTTATTCGACATTGTTAATATATAGTGATTAGTTTTATACAATTATTTTATTATTAAGAATAGATGTTAAAGGTTAGGTATATATTATTATACTTTGTATATAATCATTTTAGATAATCATAGTAGACTAAAAGTTTGACATAGGTTAATAATTTTATTTTGTTAAAAATTCACATAGTTTACTAATTTTAGCTAAAGTTAACACTGAATGCTAAGTATTATTTAAATAAAAATGTTTTTCAAAATAAAATAGGTTAATTTATTAATTCAGTAAAATTTTGTCATATTTAACTGGTATAGTATTTGTATTTTAATATAATATAGAATATAACTAAAAGTTAGAAAAACATCATGTCACTGTTTTTATAAGAAATATTTAATTAATAATACTTTATAAAATATTATATTACGAATTAGCAAATTAATTAATGCTTTGTTTTGTAAAAATATATTTAAAACTTATAGTAAGCTTTTGTTAGATTTTTTCTTAACAAATTTTATTATAACTGAATTAAATTTTATTTTTATATTTAAATCAATTTATTATTAATATCCTTATTGATCATTAAGTTTTTTTAGAAATGTTATATATTTGATTAGTTAGTTAAAATAATATAACATGTCATAATAATTAATTAATTAAATGATCTTAGTATGATATGTCAATAGCATAACCAAGGGAGGACGGCACAGTGGTCTTGAGGGAGCTTTGGCCCCAATACGGGTCCGGATTCGAATTTCGCTGGCCATCGTCGATTAAAATAGGGTGAAAAAGACGGCTCTCCAGGATGCCTTCTGTGGAAGTGTACTTAGGCGCTAGTCGGGTTCTCTCCGGGGTCATCGGATTATCTGGATTACAAAAAAAAATGTCAATAGCAGATAAAATAGCTAGTCTATTTTAATAGAATAGATATTTTTTTTATCAAATTCAAAAATGTTAAAATGATTCAAAAATAGAGAAAAACTTTTAAAATAATTTAATTTCTGTATAAATAATAAATAAATTAGTCATATTAAGTTTACTCTATAACTTTTTTGAATCTAACATATAAAACACAAAAAAATAAATATCCAAATTTTATATATCTACCTTTAAAAAAGTGAAAGATGAGAATAATGAAATGAAAAACCTGCAAAAAGAAGATAAAATAGTAGAAAAAACATGAGAAAAAATGTGAAATTAATAGAAAGTTTGATATCATCAAGTTAAAGAGATTAGAGAGAGGTTTTAGAGTTTTAGAGTGAGAAACATTACATTTTTGTTGCAGCCACTTGAATGATTAATTTGTTTTTGTTTCGGCAGACTTTTCTAACATAAAATGCACTAGAATACTTCCAAAAAAACTTCTAAACCTTATATTTACTATTCATCCTAAAAGAAGTCTTTTAATACATCATATGTTTTTTTAAAACAATACATCATATTAAGTCTTTTTATAAGGTTTTCTTAACCCGAAAATCAAATAACTAACTAAATAGCAATAATTATTTCACTAAACATAAGATCAACTTATAAAGTGTTTAATATATACAAAATTAAACATATATATGTCAAATTTAATTTTCTTAAAAAAATAAGATTCTAAAGTCTAACCCTAAAATACAAACAATACAACAACATATGCTATCCAACCCTAAACAAAAGACAATTATGAGTTACAACATATTTTCACCTTGCTATATTGAAAACAATTTAATTTTATTATATATAAATTACATTATTTAGAAATGTTTATAATTATAAGATTTTGATTTATTTTCCATAAAAATATTTTTATAAATTTTAAAATTATTTTAAGATTAAATACCTAAGAAGAATTATCTTCTCATAGAAGATTTCACTAACCCGAGAAGACTTCGTAGGTTATAATTGTAAAAGTGATTAAATGTTTTTGTTTGGTCATAAAGAGATGTTTGTAATTTTACTCTCTTTTTGGGTAATAGTTTATTGAACTTAGGGTACATTTTTGCATTTTAAGTTAAATTTTTGGTCATTTTTGGCAACTCCTCCAGTTAAATATCACTTTTCAAAATCTTTTTCAATTAATAACACTACAACATTTGAATTTAGTTTATAGTGATTATTGTTTAGGGTTTAATTTTATGGGCAAGGTTGCATTTATAAAAATCTATAAATGATTCTTAAACTTTATAAATGATTTATGAGGATTACTTTAGTTTTTTTATCGCAAATTTAAAATATTTATGAAAATGTCTATCCTTTAAAGATAAATTTGAAAAGTGTTATCAAACTTGTGATAAAATTAGAATTTTTTTTTATTAAATATCAATATATATAGATATTGCTAACTTTCAAAAAAATCTTTCAAAAAATTAAAAAAAACTCACAATCAAAAATCAAATATTTTTTAATAAAAATGTTTCTTTAATTTTAGTAACAAGAATTTAAAATTCATCTAATATTTTAGATGAAAAATAGTTGCATAATTTTTTCAAAGTCAAAATGAAAATATTCAAAATTTTACAAAAGATAAAATAATAGATGATAAAAAAAATTTGAAATTCAACACGAAAAAAAAAAATTGTGTTGAAAAAAATTTAAAGCGATGTAATATTTTAAAATATTAAGGGAAAATCAAAAGCAATGTAATATTTTAAAATATTAAGGGAGAATTCTTATTTTACCATAAATTTTATAGCACTTTTCAAATTTAAATGAAAATTAATTCTCCTAAATCATTTATAAATATTTAATAATTATTATCAAAGTTTATAAAACTAACTTAAATACTAAACTCTAAACAATAATAACTAAACTAAAATGTTAGGAAATTTCTAATTGAAAGCATTTTTAAAAGTGGTAATCAATTTGTGGTATTTCAAACAATTTCTATAAATGAATTATTTATTTAGCATAAGTTTGATATCGCTTTTCAAATTTTCTTTTAAATAAATTTACATAAATATCCTTATATTATGATAGAAAGACTAAATTAGTCATTCTAAATAGAAGTTTTTAATTTCTCCTAACTAATAAATCAAATCTGAAATATGTTGCGTCCTAAACTCGTCAAAATCCCAGACAGATGGTCATATATTTTCTTCTTTCTAAAGAAATTACTAGTTTGAATAAAGTGGATTCAACCTTTTGATAACCATATTTGAGTGCTTTAATTAATGAATAAATTTTATATAACTCGCTATATGTAACTTCACAAAACTTTTACGGTAAACTGTTTAAAATATATTTTTTGCTAAAGGGTTTTTATAGACTGTTTAAACTATTGTACGTGTATAACGTTCATGATTTAAAATATATTAGAAATAATTTTCGTTGAGATTGATTACTTCCCAATAAATACAAGCATGTGTACAGTGGTTGTTACTCACATGTACTCACATGCTTTTTTTTTTGGTGAGAATATGGGAGGATCACTCCCAATTTTTATTAAAAAAGAAAAATTAAACTTCAGTCAACAATTCGAATTTGTCGTGGCCGTGGAGGTCCAACAACATCTTCATGCAATAAAGCAACAAGATCAAGCGGGGCAAATTCAAAACTATGAAAACCAAAAGGAAGAGAGAAAGCAAGGTTAGCTAGACCATCAGCTACACGATTTGCTTCTCGAAACACATGCACGATCCGGACCAGCCAGTCCCTTGTCAAGAAGCCATGGCACAGACGTACCAGGAAGGACAGCGGATGGGTGTCCCCAATCCCTGTCGTGAGAAACTCCACCACCATCTTCGAATCTACTTCTACCTCCAGCCTCCGAACCCCTCTATCCCAAGCAACCACTAAGCCATAGTACACACCCCAAAGTTCCGCCACCGGTGCCGTGCATCTTCCTATGTTTAGTGCGAAACCTCCATACCACTCCCCTTCACCATTCCGTATTACTCCACCTGCAGCAGCCGGTCCTGGATTCCCTTGGGAGGCTCCATCTGTATTCAGCTTCATCCACCCAATCCTCGGCAGCGTCCATCCTACCAATACTTCACCCATATTCCTCTCACTCGAATGTGTGTTCTCTACTTCATACGCCAATATTACCTCTTTGGCTAGCTCCCGGAGAAATTTTACTCTATCTCTCCACAACCTTGTGTCACCAAACACATTCCCACACCTCCACTTCCACCCCCACCACACAGTCAACGCAAAGATCGTAGCCCACGGGATGCCCCCATCTACACTCTTATCATCCAAGTTTTTATATAACCATTCGAACAACTGCATTGAGAAAAACGCATCCCTTCTCCTCATCGGCACAAATCTCTCCCATATGCCTTTCACCGCAGGGCAATCCCGGAGCACGTGCATTATAGTTTCTATCCCTCCTCTGCAGACTTGACACATATCAGTTCCACTTAAGTGTCGTCTATGTCGCTCAGTATTCGTCATAATTGCTTGGTTTCCTACTAGCCAGAGAAACATACGAACTCTCTCAGATGCTACCACTCTCCACATGCATCGAAAGAAAGATCCCATATACTGCCTTGGTGTCTCATCGCTTGTTAACATTGCATATGCAGACTTTACAGTGAACTTTCCGTTTGGTGTGTGGCCCCATGACAGACGATCCTTTGCTCTAGTGACCGTATCCACCACAACTGCCATAAGCTCCAGTCTCTTCTCCTCTGTAACAAAAGGGACAACTCTGCTAAAATCCCAACCTCCACCTTCCCACCACATATCTCGGACAGTTATATTCTCATAACCCTCTGGCAGTTCAGCGATCACTTCCATCATAAGTGGCTTATCGGATATCCATCTATCCGTCCAGAACCTTATGTTCCTCCCATCACCAACAATCCATCGATTGCCTACAGTTACCACCTCTCTTATGCCCATTGCAACGCTATTCCACGTCGAAGATCCAGACTTTCTCCCTCGCATCCAAGACCTGTCATGTATATCACCTACAGCATATTTGCTGCGTAACACACGAGCCCATAGGCTCTCATTATCCTGCATCAATCGCCATCCCACCTTCGCTATGAGAGCCTTATTCATATCTCTCGAAACTCTGATTCCCAAACCGCCATCAACCTTCGGTCTGCAAATCTTTTCCCAGGAGATTAGATGTTGTCCACCTCCCCACACAAAACTTCTCGCTAAGGCATCCAGCTTCTCCAGAGTGCACACTGGCAAACTTATTGTACTCATCGAGTGAACTGGGATTGAGGATAATACCGACTTTGTCAACGTTACTCTTCCTGCGAGACTCAAAGTTTGTTTCTTCCATCCTGATAGCCTCGATGCCACTTTCTCCAGTACCTCCCCAAAGGTCTCCTTATTGATTCTCTTCTGTAAAATTGGCATCCCCAAGTATTTACCCAGATCTCTTGTCGCTGCAATGCCACTCTCCCTGCTTATCCTCTCTCCCCGTTGCCTGGAAACATTCTTAGAGAAGAAGATTTTCGATTTCTGGAGACTTACTTTCTGACCTGACGCCTTGCAGAATTTTTCCAACACTTTCCTTATCACTCTAATCTGTGTCACTGATGCCTCCGCAAACAAGATTAAGTCATCAGCAAAACAAATATGAGATAACTGTGGACCTCCTCTCGACAATCTTATCGGTTTCCAACGTTTATCTTCCACAGCTTTCTCAATCAACTGGCATAACCTCTCCATACACAGCACAAACAAGTACGGAGACAAAGGATCTCCTTGTCGCAGACCTCTCGATGGTTTAAAGGGCTCTGTTTTCTCTCCATTCCACAATATACACATTGACGGACCAGCAACACATTCCATGATCCTCACAACCCAACTATCAGACAGGCCTGCCGCTCTTAATGTATCTTCAAGAAAGTCCCATCTCAATCGATCATAAGCTTTCTCCAAGTCAAGTTTCAACA
Organism: Brassica napus; assembly: GCF_020379485.1. Classification (NCBI taxonomy): domain Eukaryota; kingdom Viridiplantae; phylum Streptophyta; class Magnoliopsida; order Brassicales; family Brassicaceae; genus Brassica; species Brassica napus. Next base: position 28,879,991 of record NC_063442.1, on the reverse strand, counting down.
GCATCCAACCCTTACGTCCCTGTTTTTTCTTCATCGAGTGAACAGCTTCCTGTACTACCACAATGTTATCTGCGCTTAATCTCCCCGGAATGAAGCTCGACTGCGCAGGACCAATTAGCTTGCTCATAATTCCCTTCAATCTCCCTACCATGGCTTTGGTGATAACTTTGAATAATACATTACAAAGACTTATCGGACGAAACTGAGTAATCAACTCCGGTTTCATTACTTTCGGAATTAAGACCACTAGGGCATCATTCGTATTCTCCGGTAGCGTCCCTGTTTCAAAGAAGCGAAGAACAAATTTCGTCACAGAGGAACCTACTATCTCCCAGCTCCTTTGGTAAAAAACGGGTTGGAACCCATCTGGACCAGGCGCTTTGAAACTTCCCATGTCTCTTACTGCTTTCTCTACTTCTTCCGCTGAAAACGGTTTATTAAGAATGTTGTAATCATGTCCTGTGAGCCTGACAAACATCCTCTCCTCTAGCAATGGTGTGTCTATGTCCACATCCTCTAACGAGTATAGTTTCTTGAAATAGTCAACTGCTAGCTTCTCCAGCTCTTGTGCATTTGATACCCATATAATATCATCCTTTTTCAGCATCTCAACTCTATTCCTCGTCCTTCTAATAATTGTGGACGTGTGAAAGAACTTGGTATTTCTATCACCATGCACCCACCACTTTTCCCGTGATTTTTGGAACCACAACACTTCTTCTTGCTCAAGAACTGTCTCCAATTCCTTTAGTAATACTCCCTCCTGAGCTAGTATGTCCTCCGAGTGTTCATGTTCTAGTCTGTCCTGTATCTCCTTAATCTCCCTCACTAGCGTTTCCTTTTTTCTTTGGATGTTACCAAAGACTTCTTTATTCCACTTCCTGAGTTTTACTTCCAGTCTCTTCAAAGCTTCTCTCGTATCGATATCTCTGTCCCATGACGCTGACAAAAGATCACGAAACTCGTCATGCTGTAACCATGCAGCTTCAAACCGAAAAGGACGGCGACACGGGTTCCCCTTTATCTCCGGCGTGAGCTGAAGGTACAATGGAGCATGATCCGATGCTAAAAAAGGTAAGTGCATCACCCTTGCCTCCTGCCATCGAAGCCGAGCTTGCGCACAGCATAACACTCTATCAAGCCTCTTTGCTACAAATGTACTCTCCGTCTTTCCTCTCCTCCACGTGAACTGGTTTCCATGAAAACCCATATCAATAAGTAACCTATCATTTATCCAGTCCCCAAACCTTAAAGAATCCTCGGACAATCTCCCATTTCCACCACTCCTCTCGTCTAGCCTTACAATTGTGTTGAAGTCTCCTCCAATAAAGACAGGACCCACCAAATTTTGTAAAACTTCTTCCAATGCAGCCCACAGACCACTTCGACGACTCGGTGTAGGAGCTGCATACACCACGATTAGATTAATCACCTCTTCCCCATTCCTTATTCTAGCGTGAATGAACTGATCCGACGACTTAATCACCTCGACGTCTCCTATCCCTTCCCTCCAAAGCAACCACAAACCTCCACTCTGACCACAAGCATCTACCCGAAATGAGTTCCCGAATCCCAATCCTCGACAAATACGGCTCGCCGCTTCTCCACCAGCATGGGTTTCGAAAACAGCAAGCATATCTGTCTTGAATTTTTTCACCAAATAACGGACTGACCTTCGAAATTGGGGTTTATTTGCCCCCCGGCAATTCCAGAGAATGCACTTCATCAGATCTTTATAATCTATACGTAGAATCACCGGGGCGACATGTTATGCCACCGCTACTACCGGACCGTCTCCCCTCTGGTCCACAATAGTCTTCTCGCCCTCCACCTTCGAGGTGTCTGTCTCTTCCAATTGCTCATGATATTGCCTCTGCTCACACATATCATTAGAATTTTCCTCATTACTATCGGACTTCCCGTCTCCGACGAAGGCACCACCAAGACGCCCAATATTCTTTTCCTCTACTCGCAGTCTCTTCCCTCTCACAGACAGACCACTTTCACCGCTAATTGGACCAAAGACCAAACCCCGCATAGGTCCAACATTCTTCTGTTTAGTCTTTAGTACATTTGGGCCTCTCGTGTTCCTTATCTTCTTCTCCATATGGCCCAAACGGGCTGATTGGTTATTCTCTTTGTTTCCGTTGTTACCAAAAGAAAACTCCTTCTCCATTGTTTTCTTCAACTCTCCGGCCCTTACGTTAGTATTATTCTCATTCTCTTTATTCTCTTCCCTCCTCTCACTTTCCTCCACTTGATCCTCCACTTCTCCCTCCACATGCAAACCTCCAAATCTATTTGATACTCTTATCTCCTCCGGTACACTTTGTTTCTGCACTCCTCGTGTCTGACTACCCGAGGAATTCTTGCTTCCCACCACCTCACTACCTTCATTACTCCTAAGTAGAGCTTTTTGCCCTTGTCGTATCTGTCTTACTGGGGTAAACTCTGCCTCCATTCCCACAACTTCATTCGTCTTTTGTGGCATGGTCACTTGGGGGATCACGTTGGTGGGGGCTTCCACCAATACTTTGCGTGGACATGTGTAGGCCAAGTGTCCGTACATGCCACATGACGAGCAGATGGTAGAGATTCCTTCATACGATACACAGTATCTCTCCCCATTTATCATCACTGTGCCTTTCAGTGGCTTGTTAAGATTTACCTCCACACATATTCTTGCGAACTTAGCCCTTTCAACTTTTAATGTGGTCAAGTCTACCTTGATTGGTCTCCCTAGTCCCTTTGCAATCCCCATCAAGATCGTCTTGTGGTAGAAATTCACTGGAAGATGTGCCAACCGAACCCAAACTGGTGTAGTTACAATCTCATCTCTCAAAGGATCAAAGTCTGGGGACCATGCTTGTACCATAAGGTAGCTTCCATATGCCCTCCATGGACCTCCGGATAGCGCATTCATGTACTCTTCCTCCAACTCAAAACGTACCATGAAAAAGTTTCTCGGGAGATCCATCACGTGCATTGATCCCGCCGGTTTCCACATCTCTCTCAATCTTTTTGATATGTTCAGTAGTGGAACACTCCGTCCCAAAACCTTCACAATCATACATCTTTTCCACAGGCTATTCATAGCAGTCAAGACATCCTTTCCAATTGTTATTACCGGCTCACCATCTTCACCATCTGGAAATTCCAGTGTTAGGTTCGATTCTACAAAAGACTCATCCACGATTTCCTCCGGTACAGGCATCCCCCCTCCGTTACTTCCCACAACTTTCCTCACCCACGATCCTGGAGCATCCGGCGGATCTCCAGGGGGCCTCCCCTGTTCTCCAATGTCCTCCATGTTCGCATCCTGAGTTGCATCGCCCAAAACCCTAAAATCGCCATGAGCCCTAGCCGCCATCATCTTTTTGCACCACATGTACTCACATGCTGGAATCAAGTGATACAATGTTAAATAATTGCATTAAGTCATTTCTTTCACATTTTGTTGATACTAATAGTTTATTACTCCAAATTATTTGAATGCAAAGCAACCTTAAATACTGCATGTATTAAGGAAACATATGAATTATGTTACATGGAATTAGGATCGAAATCTGATACGTGGAAACAGAAATATTAGAAAAACGCAACAATGAGAACTTAAAAATATTTAGAAATTAGAAACGTATATATATATATAATAAACACCAAAATTAATATATAAAATACTGTAAACATTAATATCATGTACATAATTCTATAGTGTAACTCACAAAATTTGTATAATTACATAGAACAATATAATAATATATGTAAATCATGTATTTATTTATATTGCTTTGAAACTGACAAATAAAGCACAAAAATTACTCAATTAATGTACAACAATTGAATAATACAAACGACATGAAACAAAACGAATAAGTGAAAAAACATAATACATTTACATCATTATTTAGAGACGAGCAATGCACCTCCAACAGCCATTCCATGTAAAATAGCTTATGAAATGGTCTCTTCTATTATTTAGCCAAAATATCTTAATGACTACAATCATGTATTAATTAAAGAAAAAAACATATACATGTGTTGTCGACACTTAATATTAGCTATTCAGTTTTCTGTTTTGTTTCTGTTTGTTCTTTGGTTCTAGAGGTTTAATATCTGTTCGAATATTTAGAAAATTTAGTTTGAGTAACAAGTTGGAAATCAAATAATATTCTACGTAATTTTGGATCCCATTTGGTTCGGTTTCAATTTTTAGGTTAACTCCAATTAAAAAATAAGAAAACTCAGGATTTTTAAATTACATATCAGATTTTTTCGGATTTTTCGATTAAAATTTAGATTATTCAAATAATTTAAATTTTGGATAAAATGTATTCTGGTAATTCAGTTTTAGGGTATTTTCTTTTATAAATATTATTTTAAATGATTTGCTTATTTTAAAATTAAATATAGTTTAAATTTATAAGCATATAAACTATATTATAAAATTTGGATATTCGGTTCTCAGTTCAGTTTTGGTTTTTCGGTTCTAGAGATGTAAAATCCTTCGTGCAACTAATTTGATCAAAACCTGAACCGGATTTTTTGGCTCGGTTCGTTGGTTCCAGATAAATGTGAGCAGACCTAATTAAAATAATTGAAACTTTATTTTACATCACAAACTAATTAACATGCTTCATAAACATCCATGCATAACTTGATACTTACTTAACATACAACTCAATGAATAGTTGACTGAATCATTATACCCTTTCATTACGCTAATTAAATCGGTGTGTGAAAGAGAAAATTAATTGGTAAGACCGTGACAAGTGTTTTTTAATTAGTGATTAACATTTGTATCTCATCCAATTAAAATTAACTATAGTAAACAATTTTATGTTTATATATCAATTCATTATTTTTACTTTATAAATAGAAGTTTGATTCATTTCATTTAACTACAAAAACATCATTTAACTATAATTATTTTTAGTTATTCTCTAAAACTTTTATTTATATCTTTAAAAATCTTTCTTTTTTGTGAAATGGATCCTAACAATTATCTTTTCAGTATCCAAAAAATACAGCTAATTACCTTTTCCCCTATTCAAATCTCAACAGTTACATATTTCAAAATTAATATTTCAATCAACTCCAAAGTAAAATTTACCAAATTTCTGTATACCATCATTCCTTGGAAACTACCGTCCAGTATTGTATTTAAAATAGTCAAGAATATATAATAAAACAACTAAATCTTATTTAAAATATGTAATTTTAATTAATTAAATTTCAGTTGAAAATTACTAATAACATGTAGTTATTAAATAAAAATATAAAATAAAAATTGTGGAATAAAGTGTTAAATTTTATCTAATAAAACTATTTTTCAAAACTAAAATTTAAATGAGTATTGAATTGTTAAGTGAAAAAAAAGGATATTAATTATTAAATAAATTAACCAATGTAGATCGTTTAAAGAGATTAGCTGATGATTGGAGTGCTTCGTAACTTTAGCAACCTCCACTCGAGGCTTTCTTGATCCAAGATATTGGTTATAAAAGGACCAACCTTAACATGAAATTGAGCGACACTTCTAATATTGCGAGGGAGAAGAAGAGAGCAAAAATGAGCTTTAATAGGAATTTGTTAAATATCACAATAATCCTTTGTGTATGTTTCAGTTGGGATTGTAGCGAGGGAGCTCGAGCGAAACAGAGGAAAGAGATTGATTCTCATACTATCCAACTTAACTCTCTCTTCCCTTCACCATCATCACCCTATGTTCTTTCTGCAAGAGGTAATATTCCCTTAGCCAATTCAATTCACGGTGATTCATTGTGTTTTAGTGTTATACATAAGATAGATGCACATTGCATACTACAAACACACATATATATATATATATATATATACACAGTATTAATTTGCCCTTTTATATACTTATATTATTGATTTCATTATGTAATGATGATATGGATGCATACTTTAGTTGTTTACTATCAATTAAGTTACAATTAATTCCAGATTTCTGCAAATATGTCATTAATATTACTATAACGTGATTAGGAATGAAGCGATAGTTTAGATGTGTAGGAATGAAAAACATGTATAACAAAAAAACATATATGACTGTAATTAATATTTTGTTATTACAAAAAGTATTTATTTTTTTGGAGAATCGGTATGCATTTTTTGTTGTTTCTAACGTGAGCTTATCTTCCCACTCAGCGTCTAACACAAAGTCCTCACTGCACGTGACACATAGGCACGGCACGTGCTCGCGTTTAACAAGAGGCAAATCCACGAGTCCAGACCATGCGGAGATCCTGAGACTCGACCAAGCGCGCGTAAACTCAATTCACTCGAAACTGTCGAAGAAGCTCCTCACAGATGGAGTGAGGCAAAGCCAGACAACGAATCTACCGGCTAAACACGGAAGCATCTATGGATCTGGAAACTAAAATATACTATATTTCATTTAGAATAGTATGGCAATGATAGTTACTATAATTGATGAATGGGAAAAGGAGGAAAATGGAGAGGTGAGGAACAGGAGGGGAGGAGGAGGAAGGAGGAAAGATAGAAGTATGGAGGAAAGGAAGGAGGAATGGAGAGAGAGACCGGGGAAGAGAGGGGAGGTGGGAAAGAGTAGGAGGGAGTGTAAGAGTAAAAGCGACAGAAAAAAACTATACTATTTTGATGAATAGATTAGTATACTATAATGTAATGTTTATTCAAATACTGTATGAAAGCTATATAAATTGTCAATACAAACATGTATGTGAATCTCCATTAACTTAGAGCATTCATTCAACACAATAGCATAAGAGGCGAAGGAGATACAATTTGTCAAAGAGAAAAAGGAGAATTATAACATAATATACTGTGATTATAAAATAAAATAAAATAAAATATATTACACAAAATTTATTTTCAATCCATCATCTGATTCTTGATCAAGCAAAAAAATAAATAAACGGTGGTTCCAATGTAAGTGAAGCATACTATACTGTACTTGAAAATTAGTATGGAATACATGATATAAGATACTGTTCTTCTTCCCCAGTTCAATCCATCGCATTGTTCTTCATATTCTTAAAGATATTGATTCACATATTTGTTTCACGGTAACCGAAATTGTTGCTTGATCCCCTGATTCTATTCAATCATAACAAATTTACCGAGATTCAGCTGGTTCCTCGGTAGTCATGCCGTCAAGTGATTCTCTTATTTCTACGAACACTCTGTAATTGTCGCTCTCTGATGTACCTCTTTTCTGTTCTCCAGCTGTTGCTCAAAATCTTTTTTTCTATTAGTTTCATGAAGCAAAACACAAAGATACATTTTTTTTTCACGCGCAGTTAAGGCCATTATTGTCCAATTTCATAATAATATGTATTATACAGTAGCCTAAACGTTGTTATGTGTATATTCTTAATTTTTGATATGTTATGGACATGACCCCTAATTCCCCTTAAAAATATAACTCGTACATCCTCACATTTTCTTTTATAAATCAAAAAATGATGATAAGTATAAAAAAAATATTTTATGTACTAAATTTATCATGTTAGATTTTTGTTTGTACAAACATTTATCATATTGAATTTATGTTTTATGATTGTTTAATTTGACAAAAATATAATAAATAATAAAAGTTAGGATTAGACAGTTTTTAGTTGCACTAAAATATAACTAAGTACTTTTATCTACATTAGCGGCTTAAAAAGAAATCAGTTTTTAGAGATCTGGTTCCGTGAAATCAATCCCACCAATTCTGACCGTCGCAACAAAAGAGATATTAGCAAAGCAATACCACTGAAACGCCTAATTCCAATAAACGACAAAGACCTCACTCTCAAGGAAACAAAAATAAATGATAATACCGTCACTCCAAACGTAACCGAAAACTACTAAAGGCTACAACATAAAGGACGCGAGAGAGCAGTCCCAAACCAAGGAGTTAAAAGCACCAGCCTAAACTTGACTGGAGAAAGGATAAGATGATCTCTTGCTTAGCCTTCGTCCCAAGGTAATCAAAGACCTAACGAAGCTACAAGTTCAATGCATTCATCCTACACCAACTGCTAGAAATAGGAACCCTTAAAACCCAAGCATCGAAGGGAGACACTTCAAAGAAACCGCCTAACCAAAATCACAAGAGAACCAGAACCATGACAGTAACGAACCACGCCATACACAAACAAGAAAAAAACAGTGGGAAGAAACACAACCAGGGTAACAGAAGAGACAACTCCCTTCCAAAAGTTTCATAATGAAACACACCCAATAAGGATTCTGAGCAAACCAAGAAAAGAAATGCAGTTCTAAAGTATTGCCATACCAAGCACTTAAGACCCAACACAACAGGCAAACACCGATGAGAAGCCTGAAACATAACCGACAAAAATCAGCACAACCTGTAGATCCAAACCTTATCGGAAAAACCATAACAGAGACCAACAAAAATCGAAGTCCCATCAGATCTGCTGCCTCCCACAACCACCGGCGTCAATAGAGAGGCACCATCAGCCTGCAAAAGCTATGACATCGAGTAAGAATGAGCTCACGAGATGAAGAAGAAGCACCAAGGAGATTCCTAAGAGCAAAACAGAGAGCAAGGGAGCCCACCCCAGCACCGGCTAAAAGCCATAGCCACTGGAGAGGCGTTGATCTACAGTCGCGCAGAGAGAGTTGGGAGAAAACTAGGTTTTGTGATTTCTATTGTCATTTATCAATGCAAGATAAAGATACACAAAATGTTTATGGTAGCGTCTCTCCCCACTAGTATACATCACCTACGGGTACATGATATTTACATGTTCTTGAAGATACTTAAAACATTTTGTATAATCATTCAGAGTCTTAACCAGAATTATCTTGCTCGAGTTTTGCAACTACAGCCTTCTTCTCATCTTCCGGAAGAGCCATGAACATGAAAACAGATTTATCCCCAATATCATCCTTCAACAACCAACAAACCAGACCACATATGATTAGTGATAAAGCATTCTGATACTTGAAGGAGATTAGCAAGAACTCTTTTTGAAGCTTCCATATTTGAATTTGTAGTGAACAACAGTGGTACCTTTATAGGCTGAGTGAATTTTCTTCCAGCAAATACTACAAAGAGTGCCATCCATGTTCCTAGCAACACCAGTTTCGCCTCATCATTCATCAGGCCACTCTGCAAATTCATCACCCATTACTTAGTCTCAGAACATGGTCTAACCAAGATTCAAGGATGTGATACTAAGGTAGCTGAAACAGGAAGATACTTTACCAAATGACCGAGAAGTACTGAGGGTATGATGAACGTAAGAAGACCAGCTTCTAGCTTACCGTAGCAGAGCCCTGCAAAAAAAAAAAAAATCAAGAACATTAGTATGAGTACAAATATGAAACCTGATACATCCACCATTATCATCGAACTACCTTCTTTGAAAACGAGCCCAGTGAGGGAAGCGAAAAGAGGACCAACAAACCAAACAGCAGTTGGATGATCAACGACATACTGAACCAAGCTATCGCTATCTGGTCTAGCAAGGGCAGCATAAGCGGCTAAAGAACCAACAACACCAAGTGCCCATAAAGCCTGAAGGGTCCTCTTGATCTCCGTTACATATATATGAATCAGAAACAGAGATAGCCCTAAACCACCAGCACCAACAAGGTAGAACAAGTCCTGGTTTTGCTTGATTATTTCACTTAACCATGAGTTCTCCGGTAAAAAGGCGGCAGAAGAAGCGGCTACAAAGGAAGCAGCAGCAGTTACCAGTCCTGATCTGTACAAAATAACCTGAAGAGAAAGAGATACTTGATAGGCTTAACTTCAAAGTTCAAGAAGCAAAAATTTTCAACATAAAGCTAATAAAAACTCTATCTTTCTAAGTTACATGAACAAATTAGACTTACAACTGTGATACTTGCATGTTCCAATATATTAACTTTTAAGGAACCCAATTGAAGTATAACTCGTATGGAAGAGACGCACCTCTTTGACATCAGACTGCTCAACGGTCCAGGGACCATAAACGCCTTTGTACACGGTTCCATCTACGGAACCTCCTTGAGAGCTGCCGCTTACTGCCCTGATACTAAGCCTTCCCTTTCTCAACCTCACTCTCCCCGTTAGACCCGACGACGATTTGTTGACATTTGCCGGCGGTGTGATGAGTGTCGTCGATAATAAACGCGAGGCCATAGTCGTGAATTGATTAAAGAAGAGACGGAACAGAACTCACGTCTGTCTTGGCAAGTGGGCAGATTCATCAGATGCCTCAAAACGATGCCGTTTTGTCAGTGACGTGGCTCAGTTGTTCTGCACCGCGAAGTGTCTCTGTGGTTAATAATTGTTTCATCGAGACTTAGAACCGAACCAAACCGAATTTTTGGTTTTTGAAATTTTAAAAAATAATTCCAAAATTTACCAAATTATATGTTGCTTCGGTTATCGGTTAATTTCGGCTTTTACTTTTATTTCTGAAAATAACCATTTTTTTTTGCTTTAAAATCGGATATTTTAGATAATTTTGATAATTTTGGTTAATTAAGTTAATTTAGTTTGGTTATTATATATATACTAGTATTATCTCCCGTGCTTAGCACGGACGTTATTTTATGTGAATATATTTTAAATATATATATATATAATGTATTTATAAAATTTATAATGAAAAAGAGGTTAATATTACTTTCTTTCTTTGAATTATCACACCAAGTAATAAACAATTTTCAGCAGATTGAAATTGATTTAGTTCAAAAAAGAAATTGATTTCTTTTCAAAAAAAAAAGAAATTGATTTAGTCCATAGTGAGTATGTTATTGACATATATTTTTTAAAGTTTATTACAGTTTTCTTTTTTGACCATATGAGTTTTCCAATTTCTAAAGATGACTTTATATGTAGACCATAGTGAGTAAACGTAATTTGGGAAGAGAAAATTATCTTTACACATCCGTAACCTTACTGGGCTGTGCTCGGCCCTGCATACTAATCATCCTGTGCGTCTGTGTAGTCTTGCTTATCTGCATGAAGCAATTGAGCCAAAAGTAGTTCACATAGACAGCAAGTCAAGCAACATACTGATCAGCGACGAATTCAATGCCATGTTTAAATGTTTAAGTAGAAGCAGAAAAGTAGCATAAAGATGACTTTATATGTAGAATACTACAGCCTATATAAGGTATTATACAGAAAGAATTCAGTGCCATGTTTATGCAGAAACTTAAATTATGTTTATTAGAAGAGAAAATTATTTTAAAAAGGAAATTTAACATCATGAATTATAATTTGAGCATTGAAGAATTTGGCTCTTTTTAGTTTCACTAACCTTAAAAAAATAGTTTTTTTCATCAACAAAAAATAGTTTAACTAACCTTGATTTCTAACTTTCATTTGCCAAAAATTTCCACCAAATCATAAATTTGTATTCTTCGGTCTCTTTTCTCAATACACTATATGGATCAAATAACTTTAGTTTTAATATTTAGTTATTTCCACTTTTGTTTTAAAATAATATTTTGTTATCTTCGTTAATGACAAAGCTTTGATTTTCTATTCTTTTATTGAAGAAATAAGTTATGAAAAACTCAAAAGGCTATTTCTTATCTAGAATATACAAAAACAAAAATTTAATAGATTATTGATTGAGAATAGAAGGAAATTGAATCTAAATTAAGAGTAATCATAAACCTGTATGGATTTTATTTTGCAGGAGTCAAAAATCTCATTCCAAAAAAACGAAGAATACGAAGCGATAAATATAAAATTATCTTGCTATCTTGTCTAAGTTGTCTTTTACCTTGGCTGGTTTTTCATCTCAAGCATCCCTCTTTCTGTGTCTGTATATGTGTTTTCTTCGTCCTTTTTAGTCTGTAATTTTGACTTTTGCCTTTAAAAAATGAAGCTATGGAGAAGAAGAATGAGAAAACGTAAGAGAGAAGAGATCAAACAAAAAGTAAAATTAATTGATGAAATATGGAAGATACAACAGTTTTGAATCATGATCATTACTCTTGAACGTGGTGTTGATGGTTTTTCTGAACGTGGTGTAACTGGTGTTGATAATCTGATTTTTTTAAGGGATTTAGTTATCGGATGTTGAGAAAAATTGGAATCGCAAATTAATTTTGAATTGACATTATTATTTTTTTCAAAACATATTCCATGTGTCAGAATTTAATTGGTGAAATGACTTGTGCTTTAGTATATAGAGGATATATATTTTTAAAACCCCAACCAAACTTAAAACCAAACAAATTTTCAAAATTCTACTGAACTAAACTGAACTCAAGACCATAACCGAACCGAAAGCCGAAAGTTTCGGTTTAGTTCGGTTGGCCTTGATCAGTTCGGACAAAAACCGCAGGGCTAGTTTCATCTACGAAACTATACTGTGATAGATTGACAACGTGTAAACTGTAAACAAAAAGTGTTTATTTTAGTTTTTACGGTTACATACATACAAAAAGCAAACTGCTACATTTCTCCTTGGAGATGGTACAACAGTAACCACAATCACAACTTCTGTATGAAGTGAGATAACGGTAAAGAGTAAAGGTTCAAGACCTCATTCAATCTCTATCTGTTGAGGAGATTCTACTTCATTGGAGGCCATTCCATCTGCATCAACTACTTCCTCTTCTGTAATACCTGAGGCTTCAACTGTTCGCGTCACCCATTCTTTAAGCGGTTCTTCGTTCAGATCAAGTCTTAGTAATCCAGCAAACATCCCACCCACAAATGCAATTGGCTCCTAAACACATCAATAAACAAACCACATTGCTAGATGCATCAATATCATGCCAAGGATTAGGCCATGAAAGTAAGCCTCCATTATTCATCTAGAACACACACACAATCAAGATTTGGTATACAATTTGCTTATTGCTATTTGGAATAACCCATCACGTAGTTGGTGTATACTAACCTGCAGCTCAAATCGAATGAAAGTCACTAGCTTTAAGTGGGATAAGAGTACCTTGAGAGCCTCCGAGAGAATTGGTTCTTGAGGGAGATTGAAACAGCATGGTTTTGCAGCAAGGGTTCTACTTCTACAAACCGGAGAAAATTGAGGACGAACCGAAATTTCAGTGCTTTTGATTCGAGCAGTGAACTAAATCAATACGAAAAAAAAACAATTGTGACCAACAACAAGAGAGCGTTGTTTATAGATTGGAAAGAAAAATCGGATTATAAGCTTCGGAAGAAGAAGAGCGAAGACGGACCTGGTGAAGCTGAGAAGCGAGCACGAGCGAGGACGGGGAAAAAGAAGAAATTAAGACAAAACCCATTGCTTTGTTTTTCTTCCTCGCGTTAGAAAATATCAAATCTGAAGCAAAAGAATAGCTTAGATTACCAGCCTCTGCATATTATCTACAAAATGCAGAAGCAAAATTGCAAAGGGCAATTCTCCTAAATATATCATTTTCAAATTTTGGTCACAAAAATAGGTCATAAAAAAAATGACTAAAATGTTACAGTTAATAGTTAAAAGGATCATAATATCCTAGATATATATAAAAAATTATTTTATAGTTTTAGATTATATGTTTTCAAATTCGAACTTTTTTTATAAATTTTTCTTGTTTTTCTTATTTCTATTTTTTTATTTTTTTTTTTGTAATTCGAAAATACTTTTTGAAAATATTTTTAAAATTTTTATTTTCAAATTTTTAATATATTTTTTTTTTATAAAATTTTAAACTTCAACCTCAAATCCCTACCCTTAACTCTAAACCTTAAAGTTTGGATTCGTTAACCTTAGGGGTATAAATATATATTTACCACTTTTATAAAATATTTTGGTCATTTTGATCCTTAGAATCTATATTTGTGACAATAAAAATTTTAGTGCTATCCTAGGATATTTCTCAAATGCAAATCCCACAATTTTTATTTTTTCAGAAGGATTCTAACTTTTAAAAATGACTAAACCATGTTATGTATATTTTTATTCCTTTTCTTTTATTAATAAAATTGTATTTTATCAAAATAAATTTATTTATTTATACAGAGATAAAAATTAAAAATTTATATCGCCAGAAAATATATTTATATACCCTTTTAGTTAGGATATATTATTTAATTATTTGTAGATTTATATAAAATTTTGTAAATTTGTCTTTAGTCGATTAAATACTAATATTTATATATATGTACACATATATATTTGAGAAATTGCAACAAATACCACATTTATAGTACCACTTTCATGTTTATACTAACTAATTTTACCTTCATTTTTAATATATGCCTAAGGTTAACTAATCTAGATTTAGAGTTTAGAGTTAAAGGATGTGAAATGGTTTTTGGAATGTGAAAATTCATGCCACACCAACAGAAATAACATATATTTAAATAATATGGCTACATAAACACACCAAAGAACATAATTCAGATCCAAAAATGATCACATTTATTTAATAAAACTAAATATGTGCACAAATATTTTGCCATAACTTAAACTATCATATATTTATATGACTAAAACATGTATTTATATGACCACCATCGTACAACGTAGTGGGACTTTATTGCAATAAAATAGAAGTGATAATAATCACGCGATAATAATCACGCGATAATAGAATCAGGAAGGCTGGAGGAAGCTGAAATCATGCTTGATGAAGATAACTAAATCAAATCACCAATCTAAAGAGACACACTAAATGCCCATAAAAAGTAAATAGCTGAATTAATACAAGATCTATAGTCTTATGAATCAGTTATTTAAATCAGTTATTTTATTACTTTAGTTAAAGATCTATTGTCTTATGAATTAATACAAAAAATATAAAATTATACACTATTTTAAATATATATTTTTTAGAAATCCATTACATTTTTTGAAATTTCAAAATTTAGAAAAAAACTGTTTGATCAAATTATTAACATAGTTCATTTGGTTTTCCAAAATATTGACTGACATATATAGATTAAAACAAACATGTATATATAAAGAATAATAGTTATTGTTAGGTTTTAATGCTGCTTACCTAACTTAAAGTAATTTTTTAAATGATAGATTAGCTATCTTTCCATCGTTTCAATTTATAATTTGAGAAGAAAAAAAGATTGTGCTATTAAATAAAAATATATATGTTTACGGTGTTAAACATAATCAACTACTGTTTTAAATAAATAATTCAATATATAACTATTAAAATTAAAGTAGACAAATATTTAAAAGTAAAATAATTACATTTTTCATGATTTTTTAACGGTGAAATAAATATATGATTTTTAAAAAGAAAAATAAAATAAATAATAAAAATGTAATGTTTTATTATTTTTAATTGAAAATAAAAGAAATAAAGATATAAGATTCATGTTTCTCCACTATATTCAAAAAACACATAAAAACAAATAAGATGGTATCAGATACTTTAGTCAACACTTATAGCTCAGACAAAAACATTGACAGCTATGACGGAAACTCTTTAGATACAAACCTTTATGTAACCTTAGCCTACTATATTTTGCAGCGGACCCACTTAGGATAAATCAATGTTTGGATAATGATAATCTAGAGGCTCATTACATTGAGGGGTTAAATCAGTACTTCTTCCAACACAAATCTATCAAAGGACTCAACCATCTTCGTCTTCGCCAATCCGCATATAGTAACAATGATAATAGTACATTTCTTTATGGTAAATTAACATTTGTGCAGATGCATTTTTGAAGAGGAAAAATAATTTTTGGATAACCACGTGTTAGTGGTTCAGTGGTTAAACTCAACATGGAAGTTATGGGTTCGAGTGTCGCTGGGAGGTGATTATCTTGAGGGACCTTCGAGCCCAATACAGAGAAGCCTGCTAATGTGTGGCCACTGGTGGAATTTACATGGGATGATCATCAGCCCTCCTGAATGCCTCTGCGGGCTTCCCCGACTAAGTTCCGGTGGACGGTCATTGGCGCTAGTCGATTCCTCTCGAGGCTCCGGATACCAGGATCATAAAAAAAAAATTGGATAAGCTATCATGGGAAAATAATCAATCCAAGTCCGATCAATGCTAGAGCATGATTAAGAATTCATTTACTAGATTCATTAAATGAAGCCTCTAACAAATTGCCATATCATTGACATATATAAAGTATGCAAATATTGTTAATAGTTTAAGAGGAGAAAACAATTTATTATCTTCCTTCAAACAAGATAATCACAAAACAAACACAAGTATTTACATGTTTCATTTTCAGACATCAACTTTACTGTATGTTTAAATTTCAACTGAATTTACTTTGTTACGACTATCAGCTTTTTACACTACTTTTATTGAATCAATCAGTCACAACCACTTATGCTATTCCACACTGACATAAGCAATTACAAAATAAAATAATACATTACTGTCGCTAACCATTATCAAATGGATCAGAAAAAAATATCATTCTCTTTCTACATATATTCATCTTCAAAAATTTTAAACATTTTATTTACTAAAACTAAATAAATTGTAAATTCATTTAATAATAAAACAGACGAACCCGGCGCGTAGCGTCGAAAAACTACTAGTAGAGATATAAATTTAAACTTTGGGAAAAATGAACAGTTTACATTGCGTTGTATTCACTGACGGAGTCGGCACAATTTGTTACAGGGGTCAGTTGTTAAAATAATTATATGATACTACGAAGGAAAATATTAAAAAGGGTCAATGAGTCGAATTTGTGACATGGGGGTCAAAGTAAAAGATTTTAACTAATTGCTCCTGAAAGAAACAGTGAATAAAAGCTAAATTCATTTTTTTTTGTTAAAGTCATAAGTAAAGGTGGACACTTTATCCGATACCCGAAACCGCACCCGAACCCGACCTTGAACTAAAATCTGAACTGAAGTAGCAAAACATCCGAAGCTATAATCCCCTATATATTAAAGACAAGCATTAAAGCATTTTAACTATAACAAATGTCATCACTAAAATATTTTTTAAAGTCTCGAGAGAAATATGTTATTTTACTAAACATGTAATCCCTCGTATCGTAATACATGAAGTTTTGGCTTAATGCACAATTTTTTTTAAAAAAAATTATTTTCTTTAAAAACTAAATTTAAAAATCATTCAACCAGTTGAAGAATTGACTGCAAAACTCTTATTGGTTACACAATTTTCAATAAAGTTAAAAATAATATAAAATATCAAAACATCATTATTATGAAACGGAAGGGGTATTATATACTTAAACTAACCATAAAATTAATTAACAATATACATTTATTATTTTTTCTTCTTTCCTTAAATAAAAAGGTACAGAATTACCAAAATTGAATAAAATGTATATTTGACAATTAAAGATTTTAATAATAAATATTTGAAAACAATTTACATATCTTCCATTATTTTTAATGTTATATTATTAAAATAAATTAAACAATCATATTAACCATATAAAATGACTATAAATAATGAAAATTGTTAAAAGTCTCACTGAAAATTTTATGATCTATATTTTTAAAAATTTGTTATAATAAAATACAAATGATCATCAAACCATATGATTAAAAATCACATTTAATAGATATTCAGATTAACATATATTGGGCTTATAAATGATATAATTATGGTTGAATGATATAATAGATATAAATTTCATTCCGCGCATGCGCACGGATAATCAACTAATCACCTAATATAAACATAATATAACACCTTTTCGTTCTCATTTTCCTTTTATTCTTCTTCTCTTTATTCTTCTACTCTTCTTTTCCATTCTCAGTCTTTTCCTTTTCTTTTCTTCTTTTTTTCGTTTTTTTTTTTTCTTCATTTCTCTCATTTATTTTCGTTTACCTCTTCCTCCTTTTTTCTCTTTTAACCTTCTCCAATTATTTTTCTTTCATTCATCTTTTTGTTTACATTTTGATCTTTATAATTAGTTACACATCACATTTATGATTCTTAAGTATTTTCTCATTTATCGTTATAATCGTTAAAAAATTTAAATATCATAAATATTTCAAAATTATTTTTATAGATTCATATTTTACACATAAAATTAATAAAAAATTTAAAATAAGATTTATAATATTATAATACTATATTTATTATATTTTAAGACTAGAGTTACAAAAGAAACTTAATGAAAGAAACTTAATAAAAGAAACTTTCAAATAAGATACATGAAGACATAATTATTACACAAATTTAAATATTACAACAACACTAATAGTCTGGTAAATTAGCTCCGAAACCTCCAAATTTCTAAAATATTGTCCAAACAAATTTTGTGTAACCGAAGATGGAGCATTACGAAAATAATTTTATGATATATTGTGGTATCTTGCTTGTAGTTTTATATTTAATTATGTATTTCAATTTATAGTTTTATATGTTTAATGTAAGATTTTATTAATATATATTCACATAATTTTTTTTATATATGTGCTAGTTATTTATAACAGTTTCTGTAGATTTATATCGGAGGGATTATTAATTATAACAATATAAGGACCATAGTGTAAAATACAAATAATTTTAAAGTTAACTTTGAAGTAGAGTTTGCAAACTTTAAAATAGAGAGTCTTTTTAGAGATGCTCTAGTATATCTTACACTTTTTTAAAAAAATTTATATGTTGGATCACAATATAAATCAACCTTTAATCATTTAAATAAAGTCCTACTTAGCAAAGATTTAGATTTAATGTATTACTAAAAATGTACCCTTACAATAACTAATGTTTCTTTGCTTTATAACATTATTAGTTACTTTGCCGATTAATGGATTTTTTATGACTTATGTCTGGTCAAATTGTTCAGTATCCGGTTCACTTGTCCAAGTTGTTAAGCTATGAATATTCCTAAAATCATACGTCAATACTAATCTCGTTTATACTATAATCTCGAATCAATTAACCAATCTATAACCTTTTTATTGAAATTGATCCAAGTAAAAAATTGATTTTAATTATTTTTACCTTCAAACTATATTTTTTTACATCAACGATCAGGGGACTCCAAAAACCAATCTACTATATAATATTCCTTCCATTTCATTTAGTTATCATTTTATAATTTACTACAAAATACGTGTTGTTCTAGAATTTCATTGAAACTTTTATTAACTTAATATGATATATGATTCTTTATATTCTTCTATTTATTTTTCTGTTGGTTGAAATATGATTAGATGTATCATTAAAAATATTTTTGTTTAGAAAATATACAAAATTAGATGTTTTCTTAATTTATGTTTACAAATCTAAAATAACAATTAAAATGAAACAGGTTGTCAAGAAAAAAAATTAAAATGAAACAAAGAGAATATAATACAATGATTTTAAGTAGCTAGTACCAATGAGATTATTCATAATTAGTCTAATGGAAAACTGGTTATAAATGTAGGCTAAGAAAGCATGAGAAATCGACACATCAGCAAATGATAGGTTGTAAAAAAATATAAAAGCTAGGATAGTTTTAAAATTTGATTATCCTTTAATAAGTAAGAGAGGCTATATAGTATGCTGTAAATATAAATGAATATGAATATATGTCTATATAGTAGTGTGCTATTTAGTATGCTGTAAACCCTTGTCCAAAGAATATTAAGAAACTATAAATTAGAACAGAAAATTTTATTCAGCTGTATCAATGAATTAATGAATATGCTTGTATAGCCAACTCTATGATAAATTAGAACAGTTCATAAATTATATTACTAACACATATTTTGTGTTATTTCTAAAGACCAAGTTACACATTTGAACATTTAACAATTTTTTACGTTTGTATTTGACTGGTTTATGGCAGAAGTGAGGGTTTTCTTGTGTGTTCTTTATGATTCTTCATAGTGGTTGAAATGATTATATGGTCCGTAAATGAATTATTCAATAGCAGAGATATAAATATTCTAGTAATTTAAAGACATTAACTTAATGAGGCTGAGAGTGTCTGTAAGAGCCACACATCAGCTGGTTTGGTTGTAATTAACATACAAAAGCAAGATTTTTTTTTTACAATGTTCCTTAATTAATAAAAAAGGATTTTTTAATAGTAAGACAATCCCTTATATATTATTGTTATTTCATTAACAAACGTGATTAATATACGCGGGATTGATACAAAACTTTATTGTTAGTTCTAATAACATACATACATTAATATATAAGGGGTTAATAAATTTTCCTAGAGATTAAAATGTTGGTTTAATATTTTTGTAGACTCATTGTAAACCTGCCACATAAGCAGTGTAAAGTCTTAAGGTGATGACAACTCAACAAGATTAAAATGAAATTAATAAAAAATAGAAACTTATCATTTTAATGTGTTCATAAATAATATATAGGGAATTAGAATATATTTTTTCTATTTAATTGATTACAATATTTTTTCATGGTGAGATCTCGGAAAGTACACATAGTCATCAATGTAGTCAGCTTTGCATTTGTTAACTTTCATTCACTTTCCTCTGACAATCTTCACATATTTATGTCATAATGCTTATTTTAGATTTTTAAATCATAGTCATCAATGTTTCAATATAGTGCATATTTTAGATTTTTAACTTATTAATAAAATATCACATAAATGTATATTTTTTGTGATTATCTTTTTCCCATAATTCTAAACCAATAAGAATCCAATAAGTGCAATTAAGGTTTTTAAAACTTTTAATTAATTATTGTTATTTGATAAAAATAAGCATTGAAAATATAAAAAAAATGAATCTTTTTGAAATAAATATTTTTTCTAAAATATGTAACTTTATGAAATAGAAGGAGTATATAAATATAGACTTTAAAACATTCAAAACACAATCACTAAAAATCAAAGAATTCTCTTACAGCTTCTAATTCACAAATTATTAGTAGTCTGTTTTGTTGTGGTACTGATTATGGCAAAACTATCATGTTCTTATTTCCTCATACTCATGTTTGTGTTCTCAGGTAATTTTTTCTTTCAACTTTCAAACAATAATATATAATTGAATCATTTCGATTACATAAAATATATAACTGTGTGTATGTATGGGCTTTTCATATCATAATATGATTTTTTCACCTTCTTAATGTCTTTAGTGGTTCTAGTAGCTGAAGGAGAAGATGATGAAAACTGTATTGTATTTATGGATCCAAAAAATCCATGTAATATTGTTGATTGTCGTCAAAACTGCTATGAGGGATACAATGGAGTTGGAAAATGTGTTAAAGATGTTAAAGCTGGTGGAGATACTTGTCTTTGTACTTATAATTGGAATTGTTGAAGGTAAAATTTAATTAATATTGTTGTATAATTTTTTAAAAAATCTTAATATATATTAACAAAATGCTGGGAAGTTCTTCAACCATTTTTCTGATTGAATAGTTAAATTTGGACTATATCACAAGGTATCAAGAAATATTTCCTTTAGGTACCTGATTTTCTCATAGCTGTATGTATATATATATATTTAAGTTGTGATTGATTAAAAAGAAGTCACTTATGTAACTTTTTATGATGTGTCGCTCATACAAGAATTTTCATTAAAATTGTCTTAGTTTGATTGGCTAATGCTTTTTTTATTTTTTTTATCTATTTGATAAAAAGTAACTAGATGGTTTTCAGCGAATTTGCAGATACAAAAATTTTAAAAATTTAATATAATGTAATAGTATTTATGTTTTTGGCATGCTATAATATTTGCTATAATATTTTTTTTGTTATTAAAAATTGAATGTTTGGCATATATTTTTAAAATATTTTTAAAATATTTAATTTATTTTGACTATTTGATTGTTTCTTACAAGTATAGGAATGATATTTTGTAATGTTTAATTAGAGTTTTCTATCAACAAACATATATAGGCGGTTAAGATTTTTTTCATTAAAAACGAGAATTTCATTATAACATTCGCGTCGATAACATATATAGTTTAATAGGTTTGTAAATCAAATTTTTTGTATAATTGTTTTTATAAAAACATGAATTCATGTGACGAATAAATCCACGATTACAACTAAAATAAAACCACAAAAATTATTAAGAAGGAACATAACTATATATATTTTTGAGCTCCGGTGGTAGGGTGGTAATGAAAAGGACTTGGAACGCCAATGCGTTTTAGGTTCGATCGACATGTTGCGTGAAACTAAATCACATTACTCTTGAACATCCACATGGATATCAGCCCTTACTTTCCGCCCATTTGAATACCAGGAGAAAGATTTATCCATGGGTTACAGCTTCCGTTAGAGATTAGTGTAGACCCTTCCATAGGTTCGGAATACCCTCAAGGTAATAAAAATGTATAGTTTAGCTTTGTGATGATAATTTTATTTTAAGAAAAGTGTATGAGTTTGTTTTTATTTTATTTATAATGTAAACTGATATAAGAATTTTTAACTATAGAAATTTAAATGTATTTTTTAACAATAATCTTAGTCATTTCTTAAAGAATTATTTAAGATAAAATTTTATTCGATTAGAATTTCCATAATAAGAAACCTTCATATATATATATATATTGAATTTTACTTTGTATTTAAAATGTTATAATATGGCTCTAAATTTTGAATATTCAAAAAATGAAAAAATATTGAAGGCTTCCTTTTTAATTGAATGTTTCAAATTAATGTTTTTATTATTGAATGTGTTTGACAAAAAAAATTGTCATAAATTTAAAGATATATTTTTATTCATAATATTGTTTCGGTTTTTCGGAAACTGATATAAGTTTGTTTATAGTTATTTTCCCATTGATTCTGATTTTATAACATCGTTATATTTTTTGTAACGTAAACTGATAAGAAGTTCCAGTTATATAAAATTTGAATGTAATTGTTCGCAAGAATATTAGTCATTTCTTAAAAAAAATGATTTAAGATAAATTAGTGTCCGATTTTATTTTCTATAATCAGAAATATTCAAGTATATTACACTTTTGAATGTTCAAAAAAATGGAAAATATTTGAAAGCTTCTTTTTAAATTGGTAACAAATATATCATAAATTTAAAAACATATTTTTATTTATAATATTTTTGTTTGTTTGACAACTGATTTAAATTGGTTTATAATTATTTTCCTTCTAAATAAAATTAGAGAAATCTTTTTCATCTTTGATGTATTGAAAACAGTTTTTCAAATGATGATATTGTGAAGAAAATAATATTTTACGATTGATTCTGATTTTATAACCTCTTATAAATTAATTTATACATTTATGAAATAACTTACAAAAGGTTTATAAATTTTAACTCTTATAAATAATTTCACATAAATTTAAAATTATTATAAATAGTTTCATAAATCCTACTAAATGGTTTTATAAATTAAGAAAAGAAGTTAATAGCTCTTATAAATAATTTATAAACTTTCGCAATGATTAAAGACTTCGTGGAATAGTTTTATTATAACTTAATGCTGGTTTAAATTTTAAAACATTTACAAACATGTTAATTTTCATAAATAGTTTCATAAGCTTCTCTGAATGATATATTATTCCTTATAAATGGTTTTATAAATCTTTACAATTATTTTGTAAACTCTTATTAATTATAAAATACACACTATTGATGATTTAAAAAAATGGGTTTTTTGCAAAATTGACTCAAAACTCAAAGTCAACCACAAAACTAACTTATGTTTTTTTTACATTTATTTTGTCCTATTCACCCCAGAAGTTCAGATTATTCACGAAAATACTATTAAATTATTATTTTTTTCGAAAATGACTTTTTTACTCTCTCAAGCTCATCATCTTCAAGTATTTACAAGATTGTCATTGTCATGAATATACCAACCACCATGAACAATCAATTTGAAGTTTTTAATGCACCTCAAATTGATTTACACTTCTTCTTTCTCAAATTGATTTACACTTCTTTTTTCTCAATTCTTATGAACTAAAAACAACATTTCTTTCACTTTCTCTTCATATTCATCCAAAATAACTCAAGATTTTGATTATAAAATTTTTATGGTTCATAGAGCCATTGAAGCTTACGATTCTTGGTGGGTCACTTTTGTTTGAGATTTTGGATGCTTGGAGAAGACTTATGTGTGCTAAACAAGTTATCTCACTAGTTGAAACTATGAAATCAGTTTTTTTTTTCAGATATGTTCGCCCAGTCGAATTCTGGGTAAGTCTTCTGGCTGTAGACGACTTACAAGGAAGTCTTCTCGTCAATGCAGAGGTTAGTTTTGCAATTAACTTTTAAATGTGTTCTTAGAGACGACTTACATTGAAGTCGTCCATATTTGTTTGTAAAAAAAAATTGAGACGACTTCCATGTAAGTCGTCTAGGGTAAACATATTAGTTTTGCATTTGACCGGATTGTGTCAGAAATTTGATTTTTCCTGGACGACTTACCCATAAGTCGTCCCGTAGAAAATTAAAAAAATCAATATTTTGTTATATCTAAACGACTTTCATTGAAAAATAAAACATAAAAATTTATTTTTGTCTGCTAGACGACTTACACGAAAGTCGTCCATGATTTTATTCCGAAATTCTGGTCAAACCTTGTTTATCTTGGAATGAATCCGCTAAAAATGGTAATGGTCTCAGGCAAAATCCCGTACACAAAACTACAAAGCGCATGAACAACGTATCCGGTCACGCGCTTGTGCGGGGGCTATGCCCCTAGTAATGATAAGTCCATGATTGAATCTTTGTCCATGATTATACACTCGTTTAGTTCAAAAAAATATCAGGGTTTATATTTTTATCATGCGAGGACTTAGCCAAATTTAAAACAGAACGTTCTCATCATTTTAAAAATCAATTTTTTAAACAGAACAGTGACGACAATGATTAACTACATTAGATTTTACGATCAACTGAACCTTAAACGTAACTAAATTTAACGATTGTGTTTCGTTTAGTTTTGGCACGTTTGTAAATTGTAATAACCCAAAACCAAACTTGATTTTATGCACAAATCTATGCATATATTTATGTAAGTCGTTTATATGTACTAAGGTTATATATTATTGTTGACGTTCAGCAACACTCAACAACTCTTCTATGTTGTAAAATCGATCGTACGTATAAACGAAATAATAATAAACAATAATATCATACCGTACGATGCATCTGTAGTTTACTTTCTTTCGTAGACAAAGAGCATGTTCAAGTTCATGCTACTTATCATAAAAGCATTGGGAATAGTCATATGTAAACACAACAAAATAAAATCAAGAAAACAAGAACAAATAGTTTTCTATAGCAAAGTTTCTATAATATTTGTACAGATTGCTTCCTTTTTAGTCCTCGTGGAATCATGTAAATAATTAAAATATAGAATAGATCATGATGAAAATATATGAAAATAATCATTTGAATCCGAGAGATTGCAATCATGAGTATTGTAAAGCATGTGATTAGCCCATCATTAGATCAAGTGGCACATACATTCATAAGGCAACTCGATCTATTACTTGAAAAGCAAATGAACCAAAAAAAAGTTAAGTTCACATATAGTTAATTTACAACAACAAAAAAGTTCACGTATAGTTCTGTTATTAAAAAGAAGAAGAAAGTGAAAGTTAGCATATGTTCAAAAAATAAGTGAAGATCGCATATATTCAATTTGGTAAATGGCAAAGTAGTCCAATTATAGCAATTGAAAGGAAAAATTAATATTTTACTTTCGATTAATAACTTGCGTTATTATTATTTTACCAAAAAAAAAACTTGCGTTATTATTTCATGTGGATGTTTGATTTATAAAATTAATAACTATCTATTAGAAGTTAGAACTAAGCTCTAACTTCTATTTTAATCAGTTAGATGATACGATATATGTTAAGCACGTTTCACTCAATTAATAAGCAGGTAAAAATATATAACTCAAAAAACTCAGCCAGAAAACAACTAAAAAAAATCAGTTTTGTTGTTTTTTTTTTTGCTTAACATCAGTTTACGTTGTTGACCATCGCTTGTATGCATGGTGGAATTGAGTTTAGTTCAGTTTAATGGTTATATGATTTTACGTGTGTAGATGTACCACATGTATGATAAGAAAACAGTCATAGTGCAAGTGGCAATGACCTGCATGTCGAACTGAGATCCCATAGTTACACCGAAACAACAGTGGAGAAAGATAAATCGATTTCGATGGCGAACCAAACAGGATGAAAGAACAAAAACGACTTAGGATGATAAGTAAACGAACTTTCTGACCATGAGTTGATTGGGGAAAAGTACTATTATCAAAGTCCATAATTGAAAACCAAAAATATGGTACAACTGCAAGTGATCATAAGTAGCCACAAAGAATCTCACGTTCCCAAAAATAATAGCATGCGTAAAGGTAAAAGAAAAGAAAGAGTATTAAAAAGATTAGTTCTAAAAAAAAAGAAGATTAGAAAACATAGAGAAAAAGAAATCTCCATTGCAGATTGTCTCGTAATCTTACATGATTTACATGGGCCAATCCTAAAAGGCACAAACTCATTCCACTTTCAATCATATTATTAGATGGTGATGATCATCTCATTTTGCACATTTTCATGCATGTGACCCACTTTTTGTATCTTAAAAATTTCCCCAAAGAGACCTTTAGAATAAACGAGAAAGTCCACATAGTGAAGGTTACCTCATCTATTTAAACATACACATTTCCATTGTTCTACATAACAAAATTCATCACTACAAATCATCTCATAGTCTCCCTTCATTTCACATTCTGAGTGTAAGCAGAAGTATACTAATAAAAAATGGATTTCAATGGTGATGCAGCGGACAACTAGGTTGAACGGTCGATCTAAGAATTTAGGGTTCTTCGAGACCTGTTCTTGGATCAATCAAGAGTTTCTTTCGATAGCTTCTTGAGACCAACTTCCTGAATAAGATGAATTTAATCGAATCTTGTTCAAGGCAACTCAAAATAGATGAACTGAATCAAATCTCTTTTAAGGTAATAAGCAAAAGCTCTATTATTAATTATCAAAGTCTCCCTACAACTTTAGGCTTCAATGCCTATTTATAATAAATCCTTAATCTAAAAAACCCTAATCTTAATTAAAATAGGAAAACCATTAAAATATAGAAAATATAAATAAAAGGTAATTATCTAAATTAATATAACTAATAAAATATATAACAAGATATTTGGAAATATTCCAAATACTTATCTGCATCATTCTCTCCGGGTTGGAAAAGATTCGTCCTCGAATCTTGAATAGGTTTTTCGTGGCTGAAATCTTCCAATATTTATCTTCAAATCCGAAATTTTCATAAAACCGAATCTTCTGACTTTCCCCAAAATTTGCACGTAACTCGTCCTGTACGGGATTTGCACGGATCTTGTCTCGCCCGAATTTTGCACGAATCTCGTCTTGCCCGATTTTTGCACAGACGAAATTTGCAAAAAAATCTTCACTGAAAACGAAATCGACAACGCGGACATCATCTTCATAGACATCGTAGATCGGATCACCATAGATCTCTCGATAGATCTCATAGTTTTCTTCTCTCTCAACAAAGGGACTTTCGTCCTGGATAGGATAGATGTTCGCACTCACCATGACATCCAGAATCGTTCTTCGATTAAGAAACCAAAGAGACGCAGCTCTGATACCACCTGATGCAGCGGACAACTAGGTTGAACGGTCGATCTAAGAATTTAGGGTTCTTCGAGACCTGTTCTTGGATCAATCAAGAGTTTCTTTCGATAGCTTCTTGAGACCAACTTCCTGAATAAGATGAATTTAATCGAATCTTGTTCAAGGCAACTCAAAATAGATGAACTGAATCAAATCTCTTTTAAGGTAATAAGCAAAAGCTCTATTATTAATTATCAAAGTCTCCCTACAACTTTAGGCTTCAATGCCTATTTATAATAAATCCTTAATCTAAAAAATCCTAATCTTAATTAAAATAGGAAAACCATTAAAATATAGAAAATATAAATAAAAGGTAATTATCTAAATTAATATAACTAATAAAATAAATAACAAGATATTTGGAAATATTCCAAATACTTATCTGCATCAAATGGTAATTCAAATGTCTGTTCTTCCTCTAGATCAAAAAAGACTAATAGGCAAAAGCAGCAACAATCACAGCCGCAACCACAACAACATAATGAAGAAATCAAGTATGTAGGAGTGAGGCGGAGGCCGTGGGGAAGATATGCAGCTGAAATAAGAAACCCTACTACAAAAGAGAGGTATTGGCTAGGTACTTTTGATACGGCCGAGGAGGCTGCATTGGCCTATGATAGAGCTGCACGGTCCATAAGAGGCTTGACTGCTAAGACCAACTTTGTCTATTCCGATATGCCTCGTGGCTCCTCAGTAACTTCCTTCATCTCTCCTGATGAATCCCAACGTTTCATTTCCGAGTTATTCAACCATTCTTTTCAACCAGAAGCTCCTAACAATATCACCACCAACAATCTCTATTCATCGACCAACACCGAAAACCAAAACTCTAATGAGTTCTCATACAATGGGTGGCCACATGAGTCCGAATGTGATTATCAATCTATAAACACTAATGATGAGCATTGTGATCATGAGCTTCCACCTCTTCCTCCAAGTACTTGTTTTGGAGCTGAACTTACTTATCCAGAGACCGATAGCTATTGGAATGTGGCGAATACTAGTATGGATTATTTCTTTGAACTTGATGCCTTTGTGGATCAAAACAGTCTTGTTGAGAGTGGAACTGAAGGGTTTGACTCTTCATCCACCACATTCTTCTACCAATAATAGCGAGATGTCCAAGTTTGCGACTTTCGTCGTTGGTATTTAATATCCTTTTGTTTTTTACAATCATTTTGCTTCTATTATGGACTGGACTGAAATATATCAAGTCTCTCTCTCTCTCTCAAAATTCGACTGTTTTTTTTTGTTATTGTGGCTTATCAAATGCAAGATTCTCTTCATCGCTTGTTAGTTATTGTAAGTTTGTGACTGCGAGGAAAATTGCATTATTGCTTCAAAGTATCTTTCTGTTTCGGTCTATAACTTTATTTAACTGGTGGCAGTGATAATAAAGAGTAAAGAGCGTAGTTCCAATCTGTATATTTTCTTTTTAGTTCCAATCTATATATTATACACATTTCGAACTTGCAATCTTTGAGAAATATTTTGTGGAGAACATGCACTTACTAACCTTAACTTTCAACTTTAATGATTACATCACACCTTTATGACTTGATGGTTTTGCGATTTAGAACTACGCTTCATGGAATCAGTAGTTTACTTTCATCAGTTATCGATATCACCTAACTTTATCTGAAAACACATTTCTATTTATATTTGGCCGTTTGGTATGCGATTGCAGAGCCGTGCGAAGGTTTATTGATGCCATAATAAGCCAATTTTTTTTTTGGTCAAGCGAAATATGTTTACAGTTTTTTTTTTTACAATATTGTTTTGCACTTAAATAATAATAGATAAAGAGAAACTACTTCTAATAATTTTTTAATAGGGATTTTGATTGATGGACAATATGTTTTCTATCAAATATAAAAAATTAGCATTAAGACAGAAAAAAGTTTGAGGTGCAATATAATTAATTAACTAGATTTTGACCCGCACATTCGTGCGGATATTTTTCATCTTATGAATGTATACTTTTGATTTATTATAAACATTTTAAGTATATAATTTTAATTTTAGTGTTATATATTGTGAATATAAACCTATTACTGTAGTAAATTGTATACATGGTAGCATCCATCATATTATTTTAGTAAATTTTATTGATATAGAATATTTTTTGGATGTTATGATATTAATTTTTTTTGTTATTAAATTAAGACTTCAAAATATTAGATTACTTTAATTTTTATAACATAGTTTGTTTTTCCGTGTAACATTTCAAGAAGTTATTCTTTATTATCTATGATTATACCTTTTGAAAAATTTAAAACATTATCATTTTAAGTTTGCATACTTATTTTTTTAAATTTTATATTTTGTCAAAATTGTTTAGAAAATTATACAACTATATTTGAGGTGGGAGATTATATGATTTTTGAAATTGTTTTGTTATTAAATAAATACATTATTTTATATAAATAATTTTAATTTCGGTAAGATTTTTATACATCTCTCAGAATATGTTTATAATTAATATAAATATTAAATTTATAATTAAAATTTGATTTGTCATTAAAATTTTGAATGAATAATTAAAATTCTATAGTTTTCTAATAACATATTTTTAAATAGTATATGAACTAAAGGTTAGTTATAAACTATTATATTTTTGTATATTATTATTTTTTAAACAATATATTGTTGAGAGTTTCAAAATAAAAAAATAAGTTGTTGTAGATATAATAGTTTAACCTATGTTAATGAATTTATGTTTATAAATTTATTTTTCTAAAAAATATAATATAGTTTACGAATTTAAATACATTTTGATGATGAGTGATAATTTATTTAAATGAAAATATTTTAAAAATAAAATAGATAAATTTACCCATATTTAATTCATAAAGTACTTCTATTTTAATATAATATATAATATAACTAAAAATATATAAAATAGTATAGAATTTTATTTTCTTGTTTTATAATAAATTTTTAATTAACATTGAATTATAAAGTTATATTAGTATTTACGAAATTAATTAAGTGTTATTTTATAAAAATATTTAGAAAGTTGGTAAGATTTTGTTAGATTCTTTTTCAACATAATTTGTTATATTTAAAAATAAATTTATATTTATATTTGTTTTATTATTAATGTAAATAATGAAATATGTTATTTTTTTAGAGGATCCTAGTATGACTTGTTAAAAGTAGATAGAAAATAGAACTTTGTTTTAATAGATTAGATATCCAAGGAACCAAACACATTTCTATGTCCAAACACGTGCTATTCTAAAGGAAGTCCAAAAATAAATGAGAACTTGTAAATGGTAGATAAAAAATAGGACTCTATTTTAATAGATTAGATTTTAGAATTTAAGCTGTGAATATAGCAAAAGGTTTCTAATAATATCAATAATAGTCTATGTTAAAGTGATTATAGTTCAAGAAAGTGTTTTTACTAATATGTCAAACTAAATAACATTTTTGTTATATGTCCTATATAAAAGTTCAACAAAAATTTGTCCTAAGTCAATGTTTCATTTTTTTTGTTAGTAGTCACGGCTCTGTGCCATTGCTATTTCACTAGGACTACTACTAATAGTTCCTAAAACCTATAGGTTCTCCGGCCACTAATAAGTTGCCAGCTCATATCCAATTTTTTTGGGAAAAAAAGAAGGTAAAATATAATTAGAAATAATATCAAGTGAAAAAGAAAAGAAAACTAAAAAAAGGAAACAAAAAAAAAACAGAACACACAGCTTGTAAACCTATTTTGTGACCAAGGAGAGAGCCACGTAGAAGAAGAAGAGGACCAAAGAAAAGTAGCAGAGAAGAAGCTACAAAGTCGTTAACATAATTGATCATATAGTTGTTAGATTTTCTTTAATCACGTCAAATTCTCAAAAACTAATGAATTTGGCAAAGATGTTTTTGATTTCATCTCTACTGGATACGTCTTTGGATCCGTAGGCTACGTTTCTGTGGTTTGTATATTCTTCCTTGCCTCTTCTCTAGTATTTATCCTTGTTTGGTTATAGAATTTTATATTATTTTGATGTTAGAGTCACATAGAAGAAGAAGAGGAGCAAAGAAGAGTAGCAAAGAAGAAGGAAGGTTGAAGCGCAAGAAACGAACAAACAAGAAGAAGTGACCAATGAGAGAGTCACGTAGAAGAAGATAGTCAATGTGAGAGAAGATGCCACTTGACATTGATTACAAACCAAAGAGAAGTTGAGGACACCTATGTTGTAGTTGTTAGGTGCATGTGTAGTACTTAGTGAGAAACTACTATAAGTATGTATATGTGGTGTTGTAAGAAAGATAAATCCAATTCTCATAATAATAAGAGTTGGAGTAAGTAAAAATGTAGACATACAAAGTTATCTCTCTTCTCTCTCTACAAGAACAAACCAAACGTGAGAGAGTAAAGAGAGTGTGTGCTAGCTTGTGTCATGATTGAAACACAAGCAAAACTGAGACAAAAAGAGAACAAAAACAGAGTAAGAGCAAGAGTGAGCTGGCTGTGAGGTGAGGCCAAGCCAGAAGTTCAACAATTTCAACATGACGGCCCAGAGCCTACATGGTACCTACCACCTTCTTGTATGTTATTGTTTTATCAAAGAAGTCTTCTAATCTAATCAATAAAATTGTCATTATAGGACTGTTAAACATGTTGGAGGTGCGATGAGAGGTGCATGAGCTGATGCTGATCAAGTCTCTGTTATGGTTAGAACTATGATTGAAATTAAAGTCAGCAAGAACGCTTTCCGTATGTTCTATGCGCTTGGGTACAAACTAGACCACGAGCTTCTCAAAGTTGGATTTGCATTTCATTTCCAAAGGACCGCACACATAAGTGACCACATGTACACATTACGAATTCAACTCCTTTAATGATGCATTTTCTTATTATATAATTTGGAATATGCAGAGTTTGAAACCTTAACCAAATTTTGATTTATCAAACTTGAATCACCTTAGACTTGTAAAATAGATCGATCCCGACCACCAAGAATAGTTTTTTTGACCACTTAATTGATTATTCTCCATTCCTTCTCAAACTTTCTGTCAAACCAATGGCAAGAACATTCTTATATATAAATTGTTAGGGTTAGTTGACCAAAAAAAAGAAATAGATTGTTAGGGTTACAAGTACATTGGACGGAGGTTTATTCAAAATTGGGTTTGAAAGCAAGGATTAGGAGACTCGAAAATCACTAACACAGCTTCGTCTCTTCTATGTAATCTATCTTCTCTGTAACCGATTAACCCTAAGAATGATCTACCACGGCGTTAAACAACTTTGATGTTTGCCACCTCAATTATGTTAGAAAATCTAACAACTATATGGTTAATTATGTTAACGACTTTGTAGCTTCTTCTTCTTCTTAGTCACAAAACAAGGTTTACAAGCCGTAGTGTTCTGTTTTTTTTTGTTTTCTTATTGTTTTTCAGTTGATAATATTATTTCTAATTATTTTTTACCTTTCTATTTTTTTCAAATACTGAATATGAATTGGCAACTTATTAATACTTATTAATGGCCGGTGACCTATAGGTGAACCTATACCCAAGAATTAGTCTTTCACAAGATGACGCACCTTTTTTCAGGTACTGCGCTAGTTAATGAAATGGTACGTATACAGAGCCGGCTCTCGGCCCAAGCAGGTGAAGCATGTGCTTCCGGCCACCAACATAATAAATATTTTAGCGTCCACTTTTTCCTGAAAACTTTCTGTGGTGTAGTGGTCAAATGTGCTCTTCTTCTCTAAGGTAAGGCTGGGTTCGAGGCCCCTTGTGTTAATTTTTTTTCCAGCCATTTTTATTTATTTTGGGCTTGTGGCCCAAAAATGTCTAGGACCGGTTCTGCATGTATAGGTGCATGTTTCTAAATAACTAAACTAAATATCGATACTGTTCTCATTTATACAGAGATTTAGTTTATACTTATGATGAATTACCAAAGAAAGGCCTTCATTTTTCATAAAAAATGGCCATACTATAAGGGAAAAATTGTTTTTCTAGACCAAAAAATAGGTACATTGTCCCATTAAACAAATCTCAAATTTTTACAATTTTGGTCTATAATGCCATTTCCTATTTATAAAAATAAACTAAATAAATAGTTTTATAAACAAAAAAAATGAAAAATAGGAACTTCATTGTAAATACCTATACCAATGTAGAAGTTTTTTTTTGGGTTCTAAAAATGTTTATATGAATTTGTTTTTTCTAATTTGTTTTATCTTTAACATTTTCTTAATATATAATCGTTAGTTTTAATTATATTTTAAAAATTAAACTAAGGGTATAGTAGGATTTTCATGAAATATTAGATTAATGGGACAAGATTAGATTGGTATTAACCCATAAGGACAAATGTATGTGTTTTTTTGTCTAAAAACAATTTTTTCTACTATAAGTCTTAATTTTCATATGTAAGCATTTTTACTCTATATACATTGGTTAGCTAGCTATTGATGGAAAGCTTGTTCGACTTATTAATAACAAAATGTGTTTGCCGGCCAACAAAAAAAATCTAAACTACAAAAAAACAAATCTAAAAATTACAACTTTTTTTTAATATTAGCTTAAAATTACAACATTTTGATCACTAGAGTTAGATCGCGCAGGTTTTTCTCCATTAATTTCATGTGCATTGTTTTTTCCCTCTTATATATATACTGTATATATATAAGGAATTGAGAAACATAAATATAAAAATATAAATATAAAACTATTGGACGTATATTGTACTGATTAAACTATTATACTTTTTTTTTACTAAATAACAATATTTTTCATATATTTCTAACTCGTTTCATTACATTTTAGTGTTTTATAATTAAATTTGAATGATATATTTTTCTTGGTTT
The DNA here is from genome assembly GCF_020379485.1 of Brassica napus. NCBI lineage: Eukaryota > Viridiplantae > Streptophyta > Magnoliopsida > Brassicales > Brassicaceae > Brassica > Brassica napus. The sequence continues at coordinate 28,845,686 of NC_063442.1, read as the reverse complement.
TCACTAGTCAAAATTTATCAACTCTTTTTATAAACAAAAAATAATGTATACCATTTTATTAATCCGTAAAATACTATAACACGTAGAATATTGTACATGTTTGACCAAGCGTGGCATCACAATCTCCCATCCTTGTGATAATATCAATCTTTATTTCCCAAGAGTCAATACACTGCCTATCTACATGAGATGTCACCTTGAAAAGCGTCTTCAATCTGTAGCGAAAGCTCTCGTGTATGAACCAAAACTAGATGATTCGTAATTTCTTCTTGGCGGCGTTTTAGAGCCAAAATTTCACGGTGAGATTTGATGAGGAAGACAAATTTCTTCGGGACGACAGAATCGAATTCCGTCGTCAATTCTACAAAAAAAGGTCATTTTATACTCAAAATGTTCAATTCATATCTGACTTATATGACCGTGCAAAAACATACATGTACTTTCGAAAATTTCAAATAATATACGTATTATTTATTTTTTTGGCGAAATCATACATTAGACACCACATCAGCTGTCACATCATCTAATTTTTGTTAACTTGATTGCTACATCAACTAATTTTACTAATGAGGATACCACGTGTACAAATTTTTTATTAAAATAAAATAAATCAAAATAATTGTTTTAGAAATATCTCTTTTTAGAAAGTGTAAATGTTTATAAATTTTTATTGTTTAAAAAAAAACTTAACTAAATAATATAATTTTAATCTTATATAAGAGATATTTCATTATAATATTTTGATCCTATCAATTACTCTTATGTTAATCTTGGTTTTGGTATTTTCATGCATTTTGTTGGTTTAAAGTAGTAAAATGGTTAAAAGAGATGGAGATTTTTCTTTTTGAAAATAAAAGGGAAATTACCAAAAATACAAGATTTCTAATACCACTTTTCATGTTTACATTAACTAATCTAGACTTATTGTTGAGAGTTGGGGAGAGGGTGGAATATGGTTTTTGGAATGTAAAGTTTATGATTCAAATAAATATATAAATAAATAGTTTAAAAAAATTGAATTTTAACAAGAAAATTCGAAACAAAAATCAAAAAGAAAATATTTATAAAAAAAATCAAATTTGAAAAAGTATAAATAAAAAATACAAAAAGAAATTATTTATTTAAATAATTATTTATTATATATAGAGAACAAAGGTGTAAGAATTTTTTGCCTCTTCATGAAGAAGATGTTTTTGAAAATGTCTATTTTTTTTTTTGAAAATGTTTTTTTAGTAAAAATTAACATGTATAATGGTACAAACAATGTGGTAAACATGAAATTTCCAAAAAAAAAAAAAGATGGTGATTGACCTGCGTGCCTTACTTCATTACGTTGAATGTTTAATATGTAGTTATATCTTCATAGTATTATAAATTCTTCTCATGTTTTCTCAAAAAATGAGACGAAAAAAAAAGAAAAAGAAAAAATGATTAAGGCCATAAAATAACATATTGTGATGTTTTAAATTTATAATTTATGTATTAATAAATATCAGTAAAATAATCATTTTCGTATGTGCTAACAACTAACATAATCAAGCTAGAAAATGAGAAAATTATAAATCATGTGCATTTTATACTGATATTTTGCAACCTGCACGATTTTAGTTTTGTCCCGTCAATTTGCTGTAAGCACCTACGTAGATAGAGAAATTGACATGTTGGTTTTCATAGTTTATGTCCATGGTCAATAATTGTCTTTGCTTTTATATATATATCAAAGAATAATAGGCAAATGAAAGTTCGAAGACAGTTTTTTTTTAATATCATAAGAGTATCTCCAAAAGTAACTTTGTTTTTTTCGTAGATGATTTTTTTTTTAAATTGAAATTTTAATCTTTTTTTCCCAAAAGATGAATTTAAAATGTAATTTTAATAGGTTTGCAGTTTTAGAGTCCTTATTATTATAAAATATAATCCCTGTTATTATAAAATTTAATAAAAACTAAAAAGTGTAAAAATAGACCATAAAATAGAAATATTATAAATAATATTTATTAATAAAATATTTCATTATAATATAAAATAAAATAAAATACATATATATATATATACATATATATATATATATTTATTACGATATTTCCATACTGTTTCCATAAAAGATCAACTAATTCATTGCAAAGTGATAAATTTCAAATAAAATAAAGAATTATTTATTGTAAAATGTTGTTTTGTATAATAATTTTCTTCAGTATTATAAATATATTTTGTATAAGATACACGATTATAAGGACTATATGGATAACTATAAAAGTTAAAAATATTATTTTACAATATAAATAATTGAAATATAACTTCAAAAATGAAGGTTGAACTATAGAACTTTAAATATGAAATTTTATTTTATAATTGTTTTTAATTATATAAAAATTCATATTTGAAATTATGGAATTACTTTTGAAATGCCCTAATTTGTTGTTAGGTTCCTAATTTTCAATAGAGTTTGAAATTTTTTAAAGGAATGTGATCTAAAATATAACCTTTCGTACCAGCTAATTTGAATATTGGAAAACCAACTATTTGCATTATTATTAGCCTAGTAACACTGTAATTTATAAAATAGTTAACAAACAAACTGTAAAATGGTCAAACTCTGAGAAAGGTTACTTGGAATAAAGAAAGTATCTAGCTAGAGAAAAGTTCCTCAGTAACGTTTCAGTATCACTTTACAACAAACTTTATGATTTGCAATGAATAAAGAAGATTACCCAACGAAATATTACGTATGTATGGGTGTTATATTAATGAGCTTTTTTAGAAAATAATGGAGATCATAATTTTAGAAAAGAAAAAGAAGAAAAGTCTCCATGAAGATAGGCAGGATCATGGAGTTAGAGCTGGGTTGCGGGTCAAACCCGCCCCGCTGATCCGCCAACCCGCGGGTAAACTGATTTTTTTTATTCAAAAAATTTGATCCGCTTGACCCGCAAGAAGAAAATATGAAATCCGCACCCGCCCCGCTAAAATCCGCGGGTGATCCGCTAGACCCGCGGATAATATTAATAATATTAAAAATTATTAATTTAAATATTTTTTATTAAAATAACAATAAAATTTAATATTTTAAATATTTTTTTATTAAAAATAACAATAAAATTTAATATTTTAAATATTTTTTATCAAAAATAATAAATATTAATCTATTTATAATTAAAATTAAATTATTTTTTAAAAATTTTCTATTTAAAAATAATATTTAAAAAAAAAAATCTTTTTTTTTTAGTTTTTGCGGGTTGGCGGATACCCGCGCTGAATTTTGGCTGACCCGCACCCGCTCCGCATAAAAATCACTTAATCCGCACCCGCACCCGCGAACCAAAATTTTCAAATCACTCGACCCGCACCCGCCCCGCAACGGATCAAATAGGACGGGGCCCGCGGATAATGATTCATATTCCCAGCACTACATGGAGTCAATGCATCTCAATCCTCCCCCATCTCTTCTTCTTCACACATTCTAGAATATAATCGGTCGTATTATCTTATTCATTTCTTGATATATTGTTTTAATCAGTAAACCTAATGAATAATACTATTTGAATATGTTAGAGATGGAGTTGCTCAAAGAGATGTTATCGTTGCAAACTTGAAGGCTACATAACATTTCACTATTATATTATTATTAGTTAAGAGAAAAGAGAGTCTTTGGGTGACTTTCTTTGACTCCTCTTTTGTCTCTTTTTCACACTTTTTCTTCATGAAATCAGAAAACGAGACTGACACAAAACTCATCGTGCTTCTCTATGCATCTCATCCTTTTCCCCATATATTTCTCATTCAAAGGTTGATCACAATAGTAACTATGACCACGCTTTTTTCCTGTTTCCTTAAGTTTCTCCATTTCTCTTCGTATTGTATAGATTTGATCTTATGGATTACGTAAGATATAACTATTTCAGATTTCCATTATTGGGAGTAGCCTCCATGACATTCTGTATATTCCAAGGTCTAATTCGGTCTCAAATCTTTCTAAAAATTTGTTTCTATGTAAACTGAGAAGAAAAATATTTTACACATAATTTTTGTTAACATAATCAAATTATGTGTGCCAAAAGCCACCAAGTTCCAAATAAAAATAGTGATTCTTCTGTTTCTAAGGAATTTTTTTCCAAAAAACCGTATAAAAACGATTGTTTTACAAAACAGAATGTAAACTTATTAAAAAATTATACCTTCTGTTAATATTTGCAAAACAGCAAAAATTCAATAAACCAAGTTGCCAAAATAGAAAGAAAAAGAAAACTCCTTCTTTTACTGTCTGACAAAACAGAATTCAGAAAGTTTATCCATTGGACATTCAAACTTGATTATTTGAATGGCTCTTCAACATTTGTGAAAAAAAAACAAAAAAAAATCTTATAAATATTTTGGCATAAATCTAATACAAAAAACAAAAAACTATAAAAGACTTCTTAAAATATTTGGCCTTCAATGGCAATTAGTAGTTACAAACAGATTGTTTAGAATCCTATTTTTTGGCAACATGGTTTAGATATTGTTAGTTGATTCAATTATCACAAGAAAACTGCACAATTCAACAAATTTGGAAACAATTTATATGTTGGTTAATAATTTTTCTCAGATTCTTTACATAATTTCAAACAATTTTTTTCTATGTATCAACACACAATCTGCTAATTCCTCTAATTAAAAAAAAAACTAAGCTAATTTTCTAAGAATAGCTTTCTTGGTTTTGGACTTGAATTTGTATTGAAGCTTACGCTTCGCACATGAATTATCAGTTTGAGAAGAATCTTTGCATGATCTCTTCTTCATAACAGGAAACTTCCTTCTCTTCTTCTTCTTCATCTCCACCGTCCCTTTCATCGCCTTCGCCTCTGTTATCGTCTCTAGCTTTGGCTTCCATTTCCTCAGACTAACCAACTGAACATAATCTTTCTTCAGTTTCACCGTCGTACAAACTCTCCCTTCTCCTTCCTCTTCCGCTTCCTTTTCTTGTTCTCTGTTTTTTCTACCTTCCATCATCAACTCCGACATGAACTCTTCAGACACACGAATCCTCAGCTTCTCCCCTGTTCCTCCCTTTTGTATAAGAAACGGCTGCTGCTGCTGCTGCTGCTGAGTCCCGGCCGATTTTCTGACCGACCCGACTCCGTTTTGAGAAGATTTCAAGGCGGCGATGGTGAGGAACGAGAGGGTGTTCATGAAGAAATCAGACGGGAGGAGAAAGTAGTTGAGCCCGAGCTTGAGCGTGTCGGTTTCAGACAGGACAGGTGTCCTCTGTCCGATGTAGAGCGAGTCTGATCTGCAGATTTTGTGCTTTGGAAAGTCTCTTGTGAGCTCCGAGACCACCACTGGACGGTCGTAGACTTCTAAAGAGCCGTCGGATCTTACGAGCTTGATCTTTCGTTGGTTCTTTTCTCCTTCGCCGCGGTCGCTGATGGATCGGCTCGGTCGGGGGTGGAGACAGAGCCAACCCGATGGAGCTCTGTGTAGCTTTACGAGTAGACTCGCCAGCTTCGCGATATTATCATGGCCCATTTAGTAATGAACTGGTGTTTAGTTTTTTTTTTGTGAACAAGAAAACGAGAACTCTTCCCTTCTCTGTTGCGAGGAAAAGGTCGTGAAGAGCGTTGGTGCGGAGGAGAGAGAGAGAGAGAGAGAAAGAATCTTTGTAGTTTCAGTGTGAACAAATGAGACGAAGTTTTGCTTTGTATATTTATACACTCTTTTACATTGTGAGACTTACGCTTATACAGATAATATTTGCATACAAAAAGATTAAAATATATAATATAGATACTATACAAGCTTCTTTCAAATTATTTAGTTTATAAAACATGTTATTCTTATATATTTCATTTTCAACTTTCCCTATTTAATATATTTTCATCTCAATGTTATTTTTATTTTTTAGGTATTTTCAATTCACTTTAAACACTTACTAAAAACGTTTCTTATTTCAAAAATCTTCATAGAGGGAAAAAAAATTATAATAAGGATTTAATATATAGCCAGCTTGGTATACAAATATGTTAGATAATTGGACATGTGCTTACGTACGTACCATTATGTTTCCTTCTTTGTTAAAAAAAAAAAATCCAAGTTGTAATAATTAGATATAAGTTATGTTTGGTCCAAGTTGTAGTGTTAAATGTGATTAAGAAGCGATTAGTTTAATGATTTAATCTGAGTCTATGACCATGTTGAACATGAGTGACGGCATCATGTAAAACTCTATGATACAATACAATTATATAAAATGAATTGGGTGAGAAAGAAGACTTAGACCGGTGGAAGAGCAAGTAACGACTGTTCTTTTTAGACATTTCAATCTTGGTTTTAAGGTGTACTTCAACTTTAATGGATTATGGATTATATGAAATTATGATATTCTTCTTAAGTATCTTATAGTCACACATTTCAGAAAACTATACAATAGTCATTTAATCAACTTCTTAACTTATGGTACCGGTTCTCGACCCTAATCCCTACTTTGCTACTTAGTTGAGAAATGAATATCGATGGATTTATAAGATACTAATTCTTATTTTTGCCTGTTCAAATAGTGTTTGAGATATTATTATAAGAAAAATTGTATACTGATGTCATATTTAGAGAAGATCATTTATATCCGCAAAACTGATTATTAATGATATTGACTAACTGGTATCATTCTTAAAAAGGCATATGAAACTATTCAAGAAACAAAGGTATATGATAGATCATCGTGCTACATATCCAAATACTCTGCGAATAAGTATATCATAATTTTCTTCAGAAAATATAAAGTTACACAACATGCTATCTCTTTCTTGACCATATTTCAAAATTCGTATAACGTCTAAGTTGCAACTCGCAAGTGAAGTAGCTACCTCTCGTTTGGGTCTAACTTTGACCCACCAATCGGTGCACGTAACCACGTTGCCTTACTTTGACTCGCTTCTTCCTTCCTTTATTTAGTTTTGAATTGTCACTCCCGCCTTCCTTTTCTATCCTTTTCGCCCTCTTTTTGTTTTGCATGCTTTCCTCATTTTGCCTTTTATTTCGAAATTCATGATAAACTTTTGTAAGAGTAATAGTAATATAACTATACACTTTGGTTAGCGTTAGTCAAATATATATATATATCGGATATCAGTTCTTTTATAGAAATTTTACATATTTGGGCACTTTCAATTTATAGTGATCCCGCAAAAAGTAGACCACTTTCACTTTTTCCTTAGTCATATTATAGTTTCTCAATAAACTATCAACTAATAAAAAGTAGATTGCTCAAGTTTGTACATGTACTAAACATCCATCTAGTCCAAATGGTAAATATGTCATGCAAATTTTAGACAACAATTTTTCCAAAAAAAATTTAGACAACAAATAGTGTTTTGAAAAACTATTTCGATTAAAAATAATGTATTTGAAGAATTCAATATCAGTTGTTAAACATATTTTGTCAATAAGTTGTAATAATCATGTTATATTGAATGTTTATTATAGATATAATCTAATATTTTGGAACTGATATTAAAATATTTTCGCATCAAACTAATACTTACAAATTTGAGTATTTACCTTTTACACATGACACAGAAATAGTATGATACATTCAATGATTTATGACAATGGTATTTGAAATCCGATATCTTAAATATTTCATACTTTGTCCATTCTAAAAAATGTATGTTTTAGAATTTTTTACGTATATTAAAAAATATAAAGTTAATATATGCATTAATTATTTTTGTATTTATTTTTCATAATTTTTAATCAATCAAAATTTAGTAAACACAATTATATCTTCAAAATTTACAATTTACCATTTTTACATATATTGAATATGTTTTTTTTATTTAAGACATGGATCATTGTAAAACAGATGAATTATCAACACTTCAATCGAGAATTAGACAGAGATGGAGATAACAAAAGTCGGACACACATGGAAGAAATGTGTGTCAACTGACACATGTTACATTATAAAAGAAATTTAGACTGGAAGTTTGAACCAATAATTTACTCAATTTCATTAGGTAAAAGTTATCATGTCCGATTGTTTTATCCCCATTTCAAGTACCAGTAAATGCTGTTCTCTAATGTTTTTTTTACTCTTTCTTTTATAAGTGACTAATTCAAAAAAATTATAAAACTCCTCAAAAAAAATCCTGAGTCTGCCACTGGATATAACCCATCAAATATCTAGATATTGCAAAACTGACTATGTTCATTCAATTAATAGAACAGTCCAAATGCTAAGCCTTAAAGGTTGGTAGGGATTAGTCTTAGATTATATATATGCTAAACAACTTTAATAAGAAATCAAGACAACGTACGTAGTTTGTTGGTGAGCGAAGAATAAGACGACAAGTAGCTATGGCTTTAAGTTTAAATCTTGATTACCATTTGCTAACTTTTCAAAAGTTGGTCGCTTCTTAAGAATGTACTACAATTTAAAATAGGATCTTTTATATATATTGGATACACCTAACACAAGTTAACAAACCTTGCACAACCCCACCATTTAGGTTTGATTTCATGTAGTCAATATCACTAAACTCCAAATCTCGTACCGAACGACATGTTGATTATAACTCTCAATACACTAAACCTCTATGATGAGAGTTTTCAATGAAACTCTTAAATGATTCATCAAAATTGTAGAAACAGTCAAGTGAGGTTTATATATCTTGACGAATCTTGAAGCACATATACTCTTGACTTGAGCGAAGATTCTCCACCGTTCAAGCGAACAACAAGCTTGCGACGATTATCATAACAAGACGAAGCCCAAAGTTTGGCCCAATAACAAAGATCGACCAGACCCAGCTAAGAACAATGTCCATCTGTTTTGCTCATCAACATGAGGTTATCTTGCTATTTGGCATTTTAGTGAACGGTGACATAACCGTATGATCTTCCTTAGTTCAATTGTAAACTTGTGTAAATATATTGTGTTGTAACATCGTATGCTTAACATCTTGTAGACACTAAAAAGTTGGTGTGCAACATACTTGTGAATCATATTGTGGTAGTAGTTGTATTGTGTTATATGTTATGAATCATATTTTCATTTATATACAATACACCACATAGGAATACATAATTCACACAAAAGCATCGCAATACAACGTCAATGTTTAAGCAATCACTACAATGATATACGTTTTACAAAATATTGTTATTGGAAGTATTTCCCTTGCCTTTCATTAACGTATTTACAATGTTTAAATACACAAAGTGGTTTCGTTAGTTACACTTTACAAGGGATATCTATCTAATAAGTTAGGCTTCTCCAAGAATATAGGTTGAACCGTTGGCATATTCTTTCACCCTCCCTTAGTCTAATCGTCGGGTGCACGAATGGATAGACTGGACTTGAATTCCTCAAACAGAGAAGATGGCAAGCCTTTCGTAAAAATGTCTGCATACTGAGCTGATGAGGGGACATGAAGAACTCTTATTTGGCCCATTGCAACTTTTTCACGTACGAAGTGAATGTCTATTTCGACGTGTTTTGTTCGTTGATGTTTGACTGGATTGTTGGACAAGTAAGTGGCGCTGACGTTGTCACAATACACCAATGTAGCTGAGGTTATAGGTATCTTGAGTTCGAGCATTAGATTCCGTATCCAACAGGTTTCAGCAACAACATTGGCAACTCCTTTGTACTCAGCTTCTGAACTGGATCGAGAGACTGTTGGTTGTCGTTTTGAGGACCAGGAGATGAGATTGTCACCCATGAATACGCAGTAGCCTGATGTCGATCTGCGAGTGTCCGGGCAGCCAGCCCAGTCGGCATCTGTGTACGCCGTTAACGCTGTTGAGGATGATTTGTGTAGGCGGAGGCCGTGGCTAAGGGTTCCTTGGAGGTAATGCAGTACACGTTTCATAGCGATCAGATGAGGCTGCCTGGGGTCGTGCATGTAAAGGCAGAGCTGATGCACGGCGTATTGGATGTTCGGACGCATAAGCGTTAAGTACTGAAGAGCACCAGCTATGCTTCTGTACTGAGTGGGGTCGTCGACCTTAGCACCATCCTCAGCGGAGAGCTTGGATTTGAGGTCAACCGGTGTGGAGATAGGCTTGCAGTCCTTCATGTTTGCGCGAAGTAGAAGGTCCTTGGCGTAAGAGGACTGGCTCAAAAATAACCCTTTGGAGTCGTATGTGGCTTGGATTCCAAGGAAGTAGGAAAGTTTGCCATCATCCGACATCTCAAACTCCTGTTTAAGCAGGTTGCTCAAGGTTTGTCGCAGTTGTGGAGTGGAAGCTGTCAGTAATATGTCATCGACATATAGGAGGAGATAAGCGCGATCATTGCCTTTGTTGTAGACGTAAAGAGAGGTGTCGCTGAAGCTCTTGACAAAACCCTGTTTCTCAACGAAAGTAGAGAACCGTGCATTCCACGCACGAGGTGCTTGTTTGAGTCCGTAAAGAGCTTTATCTAGCTTCTAGACGTGATGAGGGTTTGAAGGATCTGCCATTCCAGGAGGTTGATGCATAAAGACCCTCTCCTCGAGCTTTCCATGGAGGAAGGCGTTCTTGACATCGAGGTGGTGGACCTCCCAGTTGTTAGCCAAAGCCAGGTGCAGAACCGCTCGGATTGTGACTGGTTTCACCACGGGACTGAATGTTTCATCATAATCCAGACCCTGTTGCTGTGACTTCCCATTAGCAACCAACCGAGCTTTGTGGCGTCGTGGCATCCCGTCCGGACCTGTCTTATGCTTGTAAAGCCACATTGAACGAATAATGTTAGTATCAGGGGGTCTAGGTACAAGCGTAAACGTCTTATTCTTAACCATAGCACCGTACTCATCACCCATTGCTGGGTTCCAGTTAGGATCAGACAAAGCTTGTAAATGACTTTTGGGAAGAGGTGAGACAGTTGAAACATTGAGGGAAAGAGGAGCTTTTTGTTTGCGAGTACCATCTCTGCTTCTCGTTGTCATAGGATGACGCGAAGAATTGATATTAGCAGGAGGTTGAGCAACGGTGGGGAGTGGTAAAGGCGGTGAAGAAGCCGTGCTTGGTGGAGATAGCATCGGCGTGAGAGGAGATTGTAAGATATCCTTGAACATAGGTGAAGGTTCTGTTTCAAGGAATTGATAAAAACCTGCCGAGTTTGACTGTGTGTCTCAGCAGCGGGAAAGATCGTTTCGTCAAAGACCACATGACGAGAGATGATGATTTTTCTGGTCTTTAAGTCAAGGCATCGATAACCTCTTTGATTGGTGGGATAGCCAAGAAAAAGAGAAGGTTTGGATCGGGGCGCAAGTTTGTGAAGGTTGGAGTGGTTTATATTTGGATAGCAAAGGCAGCCAAAAGTACGAAGGTGGTCATATGTGGGCTTTTTGTTGAATAGTTTTTGAAATGGGATTTGGTTATCGATGGAAGTTGAGGGTAAGATATTTAGAAGGTGGATAGTGGTGTGAAGAGCTTCCACACAGTAGATAGGTGAAAGGCGAGCTTGAAATAAAAGGGTACGAATGGTGTTGTTGATGGTTCGGATCATGTGTTCTGATCGTCCGTTTTGTTGAGACGTATGTGGACATGAGAACCTTACATCAACACCATTTGAGGAGAAGTAGTTGAGGAACTGATTGTTGTTGTACTCCCCACCATTGTCGCATTGAAAAGAACGAATTGTGCTTTTGAACTGTGTTTTCACAAAAGAAGTGAAGTGAGTGAATTTTGAGAAAACCTCAGATTTGCGTCGTAATAGATATACCCAAACAAAATGAGAGAAGTGGTCTAAGAAAAGGACATAATATTTGATACCACTTATGCTGGGTACTGGAGAGGTCCAGACATCTGAGTGGATTAGTTCAAAAGCAGAAGAAACAATTCGTTTACTCTCATAAAAAGGAAGTTTTAAGTGTTTACCCAATTGGCAAGCTTCACAACAAGATGGAAGCTGCCCTTTATTACAAGAGAAAGCATTAGAAGAAATTAAAGAGCTAAGAGAGGCATTATGAACGTGCCCCAATCTTTTATGCCATAGAGTGGGAGAAGCAACAACAAAAGCAGAAGGACAGGTCGCCGGTTTATTGTGATGAGAAGCGATGGAGTAAAGTTCCCCCGTGCTGTTACTGCGGTGCAGTGTCATCTTGGTGTTGAGATCCTTAATAGAAAATCCAAAAGGGTCGAATTCGACCGAACACCAATTTTCATTAGTAAACCGACGAACAGAGATAAGATTTTTAATAATGTTAGGAGCAACAAGAACGTTTGATAAAGAGAAAGCATGAGAAGGAGTTAAAATAGATGTAGAACCAGTTTTAGTGATAGGTATGGAAGAACCGTTACCAACAATGACTGAATTTCCGGTGCTATGTTTAAGAACAGAGTTTAGTATACCTGACGAGGAAGCCAAATGAGCTGTGGCCCCCGAGTCCATGTACCAATTTGCCGCACCGGGATCCGCGATTGTCATCGTCGAATGCGTGAGCAAAGTCTGTTGTGGGCTGTAGCATATTCTCAACAACATTGGCTTGTGCAGGACGTTGTGGTGCTGCGCCAAGGATTCCACGAGGATTAGGTTGCTGCCAAGGTGGTGAGTATTGAGGCCATTGCATCATCGGTCCTGGAACGTATGGTTGCTGCCATGCTGAATTCCAGTTGGGAGCCCAGTTGTTGTACCAAGGACGTTGGTTGTTGAAACCACCTCGACCTCTACCTCGATAGCCTTGCTTGCGGTTGTTGTTGTTCTTACGTGGCTGCGGTTTGTCTGTGTTGATCGTGAGGACTGTGGAAGATGATGATGTGTCGTTGGTGACTGGCGTTTTGTTGTTGCGCTTGAGTCTGGTCTCCTCGTTCAGAAGCATCGACCTCGCAGATTCAAACGATGGGAATGGATCTTTGTGCTTGATGACATTTATAATATTGTCATACTTCTCGTTCAAGCCGTTGAGGAGATACATGACGAGTGTTCGGTCTGGTACTGCAGCGTCGAGGTTGGCTAGGAGATCCGAGAGTGACTTGAGTTTTTGAGAGTACTCATGAACGGAGAGGTCTCCAATTTCCGTTGTTCTCAGATCGTGATCAAGCTGTAGCGCACAGGCCTCCTTGTTGTCTCTGAATTGGTTTTCGATGCGGAGCCAGATGTCCCGCGCAGTGCCGCCAGGTTTGAATGTGCTGCGAAACAGAGGCTCAGCGAGTGTGCCGTACATCCAGAGCTTGACAAGTCCATCGCGCTTCTTCCAGGGAGAGTCATCGTCGTTCGCCGGTTCACTGGTTCCGTCAACGTGACCCAAGACGTCAAATGCGAGACAGTGTGTGAGAAATAATTCTCTCCACGCGTCATAGTTATGATCCTCATAGTCCAAGATCAAAGGAATGTGAGTTTTAATGTTGTTGATACCGAAAGCCCTCTCAACGACATTGTTTGCAGCCATTGAAGGAGAGAGAAGAGACAGAGTGAAGACAGAGAGAGAGAGAGAAACGTAGAAGCGGAGGAGAGGTGAAGAAAAGTTTATGAAGAGAAGGTTATATCAGATCTCAGGAACTTTGAGGCTTCTGATACCATGTTATTGGAAGTATTTCCCTTGCCTTTCATTAACGTACTTACAATGTTTAAATACACAAAGTGGTTTCGTTAGTTACACTTTACAAAGGATATCTATCTAATAAGTTAGGCTTCTCCAAGAATATAGGTTGAACCGTTGGCATATTCTTTCAAATATTAGCGGTCTATGATTGATCTATCGCATTAAACAATTTTTAGAACATTGTCATGACTTTAATGAGCTCACATTCTATATCTCGAGAGAGACGTCACAGATCTGTCTCAGGAGACAAAATGCCATCGCAAGAAGAAAACAAATAAACAACTAAATGAGCATTCCCTCAGAATCGAAGAACTTATCAACATTGATTATTTCAGACAAGGCTGAAACTTGATATAGAGATTTTCTCGAATCATCATTGGGTACCCTCGAAACAAAAACAAAACGGGAGAGATCAAAACCAACGAAAAGCAAAAAAAAAAAAAAAGACGAATCTGGTTCCCTCAGAAAAATGATTTGTTCTTCTACATTGATGTATTCAGACAAGGCTGAAACTATATATAAAGGTTATTCGATCATCTGGGAATTTTATCGCCCTAAATTGCAAAACCGGAAAAAAAAATAAAAACGAAAATATGAGTATGGATCAAATCTGGATACCCCAAATCTGAAAAACGTAACTTATAGTTAACGAAGGATCTGCTTTTGAAGCGACGAATTTATAGAAGCCCTAGTCTCGGTTCTGGAAATTATACATAAATAACACAAAAGTCCTGGTACTTAAATTCTTCAAACATTTAACCTGAATACTTATCATATTTACAATAAGGGTCCTATTACAAAGAGTTTATAACACAAATAGGCATTTTGTATGTTTTTATTACACATGAGAGCAGTTTATGCTACTAGCACATTTTTTGGTGGTTGATTACTCCTTTGTCCTCTCAAAAGCGAAACCAAAAATGGATGTTTTGGTAATAGACCAAATTGTTCTGGTTAGTTTAGTTTATGGGCTTGAATTTCAAAAATACTAGACTCTGATTGGTGGACACAAGAAGAAGTGTGGTTTGGTTAATAAAATTAATTGGTACCTGTAAAAAAGGTAAAATTGTAACATTTTCACTTTTCCAACCCTAGACCTAATTTACCAATAACTTTTATTATCCTGACGACGAACAACGGCGAGAAGAGGACGGAGTACGTGGCTGAGGACGGAAGATAAAACAGTGGTTATAAGAGATATCGACGACGACGGCAAGGGGAAGTGGGTGGGAAAGCGATAGCCGATTGTTAGTTTTTCTTCTCCCAAAATTGTCGCTTTATTTGGATTAAAAGAAATCGTGACTTGAAATTGATAATTGTGTATGCTGAAGGCTTGTTTTGCACCAATTTGAGGCATGAATCCAAATTTCTGGTGGGATACCCAATAGCCCTTCAGTTTTGGGCGTTTGAAACCATCCTAGCTTTGCTTGAGCGTTTAGGTGGGGATGATGAGTAGAAGGTTTTAAGTTATGTTGGTGAGAAGCTCCCACAACATACTGGGTTGGTTCTGTATAGATGTATATGTGGACTTGTAAACGAATGTGCGTTTGGTTGTACATGTGGACATGTGAATGAATGTGCGTTTGGCTGTACATATAGACACGTATTCCGTGGTGTCTAGCAATTTTCTTTGATTATGTGTACTCAGAAAATTGGTTGTGTAAACTATCTGAGTTGTACATGTGTACACGTATGAAGCTATACATATTCTCAAGCTTCAAATCGTTGTGGACGGTTTTATTCTTATGGTAGGGTTTTTGGAATATGAAATTTAGGATTCTAATAAATATATAAATAAATACTTAAAAGTATTTAAAAAAAATTCAAAAATCGTTTCAAATATAATTTTTGATTTTCAAAAATAAATTTTGAAAAAAAAAAGAAAAAAGTTTCGAAAAGAAAAAAATCAAAAAAAAATTATAAAAAGTTCGAATTTGAAAAAGTATAATTCGAAAACATAAAAAAAAAATCTATTTTTTATTTTTTATTTATTTAAATAACTATTTATTATATATAGATAAAAAAGGTATAAGAGTCTTTTGCCATTTAATAAAGAATGTTTTTTTGAAAATGTCTTTTTAGTAGTGGTAAAGATGAAAAGTGGTATCATAAAAGTGGTAAACATAAAATTTTCCCAATAATCTTCTAAGGTCATCTTCAACAAGACAACAAAACACCAAATTTAGTGTAATTTCATGGGAAATTGCCACAAATACCACATTCATAGTATTATTTTTATGTTTACACTAACCACTTTTAATAAAGGGTTAAAGACATTTATACTTCTACGGTTAACTAATTTAGACTTAAGGTTTATAGTTGAGGGCTGGGATATGATTTTTGGAATGTGAAATTTAGGATTCTAATAAATATATAAATAAATACTTAAAAAGTTTAATTTTTTTTTAAGAAAATAGTTTTAATTTTTAGATTTTATTTTTTTGCTGACAATATTTAATTTTAAATTTTAATTCAATTATATGTAAAAATAAGGATAAAATAAATATTTTTATTTAAATTTATAGTTAATAATATATATGTATGTATTTAAAATTATAATCTTGGAAATATTTTAATCTATTTGTTTTTGTTAAAATAAATTAAAACAAATTCTATAAAGTTAAGAAAATTTTTTTGTTAGGTATATAACTATAAAAATGCAAAACAAGTAATATTTGGGAAATTGCCAAAAAAACACATTCATAGTACCAATTTTTTATGTTTACACTAACCACTTTTATCCTCACTTTTAATGAAGGATAAAAGATATTTATAACCCTAGGGTTAACTAATCTAGACTTCAGGTTTAGAGTTGAGAGGTGGGGTAAGATTTTTAGAATGTGAAATTTAAGATTCTAATAAATATATAAATAAATACTTTAAAAAATATAAAATTTTTTTTAAATATAGTTTCAAATAATTTCCGATTTAAAAAAAAAAATTGAAAAAAAAAACGGAATAATATACTTCAATTACTATCAAACTTGTAATTAAACTTAAATATACTATATAATTTATATTTTAAATTTATTTTCAAATAATTAAAGTATTAAATATTAAATTTTTATTTAAAAATAAATTATTAAATGACCATTATTATTTATCACTGACAAATAATAAAAATATAAATAATAATCTAAATGTGATAAAATAATTATTTATCAATCATAAACGATAAAGATATAAAAAATTTAAAACTGAAATATCAAATAATATATATTATTACTTTTATTGTAAAATTTTGGTGTCATTGTTAGAGCTGACAGAAAATATTTGACACCAAAACACCAAATTTGGTGTAGTTTTCACATCAAATTTGGTGTCATTATTGGAGATGCTATAAGATTATAGAATACTAAGACTTTTGATTTCCAAATTATTTAAAATAAAAAGATTATTTTTAATAGTTATGATTATTCTTAAAAATTATAAAATTATAAAAATAATATATAATTTTCATATAATGGTTATACTCGCAACCACCTAGTATTTTGTAAAAGATGGAGGAATCCTGTGATTTTCAAGGGTATTACTGATGATGGTGAGCTTGTTTCTGCACCATCTATATTGTCAGGATCGTATTGTATTATATATTTCAATCCTGAGGAGAAATAGTATTAGAGAAGCCTTGTTTGAAGGAGTCAAGGGTGAGACGCCGTTGTGGACTTGCTCCGTCAAGGAGTCTTCTTCCTTTGTAGAACCACCACCTTTGTAGCCCATTGCTCTCCAGTTTTACTTTGTTCTTTGTTTCTCCTTTCAATGACAGTTAGTTTTTTCAATTAAATTATTACTCTTTTCTTGTGTTCCATTAACTGTGCACCTCAGTGTTACTTTTTTTTGTGATTCATTCAGTTCTTGCCTGTGCAGTTACTTAGATTTACTCTCAAGCCACAAGAATCACTTATAACTGAAACAGATCTTTATTTCTTAACATGATCAAGAGTCAGACAGTGATCAGAAAAGCTGTAAAATCAACTACGTACATTGCTTATTTTTTTGTCTTCTTGTGTTGTCTTTTTTCTTAACGATTAGTTTAGCTAAAATTGGATGTATATATCTCCCTACAGAGATCGCTGCAAGTCGATCGTTCTACATTTATTGTTGTAAGCCTCAATGTTTCTTATTTGTTTATTTATTTATTTGTTTCTTTAGGTTTTAGTTTTTTTTCTTCATAGGGAAACCGTTTTGCTAAATTGATTGTCGCCCGTAGAGTAATCGTTCTTAACATTTTTTCCCTTTAATTTCTTTTGTTAAGTAAAGAGGAAAAAAGGGTTCAATTTCTTTTGTATCATAATTATTTTAGGCCCTTAAATAAATTAGAGAGTTTTTAAGGGGTTCAATTTCTTTTGTATCATAATTATTTTAGGTCTGTTTTCGGTTTTTCCAAGTCGGTCTATTACATCGTACGGCCTACAAACTTTTATCTATACTGAAACCCTAAGTAGAAACGATTCAAGTCAAAAGGAAAATATAATTTGCAAGAAAGAATGATTAACAAGATAAGACTACGAGAGCGACCCAGAGAGGACAGATCACAACCAAGCAATATTCCTAATGATCTAACCATGGAGATACTCTCAAGACTTCCTGTGAATTCAATCGTGAGATTTGGATGTGTCTCGAAGCGATGGTCCTCTTTAACCAGACTTCCCAATTTTAACAACTTGTTCATGTCTTCAAGGAAGCCGCGTCTCCTCCTGGTCACCTTCTCAACAGGGTTGAAGCAATATGGTATATTGTTTCCTCAACACCAGAATCCTGACGGTTCTTATCCTCCGTTCTACAGTTTTCAAATTAAGAACATTAATCATCCGACCTATGCTCGATCCGAGAGTGTTCAGGGATTGATTTTACTACCCGGTTTCCAAATTTGGAACCCGACCGTGAGGCAATTTTCATCCTTACCACCACCCAATGAACACAACCCGAATCAAAATTGTAAGTGTTATTTAGGATACGATCCGTTGGAGGGTAAACACAAAGTTCTCTGCATTGTACATTCCGAGGAGGTATGGGTTCTTACATTGGGAGCTCAAGAATCATGGAGGATACCAACCAAAGGTATCCCTAAGCATTATCCGGAAGCATATGGGCCATGCATCAATGGAGTTTTGTATTACAAAGCTCATCTTTTTGATTATGATTGGCAAGAAATAATAATGAGCTTTGATGTTAAATCTGAAAGTTTCAGTCCGATAAAGTATCCCAAGGCTCTTTCTCGTTTGGAGTTTGATATGTTACCTTATGAGGGAAGGGTAGCCTTGGTTAATTATAAAAATAACTTGAGTAAAGTTGATCTCTACATTTTGAAGGATGCAGATGGACAAGAATGGACACATCAAAGCTTTAATAACATGATTTGTGAAAGCACATTGAGATCTCCTGTGGTTTTCAAGGGTATTACTGATGATGGTGAGCTTGTTTTTGCACCATATTTGTTGTCAGAATCGTACTGTATTCTGTATTTCGATCCTAGTAGAAATAGTACTAGGGAAGCCTTGTTTGAAGGAGTTAAGGGTGAGATTAGACGCTGTTGTGGAATTGCCACCCGCAATATTTACATTATGGATGTTTTCCCAAATCACATCCAGAGTGTCGTGTATTTGTAAAGCAGGGCACTCTCTTGCTCAATGCTATTCATATATTTTCTTGTGTTCCTTTTCATTGACAATTATTTTTTATGAAAATTATATTATTGGCTTGTGTGTTTTCTTGTGATTTTTGTTTTGATTATTCCTTCATTCCCACTAAACTACCCTACTAAAAGGAGCCAAACTCTTAGTTTTGAGAAGAAAAAAAAGACCTCACTAGGGATGACAAAAAAAAAGACCTCACTAGGAAACACATGGAAATAAATCATATATGAACGACAGAACCATGTGGAATTCTGTTTTTAAGCATCACAAGTTTATTTGTAAATCCTACAATATTGGGAGCTGAAGAATCATGAAGAGTAATAATCAAAGATAGTCTTAGGCATTGCTAGTGTTCATTATGAGCTTTGATGCCCGACTGAAGGCTAGCCTTAGTTGTTACTTGTTACTAGGTGTCTCTTTGATGATGTTGATCTCTATATTTTGAAAGATGCAGATGGAAACGAATGGAATTCATGTACCTTGTAAGTTGTAAGTTGTAAGTTGGTTTCTCTAAAGAGAATCTTGCGTTACTCTGAATCCACTGCCTCACCAATTTCTTTTGTGAAATATATTTTATTTTTAAAAATCTATATATTTTAAAACTTATAGATATATACTTTTTTTTATTTAAGTTGTTTCATAAAATATGAAAAAATAAAAATAATGTTTTTATATATAATTATATATTAAAGGAAAAAGGACATAAAGTTAAAAACTTAATTAGAAATTTATCAAGCAGAAAGGAAATAGAAATAATCTTAGTAATGTCAATTATGTGTAATTTACAATTCTTTAAGGTTATGTTTGTAATTATGTTCGATTTAGTTTACAATTCTTTAAGGTTATGGTATCTTTATCGGTTTTCCCAAGTCGGATATCGTATATCGTGCGGGCCTATAAGGAATAACACTAAAACATATACATTGAACCCTAAGTAGAAACGATTCAAGTCATTGAAAAGAATGAGGGTTTTCAGGAAAAAAGTATCGTTGAGATGGATTAACAAGAGAAGACGAGAGAGATCATCCAGACATGACAAATCGCAAACAAAACATATCCCTCTTGATCTAACCATGGAGATACTCTCAAGACTTCCTGTGAAATCAATCGTGAGATTTGGTTGTGTCTCGAAGCTATGGTCTACTTTAACCAGACATCAGAGTTTTATCAACTTGTTCGCATCTCGGTCATCTTCAGGGCAACCACGTCTTCTGGTCACCTTCTCAACATGTTATAAGAAATATGGTATATCGTTTCCTCAACACCAAAATCCTGACGGCTCTTATCCTCCCTTCTACAGTTTCCAAATTAAAAACACTAGTTATATGAGATATGTTCGATCCAAGAGCGTTGAGGGATTGATTTTACTACCCGGATTCAAAATTTGGAACCCAACCTTGAGGCAGTTTTTAGCCTTACCACATCCCAGTGAACATCCGAGTCAAGATTGTGAGTGTTATTTAGGATACGATCCTTTGGAGGGTAAACACAAAGTTCTCTGCATAGTAGATAAAGAATATTCCGAGGAGTTGCAAGTTCTTACATTGGGAGCTCAAGAATCATGGAGAGTAATAACCAAAGGTATCCCTATGCATTTCCCAACTGGAGGACTTGGGCGATGTTTCAATGGAATTCTGTATTATGAAGCTCGTCTTCTTGGTGATGGTAAAAATATAATAATGAGCTTTGATGTCAAATCTGAAAGTTTTAGTCCGATAAAATATCCGGAGGGTCCTTCTCATTTGATGCTTGATATAATACAGGGAAGGCTAGCCATGGTTGCATTTTGTTCTTTCTCAAATATTGTTGATCTCTACATTTTGAAGGATGAAGATGGACACGAATGGACGCATCAACGCTTTCTTAACATATTTGGTAAAAGCAAACTATGGCTGGAACCTGTATATTTCAAGGGTATTACTGATGATGGTGAACTTGTTTTTGCACCAAATACATTTCCAGAGCCGTATTATATTATATATTTCGATCCGAAGAAAAATAGTACTAGAGAAGCTTTATTTCAAGGAGTTAAAGGTGAGATTAGACGCCGTCTTGGACCTTATATCTACTATTACAATAGGGTTGATTTCCCAAATCACATCGAGAGTCTCTCGTCTTTGTAAAAGCAGCACTCTCACTCGCTCAATGCTCTTCCTATATTTCCTTTGGTTCCCTTTCATTGACAATTATTTTTTAATGAAAACTATATGATTAGCTTATGTATTTATGATATTTGTTTGATCATTCTTTCATTCTCACTAATGTGCTCTGCTAAAAATAACCAAACTCTTAGTTTTGAAAATTAGAAAAAGACCTCACTAGGAAACACATGGAAAATATAATCACATGAGAAAGACATAACCATGTGGAATTCTGTTTTTTCAACATCACAAGTTTATTTGTAGATCTTACATTGGGAGATCAAGAATCATGGAGAGTAATAACCAAAGATATCCTTGGGCATTGCCAGACTGAAGCAATGGGCAATGCTTCAGGGGAATTCTGTATAGCTCGTGTTCTTTGTGATGATCATTGTATCATCGTGAGGTTTGATGTCAAATCTGAAAACTTCAATGCTCCGATAAAGTTTCCAGATAATTTAACTAATTTTGTTTCTCATACGATAATCGTCTTATGAGGGAAGGCTGCTAGGTGTCCTTTTGATGATATTGATCTCTATATTTGAAAGATGTTGATATGCGCTTTCTTCATATACCTTGTAAGAGGGGATGGGGGACTGGTGCTGGTGAGCCAATAGACGCGCCATAAAGTGTGTTCTGAATTGTTTTAGGTTCTATATTTCGATCAAGGGTACTAGAGAGGCTCTTGCCTTTCTACAGCCACCATCTTCGTAGCCCAATGCTCTTCAGTGTTACTTTGTTCTTTGTTTCCCCTTTCAATTACAGTTAGTTTATCTTCTGTTAAATAATGTGATTATCTAATGTTTTTTAACTTTTTATTGTGTTCCATTGTGTACCTCAGTGTTACTTTGTTCTTTGTGTATCACTCAGTTCATGTCCGTGCACTTACTTAGATTTTCTCTCAAACTATTTATCACTCTTCTTTTGCGTTAGGGTACTGACTCTTACGGCAAAATTTAAGGAAGATCACTAGGGTGACAAACCACATTAACCTCGTTAAGCAAGCATCAATGATGGTTCCTACTAAACTGAATATTTGGTTGAGAACCATATGACTTCATAGACTCCGCTGATTCCTAAATAAACAGAATAACACATTCTAGCACATTTTTTAGACAACAAACAAGAATCACGTATGTTATGTGCCCGTCTCAACTAAAAAATGGGCCATGTACTATAGAAGAATTTGAGACTTATTTTCTCATACAAAAATAGCTTCTAAAATATTGATTCCTAATCTAAGCTAAAAAAGCCCAAAAATTGCAACGGGTCCTGTGCAAATGTGCCTCCAGCATATGCTTAGGATCGGGCCTACTTATATATGAGTAAAACTGAAAAGGATATTTGTTTCCACGCAAGATTCAAAAGTCATACAGCTATCAGAACATTAATTCAACTACAATAAAAACTCAAAAAATTAATACTCGAAAAATTAATAAATACTATCAATTAATAAATTTTTCTAGTTTCAAGTTGGACAGATTCAAAATATGATACAAATTATATTATAATAAGATAATATTTATTTAGTAAAATATATGGTCACATTAAAATTATAAATTAAAAAAAAAATATATATATATATAAATAAAAAGGGGAAATTTTTATGTTTACCACTTTCATGAAAGGAAAAATTTCATGTTTACCACTTTCATGGTACCACTTTCATATTTGCCACCACTAAAGGGATATTTTCAAAGTACATTCTTCATTAAGTGGCAAAAGACACTTATACCCTTGTTATATATATAATAAATTATTATTTAAATAAATAAATAAATAAATAATATTTTTTATGTTTTCTAATTATACTTTTTCAAATTCGAACTTTTTATAATTCTTTTTTGAATTTTTTTTTGATTTTTTTTAAATTTTCTTTCTGAAAATTGAAAATTATGTTTGAAACTATTTTTTAAAATTTTTAAGTATTTATTTATATATTTATTAAAATCATAAATTTCATATTTCAAAAAACATATCACACCTCTTAACTCTAAACCTAAGTCTAGATTAGTTAATCCTATGGGTATAAGTATCTTCTACCCTTCATTAAAACTGGAGGTAAAAGTAATTAGTGTAGACATAAAAATGGTATTATGAATGTGGTATTTGTGGTAATTTTCCATGAATGAAGAACATTAATAATTAATTTATGGTTAGTTTGATAAAAAAAACTTATTATATATTTAGATGGACCAATCTATTTCCTTAGAAATTTTTAAAAATCATTGTGGTGATGACACATGGAAACCTCAAATGTTGTAATGTTCCTCTTTTAATATACAAAAGATATATAAAAATAATAATACGCGTAGACTTCACCATATACGATAGACCATGAACCAAAATAGTTCTAGTACTTTATAACAAATGGAAATTATGTTCCATTAAAAATAAAAAATTAAGTTCTATATTTTTAAAACTAGGAGTTTTGTCGCGGACATAATAATTTTACAAATAATTATAGAGGAAATTTTATGTTTACCATTTTCATGAAACAATCACTTTTCATCTTTACCACCACAAATAATTATTGTTTTTTTTAAATGGTAAACATAAATTTATAGTTGAACGACTACTTTTCATATTTACCACCAGAATCCTGATAAGGGGTCTTATCCTCCGTTCAACAGTTTTCGTATCACAGAACCTTACTTTTTGAGGAGCTGTGTATGTAAGAGCGTTGAGGGATTGATTTTAATATTAGGCCCTGACGGATTAGTAATTTGGAATCCTACGTCTCAACGGTTTTCAACCATACCACATCCCAGTGAAAAATACGCTGGGACGATCAACCAAAATTGTTATGTGTTATTTAGGATACGATCCGTTGGAGGGTACGTAAACACAAAGTTCTCTGCAAAGAATTTAACGAATATTCCGAGGAGGTGCGAGTTCTTACATTGGGAGAATAATAACCACTGGTATCCCTATGGCAATGCATTCATCAATTGCAGGACGTGGGCGATGCTTCAGTGGAGTTCTGTATTATGAAGCTCGTTTTCTTGGTGATCATCATGAAATCATAATGAGTTTTGATATCAACTCTGAAAGTTTCAAACCGATAAAATATCCGGAGGCTCTTTCTCGTTTGGTGTTTGATATGACACCTTGTGAGGGAAGGCTAGTCTTTGTTACTCACAGGGCCGGGCTTAAATAGAAACCCATCAAGCATGTACTTGGACCCGACGAAAATATATAAGGTTTAGGGCCATTATTAAACATAAAGAGCATGTAGTTCTAATGGTAACATGGTTCTAAGTGTACAATTGGAACTGAGTTCGATTCCCCTAGGGCCGATATTTTTTTTTGCTTGTGTACCAATATTTTTCAGGCCCGGCCCTGGTTACTCATAGCGTTGGCTTAAGTAATGTTGATCTCTACATTTTGAAGGATGCAGATGGGCACGAATGGACGCATCAACGCTTTCTTCACATACGTTGTAAACGCAAATGGAGAAACTTTTTGAGTTTCCAGGGTACTACTGATGATGTGGGCGAGATTAGAAAATGTTTTGGAATTGCTAAGTCTTTGTACGTTAAAGATTTTTTCCCAAATCACATAGAGAGTTTCGTGTCTTTTTAAAGCAGTAGTGCATTCACTAGCTCAATGTTCTTCCTATTTTCTTTTGTTATGTTCCCTTTCATTGACAATTATTTATTATGAAACAATACGATTCTTGTGGTGAGTGCCCATAGAATTTTCAAATATCTGCTCTTCTGCCTTTACTAATATTGGAAGGGAAGTCATAGCGCGCAAAAATTCTTGTAAAGGTACTTAAGAGTATAGATACTTTGAATCTGGATCGAGTTCTAATTCTTCATGATTCATTATGTTTGTGCTTTTGTTCAAAATTGTAAAACAAAAAACTCCTAAAAGTGAATAGTCTTTAGTGATGATATATTGCTTGCCAGTCCCATGAACCGGCGCTTATCAGTTTTTGTAAGCATTCTCAATACAGCAGCTCAAACAATCAACAAAAACAGCATTGATGGTCAAAAGAGTGAACTTGTGGTTAACCATGAAATATGAGAAGATAGCTACGAAAGCTAACTGTGATACGAAACTAGGAGATAAGCTATATGCATGCATGTAGTTATCAAAGCCAGATAGAATTCCTATCTGAATAACCACCATAATTAAAACACAGGTGTTGGAGATTGTACTCAATCGTCTAGAAACGCACCTTCACAAAAACGATCATCCACACTTAGAGATCTTCACCATAAATCATCACCGTAGATCGCCTTAGACAACATCTTCTCTTCAGAAGAGATCCCTTCTAGATGACCTCAAATCCTGATAAAGAGACCACGTTTAGATCTCCAAACCATTTAGACACTAAATACGCTATTTCTTGTCTAATGCGAAATGTTAGGAATTTTCGATCGTTTGATTGCTTAACTAAATAACACATAGAATTTGATCACCGAAGTCTCGAACCGGTACATCTCGGGTGAGAACCGTCTCCTACAACTTCCACTATCAATCAAAGGGGTTTACACAAACGCTCTAAGCGCTCTCCTCGTATAAAACATGACACCAACAAAGAAATTTTATCCCTTAGAGACATGACTCGAACGATGTTTCTTTTCCTTGGTTTCTTCTGCTCTTGATCTCTCTCTCTTAATTTCTCTTCTGTTCTTGTGTTTAGGGTTTCTTTCGGATGATCTCTTGAAACAGGTTGGCGTCTTCTTATATAGTCACACGTAACAGACCTTATGCAGAATTTTCTTTTCACGTAATACATAAGTGAATGCGACCAGTATTGGGCCAGCTAGGAATTACCATTCTGTCTGAATAGGCTATTCTATTTGTACAGATATGGAATAGGGGCGCATTCAATTCGTCTTTGTTTATTAGAGTTTAGTCCAAGTTTTTTTGTTTCATCGCGGGGTAGAGCAGTTTGGTAGCTCGCAAGGCTCATAACCTTGAGGTCAGGTCACGGATTTAAATCATGTCTCCGCAACATTTTTTTTTTCAAGGTGTATTCTCGCTTCCATTGTTACTTATGTGCCGGACCTGCCGGTTAAGGTAAAGAGAAGAAGAGAGGAAAAGAGATAATTGGAAAGTAGAGAACCAAATCATGTTGCCACCATGGTTGAAGTAAACGCATTATGATAGGACCCCTACAGTTTCATATGGCAGTTTATGATCACAAGAGCCCTAGCCATTCTTGTCTTCTTGATTCTTCGAAACAATGGTTCTGGTTTCTGTGAGTAATGAAGCTTTATGTATGTAACATGTTACACATGATGTACAAAAGCATTTTTTAAAAATAAATTCAACATTTTTTTCAAAAAACGAAAAGAAGCTTTATGTAATTGATTTATTTTACATATCAAATATTTTTTACATTTACACTTACTTGTACAACTATTGGTTTAATCATACACAATAAAAACGTAAACGACCTTCAAGCAACAGCGGAGACACTAACTGGAAGTGGAGGCAGTTCTGTCTCCTGCAACTGAGTCTTATTGATAATTCTCTTACCGGATTTAAACTCGCCGTAGAAGTAAGAAACGAAGCCCCACAAAGAGAGAAGGAGAGCAACACCTTTCTCTACCTGAAACTTCTCTCGGAAACACACGACGGCCAAAACTTCCGTCACCGGAAGAAGAGCACTTATGAGAACACCAGAAGCTAGAGAAGACGCACAGAACACAACCCCTATGGCTCCTAAGAACAACCCTTGATATACTATCCCTGTCATCAAAATCAACATGTAGTAAAACGCAGATCCTCCTCCTACCTTGAACTCTCTTGCTTCTATTGGTATAACCTACCGAACATATATATCAAAAAAGTGTTGCACAATGATTAATTTGCAGGACCGGATTTGAGATTTAGGGACCATAACATTTGTAGGTTAATCTTAATTAAATAATTAGATAATTTGAGGACACTGCAACTATGTATATTTATTATTAAAAATTTGGGGTCAAGACAGAATGTTTCATTCGGATATTTATACTATAAAGATCAGATTCTTTGTTTACCTTGAAGTCGCCTTCTACAAGCATCCCAACGATACAGAAGCAAGAAGCAGCGATGCACATGACCAACTGCATCTCTAACACAAGTGTGAAAGTGATTTGTTGTCGAACTTTCTTGTAAGTAAGCTCAACGAACGGTAATATAAAAGCGTAAAGAACAGCTGCAGTGAGAGTCACCAAGAACCCAACCACATACTCCTTGTGGCTCACGTCAGCCGACCTCTCTCCGTCGCCGCCACGTAAGGCCAGGATTCCCGTGCCGGCCGTTAACAAAACGACGGCGTTTATAGAAAAAGGAGTGAACGTTTGCTTGACCATGAAGAAAGAGAAGATAGCATTGAACCCTAACTGTGTCCCGACGATGAGTGATGTTGTGGAAACTGGCAGATAAGCTAATCCATATGCGAAACAGTAGTTGTCAAGTCCTATGAGCAACCCTATGACGATAGAGGCCATGAACATTGGAGTTTCCATGAGGACAATCTCTGTTTTTTCTATATTTTCAGAGTTATTGCGGTTTCTGCGGCGGAGGAAGGAGAGAACGAGAGGGATGAAGATGACTGGGCATCCTGCGGTTGAGATAAAGCTCATGAACCATATTCGTTCTCCGCCGTTGTTGTAGTAGAGACGAGTTAGCAAAGGACCTCCACATGTTCCTATAGCCAAGATCATGCAGATTAAGACAAGCAGACTGTTCTTCATCTTCTTGCTAGCTTTTCTTGTCTCAAAAGCAAACGGTCAAAGAGACAGCAATTACATGCGTCTTTTATGTGTTTTGTTTGTTGTTAGGTTAGAATTGGGTGAAGCATTGTTACGTAGCAGCTTCAAAACGCTGTATGCATGGTCCTTACATCGTGATAAAAACGAGACGTGTTCAACACGTTTTGATGTACACACATTAAGTATGACAAAACAAAGATTTTGACAACACTGAAAACTAAATTAGGATATGGTCTCTCAGACAATTTTTAACTTTCTTCGAAAAAAATTGAAACTATGATTTATTATCAAAGTACAAAATGTCCGTGTATATATTATATACATTAAAAATTGATTTTTGAATCCTTATAATCAATAGAGAAACAACAAAATGAAGGAATATTACTGTGGTAAAATTTGAATGTGTAGTTGGTGATGAGAGTGCTTTGTTTTCTTTCTTTCAGTCTTTAGGTGAATCTGGTCATAGTACAGGCAGATTAGCTTTCCTGTTACCTCTTGGACTAGACCGTCTGCCTCTTCCACGCCTTCTAGGCGATCTCGTGCCGCCCGCTCTCCCACTTGGGACTTTTCTAGGCAAGTCGCTGCTGATTAAAACAGGTGTAGCAGGCAGTGGAGCCGGCGGTGGTGGCGGAGGAGAAAGATTAGGCACTGGAGGTTTTCGCCTTGCGATTCTCTCTTGTTCTGCTCGATGATATCTCTGCATTTTGATTGTTTGATAAAGTCAGGATTATCTTTATTACTTTAGCTTAAGTGCTAAGTCAGCCTGAAAAAAGAAGAGATCAATAACCTGAACTACAAAGTTGCGTCTCTCGCAGTCAAGGAACATGCTTACTGTCCAGTTTGCTTTTGCTGCAATCTTGTCTCTTACAGTTGAGAAACTGATTTGATCTCTGGAAGTGAATCGGTCTACTTCGTTGAACCAAAGACAAGTGAAGAGGTTGCTGATGGGGACATGCTCTCTTAAAATGACACACCCCTCAGGCACATCTGTATAGCCCCGACCACAAAATTGTGTATAGATTAAACTTTTTGATGCTTTTAAGCAGATTCTTAGAGGAAAAAATGAGCCACAGAGACGTACCGCTTGTGATTGGGAGCTTTGCAACCGAGTAAGGGGTTAACCCTTCATTCTTGTAGAACTCCACCTGAAAGTCGATAGAGGCGTTGTCATATTTACCAGCAGCTTTATTTGCTTCAGCCTCCACGAAGACATCAAACCGTCTATAATGTCTAGAAATTGCAAAAGTAGCATTTTTTCTCCACAAGAACCTGATGGAAAAGAGAGGTCAGTCTCAGATTGCTGGGGTCTAGATATGGAATCACTAAAGCTACGGTCTTCTAAACTAAAAGAGTGAACTTATTTGAAACAACTGCAACTGAACATGTAAAAGTTAATGAAACTGGACTATTAAGCACAGCTAGCATTTGTATAAACTAGCAAATTTCTACCGTAAGTAGTCAATTATATGAACAGAGGAGCATTTGTTATTCGTAACAGCAGGAAGCTGAATAGCCAGCCACAAACACAATATACAGCATATCACTAGAGATATTCTGGGATTGGTCTCAAAAGATAAAAATATGATAGGGCTTACCTTTCAAGAATTTGATGTGGATCAACGACAAGCTCAAGTTTTCCATCAATCCATAAAGAATAGCGAGCATTTGGAAACAGCCTATGGACAAGAAGCTTCGGCACCTACAAAGAGACCAAGGTATCAGCTTGTAAGTCGCTTTTATGATCTCTCTCTCTCTTATCTTTCGTCCATCAAAGGATAAGAGATGTGTATAATTTACCTTTCCATTGCGCCTTCCATCTAAATAAGGGAGATTATGCACAACAACAACTCTCCATATCCCTACTTTCTTGTTGCCGTTAAGGCCTCGTTCTCTCTTCAAAATTGATTCAGTTCCTTCATCAACAAACATGTAGAAGCAAACTGTTTCCTCCGAATATTTACTGATATTTTTGGGGGCCTTTACATCATCAAACGCATCTGGAAAGGAGAAAGATCCTTCATCAGAAACACACAAAAATTGGCAACACGAAATAAGATAAGTATCGTGAGAAGACAGTTTACCAAATACAGCAGAAGCAACAACAATCCCACGGCACTGCTGCATTTCAAGAAGATCAGCCTCATCAATGTCAAAACCTGTATTTCGACCAGGTTGAGGTCCTTTGACAAACCTGATTAGACAGATCATCCATGAAGATGAGACATAACAAAAACAGAAAACCGGAATAAAAAAAAAAAGAGCAGGAAGATAACTTACCCACAATGTACGGTCATTGTTTCTTTGATGTCAAAAGAATGATTCCTATGTTTCAAAGTAGGATAACCACCAAAATCTGAGCCTCCAAACTCTGTCTCTCTGTTAAGTGGGTCTTCATGTATATACGTTAAGTTCTTAAGAAGAGGGGAAAATGAGGGAGCATTCGGCATCAAGGCAACTGCCTCTTCTACTGGAAGGTAACATACCGGGCATGCTGAAAACAAAACCAAAGAGAACAAATCAAAACAGTCTCTAGCATCGTAAAATCACAGAAAAGAAGACTTACGGCGAGGTCCAGTTCTTTTTCTGTCGGCAGGTGGGGGAGGTAAGGTGAAAGTGTGACAAGGATGTCCTTGAGGAAGCGTATAGCCAAGAAAATGTATAGGAGGAGGAGGGGAGAGTATGACATGTGTGCCTAGAGTAGATATATTCCGAATGTTGACGTTTTGATCTTCGTTTGTTGGTAACAAGATAGAATGATTTACAACGGAAGTGCCATTGAAATGAAGACTAGGAGGAACTTGAACTTCCTGACCATCTTCACCTGATTACAATAACCATAAATCAAAATCCACCAGAGCTCTAAGAAGCATTACAATTCTAAACCAAAACACCACACATTGGGTACAAAGCATACTCCTATTGTCTAAGACCAATTTAGAAACTAAATGGACAAAACTCAAAAAGGAGTTACCTTTGCCGGCGTAAAGGACGCGGAGGAAGACGACGGCGGAGATTAAGAAGAGGAGCAGCATGCCCACCTTCTTACGACCAGCGAATTTGCAGATCCAATGTACAAAGCCTTCCCTCTCCTTGTGCATCTTAGATGGTTTGGTACGATTCGTCGTGGTCGTGTGGATAGGCAAAACGACGGCGTAGAGACCCGTCTTGTCCAAGGAACCGTAGCTACTGGATCGAACCCCCAATCCAGTCATCTCTTCCTTACCTCATTCTCTCAAATCTTCCCAAACACGAAACCACTCAATAACTCAATAAAAAGCTCAGCTTTAACTCTGAAATTGCAATCTGATCTACACCAAAAAGTCCAGCTCAGACAGATTCGAATCCAACTGTGCGACGATGCGAAGGCGACACGGATCAATGAGAGTTTCGGAGGAATATATCAAAAATTGGTAAGGGTTTGTGATTGGTGGATGGGGGTTTTGATTCCTTTTATGTTTTTCAAAATCAGGATGGGAATCTCCGAGCAAAAACACACACACAAACAAAACAAAAATATGGAATTTGATTAAAAATTAAGTATTTTATTTTATCAAAATGCATGTTTTAATAAACGTCAAAAATATATATTTTTATATTTTATATTATTTTATTAACTAATAATGACTAATTGTAATTTCTTATAAAAAATTGGTTTAGATTTTTCACACATTTTAATAAAACACGTGCATAATTTTTTGTGATTATTTTTTTCCATAATTTTAATCCAATAAAAATTCAATAAGTACAATTAAATTTTTTAAAATTTGTAATTAGTTAATAAAACATGCATTGAAAATGAAAAAAAAATAGATTTTTGAAACAAAATTTTTCTTTAAAATATGTAATTTTATAAAACGGATGGAGTATATAACTACAAAATTTGTATTTAATATTAAAAATTTAATTTAATATGTTTGATTAATATGTAAAAAATCTAAAACATTTATTATTTGAAATAGAAAGAATATAAAGTATTTAAAATTTTGGGTATTGTTATGATTGTCCAAACACTCATGTAAGCGTTATTACAGAGTTGTGACAACTAAGTTTTTAAATAAAGTTTGAAATATTTATTTAAACACTCACTACTCAGCAGCAGCCATCCATGAATCCTGTCATTATTAGTGTCATCTGTCGAACTAAATTATTAGTTGAATTTGTTGTTGCTTTTTTTGTTTCCAGTACATAGTTTTGCTCTCAAATTTATTACACATGATACCATCGGCCAAAAGCTATAGTCTTGTATATATATTCTTTGTAATATCAGCCAGAAAATGATATGTTTTCTCTGTTTTATAACAAGTGTTGTTTGAATCTTTTATATACCAATTAAAAACAAATCTCATTTTATCTTGTTTTGTATAAAAACAGAATTAGCCACAAATACTTCAACCAATTAAAACATGTACTGCATTGCATAATACAAACGGTTACAAACAGTAAATAACATTAAAATTTTGAAATAAATTTTGAAATATTACTTAATTTAAAGGAAAAAAAATTCTTAAAATCACTTTAAGTGAAACGAGGAGTACCTTTTTAGGTTTTCTTTCTTTTTAAATGTTTACAATAGGTATGTTGGTTGGAGAACCACCGCTTCCGATGCATATCCCATGTTTAGTATCCTTGGAATGATTTATAGTGGGATATAAGGAGATTGTCTGAGTGTTGGTCTGCGGATGAAACCAGATTTTTTAATCCCAATTATTTTTAGATTGAGAATTCGGCCAAAAAAAACCTCAACTTTACACGAATTGCCAAAACAAACATGAACTTTGGGGCTCGCCAAAAAAACACCAAACTTTCATTGACTTTAAAATTAATTAACAATGTTTTCGCTGACTTGCCAATTTAGCACGCCGTCAACAAATTTAACAGAAATATTTGACGTCGTTTATTGTTGACGTTAAGTGAAACGACGTCGTTTTCAAATGAGATGAAACGACGTCGTTTTACACGATTTGAAATTAAAAATATGTAAACCCCTGGATTCGAACCCAGGTTGGTTGGCCAAATGAGAAGGTATTTTACCACTGGGCTACTGGCACTTTCAATGTACTTACTAACATGTTTACTTTTATTTGGTACATATTAAATATAAAAAATTCTCTATAAACTTAATAAGATCTTTAAAATTCCAAAAAAATTAAAAAAATAAAGAAGATTTTTATAAAATTAATTTTGAAATTAAAATTGAAAATAAATTTTATTTTTCTTTTTAAAAAATAAAAATTCTTCCAAAATTTTCTAAAAAATTAAAACGAACTTTAAATTCCAAAAAATTGAAAAAAATAAAGAAATTTTTTATAACATAAATTTTGAAATTAAAATTAAAATTAAATTTTATTTTTCTTTAAAAAAAATAAAAAAAATACTTTTCTTTAAAAAAAATAAAAAAATCTTCCAAAAATTTCATAAAATTAATTTTGAATTAAAATTAAATATTTTTTTTTCTTTAAAAAATCAAAAAAATTCCAAAATTTTCATTTTTAAAAAAAAAATCCAAATTTTTAAAAATTATAATAAAATGCAAAAAATTAAAGTTAGAATTATCAACTTTTTATGTGTGTATAATTAATTTCAACTTTTAGCAAATGTATTAAAAAAATTGAAAATTTTGGAAGGTTTGTTATTTTTGAAAAGAAAAAATAAAATTTTATTTTTAATTTTAATTTCAAAATTTATGTTATAAAAAATTTCTTTATTTTTTTCAATTTTTTGGAATTTAAAGTTCGTTTTAATTTTTTAGAAAATTTTGGAAGAATTTTTATTTTTTAAAAAGAAAAATAAAATTTATTTTCAATTTTAATTTCAAAATTAATTTTATAAAAATCTTCTTTATTTTTTTAATTTTTTTGGAATTTTAAAGATCTTATTAAGTTTATAGAGAATTTTTTATATTTAATATGTACCAAATAAAAGTAAACATGTTAGTAAGTACATTGAAAGTGCCAGTAGCCCAGTGGTAAAATACCTTCCCATTTGACCAACCAACCTGGGTTCGACTCCAGGGGTTTACATATTTTTAATTTCAAATCGTGTAAAACGACGTCGTTTCATCTCATTTGAAAACGACGTCGTTTCACTTAACGTCAACAATAAACGACGTCAAATATTTCTGTTAAATTTGTTGACGGCGTGCTAAATTGGCAAGTCAGCGAAAACATTGTTAATTAATTCTAAAGTCAATGAAAGTTTGGTGTTTTTTTGGCCAGCCCCAAAGTTCATGTTTGTTTTGGCAATTCGTGTAAAATTGAGGTTTTTTTTGGCCGAATTCCCTTTTTAGATTTATAGATTGATCGACCTCATGCCGGTTGGATTAGTGAATAGTGATGTAATCAATCAAAAGTCAACTAAACCAATAATATTTGTGGAAACATCCTCTGGCTTATTAGTTAAGATTTAAATGTTTACATTAGGTTTAAGGTTTTGATTTCTAAAAGATGCAATTTTTGAACCCTTTAACAAAAAATGGTGTAATTTCTTGAAGATATAAAATGTAAGGTTATCGAAATTTTCAAAATGCTATGGACAGATTTATTCACTGTGGTCATTTGCGGAGAAAAAATATCCATCTAAAATATCTTAAATTGTCTGTCGATCCGGATATTACGAAAAGAGCTATTGTAATATTATGCGTAAAGTTCTTACATATAGTTTATAATAATAATAATAGTAATAACAATAATAATAATAATAATAATAATAATAATAATAATAATAATAATAATAATAAGTATATGATGATATACCTTTATGAAAAATTTCATAGGATAGTTATTTTAAATTATTTTTACAAAATAGTCTTTAAAGAGAAAAATGACTAAAATAAATTTTATTAAAAGGTAAAAATACATTTATACTTTATGGTTAACTAATCTAAACTTATAGTTTAGAGTTAAGGGATGGAGTTTCCAGTATATTGTTTTAAATTAAAAAAAATAAAATTAAAAATTAAAAAATAAAATTTTAAAATTAAAAAGGATTTTTTTGGTCTTTTTTTTGAAGACTACTTTTGTAATAAAAACTTAAAAATTGTTATTTGAGAACCCTATACTTTTTTTTTTGAAGATTACCCATCGTTGTTGGATTTCATGAACCGTGCAAGCGAACGCACCCAAAAACATAGCTACAGTGGAAAAACTTTTGGATGTTAAGATCATGAGCCATGAGGGGGACATTTCACCCTAATAGTTGGGAAAAATTAATTCAAATATGATTTTCTTTAGAAAATATATAAACAGAGTCAAATAAAAAAAACTCAACCATAATTATAGGAAATATTTGAAATAACAAAATATTTTGATTTTTTTAAAACGTTGGATATATTATGATATTACAAACTCTAAGAAATATTACAAACGATTCTACAGTCGATTATTCTACATGCAGATTTACGCCTGACTGCATCATCTGAACCACTTTGTCGGATCTATGCATTTTGCTGCAATATCTCTTGTAAGCTGTTTCTCTATTAATTCGCATAATTTTGCATTTTGTAAGAACTGAAACTCGGACTTCAAGGTGTATAAGTATTATAGAACTCTTGGTTAAAACCAACGGACCTTCCACCATAATAATTATAGGAAATAATTTAAATAACAAAATGTTGACAATTTTTTTTTTTGAAATAACAGAATATTTTGATTTTTAAAAAAACTTAAATCATAGCAAAAGTTTAAAAAAAAAAGAAAGATTAAAGTCAACAACACATAAACCAAAATCATACCGGAAGGAACCATTTCGGTTAAACATGATCGGGTTCTAACTTCCTTCTAATTCTCTCGTCTCTTTCCTTGGAAATAAACCAGAGATGGAGAAGAAGCAGAGATCAGAGATATCGTCAACGGAAGCTGTTCTTCTCGGAGCTCTAGCTCCAGGCGTCAATGTCAGTACTTCCTTCTTACCACCCCCTTTTGTGTAGATGCTCTGTTTCTTTTTGGTTTGGTTTCTAAAACCCTAGTTGGGATCGGATCTGTTATACAGGCTCCAACATGGAACGCTCTGAGATTCGCGTTTCTTCTGCTTGGTCTCTGTCTCACTTTCATGCTCTCCATAGCTTTCACCAGTGGCCAATCCATGTTGCTTTTTCACGTCGGCTTCCTCATTGTAATCGCATCTTCTCTCTTTGTCCTCCTCAATTGGTATGTTACTTCCCCCTTTCTCTGAATTGGTGTTATCAAGTTGATGATCTGTGTGTGGATAGCTTAAGGTGTTCTGTTTCATGGGGTCTAAATGAGTACTTATGCATCTTGGTCTTTGTGGAATTGAGTTTGGGGGGTCATATAAGGGTTCTCAGTTCTCTAGTTTTGTATGTGCTTTGAAAAGATATCATCTTTTGTGTTGTTTTGTTGTTCTCTGAGGGTTTATGAGATTCTAGAGGTGGATGTTGTGGAAAAGGTGGGAGTCTTTCACCATCTTGAAGACCTGATAAAAAACCTTCTGCAGGTTTCTTGCTCAGACAGGGTTAGTACCAGTTGAGACACAGATGCAGGAGTTGAACTTGACACCTACTACTGATAAAAGCAATTGATCATCCACGCGCTGTGCTTTTAGTTACTCAGACGCAGACACAAAGTAACTGAACATTCTATAGCAAAGCAAATACGAGGATTATATTTTGGTATTCTTTGTTTTATTTTCTTTTCTTTTCTTTGGCTTGATTGAGGATGCAGAAGCACAAACAGCTAGGGAACTACACCAGAACTTCATCTTGATCAGGGTTTGATTTATCAATTGTCCAACATTAGCTCCTTTCTTATTTGTAATTCCCGGAACTAAGTTTATTAAGATGATTGTTATTGACGGTGATTCCTCTCATATTTATCCTTGTTTATATTGGATTCAGGGGCAATCTAACTCAAATTCGTCCCTCATGTTGAAACAAAAAAACTTACAAAACTTTTGAAGTTTACTTTGTTTGTTTATCTACAACCAAACTTTTTCTTGATATGTTTGTTACAACTCGAGAAAACATTCTCTTGCAAAATTGAGCAACAAATACAAGGAAACAAGACGATAACTATAGGTAGTTTACAACTTGCCAAACTGGGACAGTTTCCTTTACTCACTTGTGCATCTCTAGTTGTTCATGTATGCAGGAGAAGGTTCTCTTAACCTCTGACCGTTCTCCTTGAGCTCTTTCTCTCTCAAGTACCGAAGAAACGGTCCAGGGTCATCACTGAAGCCGTAAGCCTCCTTTGTGCTTTGTTGACCGTTGCACAACTTTTGTCCTCTAGGTTCATGGGCTTCTTCCATGTGGAGCTGAGGATAAAACATTGAGTTTTCTGAAGACACCATTGATTGATCATTTGGTGTCCCGTACCTAGCTAAGAGACTGAACTTGGGTGATCCATGAGCCAGGAAGTTTCTCAAATTGTTTGTCCCCTGAGCCTCGTAAGAATAGGCTGGTCTAAGATTCTGACTTTCTCTGTATCTACGTAACCATTCAGAAGAAGAAATACCAACACGGGGCGGGTTTGTGTATGACTTCATGAAACCAGGGGGTTCCATATATCTTGTCTGGTCTGCTTTGTTCACATTAACACCATTGTGAAACCAAGAAGCGTCTTCAGGCAGTAATGGAGCAGACGGAGTAGGAGGTGAATAAGAAGAAGCAGGATGCTCTGTAGTGCTACTAACTGAGAGACTATCAAAGGATGTCACAGGACCTGTTTCATCAATAGGGCTCAAACCATTCGGTTTGCTTTTCTCTTTACTCTTGTCAACTACCCAAGCGCTCAGTGATGGAGGTCTTTCTGAGACTATCTCTTCTTCTAGATGCTGATCTGTATTCTTAAGACCTTGCGTGAAGCTGAAGCTTCCAGAGTTAGTATCCTGTGGGCTATGGCTCGCAATGAGTGATGAGGTACGTCTTAGGCTTTCATCAGATGAAGTTATTGTTTGGTTTTCTGAAGTTGTGTTATCAGAGCTGAGTGGCTTCGTTGCAATGCTAGAAGAAGAGATTGGAGCAGATTGACACCTTACGAGCGGCTTGAGAAGAATGACTTCTTCCTCTTCTGCAGGCACAGCTCTTTCATTCCCACAACCACAAGGGATGATCTCAACCTTTCCTATAGTAACACGTTTTCTGTAAAAGAGCTCTTCTTTGCGTTGTCTTTCACCTGAAGCTGTGTAGAAACGAGCCCCTTGCTTGTCAAAGAATAACCACTTCTGCTTACTTGTGATCTCAATAGCGGAATTGATAATCCGTTGAAGACGAAGTTCTTTGCCTCTCTCAAAACTCTCTCTTAGTTCCATATGACTTGTGAAATCTAGAAGTAAATGCACAGGAGCCAGAGGAGCCAAGGACCTTAGTTCATGATCCTCCCAAAAAGCTACCATCACCTTAGCAGAACAGTTTTGTCCTTTCACCTTTAAGCGGTTCAAGAAATCAACAAGTTTGCTAAAGAAGTAAGATATCGCAATCTCGCTCTTCTCATCAAGCCTGCATTCTTCTTCCTTGTGAAGTAGAAACGGTAAGTAGTCAAGAAATACAAGTAGAGCAGGTAGGAGAGGGCAAGAATCCAAGGGACTAGTCTTCAAACACCTCTCAACAACTCGCCCCATGACGATGAACACCATTGTTAATGCTAAGTTTGTAAGCTTTGCTTCCTCTTTCACGTTGTCTGGTGCATTAAACTCGGCTAAGTTGTGGAAGATGAAGACGAAAACCGCAACAAGTTGGATGATTCTATAAGGTCCCTTTCTCGCGGGGTCCATAACTTGATAAGACTCCAACATGGCTTCTAGGTTTCTATCATCCACTGCAAATGCTGCATCCAATTCTCTTATAGTTGATGCAAATGTGCAACCAAACTCATCCAAACTGAAACAAACCATACAGAACTAAGAGAAGAACAGCTTGGGTCATCAAGATCTTGAGTTGAAAGAAAAGAACAGACCTGGATTTAAGGAAGAAGAAGCTAATTGTTCTAACAACCAGTGTCCATAAATCACTTCCAGTCTTTAATCCTCCTTTTGCTTTCACAGTGACATTTCTCTCTGATGGGTTTAAGAAGTTAAACTCTGCATCAGTAGATAGAGACTGCAAATGAGAAGACCTGTTCTGCAGTAGTTAAAACAAGCATTTTGAGCAACACAAGGCATACACAGTCTAACTGCAACTAGTAGGGAGAGAGAGTATGAGTGAATCAATCACCTTCTCAAACAACAAAAGAAGATTGTTAGAAGCACCAGGAAAAGGTTCTTTCACAGCTAAGCTTCTCACACAGTGGTACAGAGCCAAGAACTCATCACCAACATAAGTGGCCAATACAGCTAGCTACACAATATCAAGAAAAATCACTTACAAAATGGCTAATAAACAAAAGAAAAAGAGTTAAGTTACCTGGTTATGAGGATTGCCACTATCAGGCCAAGACTTTGCAGCTTCAAGATAGTAAGTAGCTGAAGTTGACCAATCACAATGTCCATGTGTTTTCAGATACTGTTCTCTATACCTTTCTAGATCTCCAAGACAGATATAGAAACGATGGCATAAGAATCTGCTTTTGCCTCCAGATTCCTCAGAGAGCCCCTTGTAGTAATATCCTCTGACTTTAGAAATCAGATTCCTGTAAAACTCTGCAGCTCTCAACAGAAACAGCTTGAATGCTTTCATATGAGTGTTTGACTTGGAAGGATCATCTGCTTTGAGGCCTTTGCGAAACTCGTCGATGTGTTTATAGTGAAGCTTCCAGAGACAGAACTCTACTTCTTGAAGCTCTTCTTGCTGGAGATTGGTTTTGAAGATTTGCTCGTAGGTCGAACCTGCTTTTGTGTATAGCTCTGAAACATCTGGATGCAGTATACCCTTTGTGTGGATTAATGTCCATAGCTGCTTCTCAATGTTGTTCACCTGAGAAAGAGATCATTAGTAAGATTCTTTCAAGCTAAAAAAAAAAGCATCAAGATGGTTTTTTACTTTACCTCTACAAGAAAATTACTTTTGGATGCTTCCATCTTCTTTGGAATTAGACAAAGATCTTATAGGTGTGTTTGACAAGTGACAAGAGAGCACAAAAGCATCCTGAGAAAGAATGAAAACTAACAAAGATTAAGAATCAGACACTGTGTTTGGTCTGCAAGAAAACAATTTTAAATCAACAACGTCAACTGGGTAAGCTCAAAGTCACAAGCTTTGAGAGAGTTTAATGAAACCCAGAAGATGAAATCTTTAAAAGAGTTACAAGTGACAAAAGCATCAAAGAGAAAAGAACACACATCAGATGGAGCTTAAAGAGACATCAACATCACAAAAGCAGAGTAGAAAAGAGAGGGGAAGAAGAAAATCGGAGGAGAGAATGAATCTTTTAGATGGAAAACGATGACACTAAGAAGAAGAGGTTACCAGAAGAAACTTGGACGTACGGACGTTTAGACAGGAACAGCTAAAGGCAGAAGGAGCCAAGCTTAGTGTATATCACATGGAAGAGAGAGAGAGAAGATAAGTCAGTTGTGAAACGGACAAAGTAGAAAGGTAGCTGATGATGATAATGATGATGCTGCTGAATTGATGATGATGATGATGATGATGATGAGGATGATGGAGATGCAAAGGTGGATACATATCTAATCCATTAGTCCACTTCTTCTTCTAAGTGCCCCCAACATTTTGATTTTGTTTTCTTTGAATGATTTTCTTAACCATGCTAATTAATTTTCAATTGATTAGGTTAACAGGAGTTACGGAGCAAATCAAATTCACACACTTTTGTAGATTCCTTGACGTTAAAGCCAAACTTTCTTTATATTTTTAATACTATGGTATCATTCATGACTTTAGCTAAGATGAGTCATGAGACTCGATCTAGAGGATAAGCGATTAAGGTTAAAAAAATGGGACCACCAAATATTTTAGACCATCAATTTTTATTTTGTTATGATAATATTAATAATTATTATACATTTTCTTAAGACCACCAAAAATTATTTATCACAATATTATTGTTTTTTTTTTATTAACTTGAAGTATCCCAGACTCATGGAGAGGTCCAGACGTTTCGTCATATTTTATAAGACGTTTTAGTTAAAAGTACAAAAAGGAAGTATATTAATTATATATTAACAGTGGAAACATTTTCCAACTTCTATGCATAACGTTTTATAAATTAAGACAAAAATCTTAAACATCTTATATTATACGATAAAGTATAATTAGTTATTTATAAGCATTACTAAAAGTATTATTTAATATTTTGAATTAATAAATATGAAAATCATATACATTTTTAGTCGAAAGCTTCTGCTAATCACTATATTCTTCTTCTTTTTTTAGTATCTTACAAGCTTACTATGGACGACGTATAGTGAGGTTCGACAATGAAACACCTGCGGACCTTGGCATGGGCATTAACCCAAATGTGGTTAACAACTGTTTTTGTTTTGTGAGACTGCAGTCTTGATATCATTACGAATGGGTGAAATTATTTTCCGCCCAGCCTAAATAATTGTTAATAAATGATAATAAATCATTTTATTTATCAGATATATTTCTAAAAATAAGATAAGAACAAAACAAAATATTTTGACAGATCCCATGTAACAGAGACGTCCAACATATAAATCAATAAATTGTCTTATTATGATTTAATAACCAAAGTAATTAAATGATTTTTATTGTACAAAACAGTTGTCTTATTCCTATTTTGAAAAATACTATAATTTTTTTATCCTTGCACCT
Organism: Brassica napus; assembly: GCF_020379485.1. NCBI lineage: Eukaryota > Viridiplantae > Streptophyta > Magnoliopsida > Brassicales > Brassicaceae > Brassica > Brassica napus. The sequence goes on along the minus strand of NC_063442.1, from coordinate 28,804,001 downwards.
TTCAAAATACATAATTAAGACTCCGAATTCCTTTCTCTTTTATCTTTTGTGAAATTGTATCTTCTTTTTTTTTTCCATCTGATTATTATTATAAAAGGGAACAAAGTCCAAATGGGCAAAGCCCAACATAAAGAACGAAAGGCCTAAACAAACGGGCCAGCTTTACAAAACTTTATGGGTCAACAGCCCAATAGAGGCAAAAACTGTCGAGAAGGAAAACGCCACGAGCCACCACGTGTCTGATCGACACACGATTCGAGAACACGCGTCAAGACCGGAGCCATCTCCTTCCCCGGAGAGGTTACGTCGGAGATCCGCCATCAGCAGAGACAATTCGGTGAAGAACCACCCATGCAGAGAAGCATCACATAAACAAAACGCAACCGAATCATCGATTCAGAAAAGATATCACCGTCTTCAATCGATCCATCTGATTCCGATGAAGAGGTAGATCGAGAGTCGGTGGGAGAGAGAAGAACTTGAATCGACAATCAAACTGAGCCGGCGAAAACAGCGCTAACGGAGCCACCGAATCCCGAAGACAGAAGCCGGCGAAGCGTGTGCTAAGGAAGCCACCGCTTCCCAGAAGCAAAAGACGGACGATCATCGAAGGATGTAACGCCGGAGGCAAAGCCGGTCGGAAAAACCGAAACTGGAAACCCAAAAACAAAAACTATCAGACTCTCTCATCCTCTTAACAAACCTAGAAACTTCCTGAAAGATTTTTTTTTTTTTTTGGTAAGAAGATTAGAGGAGAGAGAGCCTCCTGGTCCTTAACCTAAATCCCATACAATAATATTTTTGTTGATAGACAAAAACTTGTCTCATCGTAGATAATTTGCTTCACCATTCTTTTTGGATTTTAAGCCGATTCACTTTTATCTTTTTCTAGTTCGGTTTCAAATTATGTTGAAACTCTGGACTTTCATTGTGTGTACTCGTGATTTCAAATTCTTATTGTGGATACTATAGCTTTCTTGATATTTACACAAGGAATCGTGGAAATAAAATAAGATGACATTGATATAGATGTTCTTATAAATTACTATACAATATTATGCAATAATAAACTGAAAAATTCTTCACTGAATATACTCTCGATCAATCTCATATACTACTTTGTATATAGTATGTCTCATATTATAGATTAATGGATTGTGTAAATTGCATGTATTTTTCTGGTCAGATATTCACGACTAGTTGTATATTTTTGTTTATTGTTATACTGATGTATGATAAGCTAAACTATTAAAGATTAAGGATAAAAGTCCACGAAATCTTCACCTAAATCTCATATTAGAAAATTTAATAAACCAGAGGATAGATTACAATATTTTTCACTAGATATAATCTCAAAAATGACGCGTCTCGTTTGTTATAGTATGGACCCCTTCGTATTAAAAACAAAGACAAACTGTGCACGCAATTGAATGGAAATGTACCAGCACAACTTCTCTTCGTGATTTTGATTAAATAAATAAAGAGAGGAAATATCTTTGATGATTGATGTCGATCTATGAAGATAGATACATTTCCTTTATTTTTTATTAAGTTTTGTGAAAAGGTTATTTGTTGGGTTTTATATTCAGAAGCACCCCATGAAGGTGTCTACGTACATCCTACAAAGTAAGTAAGCCTTCGTAAACTGTAAGAGACATTTTCAATGTTCCCTTTTTTATTATTAATCTGGGGTATCCCAAATTTATAGAAGGACATATACTAATTTTCAAAAGAAGGTGAAATCCACAAGATAAATGATTTATCTGGATATTCAAATAAAATCTAAAATATGGCTTATTTCTGTATCTTCATAACTCTGTTAGATTAGTCATTTAGCTTTTCATTCAATTTCATATATTGTTTGCCGAAAAACATGCGGATACGTCCACCTTACACAGATGTCTTAATCTCATCTGGCTCGTAGACTAGAAATCCAGAACTGTGGCCAAGTGGCAAGAGATTGTACGTTGCAGGAGTTGAAAACTCGATTTGCCTTGTAATACTTTTTTTTTGAACTTACCTTGTCATACTTTGTAGCAGATTTTTTTGGTTCAAAATTAATTCAAAATTAGTATACAAATAAACAAAATTAAAAATTAATATACAAATAAACAAAATTGACTTTTATATAAATTGACCAATTTTTCGTTGATAAAAAATAACAGAGTTTGAGCTGTCAATTAAACTTCGTTTGCATGTTTATTAATTTTTTTTAGCTTTTTACGTTTAAAATAATAAATACTAATTGATAAAAAAATCAAATTTGGTTGAGGAGGGAATCAAACACAGGTTAGAGCATTTACTAATCTGAATCTCAACCACTATGCCAAGCATCGTGACTCGTTGTTTTTATTCTCCATGGTGTTCTATTTATTGTAATTATGTGTTTTAGAAAAAAACCTAATGAATATTTCATTCTCATTATATTTATTAATATTTACAAGTTATATGTCCAACATAATAAAATAAAATTACAAAATATTCAGATTAATAATTTTTTCAAAATTTTCATATAATTCATAATATATAATACATACATAATGTATAAATATTTATGTTTTTTTAGAAAAAAACTAATGTATAAATATTTCTGTGTTTTAGAGAAAAAAACTAATGTATAAATATTTTTTCACAAAACCGAAAACTCAGAAATGTGGAAGGAAATCAGATTCAACGTGAAACATGTAAATGAGGGAAGAAGAAGCGTATTTGAGTGTTCAACAGTGTGTTTATAAGATGTCGGGTGGGATCTTTGCATTGGTGACGTAATTTGATCTGACCCGTATGTCCATATATATGAATATCATTGATAAAGATAACCAAATAATTAATATTATCATCACAATTTTTTTCTGAAAATGAATAAATATTTTTTCACAAATTTCATATAATTTATAATATATAATACATAATGTTGCGGAGATTTCTCGTGTTTAGAGATGCTAATTTTAATAAATACACTGCAACTAGATTAAGACATGCGCCTTGCGCGGAATAAACATTATATATAAAAATTATTTTATGTATTATATATTTTTACATATTATGAAATAATAAATATATATTGAATAATTAAAATTAAGTAACTATTACATATATAATTAAATTGGTACGAACGTATAAATCAATTTTACTAATCCAAACAATTTTTTAAAAAAAATTTGATAGGATATGTAATTAAATTTAAATGATATTAACATATATATTATATTTTTAATATTAATGTCTATTAAATGATGATTTCTACTCATATGTTTTTTTGATTATGCGTATCTTTAATAGCTAAAAATTTAAATTACTGATAACAAAATTTTCATTGTGGGATTAATAATTTTAGTAATTTATAATTTAAAAAAATTTATCAATGTTAGTTCAAAACTTTTATCAAAAAAAATTATTCAAAGTAAATTTTGAAACTAAAATATTTATTTATTCAATATGGTTTATAGTTTAATTTAGAATGATATATATACATATATATTTTAAATCTTAATGATTAATTAAATTAGACTTTTACTTATATGATTTTGTAATCATTTGTATTTTTTCATAACAAAATTTTGAAACCATGGATCCCAAAATTTGAATGTGAGACTTTTAACAGTCTTAGTAATTTATATTCATTTTTTAAAATTCAAAATATAATATATACAGAAAAATCTAAAATTTTATAATATGGTTATTGTGATTTTTTAATTATTTTAGTAGTTTAAAATTAAACAAATTTGATAGAAGATACAATATTTTTTTATCAGATCTTTATTATTAAAAATCATTGTTATATATACTTTAGCCACATTAGGTAATTCTGTAATTTTTATTTAAGAAAATAAAAAATGACATTAATAATGAATTTATGGTTAGTTTAATAAAAAACTTATTATATAATTAGATGAACCAACCTATTTCTCTAATAATTTTAAGAATCATCCTAGTGATGACATGTGGCTACAAAAAGAAGTTGTAATGTTTCACAAATAATATATAGGGGATATATAATATGAATATTTTGTAATTTTATTTTATTATTGTTTGACACATATCTTGTAATTTATTAATAAATATAATGAAAATGAAATATTCATTAGTTTTTTTTTCTAAACGCACAAGAACATTCATAAGTATAAATAGAACATCATAGAGAACATAAAAATGAGTCGGGCTACAAGAAAAGTTGTGAATAGCCGCAAACTAGCTACGGAAATTTTGTGGCCATAGATTTAAAGCTGCAAAAGCCACAAAATTGCCACACTCCAAAATTTGTGGCTATTTCGTAGCAAAATAACAACAAAAAAAAACACGTTGTAGCTTTTTGTAGAAAATTAGACGTAATTAGCCACATAATATTGTGGAAAAATAAAAGCTGCGATTAGCCACAAAATGATCGTGGAAAAATACAACCACAATGTAATTTGTGGCTGTTTGAAGAAATTATAAACCCTAAACATACCTTAGACTATAAACTTTTAATTTTTAATCAAAAATTCTAAAATTAAAACCAAAAGCTCTTAAATATAAACATCAAAAAATATATATATAATCCCCAAATTTTAAAGTTTTTAACTATAATCGTTATTATAATATACTCAAAAACATAAATCTAACACTTTAAAAAATTATAGTTTACCAAATATAATTGTTTCTAACCATGACCTCAAACCTTAAACATGAACCAAATAAAACCTTATACATCAAATTCCAAACTATATCATAAACTATAACCCCTAAACCTAACTCCAATAATCCCTATACCTCAAATTTCAAACCAAAATCATACACTAAACTCTTTACCCTATACACGAACTTCAAAACTTATATCTAAACTCACTTCTATGTCTCAAACCTGAAAACCTAAATCATAGATTCCAAACCTTAAACCCAATCCTTATATACCTCAAATTCTAGATCCTAAATAATAAGCACAAAAAGTTAAATATATAATTTCGTAAACTCTAAAGCTTAACACATAGATTCAAAACTCCAATACAAAATCTAAAACTTTAAACTTATAATACTTGATAAAAAGTTTCACTTGTATGAGAAATATTCAATTATTTCCATCTGAATACTATACATTCAATTATGTAAAATATATAAATATAGTTATGTGTAGGAACCTTATTTTACTACCATAGGACAACTGATATTTGTAAAGAATAATAAGAACAAAAAATAAAATTACAATACTAAAATACAAAAATAAAGAAGAATTGCAGAGTCGAGATAGTTAATTGAAGAATTACGCCCCGTAGTGTGACGGTTTCATGGCGCTCAGATTCCGAGGATACAACTGCAGCATTGTTTCTGTTTACCATCACCGAAAAACAGAATCTATCGACCCTGTTTCTGTGATGTACTCTCAGACTCAAAATAAAAAAAATACTAACATAACTATTCTGAATGAGAGAATCTTTTTGATGTTGATCAACGTATTGTCTTTCTACATTGCCATGAGGCTTTATATAGAAAAGTTGAGTACCACAAAACATTAAGTTTAGATTTTTCTTTACAAAACCAAAAAACGTATATGCATGGTTATGGAGTATTAAGTGTCATCAATAATCATAATGAAGAATGATTCTTCTCACTATTGACCGTAACTTGCAAAGATAATATTAGTGTCTTTGACCAAATCAATGCTAATATTTATTTTGCTATGGGTAAACATTTTTATATTTAACCAAATATAAAAGATAACCATGAAAATGATTTAAACCATAAGTTATTAGACATAAGTCTATCTTAACATATTTAAATCCAAATTCAAACCCAATATCCAATGTGTACATTTAAGTCACACATTTTAGAACTCCATTTCTCATTCAAATTAAACTTCATTTTTAACATATAAATACATTATTCATAATGTTCAAAAAATAATTCCAACAATGATAGGTAATAGCAGTCATATTAATCATATAAGTGGGAAAACTTTAGTGTTTGGCAGTTTATCATTTGGTATAGCTTAACATCCCAAACCTGGTTGTCTAATCAGTCAAGTTGTGGTTTCCTCACGTGACATCAAAGAAGTTGGGCTTAATTGACAGGAGGTGTACTTGGTTCTGTTTTAGTTGTTAGAACAAATATACTTTGGCGCTAATCTTACATCATGCTTTCATTTGATTTTCTAACACATGCTTGCATTTTTCAGCTGGTGATGAAAACAAAGACTGTCCATTTAGGATTCAGTTGGTTGCTTCTCACTGCTCAGAATCTTGACAAGGTTAGGCAATTTTATATCTTGAACAATGACTTGCATGATTGAGCTTATTGCCACTTGCCAGAATGTTGATAGCAACAGCCCGAAACCATTTAGTTGAAAGAAACGCAATGCTTAAGAAAACACATATACGCAACTGTTGTTCACAAATCTTGTCATTGTAACTTTTTATGGCTTTGAGGATTTGTCTTTACTCAAACTATCACTTGTTTTGCTGACCCACTTTTGTGGTCTAATATGTATTTGCGAATAGCATGACTCGTGATCTATCTAATCGTTTTAGTTTCTGGATGTGCAATGCAAAACTCGTGTATAACTCTCCTAGATAGAAGAACAGTTTCTGAGAGCAATTTTTATGGAAGGAACAGCTTGTACAAAGTATCCCCGTCTCTGTTTTTCTTCTGTAACTACTTGTCTTCCTGTCAAAGGTAATCTTTTCATTTCTTATTTCTCATGGAATGCAAACATATATACATATGCAAAGAATAACTTAACTATAGCCACTTTTAAAGGATACTATGAATGAGAGGCAGAGAACGTCGTGTGACTCGAAGCAGTGAGACAGTGGTTGCGTCACGTATCTCTTCAACTTGATCTTCCCTCTTCTCAGCCGTGATAGCCCTTCTCGAAGCAGTAAGAAATTGCTTGAGAAGAATCAAAAGTCTTTTCTCGAGAAGCAGCCGCCTCCATTTAGAGCTAACCCCCACGCCTTCTGCCTTGTTGAGCCAGAGCAAATCAGTAGGTTTAGTTTCTTTTTTTTTTAATTAGGGATAGATTAGTGAACTGGTTTAAATTTGTAAACATATTTTTTTGTAAACCATATTTTAATTTGTGAATCATGTCTAATTTGTAAATGAATCTCATTTTGTAAATCAATATTTATTTTGAAATATTTTTTTCTATATTAATTTTTATTTTTAATAATTAAATTAAAATTAATTGTATTATATTATAAAATAATTAATTTATATTTAAACATATTTGTGGACGAACCTATGATTTAGTTTGTGGCTAAGATAGCTACAAATACATTTTATGACTATTTGTGGATATTAGCCACAAAATATCATTGTAGCTAAATCGTGGCATAGCAACCATAAAATCATAGTTAACAAATTTTTGTGTGGCTGGTTGTAGCTATCCGTTAAATAGCCACAAATTTTAGTAATAGTCACAACTAATTTTCTAGCTATAATGAACTTTTCTTGTAGTACCGTTGGACTTTGTCGATGTAGGAATTCGATGTAGGAATATGATGGTTTCCCCCATTCCTCAAAACATTTCATGATTACATATGTAAATCTACGTTAAACACCTTGCATCGTCTTACACTGTCGTTCAAGTGTGGTGTATTTTGTATTTAATGTCACTCAAATTTATAGTTATACTACTTTATGGCATCATCTTGTATTCTTGTAAGTCTCCAGACATATATATCCATATTAAGTTAAAAAAAAAACGGCTTAGATTAAGTTTCAATACATTGTTTTGAAATATCATTGACGAAAAAATGTTTTAATCTATGAAAGCCAATGAACAAAATTGACAAACATAAAATCAATTATCCATTATATTCAATGTAATAACAAAGGAATCTAAAAATTAAAATGGACGAATTAGATTCATACAAATAAATGAAGTTGTTAGAGATGAATTCATGAAGATTTGATTACAATTTTACATGCATGAGAAGCTTGAAAAATGACCAGGAGTATTGCATCGGACAGAAAAAAAAATCCTATTATCAGTACACCTTCTGGAACCAAGATTCAATAGATATACGCGTTATGCATCTCGGTCTTAAGCCTTTCGAAATTGGTTACAAAACTGATGATAAACGTTTACAAGCTAATTTGAGCATATGATCAATATAACATAATAGAATAAGTTAGCCGATCAAAGAGGAGAGCCAAATATAAACATAACAAATATAGATCTAACCACCGAGCGGAAATAATGGGCAAAATTAGACCTGAAAAAGAGGTTAAAACCCTAATTTCAAAGTAACATAATTAATGACCACAAAAATAATTAAAAACACTACTCTATCTGTCTAACCCTTTTTTATCCTCAACAGAACCAATCGTTCATTTGTTCTTCTGCACAATCTCTCACATTTCTATTTCTCCCTCTCTTTTCACAAGGGAAGGGTGTAGAAGAAACCAAAAAAAAAAAACTTAAGCAAAAGAGTAATAATATAACTCAAAAAAACCAAACAAAAAAATAATACATAATGGGTGGTGTCAAGTTGTTATTCATCTTTGGTCTATTGATCTTAGCTATGGTAGCTAAATCCGTCAAAGCAACCTACCCATTAACTAAATCTTGCATCAATGGGCAAGGTTGCATCGGAGATGATGATGAACTTGAATCTCTAATGGATTCAGAGACAAACCGTCGTCAACTCGCTAGAGGACGTCGTTACATTGGCTATGACGCTCTCAAAAAGAACAATGTGCCTTGCAATAGACGTGGCCGATCTTACTACGATTGCAAGAAGAGGAGAAGGAACAATCCTTACAGGCGTGGATGCAGTGCAATCACGCATTGCTATAGGTACGCTAAGTGAGAACGAAATGATAGAGAGAGAGAATGCTATTATTCAACAACGTTCAACCTTTATCCTTCATTCTTGATCGATAATGATTTTTCTTTCTTTACGTACCCCATGTTATACGTATGATTCTTTTTATGTTTTTGAATTTAATCATCATCATGATGCATATAAGCTTTTGATTCGTTGATATATCGCCTATTTCCTTTGTTGTTGTCCTTTCATTTTGTTTCGTTCATATATTAAGTTCCGTTTGTCTATTATATACATCATGATATTTTGGTATTTATACAATTAAGCATTTGTTTTTAAACTAGGCCTTAATTGGACCTCTGTTCTTCTTTTATTTATCCATTTGTAATTTAAATGATACAAGCCACAAGAGTTGTCAAGCTTGAATGGGTCGATTGTCGCCACAAAGGGTTGCGGAAATATCCCTTTGATAAGACCAGAAGCCTGCGCCTATGTGAATCCACACAAAGACAGAGACCTACACTTGTATCCTAGAATGAATCCACAAACTAAGGAGACAAGCAAACGGACAAGAAATCTAAAGGAATCCACCTAAAGACTAATTGAACAAAACAAAGATAAACTTTGTAAACTGAATAATACTTTATTAATTTCGTGCAAGGGTGCTTTACAAATGAGACTTAGCTCAGTTTAAATAGAAAAGAACACAAATGCCTAAAAGAATAACTTGGAAAGAAATAATAAGTGAAAACTAGCCGTTGGACTAAGTTGGTGCAGAATCTTCCCCCAACGGCTCTCCAACGGCTCTCTAACGTCTATAATATTTCCTCGGAATTCATCGGTTTTTTCCGAGGAATACTAGTTTCCTCGGTATTCCGTCGGAATATTCCGACGAGATGAATTTTCCTCGGAATTCCGTCGGAATATTCCGAGGAAATTCCGAGGAAGCCAAATTTTGTGTTTCCTCGGAATTGCCTCGGAAATTCCTCGGTATATTCCGAGGAATTCATTTTCCGTCGGAACGTCCGTCAGAATACCGCTGTTTTCTTGTAGTGTTGTATCTTGTGAGTTTGGGCAGAAAGAAATGCATCCTTGGGATCTCCTTTGATGTCTGGATAGTCTCTAACTCGTGCCTGAACAGAAGGGGAAAGAGCAGTTGGTTTTCAATAACTCCAAGTGTGAATGCATCCATGTAAGGTAAGTTGACAAATAAGGGATTCATCTTGATCCCGTGGCTGCTGGTGCATGGTAGAAACTATCCAACTGCTCTTAGATATAATGAATAATCTCCTGGTTTCCAGACGTGAGTTTGAGTTGCACACTCCTTAAGCAAAGAATTACTTTCCTTAATTAGAACCAGTTCGGATGCAGTGTAGATAGTCTGACTTGTAACGGGAATATCTCCTAAACCATAACTCCTTTTGGTATGAAACCAATTCGCTGCGTGCTCTGCTTGAGTTGAGAATCTATAGCAACTGGTTTCACGGTTAAATTCCTCATGGTTGCAAAGATATCCTTCTTTGAGTGAACCTATGTTGCTGCTAGCTCCAATGTAGCTTGTATGGTTGATCTCATGAGTTGGTGGTCCAGCTACTGACTTGAGGTCCTCATCATTATCTCCATACAAAAGCGCCAAAGCTTATTTTAGGGATCAAATTCTATCGGTCTAGTATATGGAAAACTAATTTCTTATTATCAACAAAATGTGGTAGATAACTTTTGGTTTATGAGAAACCATATGAGGGCTTCATGCTTAAGTTTCTGAATGGAGAGCATGTATTTTGGGTTCAATTCTGAGGATCTCAATATCAAGGTTGTTTTGGATAGACAAAAAACCAAAACTAAACGGCACCTTTCATTTTGTGAGAAAGATTATCGGCTTCAGTTTAATATCTTAAACTGAACCTCCTCAAATTTACTATTGATTTTGTTAGTAGATTGTTTAGGAGTATTTTTTTTTCTTTCATAAAAATAACACATACTCAATTAAGACTATGTGAACCAAACTGGTAGCTCTAAATCCATGTTGACGATAACGAACAGTTGTTTCCGAGCACTGCGTGCAAAACTATCCGTTTTAGTATTTTGCGTTTGTGGAACATATATGACTTCGTTGTAAACGAAACTCTCCTTCAGGATTTTAATATCTTCCAAAGATGTTGCAGATCATCTTCTGGTTCTGAAACCATTTCTGGTTCTGAAACCATCTTCTGGTTCTGAAACCATCTTCACCAACTAAGAACAATCTGTCGCAAACGTCACATGAAACTGTCGTAGATTTCTCATGTTTCCATTGTCCAAATGAGCGCTTTTATTTCCAAATGTAGGAGTGACATGCAGGCTCTCGTATTCCTTGCCCATATTAGGCCTTCAAATTCCGATAGGGCACTATACCATCCTTGTCCCGAATAAATGTCATGTTCTTTTCATGATCCATCGGAAAACACCCATCCCAGTTTAGGAGTATAAAATATATAAATATTTAGTTATATGCATCCTACTATATAAAAGAAGCTAAATCCTAGCCTCCTAAGCCTTGCCACATGAACAAAATAATCAGAACCAACCATTATGCCATGTCATTCTGGACTGGACTTAAAAAAAAAAAACCAACCATTAAAATATGCGAAGAGTCACGGTTTAACCCGGTTCAACTCCAGTTACATCATAATAAAACAATGCATGCATTGATTGTTGATTATTAGTCTTCTAGTATTTATAGATCTCTCAAAGCGTATAACGTTAGAAGTGATAAAAGTAAGAAAGAGAAAGACAAAAGTGAGAAAAATGTGTAAATCAATTATGTGAAAGGTACTCTAAAAGTATAGGTAAGGGAATTATGGCTCAAAAAATCCGATCAAATCATGAAAATGAATTACGTTCTGACTGTAAAGCATTTTTACTTTTTAGAGTAAAAAATTAAAGTGGAAAACTTTTTACTCCGGGTTACTTTACAAATTTATTTGTTTCCTCTAGTTACTATATAGATGGAGTAAAAAGTATAGAAACATTACTCTCTTTTCATTTTTATTTTTCTTTTTTTTCACCTATTTATTTTGTTCTCATTTACTCTAAAATAATTAAATAACCAATCACACTCAAAAATCAAAGGAGAAGAAATTATTAATCAAAAATTCCTTACTACTTAATCTAATAGTGTCTCTTTTATAGGCGGCTAAATCCCACTATTCCTCTTCCAGTTTACTCTTTCAATTGTATTCTCCATTTTTCTAAAGAGAAATAAAAACCATCTTTTCACTTCTTTTCTATGGTTACCATTTCCTCATCAAAATTCAAATTCTTGGTAAAAGAAAGTTAGACGAACTTTGTTTATCTATAAGGCCAATCTCTTTATCACTTGTTTACTAAACAAAATGAAAATACACATATAATTGCTTGAAGGAAGAAGTATTTGATTGGACGAAGGTTGTCGGGTATGTGGTTCCAAGTTTGGATCCAGTGGTTACTTGTCGGGTCGGAGTTGTGGGTGGTTTGTTGCTCTCAGTGGTGCAGCTCATACTGTTCTTGTGGCATCTCGGAAATGGAATTAGATTCGTTGAAGCATCTCTCTATCTTGGTGAATCCTCCGCTGAGATGATAGAGAGAGAAAAGGAGAGAGTGTGTTTGCTAATAAGCTTCTGTTTTGGTTCAGCAAGAAAAAATGTTTGGTCGACTGTGGGCACTATTGACTCATTGAGTCTCTTTTCATTGTATTTAAAATATTACCCTTAGTTTGACTAATCAATTAGTTTTAAGTTTAGGGACAAATGTTCCATATCGAAAGTTGGAAGCGATCCTAAATAATATATAAGATGGATATGTCAATCCACTTATAACCAATTGGTTTTAGATTGGAAGTTCATCTAGGTTAACATGGTATCAGAGCCCAATCCAAACAATCCAACCCGATTCATTATTGATCCGGCCCGAAGTCGGCCATCGATCCCTACTCAAACATACAGAAATTAATGCTCAGAGAGCCATCATCTCGAAGGAGCATATTAGAGACAAAAGACTCACATCGAAAGTTGGAATGGATCATAAGTAATATATAAGATAGATAGACCAATGTAGTTATCATCAATTAGTTTTAAGTTGCAAACTTATCTAGCTTAACATTAAGTAATTTAAAATATCACCAATACATTAAAATTTGGATATCTGTTTAGCCGCTCTCTTTAAAAAAAATTGTATTACATTACTGAGTTATAAAATTGGTGGACTTGTGTCGTAGCTTTTTCATGTTATGTTTTGTAGAGCAATTTTTCTACACTTGTTTGGGACTCATCATTTTGCTATGGTTTTAATCTAGTAACTAGATTCTGAAGGGTGGGTATATTTTTGTTTTCATTTGTTTGAGAAATTTAATTTTTATATTTGTATTACTTTTTTAATCATAGTTTTGTTTAATATTAATTTAATTTAATTTAATTTTTGGTAACTATATTAAAAATGTCAAGTTGCATAATTATACACTTAGGTCATATGTATTTCAGAAATTATTTTAAAAATTTATTATTAAAGTTTGGCAACATATTATATGTTCTTATTAGTTAGCTAACATAATTAGTCAAGAATAATCGTATCCAAAAAACCCGACTCGGAATCGACTCAAAAATCAAAGTCTCATAATCAATTAGGTTTGGCCTATATACTCGAATGGTTCTTAAAGTGTTATATCCGAAAACAAATATCAAATCCAACCCACACTGAAAGCCAAACAAATTTTTTGAAAAATGTTTGAAAAAATATTTTTTGATATATTTTGTTATATATATATATATATATATATATATGTAAATGGGTTGATAATGTCTTCACTAACTCTAAGTAAAATTATATTTAATAAATATTTTTAATCGAATAACCTATTTAAACCATGTTAAAATAAAACCCGTAGAATATATTTTTATAAGTAATACTTCCATAATAATATCATGTTCCTAATTTAATAGAATAGGTAGGTTAAATAATTAAATTTTCCTATAAACAACTGTTTTTATTTATTATTTATCTTAATTGATTCATGAATTTTTATTGTTGGACAAACCTATATCAACAGGTCATTTTCCTAATTTAATAGAATAGGTAGGTTAAATAATTTAATTTTCCTATAAGCAGCTATTTATATTTATTATTTATCTTAATTGACATAAATTTTTATTGTTGGACAAACCTATATCAACATGTCATGTTCCTAATTTAATAGATTAGATAGATATTTATATAAAAAATTAATATTTAGAGTAGATGAATATTTATATAAACAGATGAATATTTTGAATAAAGATTACAATTTTTTAAAGTTTGAAAATGTATTTGAAATTTTAATTTCATTTTCAAATAAGTTTAATTTATTTTTAAGTAAATTTGGGAAAATAGCTTTTAGAAAAGGTGAAAAACAAAATTATTGAAAAATATATGAAAAAAGTATTTTTAATATATTCAGTTATTATATTTATAATTGGAAGTACAATGAGTAATTAACATATCATTTTAGAAAGATGTATCAATAATGTAACTGCATACATAAATTAATTATATAGAGTACATGTTATATTAATCAAATAAAAGGGGGGAAATTACATGTTTACCACTTTTATTGTACAACTTTTCGTTTTTACCACCACTAAAGAGATATTTTTAAAAATACCTTCTTCATTAAGTGACAAAAAACTTTTGTGTCCTTGTTATTTATATATATAATAAATCATTATTTTAATAAAAAATTATAAAATAAAATAAAAAAATAAAAAAAAGAATAAAAAAATTAAAAAATAAAATTAAAAAAGCTAAATTTTTCTTTATGTTTTCGAATTATACTTTTTCAAATTCGAACTTTTTTATAAATCTGTTTTTGAAATTGTTTTTCCCAAATTTTTTTTATTTTTTGTCAAATTTCTTTTTAAAAAAAAAAATTATGTTTGAAACTATTTTTAAAAATGTTTTATATATATTTTTAAGTATTTATTTATATATTTATTAGAATCCTAAATTTCACATTCCAAAAACCCTACTCCACCCCTCAACTTTAAACCCTAAATCTATATTAGTTAACTTTAAGGGTATAATTGTCTTTTACCCTTCATTAAAAGTGAGGGTAAAAGTGGTTAGTGTAAACATGAAAAGTGGTACTATAAATGTGCTATTTGTGGCAATTTCCCAATAAAGGGTTCTAATTTCCGGAGAAAGCGATTTATTAAACAATTATGCAGGCTACAGAGGAAAGGCTTATAAGAGATCTTCAACATGGTGCAAGTGATCTTCGTAGGACGGCTCAGGTGATGCAGTTAGGCGTAAATCCTTATAAGGCAGATAGTATTGTCGGTTGTCGGATCGTCTATGTACTTTTTCTCATAATTAATAAATCAGCGTTAAAAAAAGATTGAAATTCTCAGAAAAAGGTTTAGATTGTTAAATACATACATAAATAATTTGGGTGGAATACTTACACAGAAAACGTTACCGAATAACATGTAACAGTTTTCAATCACAATTTTGGTATAATAGAGTAATATTATAGTTAACAATCTACATTTGTTTAAAAAAAAAAGAATAATTGTTGTGTATATATCCCCTATATATTATTTGAGAAGCATTGCAACATTTTTTGTAGCTATGTGTCATCACTAGAATGATTCTAAGAATCTTTAGAGAAATAGGTTGGTCCATCTAAATATATAATAAGCTTTTTATTAAACCACAATAAATACATTATAAATGTGCTTTATTATTTCCTTAAATAAGATTACGGAATTGTCCAATGTGGCTAAAATATATATGACAATTAATGATTTTGAATAATAAAGATTTGATAAAAATAAGTGTGTATTATAATTATATTTGTTTAATTTTAAGCTATTAAAATAAATTAAACAATCATAGTAACCATATAATAAAAATTAAAAAAAATTATTTATATATTATATTTTGAATTTTTAAAAACGAGTATAAAAAACTAAAACTGTTAAAAGTTTCACATTCAAATTTTGTGATCTATGATTTAAAACTTTTGTTATAACATGATACAAATAATTAAAAAATAATATAAGTTAAAAGTCTCGTTTAATAAATATCAAAAATAAAAGATATATAAATATATGTATCATTTTAAATTAAACTATATGCCATATAAAAATACATAAATATCTTAATTTTGAAATTTACTTTGAACATTTTTTTGATAAAGATTTTGAAAAAATATTGACAACTTAATTTCTTAAAATATTATAAATTACTTAAACCATTAATTCCACAGTGAAAATTTTGTTATCACTAATTTAGAATTTTTGTTATAACAGATATAAATGATAAAAAACAAATATGAGCAAAAAGCATCATCTAATAAATATTAATATTAAAATATATCATATATATGTTACTATCATTTAAATTTAATTATATATCATATCAAATAGAAAAAATATTTTTTTGATTTATAAAATTTATTTATTTGTTCGCACCAATTTAATTATATAAGTAGTAGATAATGACTTTTTAATTATTCAATATATATTTATTATTTCATAATATGTTATAAACATATAATATATAAAATAATTTATATATATAATGTTCATCCCGCGCAAGGCGCGGATCTTAACCTAGTATATCCGTATTATGTATACGCAAAGCAGCCATATGGGAAAGAAGTGGTGAGAGCCGAGAATTGTGGACAGAAGGTTACAAATATATATTGATACATAAAAATTATTTACTGTTATTTAATTTGATACAATTATATAAAAAGAATAATAAAAGGCCCCTTAAATAAAGGAAATAAATTGTTGGAAATAACCTTTATCAATAGGTTATGTTGATGTTTTGATGGAAGAGATAGATGATACATGTAGCAACTAAATCCTAACAACGATATAATTTTTCCAAAGAACATTCAATTTTTTTCGTAGAAAAATGTTAAACTAACCAATTATATTTTACATGACAGGTACTGCGTGTGTAGCCTGAGTGTGTGACCTTTTGGTCAATATCCTTTTTTTATTATTTGAGGAGCATTGATTAAAAATAATTTTGGCTTCATGTGTTTATTACATGAGTATCATTTCCTAGTTGTCATCACCACATACATTTTCACCTTTTTAAAAAAAAAAACTTTTTATCAACTAGAATAATTACAAACAAATGCCACTGGTCAAACATTATACTATAAGATTTTCGGATTTCAAAAAAAAAAATCAGATTATGTCTGTGGTCAGTCTGTTACGCTTGATTACATTCAGATTTCCAAAAAAACGGGGATTTAACTAAGGCAGCATATTAACTCCTTCCAAAGAAAGACTTTATGATTTGTTCGAAAATTTGGAAGTGGTTCTTTTAAATAAGGTAACAAAATATACGAATGTAAACTGGAATGATTTGAATGAAAATTTGGAAATGGTTCTTTTAAATAAGGGAACTTTATGATTTGCTTGAATTGGTTATTTTAACCTGTACGAATGTTCATATCATAATCTTTACGAATGTTTATATATTTTTCTTACTATGACTTTAACTGACATTATTCTACATATTAAAAGTTATAATACTTAAAAAATCTCTTGGCTCCGTGCTGGGCGCGGATTATCACCTAGTAATAAGTATTCCCCGAAGTGATCGTAAGGTAAACTAAGTGTCCGACTAGAAAGCACTTCCAACGAAATTTTTTTAGCGATAATATTTTTACTTTCTGTTCAACTGATATGTTTGCCAATCAGGTAAAATTAATTTCCATTTCGCTTACGCTCACCACTGTTTAACTTGGGTGGTATATAGTATACTTTATTATCTCGCTGTTTCTGAAGTGGAAAGTAAGTTGCACCTGATTTTTTTTTTCTTTTTATTTTATTTTGTTATTTTTCGTCCTAGTTACTCCACTTTTTTTTCTAGTTACTCTAAAATCTATCAGTCGCACCCTAAATTAATCTAATATCTACGTGTCGAGATATATATCGACAACGAAATCTTATCATAGAAATAATCTAATCATTGGACTGACTAAGAAAAATGCATCTATGAAAAACAGTCCAAAGTCTCTGCTATTTTATGGAGAAATCATTGGGTTCAAATCATTGGGCTTTATAAAATTAATATTAAACTCCATTATTTAATTTATTATGATTTCTTGTGTAAGTTAAGAAATCCAGGCCGTTAGTGCGGACTGATTTGGGCCATGTATTGATTTAAAAACAAGGACACAAAACATGGATTACCTTGAACCTGAATCTAACGGTCTAACCAAGTAACCAGAGCAATTACAACCCAGCTAACTTCTTTAAAAGAGCCACATGTCGACCACGCGAGAAGCTCAAGCTATGAGCTATTGAAACCCTTTGAAAACCTTAGTTAGAAGCTTTTGGTTTCCAACAATCTGAGTCAACTTTGGTTCAGCTTAGTTGTGCTGAATATTATCAGTTGGATTATAAATTATTAAATCTATTATGGCTTTGAAAACAAGAACACAAAACATGGATTACCTTGAACCTGAATCTACTCGACAATAGTAATATAAGTAAATTTTAACATGCTATCAAATGTTTTAAAATCGTTATTATCACATATGCATTATTTAAAATCTTACAATCGATTTATAAGCCATTAAACTAAACAATAAATTCTTGTACAATATTTTTTTCAATTTTACAACTGATTTATAAAGTTTTATAAATATTTTAATACATTTACAAATGATTTATAAGGCTTAACAATGATTTTACAAACTCTTATAATTTATGATACTTCTTGAGATGAAATAATACATTGTTATTTGTGATATTACGAAAATATGAAGTAAATAAATAAAGCTTTATAAAGGAGGAAACACATAAAATTTACTTATATTACTATTGCCAAATATCAAATAAATTAAAAAATTTAAGTTATATTAAATTGTAAGTAGTGTTGAAGATAATCAATTAGTTTAGAAATTCGACATTCCTGCTTAAAGTATGGCGTCGACCTTTTTTTTTTCTTTACCTGATATCTGGACTTCAAATCATACTTTTTTCTGCTTACGAAAAAAAATGCAGGAGTCATATCTTTCATCTAAAATATCATGACGGATAGTGATAAACGTTAACAAAATTGAAGTTGAGGATTTTCTTTTATCAAATTTTTAGTTGAAGATTTGTCTACGATCCATATTTTTTCCTTACCCCAAAAGGAATAACCACTTAGAATGAAAAAATATATTAGATTTGTAGATTGTATGGATACGATACTTATCGTGTATCTTGATGAATTAAGCTGAAGGGTTCAGTTACTTTTTGTTGTCACAAAGAGGTTCAGTTGCTAAAAACTGTGATAATAACAAAAAGGGTTCTGTTGGCAGAGATTCATAGAGCAACCGCATCGGTGCTTCTATCTATAGAAGAGTCTCTTGACTAGAAAAAAATATTAAACAATTAAACAGTAGGAAAGAGGAACATTGAAAAAAAGAATTCTCTAACTGAAAGTGTTTTCTATTGTTTCAAAGGAATTATGAAGCCACATGTCTTCTTCTAATTCACATGTTTTTATTTTACACTAAATTTAATTATTCAACCAAATGATTAATATAGTAATATGAAAGACTCAATGTTGAAAAAGTGACCTCTAATGATGCTCTTAGTGATGTCGGTATTGATCAAACAAGGAACATCCTAGATTCCTAATAAAACTGAAAATGTGAAATAAAAGTTTGACCAATTTTTTTTTTGAACAAACGAGTCGATCAACTAAAACTATTTCTTAGCATTTTCAATTTAAACATTGTCCTTTTTAAACTTTCAGATGTGATGAGAAATTATGTCAGACACGTGGCCGACAATTCCACAGCAGATTTTTCTCCGAATCCAAGAAACCGACTGGAAAGCAGAAACTAGAAACCCTATTCGATGATTCCCTTTCTTTATCGACATTATCACTTTCTTTGTAATCATAATTTTTGTCTGCAGCGTAATTATATTTTATCATTTTAATTTGATCAAATAATAGGAAATAGATACAAGTTGAAAATCTTATATTCCCTATTTCAAAATACATGAAATTTTAAAATCTTAAAAAGATCATTAAAATATAAATTAAAAGTTGTTCAACAAATCACAAAATAGATTACAAAATATCATTGGTTACACAGTTTTTGATAAACTGAAAAAGTACATTAATATATGAAAACATTATCTATTTTGAAACATCAAAAACTCATTAAAACATCATCTATTTTGAAACGGAAAGAGTAAAAATTAACTTGCATGTAGATTTATTGTACAATAAATTATGCCTTCGTCTATGTATAGTATAGGTTTCGAAATACACATGGATTCACTTTGTTTTGTTCAATTTCAATTATCATTAAATGATATATATCATCCCATTTCAGTGATCTTGAACATTTTATTTTGTTTCACTGAATGTCTCATTAAATGATATCATCCCATTTCAGCGATCTCTCAGCCTTCGATAAAACCGATGATCTTCTTAAAGCTGACGATTTTTATTCAAACGAAACCCAAACGACGTCTCTTAAGGACACATTCATAAAAACACAAGCATTTAGCTTAAAACTATAGCTAACATTACAATTCGAACGCATAAAGACATAACTCTCTGTCTCCCTCGAACTCTTTTGAGCATGATATAATCAAGAAAGTAACAAAGCATCATCATCATCTTTATTTGGGGCAGACCGGGTCGAACGCAAACGGTCCAACGTTAAAGATACCGTAGATGAGCTGATTAATGACCACCGCAGATTTCCCCTTCCTTTTCTCCGGCTTGAGTACGGCACCGACATCTCCACCGAATAGCTTTGACACTTTATTGCATTTGTAGTCCTTTGATTTCACAAGATACACACGACATCCTCTGAAACCGTAGTTTGTCACCGTCTTCGGGCCCAACAACAAGAAGTATCCGTTCTTGTCCGTCTTGGTCTCCGCGACTATGTTCTTCTTGCTCTTACACAGTAGTCTCACAAGAGCACCTAAAGAAATAATTAAAAGATAATATCGTTAGATGCGTTTTTGGACTAATGGAACTAGTTAGGTGCTTTTTAACTACTTTCTTTGGTCTTCACGAAATTTCTGGGACAGACAATAAAAACAGTGACTGATGAGTGCAGAAGTAAATACTTTGGAAACCATATTATAGTTTTCGTACCGGTGGTCCCACTTATGATGTGTTGAAATTTGAATTATTTTTAGAAGTTTGCGTCATGATTTGATATCAAGTACGTATTGTCTTACAAATATACGTGTACAGTATTAAATAAATGCGCATGCAGACCAGCACGTTGAGACGTTGAGTTGTTTCAGATACGATGAATTTAGTGTGTGTTTATTTGTGTATGTGTAAAATAAAGAACCTATGTGAAAAATACTACTCCCTCTGTTTTATTTTAATTATCGTTCTAGATTTAAGACTAATGATTTTGTATATTTCCGAAACAAAAAAACACAATTAACTATAAACCTAACCATATTTAAACTAATAAAATATAAAATGGAAAATCTAATAAATTTTACATTGGAACTTTAGAACGACACTTATTTTAAAACGAAAATTTTTCTCTGCAACAACAATTAAATCGAAACTGAAGGAGTAGCAATAATTAACTACTCCATTTGTTTCTAATTGTAAGTAGTTTTACTTAAAAGTACAAATATTTAAAAATTGTTGTTTAAAAAAAACATTTAATCAATTAATCAATTAATTCAACCAATTATGAAAAAATTAACATTATTTTATTGGTAGCATAATATCCAATAAATAAAAAAATGCATTCAAATATGTAAACTAGTTATATTGTCAAACAAATTTTTTTTGCTAAAACTACTTTCAATCGAAAACAGATGGAGTAAGAATTTCTAACCTAGTTTACAAAAAAAAAAAAAAAAAAGAATTTCTAACCTTCAACGGGTTTGGCGCCAATGAGTGAATCGAAAGAAGCGTACTGGCAGCTTTTGCAGAAGACCGTACCCTGAACCGCGATTAGGCTTCTGTTGAATTTTGGCGGGTAAACCGGTGGCTTCACCGGTGGCTTAGCTGGAGGGGATACTGGTGGTTTGGCTGGAGGAGAGACCGGAGGCTTAGCCGGGGCTTTGGTCGGGGGCTTAACAGGGGCTTTGGTCGGAGGGTAAACCGGGGGCTTAACCGGAGGTTTGGCCGGTGGTGAAACTGGTGGCTTTATTGGAGGTTTGGCCGGTGGTGAAACTGGTGGCTTAACCGGAGGTTTGACTGGGGGCTTAACTGGAGCTTTGGTCGGAGGGTAAACCGGAGGTTTAACAGGAGGTTTTGCTGGTGGGGAAACTGGTGGCTTAACCGGAGGTTTAGTTGGGGGCTTAACCGGGGATTTGGTTGGGGGGTAAACTGGAGGCTTAACCGGAGGTTTAGAAGGTGGAGAAACCGGCGGCTTGACAGGGGCTTTTGCCGGTGGGTGAGGGTGAGGGTGGTGGTGATGGGGAGGATGTGGGTGGTGGTGGCCGTGGTGGTAAGGAGATGGAGCAGGAGCAGAGGAAGGCGTTTGGTTCACATGGTTCACTTCTTCAGTGAAAGCACAGGAAGTGAAGAACCATATTGCAAGGAGACTCGACAATATACTCTTACCCAAGAACCCCATGTTTCTTTCGTATTTAGCTTTGTGATACAAGTTAAGAGGAGGAAATGTTGTATTTATAGGACAAGTCTCAGTGTCGTGAAATAATTCAGTTTTCTAATTAATAAATGAAATTCTATCGAAATCAATTATACTACTGCAATTTTAGTTATATCATACTCATTAAGAGAATATCTTTTAGATTTTTGACACAAAATCATCTTGCAGTTTTAATTATAATTTTTTTTTATGATTAACTATTTTCTACAACTTTTAGCCAATCACAATTTAATAAATATAATTATTTTTAAAGAGCTTACAAATTGTCATTATTATTTAATAAAAATTGAATTAAAATGTAAAATATATTTTTTTGAAGCAAATTTTGTTTTAAAACATGGATCCTTTTTTAACCAAAAGAGTATTTGTTCATTTTTTGTTAGTTTGCCACTATATTTGTTACTAATTTATTACCATCTAGAGAAATCAAAGCTCTTTGATGTTATAAAGAAGTTGACACTGACTAATTCTTAATTCATACGTTTTTCTATAGAACAGTTTATAATTAATTCTAATTTTTTTCCATTAGATGCAATATATACACACAAAAATTCAGTCTAAAGCTACCCTCTTAAGCTACACTCTTTTTCGTTTCCCCTAAACATCCTACACAGCTCATCTACAATTAACTACTGATGCTCATAACACATTTGAGAACTATGTAATACAAAAGTCCTTCATTCCCCAGCAAGCTATACTATATTCAAATTTGAATCTATCATAATTGATGATAACAGTTTTTCTCTAAACAGCTAAACAAATTACGCTGGACTCTTTTTTTTGCCGGTTGTCTGTATTGTTTTTGTTTTTTTTTTCTATGTCCAATATAATTTAGTTTCAAACGTCTAATCGATTCACGAATAGAATAGGTAAATTAAATTGTTACCGTTGAGGAAAACAAAATTTTGTCACGTTACATGTTCGTGTTACCTGCAAAAGTATGGGAAACATGATAGACTCGAATGATATTGGTGGAACCCCTATCAATAATTGTTATTTTCAAGTTAAACCTATCTTTGGATACTTTGGTCTAACGTCTCCGACTCTCGTTATAGATACAACATAATTATAGCCATAATTGTTAAAGATGTTTAAATTGGATAACTTGAATATGTATCATCACATTTACAAAGTCGACTAATCATAATTGTTGTTGGCATGATTCTCTTTGCTTTTTATAGATAATGTAGAAATATGCCTGAAAAATAAATATGATCGTGAACTCATCACGTTTTCCTCCAAGATTTATGGCTACTTTGGTGTTCGGCTGTTCGGTCTTTGGGCTTATATTTTGTTTTTATGTACGTAACAGTATACTCCATTTGTGATGAAGATATACTAATAAAAGGTTATACCGGCTCTACATTATTTTTCCATCTGAATTTGATTTATAAAACTGAGAAACATACAAGGGCGGAATCCAAACCTCTACATAAAATTATGTTTTTTTTAATATACGAATTATCTATTTTTGTATGTGCTAACTATTTGGAATTTTTTCCATTGCTTTTCAATGCTCAGTTTAAAAGATTAAGAAAATAATATCAAATACTATAATGATTAGAAAAACATTATTACCCATACACCTAACTACATTTCAACCAAATAGAAAAATAAATTAAAAAATATTATTAGTTTTTCATTGAAACTCTAAAACAAATTGAAAATCCCCACTTGTTCTTCTGTTTTTCTAATCCTTATTATTCCCTTATCTTTTAAACTGAGCATCGAAGAGCTATGAAACATATGAAATAATATTTAACTTTAGTCAACTGGATTTTATTACTAGAAGTTTCAAGGCTATATTAATTTGATCCAGATCTATACTTTTAAGAGAAAGTATTTTGGAACTGAGTCCCTACCGATTGATGAAACAAGCTCACGTGAAATTCTGCAATCAATCCGTCGGAGCAAAGCCAGGAGCGTATCCTGGAGAGCATTATCGATTGTATTAAATATTTTGTTTTTTGTTTTATTTTAAACCAAAATAATGTTTGCATATTTTTTATAGAAGTTGGTTAGATATCATAGAATTTCAATATATTAAGATCCAAATTCAGGATTATCAGTTCAGTATAACTATTATTCGAATTCCCTAATGTCCTTTTAAATCCAGTTAAGTTTCAACAGTAAAAGAATTTGACAAATTATTAATTTGTTAAATTGATTTTTAAATAAAATATTAATGAATCACAATAAAATATACCCCATCCGCTTTAAAAGGATCTATTTTTTAGAAAAAAAATGTTTTGAAAGATAAGTTTAATGAAACATAATAATAATTTTTTGAGAAAGGGCTTGCTGAAACGCAATATTAAATACGTTTGTGGACTGAATTCGTATGAAGTTCCATGTTTGTGAAGTTAAATTACGTGGACTGAATATGTGTTTCAGTCGGGCTAAGGGTAAAATCATAGGTTACGTTTTTCTCATGTATTGAAAAAACGAAGGAGACCCCAACCACGCACAACATAGAATACATAGCATTGCCTTGACTGAAGGGAGAGGAAGCAAAGTTGCCTAATGCTTCTTGTGATCTTTGTAAAATCTGTCTAAAATGAAAATGGTAATAAACTTAACATTTTTACCAAAAAAAAAAAAAAAACTTCCTTCCTAATGATACAATGCAAAATCGACGGTCGATTATTATGGATGTTTTTCGTCTATGTGAAAGGAATTTTATTGTGGACGGGTGGAATCTTCTATATATATGACGTACGGTTTCTTCATTTCTAGTGTGCTGCCACCTAGGATTTCAGATCAGAAAATCTATGCACCAGAGGGCGACACGTGTCTAGTTTCTTATACTATGCGTTTCATTTAACCTTTAAATAATGGGCTTCGGTCATTTGTAAAGGTATTTCTTTTCCGTTCAGTTCTTTGATGGATCATTATTGGACTTTTGGTAATCTTATTCAAATTGGCTTTAGTAAATAAGGCTTTGTGTATTGATTAAATGAAAGTATGAAACCCACATGTACGTCTCTCTTCTCCAAAACTCCGTTGCCGCCGCATAACATCTCATGTTCTTCCACGCATCCGACTGTATCATGGAGAACCACTAAGGACCCGTTTGTTTCTTCGTCTGGATGAATTATTTGGGTGAAAATGAAAGTTTTGTTTGTTTAGACACTAAAAGTGCAACTCATTCAAATGGATCATTCGAATGACATTTAGAAATTTAAGATTAATTTTAAAGTTTTGAACCAATTTGGATCATTTGAATGGAAATAGTTCATTCAAAATGATATAATATCTATTATGTCCATAACATAATTCACAAATTACAAACCTAAACATAATATCATTTTTGTCTCATACGAAAATTAACAAAACTACAAAAACATGTTTTTCCACGAAAACCTAAAACTATTTTTTTACGCCAAAACCCCAAAAACGCATTTTCCTGTCAAAATTGCAAAAATGTGTTTTTTCGCAAAAACAGAAAACGTGTTTTCATGCCAAAAATCACAAAAAACATGTTTTCACGTCAACACCCCAAAACACATTTTTCCGCTAAAACACAAAAACACGTTTTCCCGCCAAAATTGCAAAAACGTATTTTCCCGCCAAACCAAAAAAACGTGTTTCCCGGCTAAAATCAAAAATCTCGTTTTCCCGCCAAAACCGAAAAATCTCGTTTTCCCGACAAAGCCGAAAAATCTTGTTTTCCCGCGAAAACCGCAAAAAAAAACACAAAAACGCGTTTCCCGCCAAAAACGTGTTTCTCCGCCAAAACCGCAAAAACACGTTTTCCCGCCAAAAACGTGTTTTCGTGCCAAAACTGTAAAAGAGTGTTTTCCCACCAAAATTACAAAACGCATTTCCCGCCAAAACTGCAAAAACGTGTTTTTTTCCGTCAAAACCGCAAAAATGCGTTTTTCCGCCAAAACTGTAAAAATGCGGTTTTCCGCCAAAACCGCAAAAACATGTTTTCCCGCCAAAGCCGCAAAAACGCGTTTTCCCGCCAATAACGAAAGATCTCGTTTTCTCGCCAAAACCGAAAAAATTTGTTTTTCCGTGAAAATCGCAAAAACGTGTTTCCTCCAAAACCGCAAAAAGTGCGTTATCCACCAAAACCGTAATAATGCGTTGTTCCGCCAAAACCGAAAAAACGTGTTTTCCCGCCAAAGCCGCAAAAACGCGTTTTCCCGCCAATAACGAAAGATCTCGTTTTCTCGCCAAAACCAAAAAAATTCATTTTTCCGTGAAAATCGCAAAAACGTGTTTCCTCCAAAACCGCAAAAAGCGCGTTTTCCCGCCAAAAACGTCTCTTTCCGCCAAAACCGCAAAAACATGTTTTCTCGCCAAAACCAAAAATTTGTATTTTCCCGCCAAAACCAAGTTTCTCGTTTTCCCGCCAGAACCAAAAATCTTGTTTTCCCGCCAAAACCGAAAAATGTGTTTTCTCGCTAAAACCAAAAAAACTTTTTTTTTTCGTCCAAACCGCAAAAAAAAAACTCGTTAATTTTGAAATAATTTTAATGTAAATATATTAAACTAAATAATTAAATGTAATATAGTTAAAATTAATATCAAACATATGATTAAAACAATACAAGGGTATTTTGGTAATTTGTTTACTAAACTCATTTGAATGGAAATGAAAACAAAGAAACAAACATAAGATTCATTTAGATGATTCATCTAGATGAATTATCTGGATGGATTAACAAACAATCAGAAAAATCTGAATGGATCATACAAATGAATCATTTGGATGGAGATGACAAATGGTGAAACAAACAGCCCCTAACTCAGGCCAGACTCAGTTGGAGGACGCCGTGTGTGACTAATCGGTTTGAACTCTTTTAACCGGTAAACAAAATCATGTGGCTAATCGATTGGAGTCGTTTCACTGGCAACGAAATCCAGCACCGTTACATAAGTCGACCACATTCAAGCATCACCATTAAGGCTCAGATTAACACCAATCCTCCACTCTTCCCACGATGTCTGATTAAATGCATGCCCTCATCAATGCATCGTGTGAATCCAACCTATAAATATGTGAGTTTCCTTCCGTAAAATTCACCAGTTTTTCCTCTTAGGTTTCTGAGAGATTTAACTTATTTCAGTTTATGCACATGGTCATTGTTTCTGGAAGAGTTGTTTTAAGCTTTTAGTTTTAAGTTTTATTTTTTTCTTTTCTTACACTAAAACCAAAATTTGTTATGATAGCTTTTGTTA